>NW_028139145.1:0-664463 GCF_964270905.1 Leucopleurus acutus
CCCTAATCCTTACCCGTACGCTCACACTAACCCGCGCCCTCACATGTACGCTCCTCCTAAACCATTGTCGTACCCTCACCTGGGCCCTAAACCGTCCCCGTCCCCTAACCCTAACCCTAGCCCGAACCCTAACCCTAACCCTTCCCCGAAGCCTTCCCCTCACCCGTCCCTTAATCCTAACCCGTACGCTCACACTAACCCGCGCCCTCACACGTACGCTCCCCCTAAACCGTTGTCGTACCCTCACCTGGACACTAAACCGTCCCCGTCCCCAAATCCTAACCCTAGACCGAACCCTAACCCTAACCTTTCCCCGAAGCCTTCCCGTCACCCATCCCCTAATCCTAAACCGTACGCTCACACTAACCCGCGCCCTCACACGTACGCTCCCCCTAAACCATTATCGTGCCCTCACCTGGACCCTAAACCGTCCCCATCCCCTAACCCTAACCCTAGCCCGAACCTTAACCCTAACCATTCCCCGAAACCTTCCCCTCATCCGTCCGCTAATCCTAACCCGTACGCTCACACTAACCCACGTCTTCACACGTACGCTCCCCCTAAACCGTTGTCGTACCCTCACCTGGACCCTAAACCGTCCCCGTCCCCTAACCCTAACCCTAGCCCGAACCCTAACCCTAACCCTTCTCCGAAGCCTTCCCCTCACCCGTCCCCTAATCCTAACCCGTACGCTCACACTATCCATTCCGCTCACAAGTACGCTGCCCCTAAACCGTTGTCGTACCCACACCTGGACCCTAAACGGTCCCCATCCCCTAATCTTAACCCTAGCCCAGACCCTAACCCTAAACCTTCCCCGAAGCCTTCCCCTCACCCGTCCCCTAATCCTAACCCGTACGCTCACACTTACCCGCGCCCTCACACGTACGCTCCCCCTACACCGTTTTCGTACCCTCACCTGGACCCTAAACCGTCCCCGTCCCCTAACCCTAACCCTAGCCCGAACCCTATCCCTAACCTTTCCCGGAAGCCTTCGCCTCACCCGTACCCTAATCCTTACCCGTACGCTCACACTAACCCGCGCCCTCACACGTACGCTCCCCCAAACCGCTGTCGTACCTTCACCTGGACCCTAAACCGTCCCCGTCCCGTAACCCTAACCTTAGCCCGAACCCTAACCCTAACCCTTCCCCGAAGCCATCCCCTCACTCGTCCCCTAATCCTTACCCGTACGCTCACACTAACGCACGCCCTCACACGTACACTCCCCCTAAACCATTATCGTGCCCTCACCAGGACCCTAAACCGTCCCCATCCCCTAACCCTAAACCTAGCCCGAACCTTAACCCTAACCATTCCCCGAAACCTTCCCCTCACCCGTCCGCTAATCCTAACCCGTACGCTCACACTAACCCATGTCTTCACACGTACGCTCCCCCTAAACCGTTGTCATACCCTCACCTGGACCCTAAACCGTCCCCGTCCCCTAACCCTAACCCTAGCCCGAACCCTATCCCTAACCTTTCCCGGAAGCCTTCGCCTCACCCGTACCCTAATCCTTACCCGTACGCTCACACTAACCCGCGCCCTCACACGTACACTCCCCCAAACCGCTGTCGTACCCTCACCTGGACCCTAAACCGTCCCCGATCCCTAACCCTAACCCTAGCCCGAAACCTAACCCTAACCGTTGCCCGAAGCCTTCCCCTCACCCGTCCCCTAATCCTAACCCGTACGCTCACACTAAACAGCCCGCTCACACGTACGCTGCCCCTAAACCGTTGTGGTACCCTCACCTGGACCCTAAACCGTCCCAATCCCCTAACACTAACCCTACCCAAACCCTAACCCTAACCCGTCCCCGAAGCCTTCCCCTCACCCGTCCCCTAATCTTAACCCGTACGCTCAAACTAACCCGCGCCGTCACACGTACGATACCCCTAAACCGCTATCGTACCTTCATCTGGACCCGAAACCTTCCCCGTCCCCTAACCCTAACCCTAGCCCGAACCCTAACCTTAACCCTTCCCCGAAGCCTTCCCTTCACCCGTCTCCTAATCCTAACCCGAACGCTCACACTAACCCGCGCCCTCACACGTACGCTCCACCTAAACCGCTGTGGTACCCTCAACTGGACCCGAAACCGTCCCCGTCCCCTAACCCTAACCCTAGCCCGAAACCTAACCCTAACCCTTCCCCGAAGCCATCCCCTCACTCGTCACCTAATCCTAAGCCGTACGCTCACACTAACCCACGCCCTCACACGTACGCTGCCCCTAAACCGTTGTCGTACCCTCACATGGACCCTAAACCGTCCCCATCCCCTAACCCTAACCCTAGCCCGAACCCTAACCCTAAACCTTCCCCGAAGCCTTCACCCACCCGTCCCCTAATCCTAACCCGTACGCTCACACTAACCCGCGCCCTCACACGTACACTACCCCTAAACCGTTGTCGTACCCTCAACTGGACCCTAAACCGTCCCCGTCCCCTAACCCTAACCCTAGCCCGAACCCTAACCCTAACCCTTCTCGGAAGCCTTCCCCTCACCCGTCCCCTAATCCTAACCCGTACGCTCACACTTACCCGCGCCCTCACACCTACGCTCCCCCTACACCGTTTTCGTACCCTCACCTGGACCCTAAACCGTCCCCGTCCCCTAACCCTAACCCTAGCCCGAACCCTATCCCTAACCTTTCCCGGAAGCCTTCGCCTCACCCGTACCCTAATCCTTACCCGTACGCTCACACTAACCCGCGCCCTCACACGTACGCTCCCCCAAACCGCTGTCGTACCCTCACCTGGACCCTAAACCATCCCCGTCCCGTAACCCTAACCCTAGCCCGAACCCTAACCCTAACCCTTCCCCGAAGCCATCCCCTCACTCGTCCCCTAATCCTAAGCCGTACGCTCACACTAACCCACGCCCTCACACGTACGCTGCCCCTAAACCGTTGTCGTACCCTCACATGGACCCTAAACCGTCCCCATCCCCTAACCCTAACCCTAGCCCGAACCCTAACCCTAACCCTTGCCCGAAGCTTCCCCTCACCCGTCCCCTAATCCTAAACCGTACGCTCACACTAAACAGCCCGCTCACACGTACGCTGCCCCTAAACCGTTGTGGTACCCTCACCTGGACCCTGAACCGTCCCCATCCCCTAACACTAACCCTACCCAAACCCTAACCCTAACCCGTCCCCGAAGCCTTCCCCTCACCCGTCCCCTAATCCTAACCCGTACGCTCAAACTAACCCGCGCCCTCACACGTACGCTCCCCCTAAACCGATGTGGTACCTTCATCGGGACCCGAAACCGTCCCCGTCCCCTAACCCTAACCCTAGCCCGAACCCTAACCTTAACCATTCCTCGAAGCCTTCCCTTCACCCGTCTCCTAATCCTAACCCGAACGCTCACACTAACCCGCGCCCTCACACCTATGCTCCCCCTACACCGTTTTCGTACCCTCACCTGGACCCTAAACCGTCCCCGTCCCCTAACCCTAACCCTAGCCCGAACCCTATCCCTAACCTTTCCCGGAAGCCTTCGCCTCACCCGTACCCTAATCCTTACCCGTACGCTCACACTAACCCGCGCCCTCACATGTACGCTCCTCCTAAACCATTGTCGTACCCTCACCTGGGCCCTAAACCGTCCCCGTCCCCTAACCCTAACCCTAGCCCGAACCCTAACCCTAACCCTTCCCCGAAGCCTTCCCCTCACCCGTCCCTTAATCCTAACCCGTACGCTCACACTAACCCGCGCCCTCACACGTACGCTCCCCCTAAACCGTTGTCGTACCCTCACCTGGACACTAAACCGTCCCCGTCCCCAAACCCTAACCCTAGACCGAACCCTAACCCTAACCCTTCCCCGAAGCCTTCCCGTCACCCGTCCCCTAATCCTAACCCGTACACTCACACTAACCCGCGCCCTCACACGTACGCTCCCCCTAAACCGTTGTCGTACCCTCACCTGGACCCTAAACCGTCCCCGTCACCTAACCTTAACCCTAGCCCGAACCCTAACCCTAACCCTTCAACAAAGCCTTCCCCTAACCTGTCCCCTAATCCTAACCCATACGCTCACACTAACCGGCGCCCGCACACGTACGCTCCCCCTAAACCGTTGTCGTACACTCCCCTGGACCCTAAACCGTCCCCGTCCCCTAAACCTATCCCTAGCCCGAACCCTAACCCTAACCCTTCCCCGAAGCCTTCGCTTCACCCGTCCCCTAAAACTAACCCGTAAGCTCACACTACCACGCGCAGTCACACGTACGCTCCCCCTAAACCGTTGTCGTACACTCACCTGGACCCTAAACCGCCCCCGTCCCCTAACCCTAACCCTAGCCCAAACCCTATCCATAACCCTTTTCCGAAGCCTTCCCCTCACCCGTCCCCTAATCCTAACCCGTACGCTCACACTAACCCGCGCCCTCACACTTACGCTCCCCCTAAACCGTTGTCGTATCCTAACCTGGACCCTAAACCGTCCCCGTCCCCTAACCCTAACCCTAGCCCGAACCCTAACCCTAAACCTTCCCCGAAGCCTTCCCCTCACCCGTCCCCAAATCCTAACGCGTACGCTCACACTAACCCGCGCCTTCACACGTACGCTCCCCCTAACCGTTGTCGTACCCTCACCTGGACGCTAAACCGTCCCTGTCCCCTAACCCTAACCCTAACCCTAGCCCGAACCCTAACCCTGACCCTTCCCCGAAGCCTTCCCGTCAACCGTCCCCCAATCCTAACCCGTACTCCGACACTAACCCGCGCCCTCACACGTACGCTCCCCCTAAACCGTTGTCGTACCCTCACCTGGACCCTAAACCGTCCCCGTCCCCTAACCCTAACCCTAGCCCGAACCCTAACCCTAACCCTTCTCGGAAGCCTTCCCCTCACCCGTCCCCTAATCCTAACCCGTACGCTCACACTTACCCGCGCCCTCACACCTACGCTCCCCCTACACCGTTTTCGTACCCTCACCTGGACCCTAAACCGTCCCCGTCCCCTAACCCTAACCCTAGCCCGAACCCTATCCCTAACCTTTCCCGGAAGCCTTCGCCTCACCCGTACCCTAATCCTTACCCGTACGCTCACACTAACCCGCGCCCTCACATGTACGCTCCTCCTAAACCATTGTCGTACCCTCACCTGGGCCCTAAACCGTCCCCGTCCCCTAACCCTAACCCTAGCCCGAACCCTAACCCTAACCCTTCCCCGAAGCCTTCCCCTCACCCGTCCCTTAATCCTAACCCGTACGCTCACACTAACCCGCGCCCTCACACGTACGCTCCCCCTAAACCGTTGTCGTACCCTCACCTGGACACTAAACCGTCCCCGTCCCCAAACCCTAACCCTAGACCGAACCCTAACCCTGACCCTTCCCCGAAGCCTTCCGGTCACCCGTCCCCTAATCCTAACCCGTACACTCACACTAACCCGCGCCCTCACACGTACGCTCCCCCTAAACCGTTGTCGTACCCTCACCTGGACCCTAAACCGTCCCCGTCACCTAACCTTAACCCTAGCCCGAACCCTAACCCTAACCCTTCAACAAAGCCTTCCCCTAACCTGTCCCCTAATCCTAACCCATACGCTCACACTAACCGGCGCCCGCACACGTACGCTCCCCCTAAACCGTTGTCGTACACTCACCTGGACCCTAAACCGTCCCCGTCCCCTAAACCTATCCCTAGCCCGAACCCTAACCCTAACCCTTCCCCGAAGCCTTCGCTTCACCCGTCCCCTAAAACTAACCCGTAAGCTCACACTACCACGCGCAGTCACACGTACGCTCCCCCTAAACCGTTGTCGTACACTCACCTGGACCCTAAACCGCCCCCGTCCCCTAACCCTAACCCTAGCCCAAACCCTATCCATAACCCTTTTCCGAAGCCTTCCCCTCACCCGTCCCCTAATCCTAACCCGTACGCTCACACTAACCCGCGCCCTCACACTTACGCTCCCCCTAAACCGTTGTCGTATCCTCACCTGGACCCTAAACCGTCCCCGTCCCCTAACCCTAACCCTAGCCCGAACCCTAACCCTAAACCTTCCCCGAAGCCTTCCCCTCACCCGTCCCCTAATCCTAACGCGTACGCTCACACTAACCCGCGCCTTCACACGTACGCTCCCCCTAACCGTTGTCGTACCCTCACCTGGACGCTAAACCGTCCCTGTCCCCTAACCCTAACCCTAACCCTAGCCCCAACCCTAACCCTGACCCTTCCCCGAAGCCTTCCCGTCAACCGTCCCCCAATCCTAACCCGTACGCTGACACTAACCCGCGCCCTCACACGTACGCTCCCCCTAAACCGTTGTCGTACCCTCACCTGGACCCTAAACCGTCCCCGTCCCCTAACCCTAACCCTAGCCCGAACCCTAACCCTAACCCTTCTCGGAAGCCTTCCCCTCACCCGTCCCCTAATCCTAACCCGTACGCTCACACTTACCCGCGCCCTCACACCTACGCTCCCCCTACACCGTTTTCGTACCCTCACCTGGACCCTAAACCGTCCCCGTCCCCTAACCCTAACCCTAGCCCGAACCCTATCCCTAACCTTTCGCGGAAGCCTTCACCTCACCCGTACCCTAATCCTTACCCGTACGCTCACACTAACCCGCGCCCTCACACGTACGCTCCCCCAAACCGCTGTCGTACCCTCACCTGGACCCTAAACCGTCCCCGTCCCGTAACCCTAACCCTAGCCCGAACCCTAACCCTAACACTTCCCCGAAGCCATCCCCTCACTCGTCCCCTAATCCTAAGCCGTACGCTCACACTAACCCACGCCCTCACACGTACGCTGCCCCTAAACCGTTGTCGTACCCTCACATGGACCCTAAACCGTCCCCATCCCCTAACCCTAACCCTAGCCCGAACCCTAACCCTAAACCTTCCCCGAAGCCTTCACCCACCCGTCCCCTAATCGTAACCCGTACGCTCACACTAACCCGCGGCCTCACACGTACACTACCCCTAAACCGTTGTCGTTCCCTCATCTGGATCCTAAACCGTCCCCGTCCCCTAACCCTAACCCTAGCCCGAAACATAACACTAACCCTTCTCCGAAGCCTTCATATCACCCGTCCCCTAATCCTAACCCGCACGCTCACACTAACCCGCGCCCTCACACGTACGCTCCCCCTAAACCGTTGTCGTACCCTCACCTGGACCCTAAACCGTCCCGGTCCTCTAACCCTAACCCTAGCCCGAACCCTAACCCTAACACTTCCCCGAAGCCTTCCCCTCACCCGAACCCTAATCCTAACCCGTACGCTCACACTAACCCACGCCCTCACCCGTACGGTCCCCCTAAACCGTTGTCGTACCCTCACCTGGACTCTAAACCGTCCCCGTCCCCTAACCCTAACCCTAGCCCGAACCCTAACCCTAACCCTTCCTCGAAGCCTTCCCCTCACCCGTCCCTTAATCCTAACCGGTACGCTCACACTAACCCGCGCCATCACACGTACGCTCCCCCTATAGCGTTGTCATACCCTCACCTGGACCCTAAACCGTCCCCATCCCCTAACCCTAACCCTAGCCAGAACCCTAACCCTAACCTTTCCCCAAAGCCTTCCCCTAACACGTCCCCTAATCCTAACCCGTACGCTCACACTAAACCGCGCCCTCACACATACGCTCCCCCTAAACCGTTGTCGTACCCTCACCTGGACCCTAAACCGTCCCCGTCCCCTAACCCTAAACCTAACCAGAACCCTATCCCTAACCCTTCCCCGAAGCCTTCCCTTCACCCGTCCCCTAATCCTAACCCGTTCGCTCACACTAACATGCGCCATCACACGTATGCTCCCGCTAAACCGTTGTCGTACCCTCACCTGGACCCTAAACCATCCCCGTCCCCTAACCCTAACCCTAGCCCGAACCCTAACCCTAACCATTCCCCGAAAGCCTTCCCATCACCCGTCCCCTAATCCTAACCCGTACGCTCACACTAACCCGCGCCCTCACACGTACGCTCCCCCTAAACCGCTGACGTACCCTCACCTGGACCCTAAACCGTCCCCTTCCCCTACCCCTAACCCTAGCCCAAACGCTAACCCTAACTCTTCCCCGAAACCTTCCCCTCAACCGTCCCCTAATCCTAACCCGTACGCTCACACTAACCCACGCCCTCACACGTACGCTACCCCTAAACCGTTGTCATACCCTCACCTGGACCTTAAACCGTCCCCGTCCCCTAACCCTAACCCTAGCCTGAACCCTAACCCTCACACTTCCCCGAAGCCTTCTCCTCACCCGTACCCTAATCCTAACCTGTCCTTTCACACTAACCCGCGCCCTCACACGTACGCTGCCCCTAAACCATTGTCGTACCCTCACCTGGACTCTAAACTGTCCCCGTCCCCTAACCCTAACCCTAGCCCGAACCCTAACCCTAACCCTTCCCCGAAGTCTTCCCCTCACCCGTCCCCTAATCCTAACCCGTACGCTCACACTAACCCACGCCCTCACACGTACGCTCCTCCTAAACCGTTGTCGTACCCTCACCTGGACCCTAAACCGTCCCCGTCCCCTAACGCTAACCCTAGCCCAAACCCTATCCATAAAACTTTTCCGAAGCCTTCCCCTCACCCGTCACCTAATCCTAACCCATACGCTCACACTAACCCGTGCTCTCACACGTACGCTCCCCCTAAACCGCTGTCGTACCCTCAACTGGACCCGAAACCGTCCCTGTCGCCTAACCCTAACCCTAGCCCTAACCCTAACCCTAACACTTCCCCGAAGCCTTCCCCTCACCTGTCCCCTAATCCTAACCCGTACGCTCACACTAACCCGCGCCCTCACACGTACGCTCCCCCTAAACCGTTGTCGTACCCTCACTTGGACCCTAAACCGTCCCCATCCCTTAACCCTAACCCTACCCAAACCCTAACCGTAACCCGTCCCCGAAGCCTTCCCCTCACCCTTCCCCTAATCCTAACCCGTACGCTCACACTAACCCGCCCCCTCAAACGTATGCTACCCCTAAACCGTTGTCGTTCCCTCATCTGGATCCTAAACCGTCCCCGTCCCCTAACCCTAACCCTACCCGAAACATAACACTAACCCTTCTCCAAAGCCTTCCCGTCTCCCGTCCCCTAATCCTAACCCGTACGCTCACACTAACCCGCGCCCTCACAAGTACGCTCCCCCTAAACCGCTGTCGTACCCTCACCTGGACCCTAAACCGTCCCCGTACCCTAACCCTAACCCTATCCCGAACCCTAACCCTAACCCTTCCCCGAAGCCTTCCCCTCACCCGTCCCCTAATCCTAACCCGTACGCTCACACTAACCCGCGCCCTCACACGTACGCTCCCCCTAAACTGTTGTCGTGCCCTCACCTGGACCCTAAACCGTCCCCGTCCCCAAACCCTAACCCTAGCCCGAACCCTAACCCTAACCCTTCCCCGAAGCCTTCCCGTCACCCGTCCCCGAATCCTAACCCGTACGCTCACACTAACCTGCGCCCTCACACGTACGCTCCCCCTAAACCGTTGTCGTACCCTCACCTGGACCATAAACCGTCCCCGTCACCTAACCCTAACCCTAGCCCGAACACTAACCCTAACCCTTCAACAAAGCCTTCCCCTAACCTGTCCCCTAATCCTAACCGGTACGCTCACACTAACCGGTGCCCTCACACGAACGCTCCCCCTAAACCGTTGTCGTACACTCACCTGGACCCTAAACCGTCCCCGTCCCCTAAACCTAACCCTAGCCCGAACCTTAACCCTAACCCTTCCCCGAAGCCTTCGCTTCACCCGTCCCCTAAAACTAACCCGTAAGCTCACACTAACCCGCGCCCTCACACGTACGCTCCCCCTAAACCATTGTCGTACACTCACCTGGACCCTAAACCGCCCCCGTCCCCTAACCCGAACCCTAGCCCGAACCCTAACCCTAACCGTTCCCCGAAGCCTTCCCCTGACCCGTCCCCTAATCCTAACCCGTACGCTCACAATAACCCATGCCCTCACACGTACGCTCCCCCTAAACTTTGTCGTACCCTCACCGGGACCCTAAACCGTCCCTGTCCCCTAACCCTAACCCTAGCCCGAACCCTAACCCTAACCCTTCCCCGAAGCCTTCCCCTCACCCGTCCCCTAATCCTAACCCGTACGCTCACACTAACCCACGCCCTCACACGTACGCTCCCCCTAAACCACTGTCGTACCCTCACCTGGACCTTAAACCGTCCCCGTTCCCTAACCCTAACCCTAGCCCGAACCCTAACCCTAACAATTCCCCAAAGGGTTCCCCTAACCCGTACCCTAATCCTAACCCGTACGCTCACACTAACCCACGCCCTCACACGTACGCTGCCCCTAAACCGTTGTCGTACCCTCACATGGACCCTAAACCGTCCCCATCCCCTAACCCTAACCCTAGCCCGAACCCTAACCCTAACCCTTCCCCGAAGACTTCCCCTCACCCGTCCCCTAATCCTAACCAGTAGGCTCACACTAACCCGCGCCCTCACACGTACGCTCACCCTAAAGCATTTTCGTACCCTCACCTGGACCCTAAACCCTCCCCGTCACCTAACCGTAACCCTAATACGAACCCTAACCCTAAACCTTCCCCGAAGACATCCCCTCACCCGTCCCCTAATCCTAACCCGTACGCTCACACTAACCCACGCCCTCACACGTACGCTCCCCCTAAACCGTTGTCGTACCCTCACCTGGACCCTAAACCGTCCCCGTCCCCTAACCCTAACCCAAGCCCGAACCCTAACCCTAACCCTTCCCCGAAGCCTTCCCCTAACCCGTCCCCTAATCCTAACCCGTACGCTCACACTATCCAGTCCGCTCACACGTACGCTGCCCCTAAACCGTTGTCGTACCCACACCTGGACCCTAAACGGTCCCCATCCCCTAACCTTAACCCTAGCCCAGACCCTAACCCTAAACCTTCCCCGAAGCCTTCCCCTCACCCGTCCCCTTATCCTAACCCGTACGCTCACACTTACCCGCGCCCTCACACGTACGCTCCCCCTAAACAGTTTTCGTACCCTCACCTGGACCCTAAACCGTCCCCGTCCCCTAAACCTAACCCTAGCCCGAAAACTAACCCTAACCCTTCCCCGAAGCCTTCCCCTCACCCGCCCCCTACTGCTAACCCGTACGCTCACACTAACCCGCGCCCTAACACGTACGCTCTCCCTAAACCGTTGTCGTACCCTCACCTGGACCCTAAAGTGTCCCCGTCCCCTAACCCTAACCCTAGCCCGAACCCTAACCCTAACCCTTGCCCGAAGCCTTCCCCTCAACCGTCCCCTAATCCTAACCCGTACGCTCACACTAAACAGCCCGCTCACATGTACGCTGCCCCTAAACCGTTGTGGTACCCTCACCTGGACCCTAAACCGTCCCCATCCCCTAACACTAACCCTACGCAAACCCTAACCCTAACCCGTCCCCGAAGCCTTCCCCTCACCCGTCCCCTAATCCTAACCCGTACGCTCAAACTAACCCGCTCCCTCACACGTACGCTCCCCCTAAACCGATGTCGTACCTTCATCTGGACCCGAAACCGTCCCCGTCCCCTAACCCTAACCCTAGCCCGAACCCTAACCTTAACCCTTCCCCGAAGCCTTCCCCTCACCCGTCTCCTAATCCTAAACCGAACGGTCACACTAACCAGCGCCCTCACACGTACGCTCCACCTAAACCGCTGTCGTACCCTCAACTGGACTCGAAACCGTCCCCAACCCCTAACCCTAACCCTAGCCCAAATCCTAACCCTAACACTTCCCCGAAGCCTTCCCCTCACCCGTTCCCTAAACCTAACCCTTAAGCTCACACTAACCCGTGCCCTCACACGTACGCTCCCCATAAACCATTGTCGTACCCTCACCTGGGCCCTAGACCGTCCCCGTCCCCTAACCCTAACCCTAGCCCGAACCCTAACCCTAACCCTTCCCCGAAGCCTTCCCCTCACCCGTCCCCTAATCCTAACCCGTACGCTCACACTAACCCACGCCCTCACACGTACGCTCCCCCTAAACCGTTGTCGTACACTCACCTGGACCATAAACCGTCCCCGTCACCTAACCCTAACCCTAGCCCGAACCCTAACCCTAACCCTTCAACAAAGCCTTCCCCTAACCTGTCCCCTAATCCTAACCCGTACGCTCACACTAACCGGCGCCCTCACACGTACGCTCCCGCTAAACCGTTGTCGTACACTCACCTGGACCCTAAACCGTCCCCGTCCCCTAAACCTAACCGTAGCCCGAACCCTAACCCTAACACTTCCCCGAAGCCTTCGCTTCACCCGTCCCCAAAAACTAACCCGTAAGCTCACACTACCCCGCGCCCTCACACGTATGCTCCCCCTAAACCATTGTCGTACACTCACCTGGACCCTAAAGTGTCCCCGTCCCCTAACCCTAACCCTAGCCCGAACCCTAACCCTAACCCTTGCCCGAAGCCTTCCCCTCACCCGTCCCCTAATCCTAACCCGCACGCTCACACTAAACAGCCCGCTCACACGTACGCTTCCCCTAAACCGTTGTGGTACCCTCACCTGGACCCTAAACCGTCCACATCCCCTAACACTAACCCTACCCAAACTCTAACCCTAACCCGTCCCCGAAGCCTTCCCCTCACCCGTCTCCTAATCCTAACCCGTACGCTCACACTAACCCACGCCCTCACACGTACGCTCTCCCTAAACCGTTGTCGTACACTCACCTGGACCCTAAACCGTCCCCATCCCGTAACCCTAACCCTAGCCCGAAACCTAACCCTAAACATTCCCCGAAGCCTTCCCCTCACTCGTCCCCTAATCCTAAGCCGTACGCTCACACTAACCAACGCCCTCACACGTACGCTGCCCCTAAACGGTTGTCGTACCCTCACATGGACCCTAAACCGTCCCCATCCCCTAACCCTAACCCTAGCCCGAAGCCTAACTCTAATCCTTCCCTGAAGCCTTCACCCACCCGTCCCCTAATCCTAACCCGTACGCTCACACTAACCCGCGCCCTCACACGTACACTCCCCCTAAACCGTTGTCGTTCCCTCATCTGGATCCTAAACCGTCCTCGTCCCCTAACCCTAACCCTAGCCCGAAACATAACACTAAACCTTCTCCGAAGCCTTCATGTCACCCGTCCCCTAATCCTAACCCGCACGCTCACACTAACCCGTGCCCTCACACGTACGCTCCCCCTAAACCGTTGTCGTACCCTCACCTGGAACCTAAACCGTCCCGGTCCCCTAACCCTAACCCTAGCCCGAACCCTAACCCTAACCCTTCCCCGAAGCCTTCCCCTCACCCGACCCCTAATCCTAACCCGTACGCTCACACTAACCCACGCCCTCACCCGTACGCTCCCCCTAAACCGTTGTCGTTACCCTCACCTGGACCCTAAACCCTCCCCGTCACCTAACCGTAACCCTAGTCCGAACCCTAACCCTAACCCTTCCCCGAAGACATCCCCTCACCCGTCCCCTACTCCTAACCCGTACGCTCACACTAACCCGCGCCCTCACACGTACGCTCCCCCTAAACCATTATCGTGCCCTCACCTGGACCCTAAACCGTCCCCATCCCCTAACCCTAACCCTAGCCCGAACCTTAACCCTAACCATTCCCCGAAACCTTCCCCTCACCCGTCCCCTAATCCTAACCCATACGCTCACACTAACCCACGTCTTCACACGTACGCTCCCCCTAAACCGTTGTCATACCCTCACCTGGACCCTAAACCGTCCCCGTCCCCTAACCCGAACCCTAGCCCGAACCCTAACCCTAACCCTTGCCCGAAGCTTCCCCTCACCCGTCCCCTAATCCTAAACCGTACGCTCACACTAAACAGCCCGCTCACACGTACGCTGCCCCTAAACCGTTGTGGTACCCTCACCTGGACCCTGAACCGTCCCCATCCCCTAACACTAACCCTACCCAAACCCTAACCCTAACCCGTCCCCGAAGCCTTCCCCTCACCCGTCCCCTAATCCTAACCCGTACGCTCAAACTAACCCGCGCCCTCACACGTACGCTCCCCCTAAACCGATGTGGTACCTTCATCGGGACCCGAAACCGTCCCCGTCCCCTAACCCTAACCCTAGCCCGAACCCTAACCTTAACCCTTCCCCGAAGCCTTCCCCTCACCGTCTCCTAATCCTAAACCGAACGCTCACACTAACCCGCGCCCTCACACGTACGCTCCACCTAAACCGCTGTCGTACCCTCAACTGGACCTGAAACCGTCCCCATCCCCTAACCCTAACCCTAGCCCGAACCCTAACCCTAACACTTCCCCGAAGCCTTCCCCTCACCCGTCCCCTAAACCTAACCCGTAAGCTCACACTAACCCGTGCCCTGACACGTACGCTCCCCCTTAACCATTGTCGTACCCTCACCTGGGCCCTAAACCGTCCCCGTCCCCTAACCCTAACCCTAGCCCGAACCCTAACCCTAACCCTTCCCTGAAGCCTTCCCCTCACCCGTCCCCTAATCCTAACCCGTACGCTCACACTAACCCGCGCCCTCACACGTACGCTCCCCCTAAACTGTTGTCGTGCCCTCACCTGGACCCTAAACCGTCCCCGTCCCCAAACCCTAACCCTAGCCCGAACCCTAACCCTAACCCTTCCCCGAAGCCTTCCCGTCACCCGTCCACGAATCCTAACCCGTACGCTCACACTAACCCGCGCCCTCACACGTACGCTCCCCCTAAACCGTTGTCGTACCCTCACCTGGACCATAAACCGTCCCCGTCACCTAACCCTAACCCTAGCCCGAACACTAACCCTAACCCTTCAACAAAGCCTTCCCCTAACCTGTCCCCTAATCCTAACCGGTACGCTCACACTAACCGGCGCCCTCACACGAACGCTCCCCCTAAACCGTTGTCGTACACTCTACTGGACCCTAAACCGTCCCCGTCCCCTAAACCTAACCCTAGCCCGAACCTTAACCCTAACCCTTCCCCGAAGCCTTCGCTTCACCCGTCCCCTAAAACTAACCCGTAAGCTCACACTACCCCGCGCCCTCACACGTACGCTCCCCCTAAACCATTGTCGTACACTCACCTGGACCCTAAACCGCCCCCGTCCCCTAACCCGAACCCTAGCCCGAACCCTATCCCTAACCGTTCCCCGAAGCCTTCCCCTGACCCGTCCCCTAATCCTAACCCGTACGCTCACAATAACCCATGCCCTCACACGTACGCTCCCCCTAAATTTTGTCGTACCCTCACCTGGACCCTAAACCGTCCCTGTCCCCTAACCCTAACCCTAGCCCGAACCCTAACCCTAACCCTTCCCCGAAGCCTTCCCCTCACCCGTCCCCTAATCCTAACCCGTACGCTCACACTAACCCACGCCCTCACACGTACGCTCCCCCTAAACCACTGTCGTACCCTCACCTGGACCCTAAACCGTCCCCGTTCCCTAACCCTAACCCTAGCCCGAACCCTAACCCTAACAATTCCCCAAAGGGTTCCCCTAACCCGTACCCTAATCCTAACCCGTACGCTCACACTAACCCACGCCCTCACACGTACGCTCCCCCTAAACCGTTGTCGTACACTCACCTGGACCCTAAAGCGTCCCCGTCCCGTAACCCTAACCCTAGCCCGAACCCTAACCCTAACCCTTCCCCGAAGCCTTCCCCTCACTCGTCCCCTAATCCTTAGCCGTACGCTCACACTAACCCACGCCCTCACACGTACGCTGCCACTAAACCGTTGTCGTACCCTCACATGGACCCTAAACCGTCCCCATCCCCTAACCCTAACCCTAGCCCGAACCCTAACCCTAACCCTTCCCCGAAGACTTCCCCTCACCCGTCCCCAAATCCTAACCAGTAGGCTCACACTAACCCGTGCCCTCACACGTACGCTCACCCTAAAGCATTGTCGTACCCTCACCTGGACCCTAAACCCTCCCCGTCACCTAACCGTAACCCTAATCCGAACCCTAACCCTAACCCTTCCCCGAAGACATCCCCTCACCCGTCCCCTAATCCTAACCCGTACGCTCACACTAACCCGCGCCCTCACACGTACGCTCCCCCTAAACCGTTGTCGTACCCTCACCTGGACCCTAAACCGTCCCCGTCCCCTAACCCTAACCCAAGCCCGAACCCTAACCCTAACCCTTCCCCGAAGCCTTCCCCTAACCCGTCCCCTAATCCTAACCCGTACGCTCACACTATCCAGTCCGCTCACACGTACGCTGCCCCTAAACCGTTGTCGTACCCACACCTGGACCCTAAACGGTCCCCATCCCCTAACCTTAACCCTAGCCCAGACCCTAACCCTAAACCTTCCCCGAAGCCTTCCCCTCACCCGTCCCCTAATCCTATCCCGTACGCTCACACTTACCCGCGCCCTCACACGTACGCTCCCCATAAACAGTTTTCGTACCCTCACCTGGACCCTAAACCGTCCCCGTCCCCTAACCCTAACCCTAGCCCGAAACCTAACCCTAACCCTTCCCCGAAGCCTTCCCCTCACCCGTCCCCTACTGCTAGCCCGTACGATCACACTAACCCGCGCCCTAACACGTACGCTCTCCCTAAACCGTTGTCGTACCCTCACCTGGACCCTAAAGTGTCCCCGTCCCCTAACCCTAACCCTAGCCCGAACCCTAACCCTAACCCTTGCCCGAAGCCTTCCCCTCACCCGTCCCCTAATCCTAACCCGTACGCTCACACTAAACAGCCCGCTCACACGTACGCTGCCCCTAAACAGTTGTGGTACCCTCACCTGGACCCTAAACCGTCCCCATCCCCTAACACTAACCATACGCAAACCCTAACCCTAACCCGTCCCCGAAGCCTTCCCCTCACCCGTCCCTTAATCCTAACCCGTACGCTCAAACTAACCTGCTCCCTCACACGTACGCTCCCCCTAAACCGATGTCGTACCTTCATCTGGACCCGAAACCGTCCCCGTCCCCTAACCCTAACCCTAGCCCGAACCCTAACCTTAACCCTTCCCCGAAGCCTTCCCCTCACCCGTCTCCTAATCCTAACCCGAACGGTCACACTAACCAGCGCCCTCACACGTACGCTCCACCTAAACCGCTGTCGTACCCTCAACTGGACTCGAAACCGTCCCCAACCCCTAACCCTAACCCTAGCCCGAACCCTAACCCTAACACTTCCCCGAAGCCTTCCCCTCACCCCTTCCCTAAACCTAACCCGTAAGCTCACACTAACCCGTGCCCTCACACGTACGCTCCCCATAAACCATTGTCGTACCCTCACCTGGGCCCTAGACCGTCCCCGTCCCCTAACCCTAACCCTAGCCCGAACCCTAACCCTAACACTTCCCCGAAGCCTTCCCCTCACCCGTCCCCTAATCCTAACCCGTACGCTCACACTAACCCGCGCCCTCAAACGTATGCTCCCCCTAAACCGTTGTGGTACCCTCACTTGGACCCTAAACCGTCCCCGTCCCCTAACCCTAACCCTAGCCCGAACCCTAACCCTAACCCTTCCCCGAAGCCTTTCCGTCACCCGTCCCCTAATCCTAACCCGTACGCTCACACTAACCCGCGCCCTCACACGTACGCTCCCCCTAAACCGTTGTCGTACACTCACCTGGACCATAAACCGTCCCCGTCACCTAACCCTAACCCTAGCCCGAACCCTAACCCTAACACTTCAACAAAGCCTTCCCCTAACCTGTCCCCTAATCCTAACCCGTACGCTCACACTAACTGGCGCCCTCACACGTACGCTCCCGCTAAACCGTTGTTGTACACTCACCTGGACCCTAAACCGTCCCCGTCCCCTAAACCTAACCGTAGCCCGAACCCTAACCCTAACCCTTCCCCGAAGCCTTCGCTTCACCCGTCCCCTAAAACTAACCCGTAAGCTCACACTACCCCGCGCCCTCACACGTACGCTCCCCCTAAACCATTGTCGTACACTCACCTGGATCCTAAACCGTCCACGTCCCCTAACCCTAACCCTAGCCCGAAACATAACACTAACCCTTCTCCGAAGCCTTCATGTCACCCGTCCCCTAATCCTAACCCGCACGCTCACACTAACCCGCGCCCTCACACGTACGCTCCCCCTAAACCATTGTCGTACCCTCACCTGGAACCTAAACCGTCCCGGTCCCCTAAACCTAACCCTAGCCCGAACCCTAACCCTAACCCTTCCCCGAAGCCTTCCCCTCACCCGACCCCTAATCCTACCCCATACGCTCACACTAAACCACGCCCTCACCCGTACGCTCCCCCTAAACCGTTGTCGTACCCTCACCTGGACTCTAAACCATCCCCGTCCCCTAACCCTAACCCTAGCCCGAACCCTAACCCTAAACCTTCCCCGAAGCCTTCCCCTCACCCGTCCCCTAATCCTAACCGGTACGCTCACACTAACCTGCGCCATCACACGTACGCTCCCCCTATAGCGTTGTCGTACCCTCACCTGGACCCTAAACCGTCCCCATCTCCTAACCCTAACCCTAGCCAGAACCCTAACCCTAACCTTTCCCCACAGCCTTCCCCTAACCCGTCCCCTAATCCTAACCCGTACGCTCACACTAACCCGCGCCCTCACACGTACGCTCCCCCTAAACCGTTGTCGTACCCTCACCTGGACCCTAAACCGTCCCCGTACCCTAACCCTAACCCTAACCAGAACCCTATCCCTAACCCTTCCCCAAAGCCTTCCCCTCACCCGTCCCCTAATCCTAACCCGTTCGCTCACACTAACACGCGCCCTCACACGTACGCTCCCCCTAAACCGTTGTCGTACCCTCACCTGGACCCTAAACCATCCCCGTCCCCTAACCCTAACCCTAGACCGAACCCTAACCCTAAACCTTCCCCGAAGCCTTCCCCTCACCCGTCCCCTAATCCTAACCCGTACGCTCACACTAACCCGCGCCCTCACACCTATGCTCCCCCTAAACCGCTGTCGTACCCTCAATTGGACCCGAAACCATCCCCGTCCCCTAACCTTAACCCTAGCCCGAACACTAACCCTAAACCTTCCCCGAAGCCTTCCCCTCACCCGTCCCCTAATCCTAACCCGTACGCTCACACTAACCCATGCCCTCACAAGTGAAAAATGGATAAAGAAGTTGTGGTACTTACGTACAATGCAATATCACTCAGCAATGAAATCTATGTCATCAAGCCCATTGCAGCATAATGAGTGGGTTCAGGTATGATGATTCTAACTGAAATAAGTCACACAGAAAAAGAAACATCATAAGATACCACTAATACACGGAATGTAAACTTGGGTACACAGGAACTGGATTACAAAACAGAACAGGGTCTCAAATTTAGAAAACCAAGTTATGCTTGCTTAAGGGGATAGGTGAGTTGGGGTGCTGCATCAAACCTGAGATTGAAATGAGCACAGATAAAGTTCCTTAAGCCAAATATGGAATAGACAAGAGCTACTCCTTGCTCAACGAAATGGACTCAACACCTCATATTAAACGCCTAAGAATGTACCTGACTAGTAAGTATCTTAAAACCTATGGATTGCTATGTCTCTGAAAGAAAATCATGCGTGTGTTCAGGGGCATAAACGCAGCAGTGATAGGATTGGAGAGGTTCGGTGAGCAAATGAAGACCCCTTGAAGTCATATTGCATGGTACCCATTCCACGGGTCTCAACTCTCCAGGTTTAAGGGATTCTGCCTTCAGCTAAAACATGCATGTGGAACCCAGAGTATGATCAACCGTGTGATCGGGAGACGTGTTCCAATATGTCTCAGTTCTCGTGCCCTGGTACTCGGGTGCAACATTCCAGACGCTTTACTAACACTCTCCCGACTTGGAGAGTCAGTGCCTTTAACCTCCTGTTTGGCCCAGTTTGCAACTTCTGCGGAAGATGAACAGGAATAGGGAGAACCAATGAGAGACTAGCTGGAGGTGTCTGGACGGGCAAATTTAACTCTCATTTCCCACCAGGAAGAGGAATTAACCAAAGGTTCAGCGTTCCGTGCCGGAACGAGATGAGGGCCTGAAGCAATCCTGCGGTGTTGCGGCCAGCTCCCAAGAAAGCGAGTTGAAGAAAGGAGCTCAGGGGCACTGTAATTCACAAACTTGCAGAGTTATAAATGACAGCTATCGTCCAAAAATATACTGAAGTAAGGCTGCCAAGAGGACTTGAAAGCGGGGCAGAATTGCAGGAAACCGATTTCAGGAGGTAGACTGGAATTGCATTTAAAGCATAGGAAATGAGGCAGAACGTCCACAATGATGCACTTGGCCAAAAAGGGCGTATGCGTTTTTTCCTGAATATATACAAGAAAAAACGCATACGCACTTTTTGGCCAACCAAGCAAGCTTGCAAAGGAAATCTGCACTACAATGAAGTGTCACTTCCCCCCTCTCAAAAGAGCCATCTGAAAAATGTGTAAAATCCAGAAAGGCAGGACAGGCCATGGAGAACTGGGAGCCTTGTTATGCTGATGGGCGAGATATAAATTGCCAAGAGTCAGTCGGAAGAAGTGTATGGTGCTTTCGGAAACATATAAAAAACAAAGCAACGGAGCCTAGGGCACTTCCACTTATGGTCCTATAGCTTAGGGAAATTAAAATCAAAAAGACACAGCCACCCCAAAGTTTGGGACAGCTCTGTTTACAAAAACCTCGTTTACGGTACAAGTTCAATATCGCAGAAAGTGAAAAATGGATAAAGAAGTTGTGGTACTTACGTACAATGCAATATCACTCAGCAATGAAATCTATGTCATCAGGCCCGTAGCAGCATAATGAGTGGATTCAGGTATGATGATTCTAACTGAAATAAGTCACACAGATAAAGAAACATCATAAGATATCACTAATACACGGAATGTAAACTTGGCTACACAGGACCTGGATTACAAAACAGAACAGGGTCTCAAATTTAGAAAACCTACTTATGCTTGCTTAAGGGGATAGGTGAGTTGGGGTGCTGCATCAAACCTGAGATTGAAATGAGCACAGATAAAGTTCCTTAAGCCAAATATGGAATAGACAAGAGCTACTCCTTACTCAACGAAATGGACTCAACACACCATATTAAACGCTTAAGAATGTACCTGACGAGTAAGTATCTTAAAACCTATGGATTGCTATGTCTCTGAAAGAGAATCAAGCGTGTGTACAGGGGCATAAACGCAGCAGTGATAGGATTGGAGAGGTTCGGTGAGCAAATGAAGACCCGTTGAAGTCATATTGCATGGTACCCATTCCACGGGTCTCAACTCTCCAGGTTTAAGGTATTCTTCCTTCAGCAAAAACATGCATGTGGAACCCAGAGTATGATCAACCATGTGATCGGGAGACGTGTTCCAATATGTCTCAGTTCTCGTCCCCTGGTACTCGGGTGCAACATTCCAGACGCTTTACTAACACTCTCCCGACTTGGAGAGTCAGTGCCTTTAACCTCCACTTTGGTCCAGTTTGCAATTTCTGCGGAAGATGAACAGGAATAGGGAGAACCAATGAGAGACTAGCTGGAGGTGTCTGGACGGGCAAATTTAACTCTCATTCCCACCAGGAAGAGGAATTAAACAAAGGCTCAGTGTGCGGTGCCGGAACCAGATTAGGGCCTGAAGCAATCCTGCGGTGTTGCGGCCAGCTCACAAGAAAGCGAGTTGAAGAAAGGAGCTCAGGGGCACTGTAATTCACAAACTTGCAGAGTTATAAATGACAGCTATCGTCCAAAAATATACTGAAGTAAGGCTGCCAAGAGGATTTGAAAGCGGGGCAGAATTGCAGGACACCGATTTCAGGAGGTAGACTGGAATTGCATTTAAAGCATAGGAAAAGAGGCAGAACGTCGACAATGAGACACTTGGCCAAAAAGGGGCGTATGCGTTTTTTCCTGAATATATTCAGGAAAAAACGCATACGCCCCTTTTTGGCCAACCAAGCAAGCTTGCAAAGGAAATCTGCACTACAATGAAGTCTCACTTCCCCCCGGTCAAAAGGGCCATCTGAAAAAAGTGTAAAATCCAGAAAGGCAGGACAGGCCATGGAGAACTGGGAGCCTTGTTATGCTGATGGGCAGGATGTAAATTGCCAACAGCCACTCGGGAGAAGTGTATGGTGTTTCCTGAAACATCTAAAAAACAAAGCAACAGAGCCTAGGGCACTTCAACTTATGGTCCTATAGCTTAGGGAAATTCAAATCAAAAAGACACAGCCACCCCAAAATTTGGGATGAATCTGTTTACAAGAACCTGGTTTACGGTACAAGCTAAATATCGCAGAAAGTGAAAAATGGATAAAGAAGTTGTGGTACTTACGTACAATGCAATATCACTCAGCAATGAAATCTATGTCATCAGGCCCGTAGCAGCATAATGAGTGGATTCAGGTATGATGATTCTAACTGAAATAAGTCACACAGAAAAAGAAACATCATAAGATATCACTAATACACGGAATGTAAATTTGGCTACACAGGAACTGGATTACAAAACAGAACAGGGTCTCAAATTTAGAAAACCAAATTATGCTTGCTCAAGTGGAAAGGTGAGTTGGGGTGCTGCATAAAACCAGAGATTGAAATGAGCACAGATAAAGTTCCTTAAGCCAAATATGGAATAGACAAGAGCTACTCCTTGCTGAACAAAATGTACTCAACACCCCATATTAAACGCCTAAGAATGTACCTGACTAGTAAGTATCTTAAAACCTATGGATTGCTATGTCTCTGAAAGAGAATGAAGCGTGAGTACAGGGGCATAAACGCAGCAGTGATAGGATTGGAGAGGTTCGGTGAGCAAATGAAGACCCTTTGAAGTCATATTGCATGGTACCCATTCCACGGGTCTCAACTCTCCAGGTTTAAGGGATTCTTCCTTCAGCTAAAACATGCATGTGGAACCCAGAGTATGATCAACCGTGTGATCGGGAGACGTGTTCCAATATATCTCAGTTCTCGTCCCCTGGTATTCGGGTGCAACATTCCAGACGCTTTACTAACACTCTCCCGACTTGGAGAGTCAGTGCCTTTAACCTCCTGTTTGGCCCAGTTTGCAATTTCTGCGGAAGATGAACAGGAAATGGGAGAACCAATGAGAGACTAGCTGGAGGTGTCTGGACGGGCAAATTTAACTCTCATTCCCACCAGGAAGAGGAATTAAACAAAGGCTCAGCGTGCGGTGCTGGAACCAGATTAGGGCCTGAAGCAATCCTGCGGTGTTGCGGCCAGCTCACAAGAAAGCAAGTTGAAGAAAGGAGCTCAGGGGAACTGTAATTCACAAACCTGCAGAGTTATAAATGACAGCTATCGTCCAAAAATATACTGAAGTAAGGCTGCCAACAGAACTTGAATGCGGGGCAGAATTGCAGGAAACCGATTTCAGGAGGTAGACTGGAATTGCATTTAAAGCATAGGAAAAGAGCAGAACGTCCACAATGATGCATTTGGCCAAAAAGGGCGTATGCGTTTTTTCCTGAATATATTCAGGGAAAAAACGCATACGCCCTTTTTGGCCAACCAAGCAAGCTCGCAAAGGAAATCTGCACTACAATGAAGTCTCACTTCCCCCCGGTCAAAAGGGCCATCTGAAAAATGTGTAAAATCCAGAAAGGCAGGACAGGCCATGGAGAACTGGGAGCCTTGTTATGCTGATGGGCGGGATGTCAATTGCCAACAGCCACTCGGGAGAAGTGTATGGTGTTTTCTAAAACATCTAAAAAACAAAGCAGCGGAGCATAGGGCACTTCCACTTATGGTCCTATAGCTTACGGAAATTAAAATCAAAAAGACACAGCCACCCCAAAATTTGGGATGGCTCTGTTTACAAGATCCTCGTTTACAGTACAAGTTCAATATCGCAGAAAGTGAAAAATGGATAAAGAAGTTGTGGTACTTACGTACAATGCAATATCACTCAGCAATGATATCTATGTCATCAGGCCCGTAGCAGCATAATGAGTGGATTCAGGTATGATGATTCTAACTGAAATAAGTCACACAGAAAAAGAAACATCATAAGATATCACTAATACACGGAATGTAAACTTGGCTACACAGGAACTGGATTACAACACAGAACAGGGCCTTAAATTTAGAAAACCAACTTATGCTTGCTTAAGGGGAAAGGTGAGTTGGGGTGCTGCCTAAAACCAGAGATTGAAATGAGCACAGATAAAGTTCCTTAAGCCAAATATGGAATAGACAAGAGCTACTCCTTACTCAACGAAATGGACTCAACACTCCATATTAAACGCCTAAGAATGTACCTGACTAATAAGTATCTTAAAACCTATGGATTGCTATGTCTCTGAAAGAGAATCAAGCGTGTGTACAGGGGCATAAACGCAGCAGTGATAGGATTGGAGAGGTTCGGTGAGCAAATGAAGACCCTTTGTAGTCATATTGCATGGTACCCATTCCACGGGTCTCAACTCTCCAGGTTTAAGGGATTCTTCCTTCAGCTAAAACATGCATGTGGATCCCAGAGTATGATCAACCGTGTGATCGGGAGACGTGTTCAAATATGTCTCAGTTCTCATCTCCTGGTAATCGGGTGCAACATTCCAGACGCTTTACTAACACTCTCCCGAGTTGGAGAGTCAGTGCCTTTAACCTCCTGTTTGGCCCAGTTTGCAATTTCTGCGGAAGATGAACAGGAATAGGGAGAACCAATGAGAGACTAGCTGGAGGTGTCTGGACGGTCAAATTTAACTCTCATTTCCCACCAGGAAGAGGAATTAACCAAAGGCTCAGCGTGCGGTGCCGGAACCTGATTAGGGCCTGAAGCAATCCAGCGGTGTTGCGGCCACCACAGAAGAAAGCGAGTTGAAGAAAGGAGCTCAGGGGCACTGTAATTCACAAACCTGCAGAGTTATAAATGACAGCTATCGTCCAAAAATATACTGAAGTAAGGCTGCCAAGAGGATTTGAAAGCGGGGCAGAATTGCAGGACACCGATTTCAGGAGGTAGACTGGAATTGTATTTAAAGCATAGGAAAAGAGGCAGAACGTCCACAATGATGCACTTGGCCAAAAAGGGCGTATGCGTTTTTTCCTGAATATATATGAATATATATGAGTGGATTTAGGTATGATGATTCTAAATGAAATAAGTCACACAGAAAAAGAAACATGATAAGATATCACTAATACACGGAATGTGAACTTGGCTACACATGAACTTAATTACAAAACAGAACAGGGTCTCAAGTTTAGAAAACCAACTTATGCTTGCTTAAGGGGGAAGGTGAGTTGGGGTGCTGCCTAAAACCAGAGTTTGACATTAGCACAGATACTGTTCCATAAGCCAAATATGTAATAGACAAGACCTACCCCTTGCTCAACAAAATGGACTCAACAATGAGGTATCACCTCACAGCTGATAGAATGGGCATCATCAGAAAATCTACAAACAAAAAATGCTGGAAAGGGTGTGGAGAAAAGGAACCCTTTTCCACTATTGTTGGGAATATAAATTGATACAGTCACTGGAGAACAATATGGAGTTCTTAAGAAACTAACAATAGAATTACCATATGATACAGTAATCCCAGTACTGGACATATACCTAGACAAAACCATAAATCAAAAAGAGACATTCACTGCAATGTTCATTGCATCACTATTTACAATATCGAGGTAATGGAAGCAACCTAAATGCCCACAGACAGACGAATGCATAAAGCTGTGGTACATATATAAAATGGAATATTACTAAGCCATGAAAAGGAATGAAATTGGGTCATTTGTAGAGACGTCGATGGGTCTAGAATCTGTCATACAGAGTGAAGTAAGTCAGAAAGAGAAAAACAAATCTTGTATATTCATGCATATATGTGGAACCTAGAAAAACTGTACAGATTAACCATTGTGCAAGGCATAAATAGAGCAACAGATGTAGACAACAAATGTATGGACAACAAGGGGGGAAAGCTGTTGGGGGGGTGGTGGTGGGAGGAGTTGAGAGACTGGGATTGGCATGTATACATTTATATGTATAAAATAGATAACCAATAAGAACCTGCTGTATAAAAATATAAAATAAAATTCAAAATTGAAAAGAAATAAAATTTAAAAAATAAAACGGAAAAAACAATTATTCCCTTCACATACATGTATTTATATGAATAAATTATTTCCATGCTTATATCTGTAAATACAAAAAAGAGGAATAAAATCTACCTTGAACCAAAAATGAAAAAGAGAAAAAAAACACAGAACCCACCAGTTCCACAGAGGAAAACCGTATCAGGGCACTTGCTCCAGTTGTAAACAATTCTGAAGTTGGTCAGTGGTGGGGAATCGTCTCCCATTCAGCCAGCAGCCCCCACGCAACAAGCGTCCTCATTGCAAAGCTGGGGCACCGTGCCGAGGCATCTGTGAGTAAACGTGAGTTGAGCCCCAGGCCAGTTGCTGCTGAACTATTCCCACCCATCCCAGGTAAAACACCTGAATATATACAAGGACTTGAAAGCCTAGAGGAAGGGCCATAGAGCCACACGAGTGACAGCATGCCGGCCGACTTGGTGCCTGCAGGCCAGCCAGGATGGTCCTGGCCCTGGGTGCTCTTCTGGAAGATTTCCATTTCCCTGCCTGAGATACCCGTCCTGTCCCTGCCCCCACTGCTTTTTTCCTTCCTCACCTCTGCCCAGGGAGAAATTCCAGCAGCAGGTATGGGTGACACATCCTCTTCTTTAGCAGGTGGCAGCCTGGAAACTGCTGCAGAAAGTCCAGCAGAGCCCCACTCACACTGGGCCACCCACAAAGCCGTGGCCTCTCACTCCCTCCCACCAGCCCAGCCCCGAGACTGCTGACAGGGCAGAGAAAATGGCGTCAGGCACGGCTGCAGGGGCTCTTGCTGCCTGGAGTGGTATTTATATTGATCTCAACCCAGGCACACCTGGGGAGGGCTGGCTGGCACGGTAAGGCTGCCCAGCTCAGCCAATCATCACCCCTCAGGGGCTCACAGTTGCAGAAAATGGAACTTGCTGAACCGGCCAGGTCCAAGGAACAGGTGTGGGCTCCTGAGAGTCAGGATAGACAAGGGGCTGCAGCTTTGGCTTGTTTTCTAATCATTTTATCTGGCCCATGAGTGGGAGACAACTTCAAGAAAACCCTCTCCTAATGAGAGGAACGCAGGAGTCAGGGAGAGGAGGGGTGGGTGGTGGTTGGAGACAGAGGCCTGGTGCCCTGGGTGCAGTGGAAGTCTCTGGAAGACCAGGTGGAGGGAGGCCGCACAGAGTGATGCCCAGGGTCACAGACCTGTCACAGCTGCTGTTTGTTAGTTCAAGTCCTGCTCTGAGGTGCTCTGTGTCAGCTCTGAGCGACAGGTGAGCTGGGGGTGCTCTGCAATGAGGGCTATGTGCACGGTTCCTGTGTGCCCAGCCCTGCCACGGTACCTGCAAGGGTAGCTCTGTATCCTGGGAGGGGCCTGACCACGAGAGCCCCGTGGGCTGGGGTGGGGGGTGGGGTACCTGCCCAGGTGAGCTCCATATTCTGGGATTGGTCTGACCACGAGAGCCCCATGGGCTGCTGGGGACCTGGTAAAGGATGTCAGGACAGTCAGTGAAGCCACCGAGGATATACCTCCAGTTGCTCCTAATTCCTACACCCTGCTGGTCATTCTACCAACCACCAGGACATGGTATTCTGTATTAGTCTTCAATGATGCCTTCTTTTGTATTCCATTAGTCCCAGAGTCACAAGAAATTTTGGCTTGTGAGTGGCAGGACTCAACATACAACTAAAACAATACTTCCGGGCCGTCTTGCCCCAAGGGTGCAAAAATTCCCACACTATCTTTGGGGAAACCTTAGCTAAAGACCTAAAAGTTCTACCTCTGGAAAAGGAAACCCTCCTTCAGTACTCAGACGACATTCTGATTGCCAGCCCTACTAAGGAGGCCTCTGAACTACCAAGCCAATAAAGGATAGAAGTTGTCCAAGAAAAAGCTCAAATATCACAGACTGCGGTGACCTGCCTGGGCTTCATTCTCACAGAAGGTCGGAGAAGCCCATCCCAGGAAAGGGAAGAAACCATTTTCGGCCTTACCCCTTTCTAAAACTAGAAGACAGCTTAGGGGTTCCTGGGGAGGCCAGGGTTTGCTGCTTCTGGATCCCTAACTACAGTCTACTAGCTGGGCCTCTATATGAAACACTGAAAGGAAAAGATGATGATCCTTTTGAATAGAATCCAGAAGTGGCCTTTCAAGAATGGAAAGAGCAGTCAATTCAGACCCTTGCCCTGGAACTCCCTAATTTGGCTAAACCCTTTGACCTTTACATTCCCGGTGAAAGGTGAATCGCCATTGGAGAATTAGTGCAAAAACTGGGACCACTTGAAATGGAACAATGCAAGAATGCCATCCAGGTAGGATAAACTACGGTCACCAAGGGGCTTGGCCCACTGCCGCATCTGGCCAAGATACTGGCGGTATCTAAAAACCTGGAAATCAGCAGCCCAAAAGGCCACCTCCCTCCTAAGGGAAAAGGACCCCACGTGGTGATCCTAACCACCAACCATGCCCTGAAGTTGCAGGGTTTGCTCCGTGGGCACACCAACCTCGAGTGCGGAGGCCCTCCAACTCCAACATCCAGAGAGATAACCGGGGGCAACAGGGCACCATGACGACTCGTGTGAACATCACTTGACCTGGAGTTTCTCTCATAAAACAACAAGAGTGTGTCCCAAAAGAGTAGACTACTGCTTGCAGGACTTACTGCACCCAGAGGGGAGCTAATAATCTTGGCGGGGGAACCGTATATCACACTGTCACCATAGAAAAGCCTACAGACACCGTGATGATGGTGGCCAATAAGACTGGCTGGACTCCTGTTTACTTCAAAAGGCTGTTGACTCAGTGGCCATCATGGTCCTTGATCACCACTGACCCTGGACTGCCTGGGAGTTGAGCGGGCAGGGCTCTGACACCTGGTGCTGTTTGTACGTTAATTCAGGGGCCTAATTGAAGAAAGCACAGACTACTGTTCAGAGCATCTAGGCTGGCAGAAACGGTCAGCCTAAGGTGGCCGAACAAATGTGGGACGGGGTGAAACCGGCCCCCACAGCGTCTCTGCACATCTCTTTCCTGGACCCTTAAAGGTCATTAGAATCTATAACGCTTCCAATGCTGGTGCTCAGGTGGACGAGCAGGGAGGCAGGGGGCCTGGGGACAATCAACGTCACCTGGAGGCTGCTGGGGAGAAGCTCTGACCCTCGCCCCTTGGTATGAGGGCTCCCAACTCAGCACTCAGCAGTTACAGAAGAAGGGTCTGCACCCTCAGCACTCCAAGAATGAGGAACGGGACAAAAGGCAGAGGAGGGGTTTGTCCCCAGCAAAGCCCATTAAAAATCCCTGGGAGATAAAAATAGAATCTGGGCAATAAAGTCAAGTCTAACCTTTCTTATCCTTTGTGCTTTGTCTAATTTCATGTGCTCCTAGGGTCCCGCATGCAGAGGTTCCACACCCGGCACTTCAGACCAGATTTCCTAGTGCAGAATGGCTGGGTCGACACCTCAGCTCCTGGGGCCCAGTGCAGACTCCGCGATATAGAGCCTGAGCTGCAGCCAACCCGGCCCTCGAGAGCTCCGCCCCCTCCCTCCCACTGACTCTGACAGGATCTCTACACAGCAGCCCAGCCCACAGCCCACGGGGTAGTGCATGCTCTCACCTCTCCATTCTCTGATCAAAATATAAAGTTTCCTTTGCTTGTGAACCAAACTCAGTCTCGATCTGTTGGCCCCAATGACACTGCGCAGGGGGACACTTGTTGGGGTCCACTCTGGAGGATCAGTAACAGAAATTGAGACTATTGTAACCTCAATGAACAGATGTGTGAGCCAAACTGTAGTTAACATAGAACAGTGTATAAGGCTCGGGTAAAATAAGATGTTTCTAACGCTTCCATTGGCTATTTCCATCACTTTATTATAAGCAAGTTCAGTGAAAAGGTTTGTCTTATTTGTCAGGTCAATATTAGAGAAACGAAGTGATTTCTTTCCAAGGATGTACATCTAATAATCTTGGTTAAAGCTTCAATCTTGTTTTAAATGCTTTTCCATTGAAAATGATACCTCTCTTTCAGCTCCCCCATTTCTGAGAAGTATAAAATCTTATAATTTATTATTACCAAAGGGGAAAGGTGGGAGGAGGGATAAATTAACAGTTTGGGATTAACACATACACACTGCTATGTATAAAATAGATCATCAACAAGGAACTACTGTATAGCACAGGGAACTACACTCAACATTTTGCAATAACCTATAAGGGGAAATAATCTGAAAAAGAATAGATATTTTTATTGACATCATCTATCAATGACAGTTAAAGTGTAACCTAGGGGAAGCTGGTGGTGAGTGCTTCTGACCCTGAAGACTTCAATCATCTAAAGTTTGGACTCTGCCTACTTCCCAAGGCCCTTAATGAACATATGTGTAGCCGTAGCTTAAAAAATTCCCCAGTTTGGGTTTCGGGGAGACACTGATTTTGAAAAAGCCCTGGTGTTCTCCTTACATGAATGGGACTCTTCCTACTGCTAAAACATGTCTGTCACACCCAGAGGATGGTATACCGTCTGATCGGGAAGAGTTTGGAAAAGGCATCTCATCTCCTCATCTCCTGGTGCTCGGGTTCACCCATCCAGCGTCTTTACTAACAGTCTCCCCACTTGGAGATGGCAGCACTGTCAACATCCTGTTGCGTACAGTTTGGAATTTGTCCAGAGGATGAAGCGGAAGGATGAGGAACAATGAGAGACAAGTCCTAGGTGTTCAGACAGGCACATGTCACTCTAATTTCCAATCAGGAAGACGAATTGACCAAAGGCTAGGGTTGCCCATGGAAACAGTATAGGGCTTGAGGAAATCCCGCTGCTTTGTGGCCAGTTCCCATAAACACAAGTTGAACAATGGAACTCAGGGACAGTAAAATTCACGAAACTGCAGAGTTGAAAATATCCATCACTGAAAAATGTCTTGAGGAAAGTCAGAGAAAAGGACTTGTAAGCAAGGGAGAATGGCAGGAAAGGGATTTGAGGAGGTAGAAAGGACTCGCCATTAAGCACAAGAAAAGGAGCTGAACATTGCCAACATTGCAGTTGGCCAAAAAGGGTGTATGCGTTTTTTTCTGTATATATTCAAGAAAAGGGCATACACTTTTTTAGCCAACCAAACAGGTGGGCACTGGAAGTCAATACTACAAGAGATATCACTTCGCATCAGTCAGAAGAGCCATCCTCATAAAGTGTAAACAACAGAAATGCAGGACAGGGCAAGGAGAAGAGGGAGCCCTGTGAGACTTATAGTGGAAATGTATATTGCCAACGGCCATTCTGGAGAAGTGTATTGTGTTTACTAAAGCATCTAAAAAATGAGCTACAGAGCATAGGGCACTTGCACTCATGGGCGTATATCTTGGGAAAAACAAAAATCGAGAGGACACAGGCACCCCAATGTTTACCCCCTCTCTGTTTAAAAGATCCTCGACTAGGATATAACTTAAATGTCTCTGGAGAGAAAAAATGGATAGAGATGTGGTACTTAGGTAGAGTGGAATATTATTCAGCCTGGAAATCAATGAAATATGGCCAGTTGTAACAACTCCGGAGGAGTTACGTATGATCATTCTAAGTGACATAATTCAAAAAGAAAAAGACACATATCATAAGATATCACTTAAAGGTGGAATCCAAAATGGCTACACATGAAATAAATTACAAAACAAAAACATAGTCAAATATGTAGAAAACACGCATAAGGCTGCTAAACGGGAAAGGTGGGGAGGGGTGAGGCATCATCCAGGAGGTTGAAATTAGCAAAGATACCATTCCAAATACCAAACTGATAATCAACAAGGCCTACACGGTAGCTAAAAGAACTGCACTCAGCACACTCAAGTCACCGGAAAAGAATATATACGACTGGTAAGAATCTGAAAAAGAATTTACTGATGTCTCTCTGTACGTGAATCAAGTGGATGTACAGCAGCAAGAAACAGAGCTTTGAAAATCAGCTGTAACCAATATAGTAATAAATTGAAAAAAATAAACGACAGAGAGACAGAGAAAACCTCTTACAACTTTTCCTCAGGGCCGGTGATGCAACATGGATTGAACACATCTAGACCCACAGCAGGATGAGACATAAGGCTGGAAACTGTTTGCACTAAGAGAAATGTGAGGTTGGGTGAGGAAATGCACACCCTTTAAAGTAATACTACCTGGTACCCATTCAATGGGTCCCAAATCTGCAGGTTCAAGGGATCTTCCTACAGCTAAAACATGCATGGAAAACCCAGAGGACTGTACACCATGTGATCGGGAGATGTGTCTAAAATGCAGCTCATTTATCCTCTCCTGGTGCTCCTGTTCACCATTCCAGCCACGTTACTTAGAATCTCCCCACTTGGAGAATCAGCACATTTCAACTTCTGTTTCACACATTTTGCAAATTGTGAGGAGGATGAACGGGAAGAGGGGGAACCAATGAGAGAATAGTTGTAGGGGTTCGGACGGGCACATATCACTCTAATTTCCCATTAAGAATAAGAATTGCAAAAAGGCTCAGCCCGCCTCGCCCGAGCCAAAATAGGGCCTGAAGCAATCCTGCGGGTTTGAGGCCAGCTCACAAAAGAGCAACTTAAAAAATGGAGCTCAGGGTCACTGCAATTCACAAACCTGCAGAGTTATAAATGAAAACTAACGTCCAAAAATATGTTGAGGTAAGGCAAAGAAGAGGATCTGAATGCAAGACAGAATTGCAAGAAACAGATTTCAAGAGATAGATTGGACTCATCTTTAAAGCACATGAAAAGCGGCAGATTTTCGACAATGATGCAGTTGGCCCAAAAGGGCGTATGCGTTTTTTCCTGATTATATCCAGGAAAAAACGCATACGCACTTTATGGGCAACGAAGCAAGCAAGCAATGCAAATGTGCACAACAAAGAAGTCTCATTTCCCACTGGTCAAAAGGGCCATCCTAAAAAATTGTAAAAACCAGAAATGCAGGACAGGCCATGGAGAACAGGGAGCCTTTATACGCTGATGGGCAGTGTGTGAACTGCCGAGAGCCACTCTGGAGAAGTGTATGGTGGTTCCTAAATCATCTAAAAAACAGAGCTACAGAGCATAGGACACTTCCAATCATGGGAGTATATCTAGGGAAGTCTAAAAATCAACAAGACACAAGCACACCACAGTTTAGGGCTACTCTGTTTACAAGAACCTCAACTTCAGTACACCTTAAATATCCCAGGAAAGAGAACAATGGATAAAGAAGATGTGGTACTTATGTACAATGGAATATCTCTTCACCATGATATCAATGTAATAAGGCTAGTAGAAGGATAAAGAGTGGATTTAGGTCCGATAATACTACTTGAAGTAAGTCAAACAGAAAAAGAAACATATCATAAGATATCACTTATAGAGGGAGGGTAAATATGGCTGCACAAGAAATGAATTACAGAACAGAACAGTGTCTCACATTTAGAAAACACACTTATTTCAGCTTAAGGGGAAAGGAGAGGTGGGGTGATGCATAAAACCAGAGTTTGAAATTAGCACAGATACCGTTCAATAAACCAAATAGATATTAGACAAGATCTACACCTTGCTCAATGAACTGGCCTCAACACACCCTATACACCGCAGAGAAATATATCTGAGTAATAAGAATCTTAAAACCCATGTATTGATATATCTCCATAAGGGAATCAAGTGTGTGCAGAGCGGCACAAACACAGCAGTGAAAATGAGCTAAACCCCATTATAGAAATAAATTTTAAAAACAAAACGCAGAAACAATGAAAGAGAGAAAAATTCTTACAAAATTCGCTCAGGGGCTGTGATGCAACCTGGATTGACCACATATAAACCCACAGCTGGATAAGACATAAGGCTGGACACTTGGGGCTGAGAGGATTGGTGAGCTTTGGTGAGCAACTGCCAAAAGTTTCATGCAATACTTCATGCTACTCATGCCAAGGGTCCCAACACTCCAGGTTGAAGGGAATCTTCCTACAGCTAAACCATGCTTGGGAAACCCAGCGACTGGTATACCATATGATCGGGAAAGGTTTCTAAAACGCACCTCATTTTTCCTCTCCTGGGGCTCCGGATCGACATTCCAGCCACTTTACTAAAAATATCCCCACATGGAGAGTCAATGCCTTTAAGTTCTGGTATCGCACAGTCTGCAGTTAGTGCGGAGGATGAATGGGAATAGGGGGAACCAGTGAGAAACTAGATGTAGCGGTTTCAATGGGCACATGTCACTCTAATTTCACATCAGTAAGAAGAATAACCCTAACCCTAACCCTTCCCCGAAGCTTTCCCCTCACCCGTCCCCTAATCCTAACCCGTACGCTCACACTAACCCACGCCCTCACACGTACGCTCCCTCTAAACCATTGGCATACACTCACCTGGACCCTAAACCGTCCCCGTCCCCTAACCCTAACCGTAGCCCGAACCCTAACCCTAACCCTTCCCCGAAGCCTTCCCCTCACCCGTCCCCTAAACCTAACCCGTACGCTCACACTAACCCGCGCGCTCACACGTACGCTCCCCCTCAACCGTTGTCGTACACTCACCTGGACCCTAAACCGTCCCCATTCCCTAACCCTAACCCTAGCCCGAACCCTGTCTCTAACCCTTCCCTGAAGCCTTCCCCTCACCCGTCCCCTAATACTAACCCGTACGCTCACATTAACCCGCGCCCTCACACGTACGCTCCCCTAAACTGCTGTCGTACCATCACATGGACCCTAAACCGTCCCCGTCCCCTAACCCTAACCCTAGCCCGAACCCTAACCCTAACCCTTCCCCGAAGCCTTCCCCTCACCCGTCCCCTAATCCTAACCCGTACGCTCACACTAACCCGCGCCCTCACACGTACGCTCCCCCTAAACCGTTGTCGTACCCTCACCTGGAACCTAAACCTTCCCCTTCCCCTAACCCTAACCCTAGCCTGAACCCTAACCCTAACCCTTCCCAAAAGCCTTCCCCTAACCCGTCCCCTAATCCTAACCCGTACGCTCACACTAACCCGCACCCTCACACGTACGCTCCCCCTAAAGCGTTGTCGTACCCTCACCTGGACCCTAAAACGTGCCCGTCCCCTAACCCTAACCCTAGCCCGAACCCTAACCCTAACACTTCCCCGAAGCCTTCCCCTCACCGTCCCCTAATCCTAACCCGTACGCTCACACTAACCCGCGCCCTCACATGTACGCTCCCCCTAAACTGTTGTCGTACACTCACCTGGACCCTAAACCGTCCCCGTCCCCTAACCCTAACCCTAGCCCGAACCCTAACCCTAACCATTCCCCGAAGCCTTCCCCTCACCCGTCCCCTAATCCTAACACGTGCGCTCACACTAACCTGCGCCCTCACACGTATGCTCCCCCTAAAGCTCTGTCGTACCCTCACCTGCACCCTAAACCGTCCCCGTCCCCGTCCCCTAACCCTAGCCTGAACCCTAACCCTAAACCTTCCCCGAAGCCTTCCCCTCACCCGTCCCCTAATCCTAACCCGTACGCTCACAGTAACCTGCGCCCTCACACGTACGCTCCCCCTAAACCGATGTCGTACCCTCACGTGGACCCTAAACCGTCCCCGTCCCCTAACCCTAACCCTAGCCCGAACCCTAACAATAACTCTTCCCCGAAGCCTTCCCCTCACACGTCCCCAATCCTAACCCGGACGCTCACACTAACCCACGCCCTCACAAGTACGCTCCCACTAAAGCTCTGTCGTACCCTCACCTGGACCCTAAACCGTCCCCGTCCCCTAACCCTAACCCTAGCCCGAACCCTAACCCTAAACCTTCCCCGAAGCCTTCCCCTCACCCGTACCCTAATCCTAACCCGTACGCTCACACTAACCCGCGCCCTCACACGTACGCTCACCATAAAGCTCTGTCGTACCCTCACCTGGACCCTAAACCGTCCCCGTCCCCTAACCCTAACCATAGCCCGAACCCTAACCCTACACCTTCCCCGAAGCCTTCCCCTCACCCGTCCCCTAATCCTAACCCGTACACTCACACTAACACGCGCCGTCACACGTACGCTCCCCCTCAACCGTTGTCGTACCCTCACCTGGACCCTAAACCGTCCCCATCCCCTAACCCTAATGCTAGCCCGAACCCTAACCCTAACCCTTCCCCGAAGCCTTCCCCTCACCGGTCCCATAATCCTAACCCGTACGCTCACACTAACCCACGCCCTCACACTTACGCTCCCCATAAACCGTTGTCGTAACCGAACCTGGACCCTAAACCATCCCCCTCCCCTAACCCTAACCCTAGCCCGAACCCTAACCCTAACCCTTCCCCGAAATCTTCCCCTCACCCGTCCCCTAATCCTAACCCGTACGCTCACTCTAACCCGCCCCTCACACGTACGCTCCCCCAAAACTGCTGTCGTACCATCACCTGGACCCTAAACCGTCCCCGTCCCCTAACCCTAACCCTAGCCCGAACCCTAACCCTTCCCCGAAATCTTCCCCTCACCCGTCCCCTAATCCTAACCCATACCGTCACACTAACCCGCGCCCTCACACATTCGCTCCCCCTAAACCGTTTTTGTACGCTCACCTGGACCTAAACCGTCCCCTAACCCTAACCCTAACACTAGCCCGAAACCTAACCCTAACCCTTTCCCGAAGCCTTCCCCTCACCCGTCCCCTAATCCTAATCCGTACGCTCACAGTAACCCACGTGCTCACACGTACGCTCCCCCTAAACCGTTGTCGTACCCTCACCTGGACCCTAAACCGTCCCCATCCCCTAACCCTAACCCTAGCCCGAACCCTAACCCTAACACTTCCCCGAAGCCTACCCCTCACACGTCCTCTAATCCTAACCCGTACCCTCACACTAACCCGCGCCCTCACATGTACCCTCCCCCAAAAGCGTTGTCGTACCCTCACCTGGACCCTAAACCGTCCCCATCCCCTAACCATAACCCTAGCCCGAACCCTAAACCAAACCTTTCCCCGAAGCCTTCCCCTTACTCGTCCCCTAATCCTAACCCGTACGCTCACACTAACCCGGGCTCTCACACGTACGCTCCCCCTAAACCGCTCCCGTACCCTCAACTGGACCCTAAACCGTCCCCGTCCCCTAACCCTAACCCTAGCCCGAACCCTATCCCTAAACCTTCCCCAAAGCCTTCCCCTCACCCGTCCCCTAATCCTAACCCGTACGCTCACACTAACCCATGCCCTCACACGTACGCTCTCCCTAAACCGTTGTCATACCCTCACCTGGACCCTAAACCGTCCCCGTCCCCTAACCGTAACCCTAGCCCGAACCCTAACCCTAACCCATCCCCGAAGCCTTCCCCTCACCCGTCCCCTAATCCTAACCCCTACGCTCACACTAAACCGCGCCCTCACACGTACCCTCCCCCTAAAGCGTTGTCGTACCCTCGCCTGGACCCTAAACCGTCCCCGTCCCCTAACCCTAACCCTACACCGAACCCTAACCGTAACCCTTCCCCGAAGCCTTCCCCTCACCCGTCCCCAATCCTAAACCTTACGCTCACACTAACCCGCGCCCTCACACATACGCTCCTCCTAAAGCATTATCGTACCCTTAGCTGGACCCTAAACCGTCCTCGTCCGCTAACCCGAACCCTAACCCGAACCCTAAACATAACACTTCCCCGAAGCCTTCCCCTCACCCGTCCCCTAATCCTAACCCGTACGCTCACACTAATCCGCGCCCTCACACGTACAGTCCCCCTAAACCATTGTCGTACACTCAACTGGACCCTAAACCGTCCCCGTCCCCATCCCCTAACCCTAGACCGAACCCTAACCGTAAACCTTCCCCGAAGCCTTCCCCTCACCCGTCCCCATCCTAACAGGTACGCTCACACTAACCCACGCCCTCACACGTACGCTCCCCCTAAGCCGTTGTCGTACCCTCACCTGAACCCTAAATGGTCCCCGTCCCCTAAACCTAACCCTAGCCCTAGCCCGAACCCTAACCCTAACCCTTCCCCGAAGCCTTCCCCTCACCCGTCCCCTAATCCTAACCCGTACGCTCACACTAACCCGCGCCCTCACACGTACGCTCCCCCTAAACCGTTGTCGTACACTCACGTGGAACCTAAACCGTCCCCGTCCCCTAACCCTAACCCTAGCTCGAACCCTAACCCTAACACTTCCCCGAAGCCTTCCCCTCACCCGTCCCCTAATCCTAACCCGTAAACTCACACTAACCCGCGCCCTCACACGTACCCTCCCCCTAAAGCGTTGTTGTACACTCACCTCGACCCTAAACCGTCCCCGTCCCCTAACCCTAACCCTAGCCCGAACCCTAACCCTAACCCTTCCCCAAAGCCTTCCCCTCACCCGTCCCCTAATCCTAACCCGTACCCTCACAGTAACACGCGCCCTCACACGTACGCTCCCCCTAAACCGTTGTCATTACCCTCAACTGGACCCTAAACCGTCCCTGTCCACTAACCCTAACCTTAGCCCGAACCCTAAACTTAACCCTTCCCCAAAGCATTCCCCTCACCCGTCCCCTAATCCTAACCCGTACGGTCACACTAACCCACGCCCTCACACGTACGCTTCCCCTAAAATGTTGTCGTACCCACACCTGGACCCTAAACCGTCCCCGTCCCCTAACCCTAACCCTAGCCCGAACCCTAGCCCTAACCCTTCCCCGAAGCCTTCCCCTCACCCGTCCCCTAATCCTAACCCGTACGCTCACACTAACCCACGCCCTCACACGTACCCTCCCCCTAAAGCGTTGTCGTACCCTCACCTGGACCCTAAACCTTCCCCGTCCCCTAACCCTAACCCTAGCCTGAACACTAACCCTAACACTTCCCCAAAACCTTCCCCTCACCCGTCCCCTAATCCTAACCCGTACGCTCACACTAACCCACGCCCTCACACGTACCCTCCCCCTAAAGCGCTGTCGTACCCTCAACTGGACCCTAAACCGTCCCCGTCCCCTAAGTCTAACCCTAGCCCGAACCCTAACCCTAACACTTCCCCGAAGCCTTCCACTCACCCGTCCCCTAATTCTAACCCGTACGCTCACACTAACCCGTGCCCTCACACGTATGCTCCTCTTAAACCGTTGTCATACCCTCACCAGGACCCTAAACCGTCCCCGTCCCCTAGCCCTAAGCTTAGCCAGAACCCTAACACTAACCCTTCCCCGAAGCCTTCCACTCACCCGTCCCCTAATCCTAACCCGTACGCTCACACTAACCCGCACCCTCACACGTACCCTCCTCCTCAAGCGTTGTCGTACCTCATCTGGACCCTAAACCATACCCGTACCCTAACCTTAACCCTAGCTCGAACCCTAACCCTAACCATTCCCCGAAGCCTGCCCCTCACCCGTCCCCTAATCCTAAACCATACGCTCACACTAACACACGCCCTCACACGTACGCTCCCCCTAAACTGTTGTCGTAACCTCACCTGGACCTAAACCGTCCCTGTCCCCTAACCCTAACCCTAGCCCGAACCCTAAACCTAACCCTTCCCCGAAGCCTTCCCCTCACCCATCCCCTAATCCTAACCTGTACGCTCACACTAACCTGCGCCCTCACACGTACGCTCCCCCTAAACCGTTGTCGTACCCTCACCTGGTCCCTAAACCGTCCCCATCCCCTAACCCTAACCCTAGCCCGAACCCTAACACTAACCCTTCCCCGAAGCCTTCCCCTCACCCATCCCCTAATCCTAACCCGTACGCTCACACTAACCCGCGCCCTCACACGTACAGTCCCCTTAAACCATAGTCGTACACTCACCTGGACCCTAAACCGTCCCCGTCCCCGTCCCCTAACCCTAGACCGAACCCTAACCCTAAACCTTCCCCGAAGCCTTCCCCTCACCCGTCTCCTATCCTAACAGGTACGCTCACACTAACCCACGCCCTCACACGTACGCTCCCCCTAAGCCGTTGTCGTACCCTCACCTGGACCCTAAATGGTCCCCGTCTCCTAAACCTAACCCTAGCCCTAGCCCGAACCCTAACCCTAACCCTTCCCCGAAGCCTTCTCCTCACCCGTCCCCTAATCCTAACCCGTACGCTCACACTAACCCGCGCCCTCACACGTACGCTCCCCCTAAACCGTTGTCGTACCCTCACCTGGAACCTAAACCGTCCCCGTCCCCTAAACCTAACCCTAGCCCGAACCCTAATCCTAACACTTCCCCGAAGCCTTCCCCTCACCCGTCCCCTAATCCTAACCCGTACCCTCACACTAACCCGCGCCCTCACACGTACCCTCCCCCTAAAGCGTTGTCGTACACTCACCTCGACCCTAAACCGTCCCCGTCCCCTAACCCTAACCCTAGCCCGAACCCTAACCCTAACCCTTCCCCAAAGCCTTCCCCTCACCCGTCCCCTAATCCTAACCCGTACCCTCACACTAACACGCGCCCTCACACGTACGCTCCCCCTAAACCGTTGTCATACCCTCACCTGGACCCTACACCGTCCCTGTCCAGTAACCCTAACCCTAGCCCGAACCCTAACCCTAACCCTTCCCCGAAGCCTTCCCCTCACACATCACCTAATCCTAACCCGTACGCTCACACTAATCCGCTACCTCACACGTACGCTCCACCTAAAGGGTTGTCGTACCCTCACCTGGACCCTAAACTGTCCCCGTCCCCTAACCCTAACCCTAGCCCGAACCCTAAACCTATCCCTTCCCCAAAGCCTTCCCCTCACCCGTCCCCTAATCCTAACCCGTACGGTCACACTAACCCACGCCCTCACACGTACGCTTCCCCTAAAATGTTGTCGTACCCTCACCTGGACCCTAAACCGTCCCCGTCCCCTAACCTTAACCCTAGCCCGAAACCTAGCCCTAACCCTTCCCCGAAGCCTTCCCCTCACCCGTCCCCTAATCCTAACACGTACCCTCACACTAACCTGCGCCCTCACACATTCGCTCCCCCTAAACCGTTGTCGTAACCTCACCTGGACCCTAAACCGTCCCCGTCACCTAACCCTAACCCTAGCCCCTACCCTAAACCTAACGCTTCCCCGAAGCCTTCCCCTCACCCGTCCCCTAATCCTAACACATATGCTCACACTAACCCGTGCCCTCACACGTATGCTGCCCCTAAACCGTTGTCGTACCCTCACCTGGACCCTAAAACGTCCCCGTCCCCTAAACCTAACCCTAGCCCGAACCCTAAACCTAACCCTTCCCCGAAGCCTTCCCCTCATCCATCCCCTAATCCTAACCCATACGCTCACACTAACCCGCGCCCTCACACGTATGCTCCCCCTAAACCGTTGTCGTATCCTCACCTGGACCGTAAACCGTCCCCGTCCCCTAACCCTAACCCTGGCCCGAACCTTAAACCTAACCCTTCCCCGAAGCCTTCCTCTCACCCGTCCCCTAATCCTAACCCGTACGCTCACACTAATCCACGCCCTCACACGTAGCCTCCCCCTAAAGCGTTGTCGTACCCTCACCTGGACCCTAAACCGTCCCCGTCCCCTAACCCTAAACCTAGCCCGAACCCTAACCCTAACCCTTCCCCGAAGCCTTCCCCTCACCCTTCCCCTAATCCTATCCCGTACGCTCACACTAACCCACGTCCTCACACGTACCCTCCCCCTAAAGCGTTGTCGTACCCTCACCTGGACCCTAAACCTTCCCCGTCCCCTAACCCTAACCCTAGCCCGAACACTAACCCTAACACTTCCCCAAAACCTTCCCCTCACCCGTCCCATAATCCTAACCCGTACGCTCACACTAACCCACGCCCTCACACGTACCCTCCCCCTAAAGCGCTGTCGTACCCTCAACTGGACCCTAAACCGTCCCCGTCCCCTAAGCCTAACCCTAGCCCGAACCCTAACCCTAACACTTCCCCGAAGCCTTCCCCTCACCCGTCCCCTAATTCTAACCCGTACGCTCACACTAACCCGCGCCCTCACACGTACGCTCCCCCTAAACCGTTGTCATACCCTCACCAGGACCATATACCGTCCCCGTCCCCTAGCCCTAAGCTTAGCCAGAACCCTAACCCTAACCCTTCCCCGAAGCCTTCCCCTCACCCGTCCCCTAATCCTAACCCGTACGCTCACAATAACCCACACCCTCACACGTACCCTCCTCCTAAAGCGTTGTCGTACACTCATCTGGACCATAAACCATCCCCGTAACCTAACCTTAACCCTAGCTCGAACCCTAACCCTAACCATTCCCCGAAGACTGCCCCTCAACCGTCCCCTAATCCTAAACCATAAGCTCACACTAACCCACGCCCTCACACGTACGCTCCCCCTAAACTGTTGTCGTAACCTCACCTGGACCTAAACCGTCCCTGTCCCCTAACCCTAACCCTAGCCCGAACCCTAACCCTAACCCTTCCCCGAAGCCTTCCCCTCACCCATCCCCTAATCCTAACCCGTACGCTCACACTAACCTGCGCCCTCACACGTACGCTCCGCCTAAACCGTTGTCGTACCCTGAGCTTGTCCCTAAACCGTCCCCGTCCCCTAACCCTAACCCTAGCCCGTACCCTAAACCTTACGCTTCCCCGAATCCTTCCCCTCACCCGTCCCCTAATCCTAACACATATGCTCACACTAACCCGTGCCCTCACACGTACGCTGCCCTTAAACCGTTGTCGTACCCTCACCTGGACCCTAAAACGTCCCCGTCCCCTAACCCTAACCCTTGCCCGAACCCTAACCCTAACCCTTCCCCGAAGCCTTCCCCTCACCCTTCCCCTAATCCTATCCCGTACGCTCACACTAACCCACGTCCTCACACGTACCCTCCCCCTAAACCGTTGTCATACCCACACCAGGACCCTAAACCGTCCCCGTCCCCTAGCCCTAAGCTTAGTCAGAACCCTAACCCTAACCCTTCCCCGAAGCATTCCCCTCACCCGTCCCCTAATTCTAACCCGTACGCTCACACTAACCCGTGCCCTCACACGTATGCTCCTCTTAAACCGTTGTCATACCCTCACCAGGACCATAAACCGTCCCCGTCCCCTAGCCCTAAGCTTAGCCAGAACCCTAACACTAACCCTTCCCCGAAGCCTTCCACTCACCCGTCCCCTAATCCTAACCCGTACGCTCACACTAACCCGCACCCTCACACGTACCCTCCTCCTCAAGCGTTGTCGTACCTCATCTGGACCCTAAACCATACCTGTACCCTAACCTTAACCCTAGCTCGAACCCTAACCCTAACCATTCCCCGAAGCCTGCCCCTCACCCGTCCCCTAATCCTAAACCATACGCTCACACTAACACACGTCCTCACATGTACGCTCCCCCTAAACTGTTGTCGTAACCTCACCTGGACCTAAACCGTCCCTGTCCCCTAACCCTAACCCTAGCCCGAACCCTAAACCTAACCCTTCCCCGAAGCCTTCCCCTCACCCATCCCCTAATCCTAACCCGTACGCTCACACTAACCTGCGCCCTCACACGTACGCTCCCCCTAAACCGTTGTCGTAACCTCACCTGGTCCCTAAACCGTCCCCATCCCCTAACCCTAACCCTAGCCCGAACCCTAACACTAACCCTTCCCCGAAGCCTTCCCCTCACCCGTCCCCTAATCCTAACCCGTACGCTCACACTAACCCGCGCCCTCACACGTACAGTCCCCTTAAACCATAGTCGTACACTCACCTGGACCCTAAACCGTCCCCGTCCCCGTCCCCTAACCCTAGACCGAACCCTAACCCTAAACCTTCCCCGAAGCCTTCCCCTCACCCGTCTCCTATCCTAACAGGTACGCTCACACTAACCCACGCCCTCACACGTACGCTCCCCCTAAGCCGTTGTCGTACCCTCACCTGGACCATAAATGGTCCCCGTCTCCTAAAGCTAACCCTAGCCCTAGCCCGAACCCTAACCCTAACCCTTCCCCGAAGCCTTCTCCTCACCCGTCCCCTAATCCTAACCCGTACGCTCACACTAACCCGCGCCCTCACACGTACGCTCCCCCTAAACCGTTGTCGTACCCTCACCTGGAACCTAAAACGTCCCCGTCCCCTAAACCTAACCCTAGCCCGAACCCTAATCCTAACACTTCCCCGAAGCCTTCCCCTCACCCGTCCCATAATCCTAACCCGTACCCTCACACTAACCCGCGCCCTCACACGTACCCTCCCCCTAAAGCGTTGTCGTACACTCACCTCGACCCTAAACCGTCCCCGTCCCCTAACCCTAACCCTAGCCCGAACCCTAACCCTAAACCTTCCCCAAAGCCTTCCCTTCACCCGTCCCCTAATCCTAACCCGTACCCTCACACTAACACGCGCCCTCACACGTACGCTCCCCCTAAACCGTTGTCATACCCTCACCTGGACCCTAAACCATCCCTGTCCACTAACCCTAACCCTAGCCCGAACCCTAACCCTAACCCTTCCCCGAAGCCTTCCCCTCACACATCACCTAATCCTAACCCGTACGCTCACACTAACCCGCTACCTCACACGTACGCTCCCCCTAAAGCGTTGTCGTACCCTCACCTGGACCCTAAACTGTCCCCGTCCCCTAACCCTAACCCTAGCCCGTACCCTAAACCTTACGCTTCCCCGAATCCTTCCCCTCACCCGTCCCCTAATCCTAACACATATGCTCACACTAACCCGTGCCCTCACACGTACGCTGCCCCTAAACCGTTGTCGTACCCTCACCTGGACCCTAAAACGTCCCCGTCCCCTAACCCTAACCCTAGCCCGAACCCTAACCCTAACCCTTCCCCGAAGCCTTCCCCTCACCCTTCCCCTAATCCTATCCCGTACGCTCACACTAACCCACGTCCTCACACGTACCCTCCCCCTAAACCGTTGTCATACCCTCACCAGGACCCTAAACCGTCCCCGTCCCCTAGCCCTAAGCTTAGTCAGAACCCTAACCCTAACCCTTCCCCGAAGCATTCCCCTCACCCGTTCCCTAATCCTAACCCGTACGCTCACAGTAACCCATGCCCTCACACGTACTCTCCCCCTAAACTGTTCTCGTAACCTCACCTGGACCCTAAACCGTCCCCATCCCCTAACCCTAACCTTAGCCCGTACCCTAACCCTAACCCTTCCCCGAAGCCTTCCCCTCACCCGTCCCCTAATCCTAACCCGTATGCTCACAGTAACCCGTACCCTCACACATACGCTCCCCCTAAACCGTTGTGGTACCCTCACCTGGACCCTAAACCGTCCCCGTCCCCTAACACTAACCCTAGCACGAACCATAACCCTAACACTTCCCCGAAGCCTTCCCCTCACCCGTCCCCTAATCCTAACCCGTACGCTCACACTAACCCGCGCCCTCACATGTACGCTCCCCCTAAAGCGTTGTCATACCCTCACCTGCAACCTAAACTGTCCCTGTCCCCTAACGCTAACCCTAGCCCGAACTCTAACCCTAACACTTCCCCGAAGCCTTCCCCTCACCCGTCCCCTAATCCTAACCCGTACGCTCACACTAACCCGCGCCCACACACGTACGCTCCCCCTAAAGCGTTGTCGTACCCTCACCTGGACCCTAAACCGTCCCCGTCCCCTAACCCTAACCCTAGCCCGAACCCTAAACCTAACCCTTCCCCGAAGCCTTCCCCTCACCCGTCCCCTAATCCTAACCCGTACGCTCACACTAACCCGTGCCCTCACACGTACGCTCCCCCTAAGCCGTTGTCGTACCCTCACCTGGACCCTAAACCGTCCCCGTTCCCTATCACTAACCCTAGCCCGAACCCTAAACCTAATACTTCCCTGAAGCCTTCCCCTCACCTGTCCCCTAATCCTAACACGTCCGCTCACACTAACCCGCGCCCTCACACGTACGCTCCCCCTAAACTGTTGTCGTACCCTCACATGGACCCTAAACCGTCCCCGTCCCCTAACCCTAACCCTATCCCGAACCCTTCAACGAAGCCTTTCCCTCACACGTCCCCTAATCCTAACCCGTACGCTCACACTAACCCACACCCTCACACATTCGCTCCCCCTAAACCGTTGTCGTACCCTCACCTGGACCCTAAACCATCCCCGTCCCCTAACCCTAAACCTAGCCCGAACCCTAACCCTAACCCTTCCCCGAAGCCTTCCCCTCACCCGTCCCCTAATCCTAACCCGTACGCTCACACTAACCCGCGCCCTCACACGTACACTCCCCGTAAACCATTGTCGTACCCTCACCTGGAGCGAAAACGGTCCCCGTCCACTGACCCTAACCCTAGCCCGAACCCTAACCCTAACCCTTCCCCGAAGCCTTCCGCTCACCCGTCCCCTAATCCTAACCTGTACACTCACACTAACCCTCGCCATCACACGTATGCACCCCCTAAACCCTACTCGTACCCTCACCTGGACCCTAAACCGTCCCTATCCCCTAACCCTAACCCTAGCCCGAACCCTAAACCTAAACCTTCCCCGAAGCCTTCCCCTCACCCGTCCCCTAATCCTAACCCGTACGCTCACACTAACCCGTGCCCTCACACGTACGCTCCCCCTAAACTGTTGTCGTACCCTCACCTGGACCCTAAACCGTCCCCATCCCCTAACCCTAACCCTAGCCCGAAACCTAACCCTAACACTTCCCCAAAGCCTTCCCCTCACCAGTCCCCTAATCCTAAATCATACGCTAACACTAACCCGCGCCCTCACACGTACGCTCCCCATAAACCGTTGTCGTAACCTCACCTGGACCCGAAACCGTCCCCGTACCCTCACCCTAACCCTAGCCCGAACCCTAACCCTAACACTTCCCAGAAGCCTTCCCCTCACCCGTCCCCTAATCCTAACCCGTACGTTCACACTAACCCGCGCCCTCACATGTACGCTCCTCCTAAACTGTTGTCGTACCCTCACCTGGACCCTAAACCGTCCCCGTCCCCTAACCCTAACCCTAGCCCGAACCCTAACCCTAACACTTCCCCGAAGCCTTCCCTTCACCCATCCCCTAATCCTAACCCGTACGCTCACACTAACCCGGGCCCTCACGCGTACGCTCCCCCTAAACCGTTGTCGTACCCTCACCTGGACACTAAACCATCCCTGTCCCCTAACCCTAACCCTAGCCCGAACCCTAACCCTAAACCTTCCCCGAAGCCTTCCCCTCACCCGTCCCCTAATCCTAACCCGTATGCTCACAGTAACCCGTGCCAACACGTACACTCCCCCTAAACCGTTGTGGTACCCTCACCTGGACCCTAAACTGTCCCCGTCCCCTAACCCTAACCCTTGCCCGAACCCTAACCCTAAAACTTCGCCGAAGCCTTCCCCTCACCCGTCCCCTAATCCTAACCCGTAAGCACACACTAACCCGCCCCCTCACATGAACACTCCCCCTAAAGCGTTGTCGTACCCTCACCTGCAACCTAAACTGTCCCTGTCCCCTAAACCTAACCCTAGCCCGAACCCTAACCCTAACCCTTCCCCGAAGCCTTCCCCTCACCCGACCCCTAATCCTAAACCGTAGGCTCACACTAACCCGCGCCCTCACACGTACCCTCCCCCTAAAGTGCTGTCTTACTCTCAACTGGACCCTAAACCGTCCCCGTCCCCTAAACCTAACCCTAGCCCGAACCCTAACCCTAACCCTTCCCCGAAAACTTCCCCTCACCCGTCCCCTAATCCTAACCCGTACGCTCACACTAACCCGCGCCCTCACACGTACGCTCCCCCTAAACTGTTGTCGTACCCTCACATGGACCCTAAACCGTCCCCGTCCCCTAACCCTAACCCTATCCCGAACCCTAACACTAACCCTTCCCCGAAGCCTTCCCCTCACCCGTCCCCTAACCGTAACCCGTACGCTCACACTAACCCTCGCCCTCACACGTATGCTCCCCCTAAACCGTTGTCGTACCCTCACCTGGACCCTAAACCGTCCCCGTACCCTAACCCTAACCCTAACCCGAAGCCTAACCCTAACCCTTCCCCGAAGGCTTCCCCTCACCCGTCCCATAATCCTAATCCGGACGCTCACACTAACCCGCGCACTCACATTTACGCTCCCCCTAAACCGTTGTAGGACCCTCACCAGGACCCTAAACCGTCCCCGTCCCCTAACCCTAACCCTAGCCCGAACCCTAACCCTAACCCTTCCCCGAAGCCTTCCCCTCACCCGTCCCCTAATCCTAAACCGTACGCTCACACAAAACCATGCCCTCACACGTACCCTCCCCCAAAGCGCTGTCTTACACTCAACTGGACCCTAAACCGTCCCCGTCCCCTAACCCTAACCCTAGCCCGAATCCTAACCCTAACCCTTCCCCGAAGTCTTCCCCTCACCCGTCCCCTAATCCTAACCCGTACGCTCACAGTAACTCGCGCCCTCACACGTACGCTCCCCCTAAACCGTTGTCGTACCCTCACCTTGACCCTAAATCGTCCCCTTCCCCTAACTCTAACCCTAGCCCGAACACTAACCCTAACCTTTCCACGAAGCCTTCCCCTCACCCGTCCCATAATCCTAACCCGTACGCTCACACTAACCTGCGCCCTCACACGTATTCTCCCCCTAAACTGTTGTCGTACCCTCACCTGGACCCTAAACCGTCCCCTTCCCCTAACCCTAACCCTAGCCCGAACCCTAACCCTAACCCTTCCCCGAAGCTTTCCCCTCACCGGTCCCCTAATCCTAAACCGTACGCTCACACTAACCCGCGCCCTCACACGTACCCTCCCCCTAAAGCGCTGTCATACCCTCAACTGGACCCTAAACCGTCCCCGTCCCCTAACCCTAACCCTAGCCCGAACCCTAACCCTAACACTTCCCAGAAGCCTTCCCCTCACCTGTCCCCTAATCCTAACCCATACGCTCACACTAACACGTGCCCTCACATGTACGCTCCCCCTAAACCGTTGTCGTACCGTCACCTGGACCCTAAACCATCCCTGTCCCCTAACACTAACCCTAGCCCGAACCCTATCCCTAACCCTTCCCCGAAGCCTTCCCCTCACCCGTCCCCTAATCCTAACCCGTACGCTCATCCTAACCCGCGCCCTCACATGTACGCTCCCCCTAAAGCGTTGTCTTACCCTCACCTGCAACCTAAACTGTCCCTGTCCCCTAACCCTAACCCTAGCCCGAACACTAACCCTAACCCTTCCCCGAAGCCTTCCCCTCACCCGTCCCCTAATCCTAACCCGTACGCTCACACTAACCCGCGCCCTCACACGTACGCTCCCCCTAAACTGTTGTCGTACCCTCACCTGGACCCTAAACCGTCCCCATCCCCTAACCGTCAACCTAGCCCGAACCCTAACCCTAACCCTTCCCCGAAGCCTTCCCCTCACCCGTGCCCTAACCCTAACCCGTACGCTCACACTAACCCGCGCCCTCACACGTGTGCTCCCCCTAAACCGTTGTCGTACCCTCATCGGGACCCTAAACCGTCCCCGTCCCCTAACCCTAACCCTAGCCTGAACCCTAACCCTAACACTTCCCCGTAGCCTTCCCCTCACCCGTCCCCTAATCCTAACCCGTACGCTCACACTAACCTGCGCACTCACATTTACGCTCCCCCTAAACCGTTGTAGTACCCTCACCTGGACCCTAAACTGTCCCCATCCCCTAACCCTAAACCTAGCCCGAACTCTAACCCTAACCCTTCCCCGAAGCTTTCCCCTCCCCCGTCCCCTAATCCAAAACCGTACGCTCACAGTAACCCATGCCCTCACACGTACCCTCCCCCTAAAGCGCTGTCTTACACTCAACTGGACCCTAAACCGTCCCCGTCCCCTAACCCTAACCCTAGCCCGAACCCTAACCCTAACTCTTCCCCGAAGTCTTCCCCTCACCCGTCCCCTAATCCTAACCCGTACGCTCACACTAACCCGCGCCCTCACACGTACCCTCCCCCTAAAGCGTTGTCGTACCATCACCTGGACCCTAAACCTTCCCCATCCCCTAACCGTAACCCTAGCCCGAACCCTCACCCTAAAACTTCCCCGAAGCCTTCCCCTCACCTGTCTCCTAATCCTAAACCGTATGCTCACACTAACCCGCGCCATCACACGTACCCTTCCCGTAAAGCGTTGTCGTACCCTCACCTGGACCCTAAACCGTCCCCGTCCCCTCACCCTAACCCTAGCTCGAACCCTAACCCTAACCCTTCCCCGAAGCCTTCCCCTCACCCGTCCCCTAATCCTAAACCGTACACTCACACTAACCCGCGCCCTCACACGTACCCTCCTCCTAAAGCGCTGTCTTACTCTCAACTGGACCCTAAACCGTCCCCGTCCCCTAACCCTAACCCTAGCCCGAACCCTAACCCTAACCCTTCCCCGAAGCCTTCCTCTCACATGTCCCCTAATCCTAACCCGTACGCTCACAGTAACCCACGCCCTCACACGTACGCTCCCCCTAAACTGTTGTTGTACCCTCACCTGGACCCTAAACCGTCCCCGTCCCCTAACCCTAACCCTAGCCCGAACCCTAAACCTAACCCTTCCCCGAACCCTTCCCCTCAACCGTCCCCTAACCCTAACCCGTACGCTCACACTAACGCGCGCCCTCACACCTATGCTCCCCCTAAACCGTTGTCTTACCCTCACCTGGACCCTAAACCGTCCCCGTCCCCTAACCCTAACCCTAGCCCGAACCCTAACCCTAAACCTTCCCCGAAGCCTTCCCCTCACCCGTCCCCTAATCCTAACCCGTACGCTCACACTAACCCGCGCACTCACATTTACGCTCCCCCTAAAATGTTGTCGTAACCTCACCTGGACCCTAAATCGTCCCCGTCCCCTAACCCTAACCCTAGCCCGAACCCTAAACCTAACCTTTCCACGAAGCCTTCCCCTCACCCGTCCCATAATCCTAACCCGTACGCTCATACTAACCCGCACCCTCACACATTCGCTCCCCCTAAAGCGTTGTCGTACCCTCACCTAGATCCTAAACCGTCCCCGTCCCCTAATCCTAACCCTAGCCCGAACCCTAAACCTAACCCTTCGCCGAAGCCTTCCCCTCACCCGTCCCATAATCCTAACACGTACGCTCACACTAACCCACGCCCTCACACGTACGCTCACCCTAAACTGTTGTCGTACCCTCACCTGGACCCTAAACCGTCCCCGTCCCCTAACCCTAACCCTAGCCCGAACCCTAACCCTAACCCTTCCCCGAAAACTTCCCCTCACCCGTCCCCTAATCCTAACCCGTACGCTCACACTAACCTGCGCCCTCACACGTACGCTCCCCCTAAACCGTTGTCGTACCCTCACCTGGACCCTAAACCGTCCCCGTCCCCTAACCCTAACCCTAGCCCGAACCCTATCCCTAACACTTCCCCGAAGCCTTCCCCTCACCCGTCCCCTAACCCTAACCCGTACGCTCACACTAACCCGCGCCCTCACACGTATTCTCCCCCTAAACCGTTGTCGTACCCTCACCTGGACCCTAAACCGTCCCCTTCCCCTAACCCTAACCCTAGCCCGAACCCTAACCCTAACACTTCCCCGAAGCTTTCCCCTCACCCGTCCCCTAATCCTAAGCCGTACGCTCACACTAACCCGCGCCCTCACACGTACCCTCCCCCTAAAGCGCTGTCGTACCCTCAACTGGACCCTAAACCGTCCCCGTCCCCTAACCCTAACCCTAGCCCGAACCCTAACCCTAACCCTTCCCCGAAGCCTTCCCCTCACCCGTCCCCTAATCATAACCCGTACGCTCACACTATCCCGGGCCCTCACGCGTACGCTCCCCCAAAACCGTTGTCGTACCCTCACCTGGACCCTAAACCATCCCTGTCCCCTAACCCTAACCCTAGCCCGAACCCTAACCCTAACCCTTCCCCGAAGCCTTCCCCTCACCCGTCCCCTAATCCTAACCCGTACGCTCACACTAACCCGCGCCCTTACATGTACGCTCCACCGAAAGCGTTGTCGTACCCTCACCTGCAACCTAAACTGTCCCTGTCCCCTAACGCTAACCCTAGCCCGAACCCTAACCCTAACCCTTCCCCGAAGCCTTCCCCTCACCCGTCCCCTAATCCTAAACCGTAGGCTCACACTAACCCGCGCTGTCACACGTACCCTCCTCCTAAAGCGCTGTCTTACTCTCAACTGGACCCTAAACCGTCCCCGTCCCCTAACCCTAACCCTAGCCCGAACCCTAACCCTAACCCTTCCCCGAAGCCTTCCCCTCACATGTCCCGTAATCCTAACCCGTACGCTCACACTAACCCACGCCCTCACACGTACGCTCCCCCTAAACTGTTGTTGTACCCTCACCTGGACCCTAAACCGTCCCCGTCCCCTAACCCTAACCCTAGCCCGAACCCTAAACCTAACCCTTCCCCGAAGCCTTCCCCTCACCCGTCCCCTAACCCTAACCCGTACGCTCACACTAACGCGCGCCCTCACACGTATGCTCCCCCTAAACCGTTGTCTTACCCTCACCTGGACCCTAAACCGTCCCCGTCCCCTAACCCTAACCCTAGCCCGAACCCTAACCCTAAACCTTCCCCGAAGCCTTCCCCTCACCCGTCCCCTAATCCTAACCCGTACGCTCACACTAACCCGCGCACTCACATTTACGCTCCCCCTAAAATGTTGTCGTACCCTCACCTGGACCCTAAATCGTCCCCGTCCCCTAACCCTAACCCTAGCCCGAAACCTAAACCTAACCTTTCCACGAAGCCTTCCCCTCACCCGTCCCATAATCCTAACCCGTACGCTCATACTAACCCGCACCCTCACACATTCGCTCCCCCTAAAGCGTTGTCGTACCCACACCTGGACCCTAAACCGTCCCCGTCCCCTAACCCTAACCCTAGCCCGAACCCTAACCCTAACCTTTCCACGAAGCCTTCCCCTCACCCGTCCCATAATCCTAACCCGTACGCTCATACTAACACACACCCTCACACATTCGCACCCCCTAAAGCGTTGTCGTACCCTCACCTAGACCCTAAACCGTCCCCGTCCCCTAACCCTAACCCTAGCCCGAAACCTAACCCTAACCCTTCCCCGAAGCCTTCCCCTCACCCGTCCCATAATCCTAACCCGTACGCTCACACTAACCCGCGCCCTCACACGTACGCTCCCCCTAAACCATTGTCGTACCCTCACCTGCACCCTAAACCGTCCCCGTCCCCTAATCCTAACCCTAGCCCGAACCCTAAACCTAACCCTTCGCCGAAGCCTTCCCCTCACCCGTCCCATAATCCTAACACGTACGCTCACACTAACCCACGCCCTCACACGTACGCTCACCCTAAACTGTTGTCGTACCCTCACCTGGACCCTAAACCGTCCCCGTCCCCTAACCCTAACCCTAGCCCGAACCCTAACCCTAACCCTTCCCCGAAAACTTCCCCTCACCCGTCCCCTAATCCTAACCGGTACGCTCACACTAACCTGCGCCCTCACACGTACGCTCCCCCTAAACCGTTGTCGTACCCTCACCTGGACCCTAAACCGTCCCCGTCCCCTAACCCTAACCCTAACCCGAACCCTAACCCTAACACTTCCCCGAAGCCTTCCCCTCACCCGTCCCCTAACCCTAACCCGTACGCTCACACTAACCCGCGCCCTCACACGTATTCTCCCCCTAAACCGTTGTCGTACCCTCACCTGGACCCTAAACCGTCCCCTTCCCCTAACCCTAACCCTAGCCCGAACCCTAACCCTAACACTTCCCCGAAGCTTTCCCCTCACCCGTCCCCTAATCCTAAACCGTACGCTCACACTAACCCGCGCCCTCACACGTACCCTCCCCCTAAAGCACTGTCGTACCCTCAACAGGACCCTAAACCGTCCCCGTCCCCTAACCCTATCCCTAGCCCGAACCCTAACCCTAACCCTTCCCCGAAGCCTTCCCCTCACCCGTCCCCTAATCCTAACCCGTACGCTCACACTATCCCGGGCCCTCACGCGTACGCTCCCCCAAAACCGTTGTCGTACCCTCACCTGGACCCTAAACCATCCCTGTCCCCTAACCCTAACCCTAGCCCGAACCCTAACCCTAACCCTTCCCCGAAGCCTTCCCCTCACCCGTCCCCTAATCCTAACCCGTACGCTCACACTAACCCGCGCCCTTACATGTACGCTCCCCCGAAAGCGTTGTCGTACCCTCACCTGCAACCTAAACTGTCCCTGTCCCCTAACGCTAACCCTAGCCCGAACCCTAACCCTAACCGTTCCCCGAAGCCTTCCCCTCAACCGTCCCCTAATCCTAACCCGTACGCTCACACTAACTCGCGCCCTCACACGTACGCTCCCCCTCAACCGTTGTCGTACCCTCACCAGGACCCTAAATCATCCCTGTCCCCTAACCCTAACCCTAGCCCGAACCCTAACCCTAAACTTTCCACGAAGCCTTCCCCTCACCCGTCCCATAATCCTAACCCGTACGCTCATACTAACCCGCACCCTCACACATTCGCTCCCCCTAAAGCGTTGTCGTACCCTCACCTGGACCCTAAACCGTCCCCGTCCCCTAACCCTAACCCTAGCCCGAACCCTAACCCTAACCCTTCCCCGAAGCCTTCCCCTCACCCGTCCCCTAATCCTAACCCGTACGCTCACACTAACCCGCGCACTCACATTTACGCTCCCCCTAAAATGTTGTCGTACCCTCACCTGGACCCTAAACCGTCCCCTTCCCCTAACCCTAACCCTAGACCGAACCCTAAACCTAACCCTTTCCCGAAGCCTTCCCCTCACCCGTCCCCTAATCCTAACCCGTACGCTCACACTAACCCGCGCCCGCACACGTACGCTCACCCTAAACTGTTGTCGTACACTCACCTGGACCCTGAACCGTCCCCGTCCCCTAACCCTAACCCTAGCCCGAACCCTAACCCTAACCCTTCCCCGAAGCCTTCCCCTCACCCGTCCCCTAATCCTAACCCGTACGCTCACACTAACCTGCGCCCTCACACGTACACTCCCCCTAAACCGTTGTCGTACCCTAACCTGGACACAAAATGATCCCCGTCCCCTAAACCTAACCCTAGCCCTAGCCCGAACCCTAACCCTAACACTTCCCCAAAGCCTTCCCCTCACCCGTCCCCTAATCCTAACCCGTACGCTCACACTAACCCAAGCCCTCACACGTACGCTCCCCCTAAAGCGTTGTCGTACCCTCACCTGGACCCTAAACCGTCCCTGTCCCCTAACCCTAACCGTAGACCGAACCCTAACCCTAACTGTTCCCCGAAGCCCTCCCCTCAACCGTCCCCTAATCCTAACCCGTACACTCACAGTAACCCACGCCGTCACACGTACGCTCCCCCTAAACCGTTGTTGTACCCTCACCTGGACCCTAAACCGTCCCCGTCCCCTAACCCTAAACCTAGCCCGAACCCTAACCCTAACCCTTCCCTGTAGCCTTCCCCTCACCCGTCCCCTAATCCTAACCCGTACGCTCACACTAACCCACGCCCTCACACGTATGCTTCCCCTAAAATGTTGTCGTACCCTCACCTGGACCCTAAACCGTCCCCGTCCCCTAACCCTAACCCTAGCCTGAACCCTAACTCTAACCCTTCCCCGAAGCCTTCCCCTCACCCGTCCCCTAATCCTAAAACGTACCCTTACACTAACCCGCGCCCTCACACTTTCGCTCCCCCTAAACCGTTGTCGTACCCCCACCTGGACCCTAAACCGTCCCCGTCCCCTAACCCTAACCCTAGCCCGAACCCTAACCCTAACCCTTCCCCGAAGCCTTCCCCTCACCCATCCCTTAATCCTAACCCATACGCTCACACTAACCTGCGCCCTCACACGTACGCTCCCCCTAAACCGTTGTCGTATCCTCACCTGGACTGTAAACCGTCCCCGTCCGCTAACACTAACCCTAGCCCGAACCCTAACCCTAACCCTTCCCCGAAGCCTTCCCCTCACCCGTCCTCTAATCCTAACCCGTACGCTCACACTAACCCGCGCCCTCACACGTACCCTCCCCCTAAAGCGTTGTTGTACCTCACCTGGACCCTAAACCTTTCCCGTCCCCTAATCCTAACCCTAGCCAGAAACCTAACCCTAACACTTCCCCGAAGCCTTCCCCTCACCCGTGCCCTAATGCTAAACTTTACGCTCACACTAACCCACGCCCTCACACGTACCCTCCCCCTAAAGCGCTGTCGTACCCTCAACTGGACCCTAAACCGTCCCCGTCCCCTAACCCTAACCCTAGCCCGAACCCTAACCCTAACCCTTCCCCGAAGCCTTCCCCTCACCTGTCCCCTAATTCTAACCCGTACGCTCACACTAACCCGCACCCTCACACGTACGCTTCCCCTAAACCGTTGTCATACCCTCAGCTGGAACCTAAACCGTCCCCGTCCCCTAACCCTAAGCCTAGCCAGAACCCTAACCCTAACCCTTCCCCGAAGCCTTCCCCTCACCCGTCCCCTAATCCTAACCCGTACGCTCACAGTAACCCATGCCCTCACACATACGCTCCCCCTAAACCGTTGTCGTACCCTCACCGGGACCCTAAACCGTCCCCGTCCCCTAACACTAACCCTAGCCCGAACCCTAAACCTAACCCTTCCCCGAAGCCTTCCACTCACCCGTCCCCTAATCCTAACCCATACGCTCACACTAACCTGCGCCCTCACACGTACGCTCCCCGTAAACCGTTGTCGTAACCTCACCTGGACCCTAAACCGTCCCCGTCCCCTAACCCTAACCCTAGCCCGAACCCTAGCCCGAACCCTTCCACGAAGCCTTCCCCTCACCCGTCCCCTAATCCTAACCCGTACGCTCACACTAACCCACGCGCTCACACGTACGCTTCCCCTAAAATGTTGTCGTACCCTCACCTGGACCCTAAACCGTCCCCGTCCCCTAACCCTAACCCTAGCCCGAACCCTAACCCTAACCCTTCCCCGAAGCCTTCCTCTCACCCGTCCCCTAAGCCTAACACGTACCCTCACACTAACCCGCGCCCTCACACATTCGCTCCCCCTAAAACGTTGTCGTACACTCACCTGGACCCTAAACCGTCCCCGTCCCCTAACCCTAACCCTAGCCCGAACCCTAAACCTAACGCTTCCCCGAAGCCGACCCCTCACCCGTCCCCTAATCCTAACCCATATGAACACACTAACCCGCGCCCTCACACGTACGCTCCCCCTAAACCGCTGTCGTACCCTCACCTGGACCGTAAACCGTCCCCATCCCCTAAAACTAACCCTAGCCTGAACCCTAACCCTAACCCTTCCCCAAAGCCTTCCCCTCACCCGTCCCCTAATCCTAACCCGTACGCTCACACTAACCCGCGCCCTCACACGTACCCTCCCCCTAAAGCGTTGTCATACCCTCACTTGGACCCTAAACCGTCCCCGTCCCCTAACCCTAACCCTAGCCCGAACCCTAAGCCTAACCCTTCCCCGAAGCCTTCCCCTCACCCTTCCACTAATCCTAACCCGTACGCTCACAGTAACCCGCGCCCTCACACGTACCCTCCCCCTAAAGCGTTGTCGTACCTCACCTGGACCCTAAACCTTCCCCGTCCCCTAATCCTAACCCTAGCCCGAAACCTAACCCTAACACTTACCCGAAGCCTTCCCCTCACCCGTCCCCTAATCCTAAACCTTACGCTCACACTAACCCACGCCCTCACATGTACCCTCCCCCTAAAGCGCTGTCGTACCCTCAACTGGACCCTAAACCGTCCCCGTCCCCTAACCCTAACCCTAGCCCGAACCCTAACCCTAACACTTCCCCGAAGCCTTCCCCTCAACCATCCCCTAATGCTAACCCGTACGCTCACACTAACCCGCGCCCTCACACGTACGCTTCCCCTAAACCGTTGTCATACCCTCACCTGGAACCTAAACCGTCCCCGTACCCTAGCCCTAAGCCTAGCCAGAACCCTAACCCTAACCCTTCCCCGAAGCCTTCCCCTCACCCGTCCCCTAATCTTAACCCGTACGCTCACAGTAACCCGTGCCCTCACACATACGCTCCCCTTAAAACGTTGTCGTACCCTCACCTGGACCCTAAATCGTCCCCGTGCCCGTCCCCTAACCCTAACCCTAGCCCGAACCCAAAACCTAACCCTTCCCCGAAGCCTTCCCCTCACCCGTCCCCTAACCCTAACCCGTACGCTCACACTAACACGCGCCCTCACACGTACGCTCCCCCTAAACCGTTGTCGTACCCTCACCTGGACCCTAAACCGTCCCCGATCCCTAACCCTAACCCTAGCCCGAACCCTAACCCTAACCCTTCCCCGAAGCCTTCCCCTCACCCGTCCCCTAATCCTAACCCGTACGCTCACACTAACCCGCGCCCTCACATGTACGCTCCCCCTAAACCGTTGTCGTACCCTCACATGGAACCTAAACCGTCCCCTTCCCCTAACCCTAACCCTAGCCCGAACCCTAAACCTAAAACTTCCCCGAAGCCTTCCCCTCACCCGTCCCCTAATCCTAACCTGTACGCTCACACTAACCCGCCCCCTCACACATACGCTCCCCCTAAAATGTTGTCGTACCCTCACCTGGACCCTAAACCGTCCCCATCCCCTAACCCTAACCCTAGCCCGAACCCTAACGCTAACCCTTCCCCGAAGCCTTCCCCTCACCCGTCCCCTAATCCTAACCCATACGCTCACACTAACCTGCACCCTCACACGTACGCTCCCCGTAAACCGTTGTCGTAACCTCACCTGGACCCTAAACCGTCCCCGTCCCCTAACCCTAACCCTAGCCCGAACCCTAAACCTAACGCTTCCCCGAAGCCTTCCCCTCACCCGTCCCCCAATCCTAACCCATATCCACACACTAACCCGCGCCCTCACACGTACGCTCCCCCTAAACCGCTGTCGTACCCTCACCTGGACCCTAAACCGTCCCCGTCCCCTAACCCTAACCCTAGCCCGAAACCTAACCCTAACACTTCCCCGAAGCTTTCCCCTCACCCGTCCCCTAATCCTAACCCGTACGCTCACACTAACTCACTCCCTCACACGTACGCTCCCCCTAAACCGTTGTCGTACCCTCACCAGGACCCTAAATCATCCCCGTCCCCTAACCCTAACCCTAGCCCGAACCCTAACCCTAACCTTTCCACGAAGCCTTCCCCTCACCCGTCCCATAATCCTAACCCGTACGCTCATACTAACCCGCACCCTCACACATTCGCTCCCCCTAAAGCGTTGTCGTACCCTCACCTGGACCCTAAACCGTCCCCGTCCCCTAACCCTAACCCTAGCCCGAACCCTAACCCTAACCCTTCCCCGAAGCCTTCCCCTCACCCGTCCCCTAATCCTAACCCGTACGCTCACACTAACCCGCGCACTCACATTTACGCTCCCCCTAAAATGTTGTCGTACCCTCACCTGGACCCTAAACCGTCCCCTTCCCCTAACCCTAACCCTAGCCCGAACCCTAAACCTAACCCTTTCCCGAAGCCTTCCCCTCACCCGTCCCCTAATCCTAACCCGTACGCTCACACTAACCCGCGCCCGCACACGTACGCTCACCCTAAACTGTTGTCGTACACTCACCTGGACCCTGAACCGTCCCCGTCCCCTAACCCTAACCCTAGCCCGAACCCTAACCCTAACCCTTCCCCGAAGCCTTCCCCTCACCCGTCCCCTAATCCTAACCCGTACGCTCACACTAACCTGCGCCCTCACACGTACACTCCCCCTAAACCGTTGTCGTACCCTCACCTGGACCCTAAACAGTCCCCGTCCCCTAACCCTAACCCTAGCCCGAACCCTAACCCTAACACTTCCCCGAAGCCTTCCCCTCACCCGTCCCCTAACCCTAACCCGTACGCTCACACTAACCCGCGCCCTCACACGTATTCTCCCCCTAAACCGTTGTCGTACCCTCACCTGGACCCTAAAACGTCCCCTTCCCCTAACCCTAACCCTAGCCCGAACCCTAACCCTAAACCTTCCCCGAAGCCTTCCCCTCACCCGTCCCCTAATCCTAACTGTACGCTCACACTAACACGCGCCCTCAAATGTACGCTCCCCCTAAAGCGTTGTCGTACCCTCACCTGCAACCTAAACTGTCCCTGTCCCCTAACGCTAACCCTAGCCCGAACCCTAACCCTAACCCTTCCCCGAAGCCTTCCCCTCACCCGTCCCCTAATCCTAAACCGTAGGCTCACACTAACCCGCGCCCTCACACGTACCCTCCTCCTAAAGCGCTGTCTTACTCTCAACTGGACCCTAAACCGTCCCCGTCCCCTAACCCTAACCCTAGCCCGAACCCTAACCCTAACCCTTCCCCGAAGCCTTCCCCTCTCCCTTCCCCTAATCCTATCCCGTACGCTCACACTAACCCACGTCCTCACACGTACCCTCCCCCTAAACCGTTGTCATACCCTCACCAGGACCCTAAACCGTCCCCGTCCCCTAGCCCTAAGCTTAGTCAGAACCCTAACCCTAACCCTTCCCCGAAGCATTCCCCTCACCCGTTCCCTAATCCTAACCCGTACGCTCACAGTAACCCATGCCCTCACACGTACTCTCCCCCTAAACTGTTCTCGTAACCTCACCTGGACCCTAAACCGTCCCCATCCCCTAACCCTAACCCTAGCCCGTACCCTAACCCTAACCCTTCCCCGAAGCCTTCCCCTCTCCCGTCCCCTAGTCTGAACCCGTACGCTCACACTAACCCGCGCCCTCACAGGTACCCTCCCCCTAAAGCGTTGTCGTACCTTCACCTTGACCCTAAACCGTCCACGTCCCCTAACCCTAACCCTAGCCCTAACCCTAACCCTAACACTTCCCCGAAGCCTTCCCCTCAACCGTCCCCTAATCCTAACCCGTACGCTCACACTAACACGCACCCTCACATGTACCCTCCTCCTAAAGCGTTGTCGTACCCTCATCTGGACCCTAAACCATCCCCGTACCCTAACCTTAACCCTAGCTCGAACCCTAACCCTAACCATTCCCCGAAGCCTGCCCCTCACCTGTCCCCTAATCCTAAACCATACGCTCACACTAACCCACGCTCTCACACGTACTCTCCCCCTAAACTGTTGTCGTAAACTCACCTGGACCTAAACCGTCCCTGTCCCCTAACCCTAACCCTAGCCCGAACCCTAACCCTAACCCTTCCCCGAAGCCTTCCCCTCAACCGTCCCCTAATCCTAACCCGTACGCTCACACTAACCTGCGCCCTCACACGTACGCTCCGCCTAAACCGTTGTCGTACCCTCACCTGGTCCCTAAACCGTCCCCGTCCCATAAACCTAACCCTAGCCCGAACCCTAACACTAACCCTTCCCTGAATCCTTCCCCTCACCCGTCCCCTAATCCTAACCCACACGCTCACACTAACCCGCGCCCTCACACGTATCCTCCCCGTAAACCGTTGTCGTAACCTCACCTGGACCCTAAACCGTCCCCGTCCCCGTCCCCTAACCCTAGCTCGAACCCTAACCCTAACCCTTCCCCGAAGCCTTCCCCTCACCCGTCCCCTAATCCTAACCCGTACGCTCACACTAACCCACGCCCTCACACGTACGCTCACCCTAAACCGTTGTCGTACCCTAACCTGGACACAAAATGATCCCCGTCCCCTAAACCTAACCCTAGCCCTAGCCCGAACCCTAACCCTAACCCTTCCCCAAAGCCTTCCCCTCACCCGTCCCCTAATCCTAACCCGTACGCTCACACTAACCCAAGCCCTCACACGTACGCTCCCCCTAAAATGTTGTCGTACCCTCACCTGGACCCTAATCCGTCCCCGTACCCTAACCCTAACCCTAGCCTGAACCCTAACTCTAACCCTTCCCCGAAGCCTTCCCCTCACCCGTCCCCTAATCCTAAAATGTACCCTTACACTAACCCGCGCCCTCACACTTTCGCTCCCCCTAAACCGTTGTCGTACCCCCACCTGGACCCTAAACCGTCCCCGTCCCCTAACCCTAACCCTAGCCCGAACCCTAACCCTAACCCTTCCCCGAAGCCTTCCCCTCACCCGTCCCCTAATCCTAACCCGTACGCTCACACTAACCCACGCCCTCACACGTACGCTCCCCCTAAACCGTTGTCGTATCCTCACCTGGACTGTAAACCGTCCCCGTCCGCTAACACTAACCCTAGCCCGAACCCTAACCCTAACCCTTCCCCGAAGCCTTCCCCTCACCCGTCCTCTAATCCAAACCCGTACGCTCACACTAACCCGCGCCCTCACACGTACCCTCCCCCTAAAGCGTTGTCGTACCTCACCTGGACCCTAAACCTTTCCCGTCCCCTAATCCTAACCCTAGCCAGAAACCTAACCCTAACACTTCCCCGAAGCCTTCCCCTCACCCGTGCCCTAATGCTAAACTTTACGCTCACACTAACCCACGCCCTCACACGTACCCTCCCCCTAAAGCGCTGTCGTACCCTCAACTGGACCCTAAACCGTCCCCGTCCCCTAACCCTAACCCTAGCCCGAACCCTAACCCTAACCCTTCACCGAAGCCTTCCCCTCACCCGTCCCCTAATTCTAACCCGTACGCTCACACTAACCCGCACCCTCACACGTACGCTTCCCCTAAACCGTTGTCATACCCTCAGCTGGAACCTAAACCGTCCCCGTCCCCTAGCCCTAAGCCTAGCCAGAACCCTAACCCTAACCCTTCCCCGAAGCCTTCCCCTCACCCGTCCCCTAATCCTAACCCGTACGCTCACAGTAACCCATGCCCTCACACATACGCTCCCCCTAAACCATTGTCGTACCCTCACCGGGACCCTAAACCGTCCCCGTCCCCTAACACTAACCCTAGCCCGAACCCTAAACCTAACCCTTCCCCGAAGCCTTCCCCTCACCCGTCCCCTAATCCTAACCCATACGCTCACACTAACCTGCGCCCTCACACGTACGCTCCCTGTAAACCGTTGTCGTAACCTCACCTGGACCCTAAACCGTCCCCGTCCCCTAACCCTAACCCTAGCCCGAACCCTAGCCCGAACCCTTCCACGAAGCCTTCCCCTCACCCGTCCCCTAATCCTAACCCGTACGCTCACACTAACCCACGCGCTCACACGTACGCTTCCCCTAAAATGTTGTCGTACCCTCACCTGGACCCTAAACCGTCCCCGTCCCCTAACCCTAACCCTAGCCCGAACCCTAACCATAACCCTTCCCCGAAGCCTTCCTCTCACCCGTCCCCTAAGCCTAACACGTACCCTCACACTAACCCGCGCCCTCACACATTCGCTCCCCCTAAAACGTTGTCGTACACTCACCTGGACCCTAAACCGTCCCCGTCCCCTAACCCTAACCCTAGCCCGAACCCTAAACCTAACGCTTCCCCGAAGCCGACCCCTCACCCGTCCCCTAATCCTAACCCATATGAACACACTAACCCGCGCCCTCACATGTACGCTCCCCCTAAACCGCTGTCGTACCCTCACCTGGACCGTAAACCGTCCCCATCCCCTAAAACTAACCCTAGCCTGAACCCTAACCCTAACCCTTCCCCAAAGCCTTCCCCTCACCCGTCCCCTAATCCTAACCCGTACGCTCACACTAACCCGCGCCCTCACACGTACCCTCCCCCTAAAGCGTTGTCATACCCTCACTTGGACCCTAAACCGTCCCCGTCCCCTAACCCTAACCCTAGCCCGAACCCTAAGCCTAACCCTTCCCCGAAGCCTTCCCCTCACCCTTCCACTAATCCTAACCCGTACGCTCACACTAACCCGCGCCCTCACACGTACCCTCCCCCTAAAGCGTTGTCGTACCTCACCTGGACCCTAAACCTTCCCCGTCCCCTAATCCTAACCCTAGCCCGAAACCTAACCCTAACACTTACCCGAAGCCTTCCCCTCACCCGTCCCCTAATCCTAAACCTTACGCTCACACTAACCCACGCCCTCACATGTACCCTCCCCCTAAAGCGCTGTCGTACCCTCAACTGGACCCTAAACCGTCCCCGTCCCCTAACCCTAACCCTAGCCCGAACCCTAACCCTAACACTTCCCCGAAGCCTTCCCCTCACCCATCCCCTAATGCTAACCCGTACGCTCACACTAACCCGCGCCCTCACACGTACGCTTCCCCTAAACCGTTGTCATACCCTCACCTGGAACCTAAACCGTCCCCGTACCCTAGCCCTAAGCCTAGCCAGAACCCTAACACTAACCCTTCCCTGAAGCCTTCCCCTCACCCGTGCCCTAACCCTAACCCGTACGCTCACACTAACCCGCGCCCTCACACGTGTGCTCCCCCTAAACCGTTGTCGTACCCTCACCGGGACCCTAAACCGTCCCCGTCCCCTAACCCTAACCCTAGCCTGAACCCTAACCCTAACACTTCCCCGAAGCCTTCCCCTCACCCGTCCCCTAATCCTAACCCGTACGCTCACACTAACCTGCGCACTCACATTTACGCTCCCCCTAAACCGTTGTAGTACCCTCACCTGGACCCTAAACCGTCCCCATCCCCTAACCCTAAACCTAGCCCGAACTCTAACCCTAACCCTTCCCCGAAGCTTTCCCCTCACCCGTCCCCTAATCCAAAACCGTACGCTCACAGTAACCCATGCCCTCACACGTACCCTCCCCCTAAAGCGCTGTCTTACACTCAACTGGACCCTAAACCGTCCCCGTCCCCTAACCCTAACCCTAGCCCGAACCCTAACCCTAACTCTTCCCCGAAGTCTTCCCCTCACCCGTCCCCTAATCCTAACCCGTACGCTCACACTAACCCGCGCCCTCACACGTACCCTCCCCCTAAAGCGTTGTCGTACCATCACCTGGACCCTAAACTTTCCCCATCCCCTAACCGTAACCCTAGCCCGAACCCTCACCCTAAAACTTCCCCGAAGCCTTCCCCTCACCTGTCTCCTAATCCTAAACCGTATGCTCACACTAACCCGCGCCATCACACGTACCCTTCCCGTAAAGCGTTGTCGTACCCTCACCTGGACCCTAAACCGTCCCCGTCCCCTAACCCTAACCCTAGCCCGAACCCTAACCCTAAACCTTCCCCGAAGCCTTCCCCTCACCCGTCCCCTAATCCTAACCCGTACGCTCACACTAACACGCGCACTCACATTTACGCTCCCCCTAAAATGTTGTCGTACCCTCACCTGGACCCTAAATCGTCCCCGTCCCCTAACCCTAACCCTAGCCCGAACCCTAAACCTAACCTTTCCACGAAGCCTTCCCCTCACCCGTCCCATAATCCTAACCCGTACGCTCATACTAACCCGCACCCTCACACATTCGCTCCCCCTAAAGCGTTGTCGTACCCACACCTGGACCCTAAACCGTCCCCGTCCCCTAACCCTAACCCTAGCCCGAACCCTAACCCTAACCCTTCCCCGAAGCCTTCCCCTCACCCGTCCCCTAATCGTAACCCGTACGCTCACACTAACCCGCGCCCTCACACGTACGCTCACCCTAAACTGTTGTCGTACCCTCACCTGGACCCTAAACCGTCCCCATCCCCTAACACTAACCCTAGCCCGAACCCTAACCCTAACCCTTTCCCGAAGCCTTCCCCTCACCCTTCCCCTAATCCTAACCCGTACGCTCACATTAACCTGCGCCCTCACACGTACGCTCCCCCTAAACCGTTGTCATACCCTCACCTGGACCCTAAACCGTCCCCGTCCCCTAACCCTAACCCTAGCCCGAACCCTAACCCTAACACTTCCCCGAAGCCTTCCCCTCACCTGTCCCCTAACCCTAACCCGTACGCTCACACTAACTCGCGCCCTCACACGTACGCTCACCCTAAACTGTTGTCGTACCCTCACCTGGACCCTGAACCGTCCCCTAACCCTAACCTTAACCCTAGCCCGAACCCTAACCCTAACACTTCCCCGAAGCCTTCCCCTCACCCGTGCCCTAATCCTAACCCGTACGCTCACACTAACCTGCGCCCTCACACGTACGCTCCCCCTAAACCGTTGTCGTACCCTCACATGGACCCTAAATCGTCCCCGTCCCCTAACCCTAACCCTAGCCCGAACCCTAACCCTAACCTTTCCACGAAGCCTTCCCCTCACCCGTCCCATAATCCTAACCCGTACGCTCATACTAACCCGCACCCTCACACATTCGCTCCCCCTAAAGCGTTGTCGTACCCTCACCTAGACCCTAAACCGTCCCCGTCCCCTAACCCTAACCCTAGCCCGAACCCTAACCCTAACCCTTCCCCGAAGCCTTCCCCTCACCCGTCCCATAATCCTAACCCGTACGCTCACACTAACCCGCGCCCTCACACGTACGCTCCCCCTAAACCATTGTCGTACCCTCACCTGCACCCTAAACCGTCCCCGTCCCCTAATCCTAACCCTAGCCCGAACCCTAAACCTAACCCTTCGCCGAAGCCTTCCCCTCACCCGTCCCATAATCCTAACACGTACGCTCACACTAACCCACGCCCTCACACGTACGCTCACCCTAAACTGTTGTCGTACCCTCACCTGGACCCTAAACCGTCCCCGTTCCCTAACCCTAACCCTAGCCCGAACCCTAACACTAACCCTTCCCCGAAAACTTCCCCTCACCCGTCCCCTAATCCTAACCCGTACGCTCACACTAACCTGCGCCCTCACACGTACGCTCCCCCTAAACCGTTGTCGTACCCTCACCTGGACCCTAAACCGTCCCCGTCCCCTAACCCTAACCCTAGCCCGAACCCTAACCCTAACACTTCCCCGAAGCCTTCCCCTTACCCGTCCCCTAACCCTAACCCGTACGCTCACACTAACCCGCGCCCTCACACGTATTCTCCCCCTAAACCGTTGTCGTACCCTCACCTGGACCCTAAACCGTCCCCTTCCCCTAACCCTAACCCTAGCCCGAACACCTAACCCTAACACTTCCCCGAAGCTTTCCCCTCACCCGTCCCCTAATCCTAAGCCGTACGCTCACACTAACCCGCGCCCTCACACGTACCCTCCCCCTAAAGCGCTGTCGTACCCTCAACTGGACCCTAAACCGTCCCCGTCCCCTAACCCTAACCCTAGCCCGAACCCTAACCCTAACCCTTCCCCGAAGCCTTCCCCTCACCCGTCCCCTAATCATAACCCGTACGCTCACACTATCCCGGGCCCTCACGCGTACGCTCCCCCAAAACCGTTGTCGTACCCTCACCTGGACCCTAAACCATCCCTGTCCCCTAACCCTAACCCTAGCCCGAACCCTAACCCTAACCCTTCCCCGAAGCCTTCCCCTCACCCATCCCCTAATCCTAACCCGTACGCTCACACTAACCCGCGCCCTTACATGTACGCTCCCCCGAAAGCGTTGTCGTACCCTCACCTGCAACCTAAACTGTCCCTGTTCCCTAACGCTAACCCTAGCCCGAACCCTAACCCTAACCGTTCCCCGAAGCCTTCCCCTCAACCGTCCCCTAATCCTAACCCGTACGCTCACATTAACTCGCGCCCTCACACGTACGCTCCCCCTAAACCGTTGTCGTACCCTCACCAGGACCCTAAATCATCCCCGTCCCCTAACCCTAACCCTAGCCCGAACCCTAACCCTAACCTTTCCACGAAGCCTTCCCCTCACCCGTCCCATAATCCTAAACCGTACGCTCATACTAACCCGCACCCTCACACATTCGCTCCCACTAAAGCGTTGTCGTACCCTCACCTGGACCCTAAACCGTCCCCGTCCCCTAACCCTAACCCTAGCCCGAACCCTAACCCTAACCCTTCCCCGAAGCCTTCCCCTCACCCGTCCCCTAATCCTAACCTGTACGCTCACACTAACCCGCGCACTCACATTTACGCTCCCCCTAAAATGTTGTCGTACCCTCACCTGGACCCTAAACCGTCCCCTTCCCCTAACCCTAACCCTAGCCCGAACCCTAAACCTAACCCTTTCCCGAAGCCTTCCCCTCACCCGTCCCCTAATCCTAACCCGTACGCTCACACTAACCCGCGCCCGCACACGTACGCTCACCCTAAACTGTTGTCGTACACTCACCTGGACCCTGAACCGTCCCCGTCCCCTTACCCTAACCCTAGCCCGAACCCTAACCCTAACCCTTCCCCGAAGCCTTCCCCTCACCCGTCCCCTAATCCTAACCCGTACGCTCACACTAACCTGCGCCCTCACACGTACACTCCCCCTAAACCGTTGTCGTAACCTCACCTGGACCCTAAACAGTCCCCGTCACCTAACCCTAACCCTAGCCCGAACCCTAACCCTAACACTTCCCCGAAGCCTTCCCCTCACCCGTCCCCTAACCCTAACCCGTACGCTCACACTAACCCGCGCCCTCACACGTATTCTCCCCCTAAACCGTTGTCGTACCCTCACCTGGACCCTAAAACGTCCCCTTCCCCTAACCCTAACCCTAGCCCGAACCCTAACCCTAAACCTTCCCCGAAGCCTTCCCCTCACCCGTCCCCTAATCCTAACCGTACGCTCACACTAACACGCGCCCTCAAATGTACGCTCCCCCTAAAGCGTTGTCGTACCCTCACCTGCAACCTAAACTGTCCCTGTCCCCTAACGCTAACCCTAGCCCGAACCCTAACCCTAACCCTTCCCCGAAGCCTTCCCCTCACCCGTCCCCTAATCCTAAACCGTAGGCTCACACTAACCCGCGCCCTCACACGTACCCTCCTCCTAAAGCGCTGTCTTACTCTCAACTGGACCCTAAACCGTCCCCGTCCCCTAACCCTAACCCTAGCCCGAACCCTAACCCTAACCCTTCCCCGAAGCCTTCCCCTCACATGTCCCGTAATCCTAACCCGTACGCTCACACTAACCCACGCCCTCACACGTACGCTCCCCCTAAACTGTTGTTGTACCCTCACCTGGACCCTAAACCGTCCCCGTCCCCTAACCCTAACCCTAGCCCGAACCCTAAACCTAACCCTTCCCCGAAGCCTTCCCCTCACCCGTCCCCTAACCCTAACCCGTACGCTCACACTAACGCGCGCCCTCACACGTATGCTCCCCCTAAACCGTTGTCTTACCCTCACCTGGACCCTAAACCGTCCCTGTCCCCTAACCCTAACCCTAGCCCGAACCCTAACCCTAAACCTTCCCCGAAGCCTTCCCCTCACCCGTCCCCTAATCCTAACCCGTACGCTCACACTAACCCGCGCACTCACATTTACGCTCCCCCTAAAATGTTGTCGTACCCTCACCTGGACCCTAAATCGTCCCCGTCCCCTAACCCTAACCCTAGCCCGAACCCTAAACCTAACCTTTACACGAAGCCTTCCCCTCACCCGTCCCATAATCCTAACCCGTACGCTCATACTAACCCGCACCCTCACACATTCGCTCCCCCTAAAGCGTTGTCGTACCCACACCTGGACCCTAAACCGTCCCCGTCCCCTAACCCTAACCCTAGCCCGAACCCTAACCCTAACCTTTCCACGAAGCCATCCCCTCACCCGTCCCATAATCCTAACCCGTACGCTCATACTAACCCGCACCCTCACACATTCGCTCCCCCTAAAGCGTTGTCGTACCCTCACCTAGACCCTAAACCGTCCCCGTCCCCTAACCCTAACCCTAGCCCGAACCCTAACCCTAACCCTTCCCCGAAGCCTTCCCCTCACCCGTCCCATAATCCTAACCCGTACGCTCACACTAACCCGCGCCCTCACACGTACGCTCCCCCTAAACCATTGTCGTACCCTCACCTGCACCCTAAACCGTCCCCGTCCCCTAATCCTAACCCTAGCCCGAACCCTAAACCTAACCCTTCGCCGAAGCCTTCCCCTCACCCGTCCCATAATCCTAACACGTACGCTCACACTAACCCACGCCCTCACACGTACGCTCACCCTAAACTGTTGTCGTACCCTCACCTGGACCCTAAACCGTCCCCGTCCCCTAACCCTAACCCTAGCCCGAACCCTAACCCTAACCCTTCCCCGAAAACTTCCCCTCACCCGTCCCCTAATCCTAACCCGTACGCTCACACTAACCTGCGCCCTCACACGTACGCTCCCCCTAAACCGTTGTCGTACCCTCACCTGGACCCTAAACCGTCCCCGTCCCCTAACCCTAACCCTAGCCCGAACCCTAACCCTAACACTTCCCCGAAGCCTTCCCCTCACCCGTCCCCTAACCCTAACCCGTACGCTCACACTAACCCGCGCCCTCACACGTATTCTCCCCCTAAACCGTTGTCGTACCCTCACCTGGACCCTAAACCGTCCCCTTCCCCTAACCCTAACCCTAGCCCGAACCCTAACCCTAACACTTCCCCGAAGCTTTCCCCTCACCCGTCCCCTAATCCTAAACCGTACGCTCACACTAACCCGCGCCCTCACACGTACCCTCCCCCTAAAGCACTGTCGTACCCTCAACAGGACCCTAAACCGTCCCCGTCCCCTAACCCTAACCCTAGCCCGAACCCTAACCCTAACCCTTCCCCGAAGCCTTCCCCTCACCCGTCCCCTAATCCTAACCCGTACGCTCACACTATCCCGGGCCCTCACGCGTACGCTCCCCCAAAACCGTTGTCGTACCCTCACCTGGACCCTAAACCATCCCTGTCCCCTAACCCTAACCCTAGCCCGAACCCTAACCCTAACCCTTCCCCGAAGCCTTCCCCTCACCCGTCCCCTAATCCTAACCCGTACGCTCACACTAACCCGCGCCCTTACATGTACGCTCCCCCGAAAGCGTTGTCGTACCCTCACCTGCAACCTAAACTGTCCCTGTCCCCTAACGCTAACCCTAGCCCGAACCCTAACCCTAACCGTTCCCCGAAGCCTTCCCCTCAACCGTCCCCTAATCCTAACCCGTACACTCACACTAACTCGCGCCCTCACACGTACGCTCCCCCTAAACCGTTGTCGTACCCTCACCAGGACCCTAAATCATCCCCGTCCCCTAACCCTAACCCTAGCCCGAACCCTAACCCTAACCTTTCCACGAAGCCTTCCCCTCACCCGTCCCATAATCCTAACCCGTACGCTCATACTAACCCGCACCCTCACACATTCGCTCCCCCTAAAGCGTTGTCGTACCCTCACCTGGACCCTAAACCGTCCCCGTCCCCTAACCCTAACCCTAGCCCGAACCCTAACCCTAACCCTTCCCCGAAGCCTTCCCCTCACCCGTCCCCTAATCCTAACCCGTACGCTCACACTAACCCGCGCAATCACATTTACGCTCCCCCTAAAATGTTGTCGTACCCTCACCTGGACCCTAAACCGTCCCCTTCCCCTAACCCTAACCCTAGCCCGAACCCTAAACCTAACCCTTTCCCGAAGCCTTCCCCTCACCCGTCCCCTAATCCTAACCCGTACGCTCACACTAACCCGCAACCGCACACGTACGCTCACCCTAAACTGTTGTCGTACACTCACCTGGACCCTGAACCGTCCCCGTCCCCTAACCCTAACCCTAGCCCGAACCCTAACCCTAACCCTTCCCCGAAGCCTTCCCCTCACCCGTCCCCTAATCCTAACCCGTACGCTCACACTAACCTGCGCCCTCACACGTACACTCCCCCTAAACCGTTGTCGTACCCTCAACTGGACCCTAAACAGTCCCCGTCCCCTAACCCTAACCCTAGCCCGAACCCTAACCCTAACACTTCCCCGAAGCCTTCCCCTCACCCGTCCCCTAACCCTAACCCGTACGCTCACACTAACCCGCGCCCTCACACGTATTCTCCCCCTAAACCGTTGTCGTACCCTCACCTGGACCCTAAAACGTCCCCTTCCCCTAACCCTAACCCTAGCCCGAACCCTAACCCTAAACCTTCCCCGAAGCCTTCCCCTCACCCGTCCCCTAATCCTAACCGTACGCTCACACTAACACGCGCCCTCAAATGTACGCTCCCCCTAAAGCGTTGTCGTACCCTCACCTGCAACCTAAACTGTCCCTGTCCCCTAACGCTAACCCTAGCCCGAACCCTAACCCTAACCCTTCCCCGAAGCCTTCCCCTCACCCGTCCCCTAATCCTAAACCGTAGGCTCACACTAACCCGCGCCCTCACACGTACCCTCCTCCTAAAGCGCTGTCTTACTCTCAACTGGACCCTAAACCGTCCCCGTCCCCTAACCCTAACCCTAGCCCGAACCCTAACCCTAACCCTTCCCCGAAGCCTTCCCCTCACATGTCCCGTAATCCTAACCCGTACGCTCACACTAACCCACGCCCTCACACGTACGCTCCCCCTAAACTGTTGTTGTACCCTCACCTGGACCCTAAACCGTCCCCGTCCCCTAACCCTAACCCTAGCCCGAACCCTAAACCTAACCCTTCCCCGAAGCCTTCCCCTCACCCGTCCCCTAACCCTAACCCGTACGCTCACACTAACGCGCGCCCTCACACGTATGCTCCCCCTAAACCGTTGTCTTACCCTCACCTGGACCCTAAACCGTCCCCGTCCCCTAACCCTAACCCTAGCCCGAACCCTAACCCTAACACTTCCCCGAAGCTTTCCCCTCACCCGTCCCCTAATCCTAAACCGTACGCTCACACTAACCCGCGCCCTCACACGTACCCTCCCCCTAAAGCGCTGTCGTACCCTCAACTGGACCCTAAACCGTCCCCGTCCCCTAACCCTAACCCTAGCCCGAACCCTAACCCTACCCCTTCCCCGAAGCCTTCCCCTCACCCGTCCCCTAATCCTAACCCGTACGCTCACACTATCCCGGGCCCTCACGCGTACGCTCCCCCAAAACCGTTGTCGTACCCTCACCTGGACCCTAAACCATCCCTGTCCCCTAACCCTAACCCTAGCCCGAACCCTAACCCTAACCCTTCCCCGAAGCCTTCCCCTCACCCGTCCCCTAATCCTAACCCGTACGCTCACACTAACCCGCGCCCTTACATGTACGCTCCCCCGAAAGCGTTGTCGTACCCTCACCTGCAACCTAAACTGTCCCTGTCCCCTAACGCTAACCCTAGCCCGAACCCTAACCCTAACCGTTCCCCGAAGCCTTCCCCTCAACCGTCCCCTAATCCTAACCCGTACGCTCACACTAACTCGCGCCCTCACACGTACGCTCCCCCTAAACCGTTGTCGTACCCTCACCAGGACCCTAAATCATCCCCGTCCCCTAACCCTAACCCTAGCCCGAACCCTAACCCTAACCTTTCCACGAAGCCTTCCCCTCACCCGTCCCATAATCCTAACCCGTACGCTCATACTAACCCGCACCCTCACACATTCGCTCCCCCTAAAGCGTTGTCGTACCCTCACCTGGACCCTAAACTGTCCCCGTCCCCTAACCCTAACCCTAGCCCGAACTCTAACCCTAACCCTTCCCCGAAGCCTTCCCCTCACCCGTCCCCTAATCCTAACCCGTACGCTCACACTAACCCGCGCACTCACATTTACGCTCCCCCTAAAATGTTGTCGTACCCTCACCTGGACCCTAAACCGTCCCCTTCCCCTAACCCTCACCCTAGCCCGAACCCTAAACCTAACCCTTTCCCGAAGCCTTCCCCTCACCCGTCCCCTAATCCTAACCCGTACGCTCACACTAACCCTCGCCCGCACACGTACGCTCACCCTAAACTGTTGTCGTACACTCACCTGGACCCTGAACCGTCCCCATCCCCTAACCCTAACCCTAGCCCGAACCCTAACCCTAACACTTCCCCGAAGCCTTCCCCTCACCCGTCCCCTAATCCTAACCCGTACGCTCACACTAACCTGCGCCCTCACACGTACACTCCCCCTAAACCGTTGTCGTACCCTCACCTGGACCCTAAACAGTCCCCGTCCCCTAACCCTAACCCAAGCCCGAACCCTAACCCTAACACTTCCCCGAAGCCTTCCCCTCACCCGTCCCCTAACCCTAACCCGTACGCTCACACTAACACGCGCCCTCACACGTATTCTACCCCTAAACCGTTGTCGTACCCTCACCTGGACCCTAAAACGTCCCCTTCCCCTAACCCTAACCCTAGCCCGAACCCTAACCCTAAACCTTCCCCGAAGCCTTCCCCTCACCCGTCCCCTAATCCTAACCGTACGCTCACACTAACACGCGCCCTCAAATGTACGCTCCCCCTAAAGCGTTGTCGTACCCTCACCTGCAACCTAAACTGTCCCTGTCCCCTAACGCTAACCCTAGCCCGAACCCTAACCCTAACCGTTCCCCGAAGCCTTCCCCTCACCCGTCCCCTAATCCTAAACCGTAGGCTCACACTAACCCGCGCCCTCACACGTACCCTCCTCCTAAAGCGCTGTCTTACTCTCAACTGGACCCTAAACCGTCCCCGTCCCCTAACCCTAACCCTAGCCCGAACCCTAACCCTAACCCTTCCCCGAAGCCTTCCCCTCACATGTCCCGTAATCCTAACCCGTACGCTCACACTAACCCACGCCCTCACACGTACGCTCCCCCTAAACTGTTGTTGTACCCTCACCTGGACCCTAAACCGTCCCCGTTCCCTAACCCTAACCCTAGCCCGAACCCTAAACCTAACCCTTCCCCGAAGCCTTCCCCTCACCCGTCCCCTAACCCTAACCCGTACGCTCACACTAACGCGCGCACTCACACGTATGCTCCCCCTAAACCGTTGTCTTACCCTCACCTGGACCCTAAACCGTCCCCGTCCCCTAACCCTAACCCTAGCCCGAACCCTAACCCTAAACCTTCCCCGAAGCCTTCCCCTCACCCGTCCCCTAATCCTAACCCGTACGCTCACACTAACCCGCGCACTCACATTTACGCTCCCCCTAAAATGTTGTCGTACCCTCACCTGGACCCTAAATCGTCCCCGTCCCCTAACCCTAACCCTAGCCCGAACCCTAAACCTAACCTTTCCACGAAGCCTTCCCCTCACCCGTCCCATAATCCTAACCCGTACGCTCATACTAACCCGCACCCTCACACATTCGCTCCCCCTAAAGCGTTGTCGTACCCACACCTGGACCCTAAACCGTCCCCGTCCCCTAACCCTAACCCTAGCCCGAACCCTAACCCTAACCCTTCCCCGAAGCCTTCCCCTCACCCGTCCCCTAATCCTAACCCGTACGCTCATACTAACCTGCGCCCTCACACGTACGCTCCCCCTAAACCATTGTCGTACCCTCACCTGAACCCTAAACCGTCCCCGTCCCATAACCCTAACCCTAGCCAGAACCCTAAACCTAACCCTTCCCCGAAGCCTTCCCCTCACCCGTCCCCTAATCGTAACCCGTACGCTCACACTAACCCGCGCCCTCACACGTACGCTCACCCTAAACTGTTGTCGTACCCTCACCTGGACCCTAAACCGTCCCCATCCCCTAACACTAACCCTAGCCCGAACCCTAACCCTAACCCTTTCCCGAAGCCTTCCCCTCACCCTTCCCCTAATCCTAACCCGTACGCTCACACTAACCTGCGCCCTCACACGTACGCTCCCCCTAAACCGTTGTCGTACCCTCACCTGGACCCTAAACCGTCCCCGTCCCCTAACCCTAACCCTAGCCCGAACCCTAACCCTAACACTTCCCCGAAGCCTTCCCCTCACCCGTCCCCTAATCCTAACCGTACGCTCACACTAACACGCGCCCTCAAATGTACGCTCCCCCTAAAGCGTTGTCGTACCCTCACCTGCAACCTAAACTGTCCCTGTCCCCTAACGCTAACCCTAGCCCGAACCCTAACCCTAACCCTTCCCCGAAGCCTTCCCCTCACCCGTCCCCTAATCCTAAACCGTAGGCTCACACTAACCCGCGCCCTCACACGTACCCTCCTCCTAAAGCGCTGTCTTACTCTCACCTGGACCCTAAACCGTCCCCGTCCCCTAACCCTAACCCTAGCCCGAACCCTAACCCTAACATTTCCACGAAGCCTTCCCCTCACCCGTCCCATAATCCTAACCCATACGCTCATACTAACCTGCACCCTCACACATTCGCTCCCCCTAAAGCGTTGTCGTACCCTCACCTGGACCCTAAACCGTCCCCGTCCCCTAACCCTAACCCTAGCCCGAACCCTAACCCTAACCCTTCCCCGAAGCCTTCCCCTCACCCGTCCCCTAATCCTAACCCGTACGCTCACACTAACCCGCGCCCTCACACGTACGCTCCCCCTAAACCGTTGTCGTACCCTCACCTGGACCCTAAACCATCCCCGTCCCCTAACCCTAACCCTAGCCCGAACCCTAAACCTAACCCTTCCCCGAAGCCTTCCCCTCACCCGTCCCCTAATCCTAACCCGTACGCTCACACTAACCCGCGCCCTCACACGTACGCTCACCCTAAACTGTTGTCGTACCCTCACCTGGACCCTGAACCGTCCCCTAACCCTAACCCTAACCCTAGCCCGAACCCTAACCCTAACACTTCCCCTAAGCCTTCCCCTCACCCGTGCCCTAATCCTAACCCGTACGCTCACACTAACCTGCGCCCTCACACGTACGCTCCCCCTAAACCGTTGTCGTACCCTCACATGGACCCTATATCGTCCCCGTCCCCTAACCCTAACCCTAGCCCGAACCCTAACCCTAACCTTTCCACGAAGCCTTCCCCTCACCCGTCCCATAATCCTAACCCGTACGCTCATACTAACCCGCACCCTCACACATTCGCTCCCCCTAAAGCGTTGTCATACCCTCACCTAGACCCTAAACCGTCCCCGTCCCCTAACCCTAACCCTACCCTGAACCCTAACCCTAACCCTTCCCCGAAGCCTTCCCCTCACCCGTCCCCTAATCCTAACCCGTACGCTCACACTAACCCGCGCCCTCACACGTACGCTCCCCCTAAACCATTGTCGTATCCTCACCTGCACCCTAAACCGTCCCCGTCCCCTAATCCTAACCCTAGCCCGAACCCTAAACCTAACCCTTCGCCGAAGCCTTCCCCTCACCCGTCCCATAATCCTAACACGTACGCTCACACTAACCCACGCCCTCACACGTACGCTCACCCTAAACTGTTGTCGTACCCTCACCTGGACCCTAAACCGTCCCCGTCCCCTATCCCTAACCCTAGCCCGAACCCTAACCCTAACCCTTCCCCGAAAACTTCCCCTCACCCGTCCCCTAATCCTAACCCGTACGCTCACACTAACCTGCGCCCTCACACGTACGCTCCCCCTAAACCGTTGTCGTACCCTCACCTGCACCCTAAACCGTCCCCGTCCCCTAACCCTAACCCTAGCCCGAACCCTAACCCTAACACTTCCCCGAAGCTTTCCCCTCACCCGTCCCCTAATCCTAAACCGTACGCTCACACTAACCCGCGCCCTCACACGTACCCTCCCCCTAAAGCGCTGTCGTACCCTCAACTGGACCCTAAACCGTCCCCGTCCCCTAACCCTAACCTTAGCCCGAACCCTAACCCTAACCCTTCCCCGAAGCCTTCCCCTCACCCGTCCCCTAATCCTAACCCGTACGCTCACACTATCCCGGGCCCTCACGCGTACGCTCCCCCTAAACCGTTGTCGTACCCTCACCTGGACCCTAAACCATCCCAGTCCCCTAACCCTAACCCTAGCCCGAACCCTAACCCTAACTCTTCCCCGAAGCCTTCCCCTCACCCGTCCCCTAATCCTAACCCGTATGCTCACACTAACCCGCGCCCACACACGTACGCACCCCCTAAACCGTTGTGGTACCCTCACCTGGACCCTAAACCCTCCCCGTCCCCTAACCCTAACCCTAGCCCGAACCCTAACCCTAACACTTCCCCGAAGCCTTCCCCTCACCCGTCCCCTAATCCTAACCCGTACGCTCACACTAACCCGCGCCCTTACATGTACGCTCCCCCTAAAGCGTTGTCGTACCCTCACCTGCAACCTAAACTGTCCCTGTCCCCTAACGCTAACCCTAGCCCGAACCCTAACCCTAACCGTTCCCCGAAGCCTTCCCCTCAACCGTCCCCTAATCCTAAACCGTACGCTCACACTAACTCGCGCCCTCACACGTACGCTCCCCCTAAACCGTTGTCGTACCCTCACCAGGACCCTAAATCGTCCCCGTCACCTAACCCTAACCCTAGCCCGAACCCTAACCCTAACCTTTCCACGAAGCCTTCCCCTCACCCGACCCATAATCCTAACCCGTACGCTCATACTAACCCGCACCCTCACACATTCGCTCCCCCTAAAGCGTTGTCGTACACTCACCTGGACCCTAAACCGTCCCCGTCCCCTAACCCTAACCCTAGCCCGAACCCTAACCCTAACACTTCCCCGAAGCCTTCCCCTCACCCGTCCCCTAACCCTAACCCGTACGCTCACACTAACCCGCGCCCTCACACGTATTCTCCCCCTAAACCGTTGTCGTACCCTCACCTGGACCCTAAACCGTCCCCTTCCCCAACCCTAACCCTAGCCCGAACCCTAACCCTAAACCTTCCCCGAAGCCTTCCCCTCACCCGTCCCCTAATCCTAACCGTACGCTCCCACTAACCCGCGCCCTCTCATGTACGCTCCCCCTAAAGCATTGTCGTACCCTCACCTGCAACCTAAACTGTCCCTGTCCCCTAACGCTAACCCTAGCCCGAACCCTAACACTAACCCTTCCCCGAAGCCTTCCCCTCACCCGTCCCCTAATCCTAACCCGTACGCTCACACTAACCTGCGCCCTCACACGTACACTCCCCCTAAACCGTTGTCGTACCCTCACCTGGACCCTAAACAGTCCCCGTCCCCTAACACTAACCCTAGCCCGAACCCTAACCCTAACACTTCCCCGAAGCCTTCCCCTCACCCGTCCCCTAACCCTAACCCGTACGCTCACACTAACCCGCGCCCTCACACGTACGCTCCCCCTAAACCGTTGTCGTACCCTCACCTGGACCCTAGATCGTCCCCGTCCCCTAACCCTAACCCTAGCCCGAACCCTAACCCTAACATTTCCACGAAGCCTTCCCCTCACCCGTCCCATAATCCTAACCCATACGCTCATACTAACCTGCACCCTCACACATTCGCTCCACCTAAAACGTTGTCGTACCCTCACCTGGACCCTAAACCGTCCCCGTCCCCTAACCCTAACCCTAGCCCGAACCCTAACCCTAACCCTTCCCCGAAGCCTTCCCCTCACCCGTCCACTAATCCTAACCCGTACGCTCACACTAACCCGCGCCCTCACACGTACGCTCCCCCTAAACCGTTGTCGTACCCTCACCTGGACCCTAAACCGTCCCCATCCCCTAACCCTAACCCTAGCCCGAACCCTAAACCTAACCCTTCCCCGAAGCCTTCCCCTCACCCGTCCCCTAATCCTAACCCGTACGCTCACACTAACCCGCGCCCTCACACGTACGCTCACCCTAAACTGTTGTCGTACCCTCACCTGTACCCTGAACCGTCCCCTAACCCTAACCCTAACCCTAGCCCGAACCCTAACCCTAACACTTCCCCGAAGCCTTCCCCTCACCCGTGCCCTAATCCTAACCCGTACGCTCACACTAACCTGCGCCCTCACACGTACGCTCCCCCTAAACCGTTGTCGTACCCTCACATGGACCCTATATCGTCCCCGTCCCCTAACCCTAACCCTAGCCCGAACCCTAACCCTAACCTTTCCACGAAGCCTTCCCCTCACCCGTCCCATAATCCTAACCCGTACGCTCATACTAACCCGCACCCTCACACATTCGCTCCCCCTAAAGCGTTGTCATACCCTCACCTAGACCCTAAACCGTCCCCGTCCCCTAACCCTAACCCTAGCCCGAACCCTAACCCTAACCCTTCCCCGAAGCCTTCCCCTCACCCGTCCCCTAATCCTAACCCGTACGCTCACACTAACCCGCGCCCTCACACGTACGCTCCCCCTAAACCATTGTCGTATCCTCACCTGCACCCTAAACCGTCCCCGTCCCCTAATCCTAACCCTAGCCCGAACCCTAAACCTAACCCTTCGCCGAAGCCTTCCCCTCACCCGTCCCATAATCCTAACACGTACGCTCACACTAACCCACGCCCTCACACGTACGCTCACCCTAAACTGTTGTCGTACCCTCACCTGGACCCTAAACCGTCCCCGTCCCCTATCCCTAACCCTAGCCCGAACCCTAACCCTAACCCTTCCCCGAAAACTTTCCCTCACCCGTCCCCTAATCCTAACCCGTACGCTCACACTAACCTGCGCCCTCACACGTACGCTTCCCCTAAACCGTTGTCGTACCCTCACCTGGACCCTAAACCTTCCCCGTCCCCTAACCCTAACCCTAGCCCGAACCCTAACCCTAACACTTCCCCGAAGCTTTCCCCTCACCCGTCCCCTAATCCTAAACCGTACGCCAACACTAACCCGCGCCCTCACACGTACCCTCCCCCTAAAGCGCTGTCGTACCCTCAACTGGACCCTAAACCGTCCCCGTCCCCTAACCCTAACCCTAGCCCGAACCCTAACCCTAACCCTTCCCCGAAGCCTTCCCCTCACCCGTCCCCTAATCCTAACCCGTACGCTCACACTATCCCGGGCCCTCACGCGTACGCTCCCCCTAAACCGTTGTCGTACCCTCACCTGGACCCTAAACCATCCCTGTCCCCTAACCCTAACCCTAACCCGAACCCTAACCCTAACCCTTCCCCGAAGCCTTCCCCTTACCCGTCCCCTAATCCTAACCCGTACGCTCACACTAACCTGCGCCCTCACACGTACACTCCCCCTAAACCGTTGTCGTACCCTCACCTGGACCCTAAACTGTCCCCGTCCCCCAACCGTAACCCTAGCCCGAACCCTAACCCTAACACTTCCCCGAAGCCTTCCCCTCACCCGTCCCCTAACCCTAACCCGTACGCTCACACTAACCCGCGCCCTCACACGTATTCTCCCCCTAAACCGTTGTCGTACCCTCACCTGGACCCTAAACCGTCCCCTTCCCCAACCCTAACCCTAGCCCGAACCCTAACCCTAAACCTTCCCCGAAGCCTTCCCCTCACCCGTCCCCTAATCCTAACCGTACGCTCACACTAACCCGCGCCCTCACATGTACGCTCCCCCTAAAGCGTTGTCGTACCCTCACCTGCAACCTAAACTGTCCCTGTCCCCTAACGCTAACCCTAGCCCGAACCCTAACCCTAACCCTTCCCCGAAGCCTTCCCCTCACCCGTCCCCTAATCCTAAACCGTAGGCTCACACTAACCCGCGCCCTCACACGTACCCTCCTCATAAAGCGCTGTCTTACTCTCAACTGGACCCTAAACCGTCCCCGTCCCCTAACCCTAACCCTAGCCCGAACCCTAACCGTAACCCTTCCCCGAAGCCTTCCCCTCACCCGTCCCCTAATCCTAACCCGTACGCTCACACTAACCCACGCCCTCACACGTACGCTCCCCCTAAACTGTTGTTGTACCCTCACCTGGACCCTAAACCGTCCCCGTCCCCTAACCCTAACCCTAGCCCGAACCCTAAACCTAACCCTTCCCCGAAGCCTTCCCCTCACCCGTCCCCTAACCCTAACCCGTACGCTCTCACTAACGCGCGCCCTCACACGTATGCTCCCCCTAAACCGTTGTCGTACCCTCACCTGGACCCTAAACCGTCCCCGTCCCCTAACCCTAACCCTAACCCGAACCCTAACCCTAAACCTTCCCCGAAGCCTTCCCCTCACCCGTCCCCTAATCCTAACCCGTACGCTCACACTAACCCGCGCACTCACATTTACGCTCCCCCTAAAATGTTGTCGTACCCTCACCTGGACCCTAAATCGTCCCCGTCCCCTAACCCTAACCCTAGCCTGAACCCTAAACCTAACCTTTCCACGAAGCCTTCCCCTCACCCGTCCCATAATCATAACCCGTACGCTCATACTAACCCGCACCCTCACACATTCGCTCCCCCTAAAGCGTTGTCGTACCCACACCTGGACCCTAAACCGTCCCCGTCCCCTAACCCTAACCCTAGCCCGAACCCAAACCCTAACACTTCCCCGAAGCCTTCCCCTCACCTGTCCCCTAACCCTAACCCGTACGCTCACACTAACTCTCGCCCTCACACGTACGCTCCCCCTAAACCGTTGTCGTACCCTCACCTGGACCCTAGATCGTCCCCGTCACCTAAGTCTAACCCTAGCCCGAACCCTAACACTTCCCCGAAGCCTTCCCCTCACCCGTCCCCTAACCATAACCCGTATGCTGACACTAACCCACGCCCTCACACGTGTGCTCCCCCTAAACAGTTGTCGTACCCTCACCGGGATCCTAAACCGTCCCCGTCCCCTAACCCTAACCCTAGCCCGAACCCTAACCCTAACCCTTGCCCTAAGCCTTCCCCTCACCCGTCCCCTAATCCTAACCCGTATGCTCACACTAACCTGCACACTCACATTTACGCGACCCCTAAACCGTTGTAGTACCCTCACCTGGACCCTAAATCGTCCCCGTCCCCTAACCCTAACCCTAGCCCGAACCCTAACCCTAACCCTTCTCTGAAGCCTTCCCCTCACCCGTCCCCTAATCCTAACCCGTACGCTCACACTAACCCGCGCCCTCACACGTACCCTCCCCGTAAAGCGTTGTCGTATCCTCACCTGGACCCTAAACCGTCCCCGTCACCTAAGCCTAACCCTAGCCCGAACCCTAACACTTCACCGAAGCTTTCCCCTCACCCGTCCCCTAATCCTAAACCGTACGCTCACACTAACCCGCACCCTCACACGTACCCTCCCCCTAAAGCGCTGTCGTACCCTCAACTGGACCCTAAACCGTCCCTGTCCCCTAACCCTAACCCTAGCCCGAACCCTAACCCTAACACTTCCCAGAAGCCTTCCCCTCACCCGTCCCCTAATCCTAACCCGTACGCTCACACTAACAGGTGCCCTCACATGTACGCTCCCCCTAAACCGTTGTCGTACCCTCAACTGGACCCTAAACCGTCCCCGTCCCCTAACCCTAACCCTAGCCCGAACCCTAACCCTAACCTTTCCACGAAGCCTTCCCCTCACCCGTCCCATAATCCTAACCCGTACGCTCATACTAACCCGCACCCTCACACATTCGCTCCCCCTAAAGCGTTGTCGTACCCTCACCTGGACCCTAAACCGTCCCCGTCCCCTAACCCTAACCCTAGCCCGAACCCTAACCCTACCCCTTCCCCGAAGCCTTCCCCTCACCCGTCCCCTAACCCTAACCCGTACGCTCACACTAACCCGCGCCCTCAAACGTATTCTCCCCCTAAACCGTTCTCGTACCCTCACCTGGACCCTAAACCGTCCCCTTCCCCTAACCCTAACCCTAGCCCGAACCCTATCCCTAAACCTTCCCCGAAGCCTTCCCCTCACCCGTCCCCTAATCCTAACCGTACGCTCACACTAACCCGCGCCCTCACATGTACGCTCCCCCTAAAGCGTTGTCGTACCCTCACCTGCAACCTAAACTGTCCCTGTCCCCTAACGCTAACCCTAGCCCGAACCCTAACCCTAACCCTTCCCCGAAGCCTTCCCCTCACCCGTCCCCTACTCCTAAACCGTAGGCTCACACTAACCCGCGCCCTCACACGTACCCTCCTCCTAAAGCGCTGTCTTACTCTCAACTGGACCCTAAACCGTCCCCGTCCCCTAACCCTAACCCTAGCCCGAACCCTAACCCTAACCCTTCCCCGAAGCCTTCCCCTCACCCGTCCCCTAATCCTAACCCGTACGCTCACACTAACCCACGCCCTCACACGTACGCTCCCCCTAAACTGTTGTTGTACCCTCACCTGGACCCTAAACCGTCCCCGTACCCTAACCCTAACCCTAGCCCGAACCCTAAACCTAACCCTTCCCCGAAGCCTTCCCCTCACCCGTCCCCTAACCCTAAACCGTACGCTCACACTAACCCGCGCCCTCACACGTGTGCTCCCCCTAAACCGTTGTCGTACCCTCACCGGGACCCTAAACCGTCCCCGTCCCCTAACCCTAACCCTAGCCCGAACCCTAACCCTAACACTTCCCCGAAGCCTTCCCCTCACCCGTCCCCTAATCCTAACCCGTACGCTCACACTAACCCGCACCCTCATACGTACGCTCCCCCTAAAGCGTTGTCGTACCCTCACCTGGACCCTAAACCGTCCCCATCCCGTAACCCTAACCCTAGCCCGAACCCTAACCCTAACCCTTCCCCGAAGCCTTCCCCTCACCCGTCCCCTAATCCTAACCCGTACGCTCACACTAACCCGCACCCTCATACGTACGCTCCCCCTAAAGCGTTGTCGTACCCTCACCTGGACCCTAAACCGTCCCCATCCCGTAACCCTAACCCTAGCCCGAACCCTAACCCTAACCCTTCCCCGAAGCTTTCCCCTCACCCGTCCCCTAATCCTAAACCGTACGCCAACACTAACCCGCGCCCTCACACGTACCCTCCCCCTAAAGCGCTGTCGTACCCTCAACTGGACCCTAAACCGTCCCCGTCCCCTAACCCTAACCCTAGCCCGAACCCTAACCCTAACCCTTCCCCGAAGCCTTCCCCTCACCCGTCCCCTAATCCTAACCCGTACGCTCACACTATCCCGGGCCCTCACGCGTACGCTCCCCCTAAACCGTTGTCGTACCCTCACCTGGACCCTAAACCATCCCTGTCCCCTAACCCTAACCCTAACCCGAACCCTAACCCTAACCCTTCCCCGAAGCCTTCCCCTTACCCGTCCCCTAATCCTAACCCGTACGCTCACACTAACCTGCGCCCTCACACGTACACTCCCCCTAAACCGTTGTCGTACCCTCACCTGGACCCTAAACTGTCCCCGTCCCCCAACCGTAACCCTAGCCCGAACCCTAACCCTAACACTTCCCCGAAGCCTTCCCCTCACCCGTCCCCTAACCCTAACCCGTACGCTCACACTAACCCGCGCCCTCACACGTATTCTCCCCCTAAACCGTTGTCGTACCCTCACCTGGACCCTAAACCGTCCCCTTCCCCAACCCTAACCCTAGCCCGAACCCTAACCCTAAACCTTCCCCGAAGCCTTCCCCTCACCCGTCCCCTAATCCTAACCGTACGCTCACACTAACCCGCGCCCTCACATGTACGCTCCCCCTAAAGCGTTGTCGTACCCTCACCTGCAACCTAAACTGTCCCTGTCCCCTAACGCTAACCCTAGCCCGAACCCTAACCCTAACCCTTCCCCGAAGCCTTCCCCTCACCCGTCCCCTAATCCTAAACCGTAGGCTCACACTAACCCGCGCCCTCACACGTACCCTCCTCATAAAGCGCTGTCTTACTCTCAACTGGACCCTAAACCGTCCCCGTCCCCTAACCCTAACCCTAGCCCGAACCCTAACCGTAACCCTTCCCCGAAGCCTTCCCCTCACCCGTCCCCTAATCCTAACCCGTACGCTCACACTAACCCACGCCCTCACACGTACGCTCCCCCTAAACTGTTGTTGTACCCTCACCTGGACCCTAAACCGTCCCCGTCCCCTTACCCTAACCCTAGCCCGAACCCTAAACCTAACCCTTCCCCGAAGCCTTCCCCTCACCCGTCCCCTAACCCTAACCCGTACGCTCACACTAACGCGCGCCCTCACACGTATGCTCCCCCTAAACCGTTGTCGTACCCTCACCTGGACCCTAAACCGTCCCCGTCCCCTAACCCTAACCCTAACCCGAACCCTAACCCTAAACCTTCCCCGAAGCCTTCCCCTCACCCGTCCCCTAATCCTAACCCGTACGCTCACACTAACCCGCGCACTCACATTTACGCTCCCCCTAAAATGTTGTCGTACCCTCACCTGGACCCTAAATCGTCCCCGTCCCCTAACCCTAACCCTAGCCTGAACCCTAAACCTAACCTTTCCACGAAGCCTTCCCCTCACCCGTCCCATAATCATAACCCGTACGCTCATACTAACCCGCACCCTCACACATTCGCTCCCCCTAAAGCGTTGTCGTACCCACACCTGGACCCTAAACCGTCCCCGTCCCCTAACCCTAACCCTAGCCCGAACCCTAACCCTAACCCTTCCCCGAAGCCTTCCCCTCACCCGTCCCCTAATCCTAACCCGTACGCTCATACTAACCCGCGCCCTCACACGTACGCTCCCCATAAACCATTGTCGTACCCTCACCTGAACCCTAAACCGTCCCCGTCCCGTAACCCTAACCCTAGCCAGAACCCTAAACCTAACCCTTCCCCGAAGCCTTCCCCTCACCCGTCCCATAATCGTAACCCGTACGCTCACACTAACCCGCGCCCTCACACGTACGCTCACCCTAAACTGTTGTCGTACCTTCACCTGGACCCTAAACCGTCCCCATCCCCTAACACTAACCCTAGCCCGAACCCTAACACTAACCCTTTCCCGAAGCCTTCCCCTCACCCTTCCCCTAATCCTAACCCGTACGCTCACACTAACCTGCGCCCTCACACGTACGCTCCCCCTAAACCGTTGTCGTACCCTCACCTGGACCCTAAACCGTCCCCGTCCCCTAACCCTAACCCTAGCCCGAACCCAAACCCTAACACTTCCCCGAAGCCTTCCCCTCACCTGTCCCCTAACCCTAACCCGTACGCTCACACTAACTCTCGCCCTCACACGTACGCTCCCCCTAAACCGTTGTCGTACCCTCACCTGGACCCTAGATCGTCCCCGTCACCTAAGTCTAACCCTAGCCCGAACCCTAACACTTCCCCGAAGCCTTCCCCTCACCCGTCCCCTAACCATAACCCGTATGCTGACACTAACCCACGCCCTCACACGTGTGCTCCCCCTAAACAGTTGTCGTACCCTCACCGGGATCCTAAACCGTCCCCGTCCCCTAACCCTAACCCTAGGCCGAACCCTAACCCTAACCCTTGCCCTAAGCCTTCCCCTCACCCGTCCCCTAATCCTAACCCGTATGCTCACACTAACCTGCACACTCACATTTACGCGACCCCTAAACCGCTGTAGTACCCTCACCTGGACCCTAAATCGTCCCCGTCCCCTAACCCTAACCCTAACCCTAACCCTAACCCTAACCCTAACCCTAAACCGTCCCCGTCCCCTAACCCTAACCCTAGCCCTAACCCTAACCCTAACCCTTCCCCGAAGCCTTCCCCTCACCCGTCCCCTAATCCTAACCCGTACGCTCACACTAACCCGCGCCCTCACACGTACGCTCCCCCTAAACCATTGTCGTACCCTCACCTGGACCCTAAACTGTCCCCGTCCCCTAACCCTAACCCTAGCCCGAACCCTAACCCTAACCCTTCCCCGAAGCCTTCCCCTCACCCGTCCCCTAATCCTAACCCGTACGCTCACACTCACCTGCGCCCTCACACGTACGCTCCCCCTAAACCGTTGTCGTACCCTCACCTGGACCCTAAACCGTCCCCGTCCCCTAACCCTAACCCTAGTCCGAACCCTAACCCTAACACTTCCCCGAAGCCTTCCCCTCACCCGTCTCCTAACCCTAACCCGTACGCTCATACTAACCCGCGCCCTCACACGTATTCTCCCCCTAAACCGTTGTCGTACCCTCACCTGGACACTAAACCGTCCCCTTCCCCTAACCCTAACCCTAGCCCGAACCCTAACCCTAACCCTTCCCCGAAGCCTTCCCCTCACCCGTCCCCTAATCCTAACCCGTACGCTCACACTAACCCACGCCCTCACACGTACGCTCCCCCTAAAGCGTTGTCGTACCCTCACCTGGACCCTAAACCGTACCCTTCCCCTAACCCTAACCCTAGCCCGAACACTAACCCTAACACTTCCCCGAAGCCGTCCCCTCACCCGTTCCCTAATCCTAACCCGTACGCTCACACTAACCCGCGCCCTTACATGTACGCTCCCCCTAAACCGTTGTCGTACCCTCACCTGGACCCTAAACCGTCCCCGTCCCCTAAACCTAACCCTAGCCCGAACCCTAACCCGAACCCTTCCCCGAAGTCTTCCCCTCACCCGTCCCCTAATCCTAACCCGGACGCTCACACTAACCCACGACTTCACACTTACGCACCCCCTAAACCGTTGTCGTACCCTCACCTGGACCCTAAACCGTCCCCGTCCCCTAACCCTAACCCTAGCACGAACCCTAAGTCTAACCCTTCCCCGAAGCCTTTCCCTCACCCGTCCTCTAATCCTAACCCGTACCCTCACACTAACCCGCGCCCTCACCCGTACGCTCCCCCTAAACCGTTGTCGTACCCTCACCTGGACCCTAAACCGTCCCCGTCCCCTAAACCTAACCCTAGCCCAAACCCTAAACCTAACACTTCCCCGAAGCCTTCCCCTCACCCATCCCCTAATCCTAAACCGTACGCTCACACTAACCCGCGCCCTCACACGTACGCTCCCCCTAAACCGTTGTCGTACCCTCACCTGGACTCTAAACCGTCCCCGTCCCCTAACCCTAACCCTAGCCCGAACCCTAAACGTAACACTTCCCCGAAGCCTTCCCCTCACCCGTCCCCTAATCCTAACCCGTACGCTCACACTATCCCGCGCCGTCACACGTACACTCCCCCTAAACCATTGTCGTACCCTCACCTGGAGCCAAAATGGTCCCCGTCCCCTAACCCTAACCCTAGCCCGAACCCTAACCCTAACCCTTCCCTGAAGCCTTCCCCTCACCCGTCCCCTAATCCTAACCTGTACGCTCACACTAACCTACGCCCTCACACGTACGCTCCCCCTAAACCATATTCGTACCCTCACCTGGACCCTAAACCGTCCCCGTCCCCTAACCCTAACCCTAGCCCTAACCCTAAACCTAACCCTTCCCCGATGCCTTCCCCTCACCCGTCCCCTAAACCTAACCCAAACGCTCACAGTAACCCGCGCCCTCACACGTACGCTCCCCCTAAACTGTTGTCGTACACTCACCTGGACCCTAAACCGTCCCCATCCCCTAACCCTAACCTTAGCCCGAACCCTAACCCTAACCCTTCCCCAAAGCCTTCCCCTCACCCGTCCCCTAATCCTAACGCATACGCTCACACTAACCCGCGCCCTCACACGTACGCTCCCCGTAAACCGTTGTCATAACCTCACCTGGACCCTAAACCGTCCCCGTCCCCTAACCCTAACCCTAGCCCGAACCCTAACCCTAACACTTCCCCGAAGCCTTCCCCTCACCCGTCCCCTAATCCTAACCCGTACGCTCACACTAACTCGCACCCTCACACGTACGCTCCCCCTAAACCGTTGTCGTACCCTCACCTGGACCCTAAATCGTCCCCGTCCCCTAACCCTAACCCTAGCCCGAACCCTAACCCTAACCTTTCCACGAAGCCTTCCCCTCACCCGTCCCATAATCCTAACCCGTACGCTCATATTAACCCGCACCCTCACACATTCGCTCTCCCTAAAGCGTTGTCGTACCCTCACCTGGACCCTAAACCGTCCCCGTACCCTAACCTTAACCCTAGCCCGTACCCTAACCCTAACTCTTCCCCGAAGCCTTCCCCTCACCCGTCCCCTAATCCTAACCCGTACGCTCACACTAACCCGCGCCCTCACACGTATTCTCCCCCTAAACCGTTGTCGTACCCTCACCTGGACCCTAAACCTTCCCCTTCCCCTAACCCTAGCCCTAGCCCAAACCCTAACCCTAACCCTTCCCCGAAGCCTTCCCCTCACCCGTCCCCTAATCCTAACTCGTACGCTCACACTAACCCGTGCCCTCACATGTACGCTCCCCCTAAACCGTTGTCGTACCCTCAACTGGACCCTAAACCATCCCTGTCCCCTAACCCTAACCCTAGCCCGGACCCTAACCCTAAAACTTCCCCGAAGCCTTCCCCTCACCCGTCCCCTAATCCTAACTCGTACGCTCACACTAACCCGTGCCCTCACATGTACGCTCCCCCTAAAGCGTTGTCGTACCCTCACCTGCAACCTAAACTGTCCCTGTCCCCTAACGCTAACCCTAGCCCGAACCCTAAAGCTAACCCTTCCCCGAAGCCTTCCCCTCACCCGTCCCCTAATCCTAACCCGTACGCTCACACTAACCCACGCCCTCACACATCCGCTCCCCCTAAACCATTGTCGTACCGTCACCTCGACCCTAAACCGTCCCCGTCCCCTAACCCTAACCCTAGCCCGAACGCTAGCCCTAACCTTTCCACGAAGCCTTCCCCTCACCCGTCCCATAATCCTAACCCGTACGCTTATACTAACCCGCACCCTCACACATTCGCTCCCCCTAAAGCGTTGTCGTACCTTCACCTTGACCCTAAACCGTCCCCGTCCCCTAACCCTAACCCTAGCCCGAACCCTAACCCTAACCCTTCCCCGAAGCCTTCCCCTCACCCGTCCCCTAATCCTAACCCGTACGCTCACACTAACCCGCGCCCTCACACGTACGCTTCCCCTAAACCATTGTCGTACCCTCACCTGGACCCTAAACTGTCCCCGTCCCCTAACCCTAACCCTAGCCCGAACCCTAACCCTAACCCTTCCCCGAAGCCTTCACCTCACCCGTCCCCTAATCCTAACCCGTACGCTCACACTAACCCGCGCCCTCACACATACGCTCCCCGTAAACCGTTGTCGTAACCTCACCTGGACCCTAAACCGTCCCCGTCCCCTAACCCTAACCCTAGCCCGAACCCTAACCCTAAGTCCTCCCCGAAGTCTTCCCCTCACCCGTCCCCTAATCCTCACCCGTACGCTCACACTAACCCGCGCCCTCACACGTACCCTCCCCCTAAAGCGTTGTCGTACCCTCACCTGGACCCTAAACCGTCCCCGTCCCCTAACCCTAACAATAGACCGAACCCTAACCCTAACACTTCCTCGAAGCCTTCCCCTCACCCGTCCCCTAATCCTAACCCGTACGCTCACACTAACCCGCGCCCTCACATGTACGCTCCCCCTAAAGCGTTGTCGTACCCTCACCTGCAACCTAAACTGTCCCTGTCCCCTAACGCTAACCCTAGCCCGAACCCTAACCCTAAACCTTCCCCGAAGCCTTCCCCTCACCCGTCCCCTAATCCTAAACCGTAGGCTCAAACTAACCCGCGCCCTCACACGTACCCTCCCCCTAAAGCGCTGTCTTACTCGCAACTGGACCCTAAACCGTCTCCGTCCCCTAAACCTAACCCTAGCCCGAACCCTAACCCTAACCCTTCCCCAAAGCCTTCCCCTCACCCGTCCCCTAATCCTAACCCGTACGCTCACACTAACCCGCGCCCTCACAAGTACACTCCCCCTAAACCATTGTCGTACCATCACCTGATGCCAAAACGGTCCCCGTCCCCTAACCCTAACCTTAGCCCGAACCCTAACCCTAACCCTTCCCCGAAGCCTTCCCCTCACCCGTCCCCTAATCCTAACCCGTACGCTCACACTAACCCGCGCCCTCATACGTATGCTCCCCCTAAACCGTTGTCGTACCCTCAACTGGACCGTAAAACGTCCCCGTCCACTAACCCTAACCCTAGCCGGAACCCTAACCCTAACCCTTCCCCGAAGCCTTCCCCTCACCCGTCCCCTAATCCTAACCCGTACACTCACACTAACCCGCGCACTCACATTTACGCTCCCCCTAAACCGTTGTAGTACCCTCACCTGGACCCTAAACCGTCCCCGTCCCCTAACCCTAACCCTAGCCCGAACCCTAACCCGAACCCTTCCCCGAAGTCTTCCCCTCACCCGTCCCCTAATCCTAACCCGTAAGCTCACATTAACCCGCGCCCTCACCCGTACGCTCCCCCTAAACCGTTGTCATACCCTCACCTGGACCCTAAACCGTCCCCGTCCCCTAGACCTAACCCTAGCCCGAACACTAAGCCGAACCCTTCCCCGAAGCCTTCCCCTCACCCGTCCCCTAATCCTAACCCGGACGCTCACACTAACCCACGACTTCACACTTACGCACCCCCTAAACCGTTGTCGTACCCTCACCTGGACCCTAAACCGTCCCCGTCCCCTAACCCTAACCCTAGCCCGAACCCTAACTCTAACCCTTCCCCGAAGCCTTCCCCTCACCCGTCCTCTAATCCTAACCCGTACCCTCACACTCACCCGCGCCCTCACACGTACGCTCCCCCTAAACCGTTGTCGTACCCTCACCTGGACCCTAAATCGTCCCCGTCCCCTAACCCTAACCCTAGCCCGAACCCTAACCCTAACCTTTCCACGAAGCCTTCCCCTCACCCGTCCCATAATCCTAACCCGTACGCTCATATTAACCCGCACCCTCACACATTCGCTCTCCCTAAAGCGTTGTCGTACCCTCACCTGGACCCTAAACCGTCCCCGTACCCTAACCTTAACCCTAGCCCGTACCCTAACCCTAACTCTTCCCCGAAGCCTTCCCCTCACCCGTCCCCTAATCCTAACCCGTACGCTCACACTAACCCGCGCCCTCACACGTATTCTCCCCCTAAACCGTTGTCGTACCCTCACCTGGACCCTAAACCTTCCCCTTCCCCTAACCCTAGCCCTAGCCCAAACCCTAACCCTAACCCTTCCCCGAAGCCTTCCCCTCACCCGTCCCCTAATCCTAACTCGTACGCTCACACTAACCCGTGCCCTCACATGTACGCTCCCCCTAAACCGTTGTCGTACCCTCAACTGGACCCTAAACCATCCCTGTCCCCTAACCCTAACCCTAGCCCGGACCCTAACCCTAAAACTTCCCCGAAGCCTTCCCCTCACCCGTCCCCTAATCCTAACCCGTACGCTCACACTAACCCGTGCCCTCACATGTACGCTCCCCCTAAAGCGTTGTCGTACCGTCACCTGCAACCTAAACTGTCCCTGTCCCCTAACGCTAACCCTAGCCCGAACCCTAACCCTAAACCTTCCCCGAAGCCTTCCCCTCACCCGTCCCCTAATCCTAAACCGTAGGCTCAAACTAACCCGCGCCCTCACACGTACCCTCCCCCTAAAGCGCTGTCTTACTCGCAACTGGACCCTAAACCGTCTCCGTCCCCTAAACCTAACCCTAGCCCGAACCCTAACCCTAACCCTTCCCCAAAGCCTTCCCCTCACCCGTCCCCTAATCCTAACCCGTACGCTCACACTAACCCGCGCCCTCACAAGTACACTCCCCCTAAACCATTGTCGTACCATCACCTGATGCCAAAACGGTCCCCGTCCCCTAACCCTAACCTTAGCCCGAACCCTAACCCTAACCCTTCCCCGAAGCCTTCCCCTCACCCGTCCCCTAATCCTAACCCGTACGCTCACACTAACCCGCGCCCTCATACGTATGCTCCCCCTAAACCGTTGTCGTACCCTCAACTGGACCGTAAAACGTCCCCGTCCACTAACCCTAACCCTAGCCGGAACCCTAACCCTAACCCTTCCCCGAAGCCTTCCCCTCACCCGTCCCCTAATCCTAACCCGTACACTCACACTAACCCGCGCACTCACATTTACGCTCCCCCTAAACCGTTGTAGTACCCTCACCTGGACCCTAAACCGTCCCCTTCCCCTAACCCTAACCCTAGCCCGAACCCTAACCCTAACCCTTCCCCGAAGTCTTCCCCTCACCCGTCCCCTAATCCTAACCCGTAAGCTCACATTAACCCGCGCCCTCACCCGTACGCTCCCCCTAAACCGTTGTCATACCCTCACCTGGACCCTAAACCGTCCCCGTCCCCTAGACCTAACCCTAGCATGAACCCTAAGCCGAACCCTTCCCCGAAGCCTTCCCCTCACCCGTCCCCTAATCCTAACCCGGACGCTCACACTAACCCACGACTTCACACTTACGCACCCCCTAAACCGTTGTCGTACCCTCACCTGGACCCTAAACCGTCCCCGTCCCCTAACCCTAACCCTAGCCCGAACCCTAACTCTAACCCTTCCCCGAAGCCTTCCCCTCACCCGTCCTCTAATCCTAACCCGTACCCTCACACTCACCCGCGCCCTCACACGTACGCTCCCCCTAAACCATTGTCGTACCCTCACCTGGACCCTAAATCGTCCCCGTACCCTAACCCTAACCCTAGCCCGAACCCTAAACCTAACCCTTCCCCGAAGCCTTCCCCTCACCCGTCCCCTAATCCTAACCCGTACGCTCACACTAACCCGTGCCCTCACACGTACGCTCCCCCTAAACCGTTGTCGTACCCTCACCTGGACCCTAAAGCGTCCCCGTCCCCTAACCCTAACCCTAGCCCGAACCCTAACCCTAACACTTCCCCGAAGCCTTCCCCTCACCCGTCTCCTAACCCTAACCCGTACGCTCATACTAACACGCGCCCTCACACGTATTCTCCCCCTAAACCGTTGTCGTACCCTCACCTGGACACTAAACCGTCCCCGTACCCTAACCCTAATCCTAGCCCGAACCCTAACCCTAACCCTTCCCCGAAGCCTTCCCCTCACCCGTCCCCTAATCCTAACCCGTACGCTCACACTAACCCACGCCCTCACACGTACGCTCCCCCTAAAGCGTTGTCGTACCCTCACCTGGACCCTAAACTGTACCCGTCCCCTAACCCTAACCCTAGCCCGAACACTAACCCTAACACTTCCCCGAAGCCGACCCCTCACCCGTTCCCTAATCCTAACCCGTACGCTCACACTAACCCGCGCCCTCACACGTACGCTCCCCCTAAACCGTTGTCGTACCCTCACCTGGACCCTAAACCATCCCTGTCCCCTATCCCTAACCCTAGCCTGAACCCTAACCCTAACCCTTCCCCGAAGTCTTCCCCTCACCCGTCCCCTAATCCTAACCCATAAGCTCACACTAACCCGCGCCCACACACGTACGCTCCCCCTAAACCGTTGTCGTACCCTCACCTGGACCCTAAACCGTCCCCGTCCCCTAAACGTAACCCTAGCCCGAACCCTAACCCGAACCCTTCCCCGAAGCCTTCCCCTCACCCGTCCCCTAATCCTAACCCATACGCTCACACTAACCCGCGCCCTCACACGTACACTCCCCCTAAACCATTGTCGTACCCTCACCTGGAGCCAAAATGGTCCCCGTCCCCTAACCCTAACCCTAGCCCGAACCCTAACACTAACCCTTCCCTGAAGCCTTCCCCTCACCCGTCCCCTAATCCTAACCTGTACGCTCACACTAACCTACGCCCTCACACGTACGCTCCCCCTAAACCATATTTGTACCCTCACCTGGACCCTAAACCGTCCCCGTCCCCTAACCCTAACCCTAGCCCTAACCCTAAACCTAACCCTTCCCCGATGCCTTCCCCTCACCCGTCCCCTAAACCTAACCCAAACGGTCACAGTAACCCGCGCCCTCACACGTACGCTCCCCCTAAACTGTTGTCGTACCCTCACCTGGACCCTAAACCGTCCCCATCCCCTAACCCTAAACCTAGCCCGAACCCTAACCCTAACCCTTCCCCAAAGCCTTCCCCTCACCCGTCCCCTAATCCTAACGCATACGCTCACACTAACCCGCGCCCTCACATGTACGCTCCCCGTAAACCGTTGTCGTAACCTCACCTGGACCCTAAACCGTCCCCGTCCCCTAACCCTAACCCTAGGCCGAAACCTAACCCTAAGTCCTCCCCGAAGTCTTCCCCTCACCTGTCCCCTAATCCTAACCCGTACGCTCACACTAACCCACGCCCTCACACGTACCCTCCCCCTAAAGCGTTGTCGTACCCTCACCTGGACCCTAAACCGTCCCCGTCCCCTAACCCTAACAATAGCCCGAACCCTAACCCTAACACTTCCCTGAAGCCTTCCCCTCACCCGTCCCCTAATCCTAACCCGTACGCTCACACTAACCCGCGCCCTCACATGTACGCTCCCCCTAAAGCGTTGTCGTACCCTCACCTGCAACCTAAACTGTCCCTGTCCCCTAACGCTAACCCTAGCCCGAACCCTAACCCTAACCCTTCCCCGAAGCCTTCCCCTCACCCGTCCCCTAATCCTAACCCGGACGCTCACACTAACCCACGACTTCACACTTACGCTCCCCCTAAACCGTTGTCGTACCCTCACCTGGACCCTAAACCGTCCCCGTCCCCTAACCCTAACCCTAGCCCGAACCCTAACTCTAACCCTTCCCCGAAGCCTTACCCTCACCCGTCATCTAATCCTAACCCGTACCCTCACACTAACCCACGCCCTCACCCATACGCTCCCCCTAAACCGTTGTCGTACCCTCACCTTGACCCTAAACCGTCCCCGTCCCCTAACCCTAACCCTAGCCCGAACCCTAACCCTAACCCTTCCCCGAAGCCTTCCCCTCACCCGTCCCCTAATCCTAACCCGTACGCTCACACTAACCCACGCCCTCACATGTATGCTCCCCCTAAAGGGTTGTCGTACCCTCACCTGCAACCTAAACTGTCCCTGTCCCCTAACGCTAACCCTAGCCCGAACCCTAAACCTAACCCTTCCCCGAAGCCTTCCCCTTACCCGTCCCCTAATCCTAACCCGTACGCTCACACTAACCCGCGCCCTCACACGTACGCTCACCCTAAACTGTTGTCGTACCCTCACGTGGACCCTAAACCGTCCCCGACCCCTAACCCTAACCCTAGCCCGAACCCTAACCCTAACCCTTCCCTGAAGCCTTCCCCTCACCCGTCCCCTAATCCTAACCCGTACGCTCACTCTAACATGCGCTCTCACACGTACGCTCCCCCTAAACGGTTGTCGTACCCTCACCTGGATCCTAAACCGTCCCCGTCCCCTAACCCTAACCCTAGCCCGAACCCTAACCCTAACACTTCCCCGAAGCCTTCCCTCACCCGTCCCCTAACCCTAACCCGTACGCTCACACTAACCCGCGCCCTCACACGTATTCTCCCCCTAAACCGTTGTCGTACCCTCACCTGGACCCTAAACCGTCCCCTTCCCCTAACCCTAACCCTAGCCCGAACCCTAACCCTAAACCTTCCCCGAAGCCTTCCCCTCACCCGTCCCCTAATACTAAACTGTACGCTAACACTAACCCGCGCCCTCACACGTACGCTCCCCCTAAACCGTTGTCGTACCCTCACCTGGACCCTAAACCATCCCTGTCCCCTAACCCTAACCCTAGCCTGAACCCTAACCCTAACCCTTCCCCGAAGTCTTCCCCTCATCCGTCCCCTAATCCTAACCCGTACGCTCACACTAACCCGCGCCCACACATGTACGCTCCCCCTAAACCGTTGTTGTACCCTCACCTGGACCCTAAACCGTCCCCGTCCCCTAACCCTAACCCTAGCCCGAACCCTAACCCTAACCCTTCCCCGAAGCCTTCCCCTCACCCGTCCCCTAAACCTAACCCGTTCGCTCACACTAACCCACGCCCTCACACGTACGCTCCCCCTAAACCATTGTCGTACCCTCACCTGGACCCTAAACCGTCCCTGTCCCCTAACCCTAACCCTAGCCCGAACCCTAAACCTAACCCTTCCCCGAAGCCTTCCCCTCACCCGTCCCCTAATCCTAACCCGTACGCTCACACTAACCCGCGCCCTCACACGTACTCTCACCCTAAACTGTTGTCGTACCCTCACCTGGACCCTGAACCCTCCCCGTCCGCTAACCCTAACCCTAGCCCGAACCCTAACCCTAACCCTTCCCCGAAGCCTTCCCCTCACCCGTCCCCTAATCCTAACCCGTACGCTCACACTAACCTGCGCCCTCACACGTACGCTCCCCCTAAAGCGTTGTCGTACCCTCACCTGGACACTAAACCGTCCCCTTCCCCTAACCCTAACCCTAGCCCGAACCCTAACCCTAACCCTTCCCCGAAGCCTTCCCCTCACCCGTCCCCTAATCCTAACCCGTACGCTCACACTAACCCACGCCCTCACACGTACGCTCCCCCTAAAGCGTTGTCGTACCCTCACCTGGACCCTAAACCGTACCCGTCCCCTAACCCTAACCCTAGCCCGAACACTAACCCTAACACTTCCCCGAAGCCGTCCCCTCACCCGTTCCCTAATCCTAACCCGTACGCTCACACTAACCCGCGCCCTCACACGTACGCTCCCCCTAAACCGTTGTCGTACCCTCACCTGGACCCTAAACCATCCCTGTCCCCTAACCCTAACCCTAGCCTGAACCCTAACCCTAACCCTTCCCCGAAGTCTTCCCCTCACCCGTCCCTTAATCCTAACCCGTAAGCTCACACTAACCCGCGCCCACACACGTACGCTCCCCCTAAAGCGTTGTCGTACCCTCACCTGGACCCTAAACCGTCCCCGTCCCCTAACCCTAACCCTAGCCCGAACCCTAACTCTAACCCTTCCCCGAAGCCTTACCCTCACCCGTCCTCTAATCCTAACCCGTACCCTCACACTAACCCACGCCCTCACCCGTACGCTCCCCCTAAACCGCTGTAATACCCTCACCTGGACCCTAAACCATCCCCGTCCCCTAATCCTAACCCTAGCCCGAACCCTAACCCTAACAGTTCCCCAAAGCCTTCCCCTCAACCGTATCCTAATCCTAACCCGTACGCTCACACTAACCCGCACCCTCACACGTACGCTCCCCCTAAAGCGTTGTCGTACCCTCACCTGGACCCTAAACCGTCCCCATCCCGTAACCCTAACCCTAGCCCGAACCCTAACCCTAACACTTCCCCGAAGCCTTCCCCTCACCCGTCCCCTAATCCTAACCCGTACGCTCACACTAACCCGCGCCCTCACACGTACGCTCCCCCTAAACCATTGTCGTACCCTCACCTGAACCCTAAACCGTCCCCGTCCCCTAACCCTAACCCTAGCCCGAACCCTAAACCTAACACTTCCCTGAAGCCTTCCCCTCACCCGTCCCCTAATCGTAACCCGTACGCTCACACTAACCCGCGCCCTCACACGTACGCTCACCCTAAACTGTTGTCGTACCCTCACCTGGACCCTAAACCGTCCCCATCCCCTAACCCTAACCGCAGCCCGAACCCTAAACCTAACCCTTCCCGGATGCCTTCTCCTCACCCGTCCCCTAAACCTAACCCTAACGGTCACAGTAACCCGCGCCCTCACACGTACGCTCCCCCTAAACTGTTGTCGTACCCTCATCTGGACCCTAAACCGTCCCCATCCCCTAACCCTAACCCTATCCCGAACCCTAACCCTAACCCTTCCCCGAAGCCTTCCCCTCACCCGTCCTCTAATCGTAACCCGTACCCTCACACTAACCCGTGCCCTCACATGTACGCTCCCCCTAAACCGTTGTCGTACCCTCAACTGGACCCTAAACCATCCCTGTCCCCTAACCCTAACCCTAGCCCGGACCCTAACCCTAAAACTTCCCCGAAGCCTTCCCCTCACCCGTCCCCTAATCCTAACTCGTACGCTCACACTAACCCGTGCCCTCACATGTACGCTCCCCCTAAAGCGTTGTCGTACCCTCATCTGCAACCTAAACTGTCCCTGTCCCCTAACGCTAACCCTAGCCCGAACCCTAAAGCTAACCCTTCCCCGAAGCCTTCCCCTCACCCGTCCCCTAATCCTAACCCGTACGCTCACACTAACCCGCGCCCTCACACGTACGCTCACCCTAAACTGTTGTCGTACCCTCACCTGGACCCTAAACCGTCCCCATCCCCTAACCCTAACCGCAGCCCGAACCCTAAACCTAACCCTTCCCGGATGCCTTCTCCTCACCCGTCCCCTAAACCTAACCCTAACGGTCACAGTAACCCGCGCCCTCACACGTACGCTCCCCCTAAACTGTTGTCGTACCCTCATCTGGACCCTAAACCGTCCCCATCCCCTAACCCTAACCCTATCCCGAACCCTAACCCTAACCCTTCCCCGAAGCCTTCCCCTCACCCGTCCTCTAATCGTAACCCGTACCCTCACACTAACCCGTGCCCTCACATGTACGCTCCCCCTAAACCGTTGTCGTACCCTCAACTGGACCCTAAACCATCCCTGTCCCCTAACCCTAACCCTAGCCCGGACCCTAACCCTAAAACTTCCCCGAAGCCTTCCCCTCACCCGTCCCCTAATCCTAACTCGTACGCTCACACTAACCCGTGCCCTCACATGTACGCTCCCCCTAAAGCGTTGTCGTACCCTCATCTGCAACCTAAACTGTCCCTGTCCCCTAACGCTAACCCTAGCCCGAACCCTAAAGCTAACCCTTCCCCGAAGCCTTCCCCTCACCCGTCCCCTAATCCTAACCCGTACGCTCACACTAACCCACGCCCTCACACGTACGCTCCCCCTAAACCATTGTCGTACCGTCACCTGGACCGTAAACCGTCCCCGTTCCCTAACCCTAACCCTAGCCCGAACGCTAACCCTAACCTTTCCACGAAGCCTTCCCCTCACCCGTCCCATAATCGTAACCCGTACGCTCATACTAACCCGCACCCTCACACATTCGCTCCCCCTAAAACGTTGTCGTACACTCACCTTGACCCTAAACCGTCCCCGTCCCCTAACCCTAACCCTAGCCCGAACCCTAACCCTAACCATTCCCCGAAGCCTTCCCCTCACCCGTCCCTTAATCCTAACCCGTACGCTCACACTAACCCGCGCCCTCACACGTACGCTCCCCCTAAACCGTTGTCCTACCCTCACCTGGACCCTAAACCGTCCCCGTCCCCTAAACCTAACACTAACCCAAACCCTAAACCTAACAATTCCCCGAAGCCTTCCCCTCACCCATCCCCTAACCCGTACGCTCACACTAACCCGCGCCCTCACACGTACGCTCCCCCTAAAACGTTGTCGTACCCTCACCTGGACCCTAAACCGTCCCCGTCCCCTAACCCTAACCCTAGCCCGAACCCTAAACGTAACACTTCCCCGAAGACTTCCCCTCACCCGTCACCTAATCCTAACCCGTACGCTCACACTAACCCGCGCCCTCACACGTACACTCCCCCTAAACCATTGTCGTACCCTCACCTGGAGCCAAAATGGTGCCCGTCCCCTAACCCTAATCCTAGCCCGAACCCTAACCCTAACCCTTCCGTGAAGCCTTCCCCTCACCCGTCCCCTAATCCTAACCTGTACGCTCACACTAACCTACGCCCTCACACGTACGCTCCCCCTAAAACATATTCGTACCCTCACCTGGACCCTAAACCGTCCCCGTCCCCTAACCCTAACCCTATCCCTAACCCTAAACCTAACACTTCCCCGATGCCTTCCCCTCACCCGTCCTCAAAACCTAACCCAAACGCTCACAGTAACCCACGCCCTCACACGTACGCTCCCCCTAAACTGTTGTCGTACCCTCACCTGGACCCTAAACCGTCCCCATTCCCTAACCCTAACCCTAGCCCGAACCCTAACCCTAACCCTTCCCCAAAGCCTTCCCCTCACCCGTCCCCTAATCCTAACGCATACGCTCACACTAACCCGCGCCCTCACACGTACGCTCCCCGTAAACCGTTGTCGTAACCTCACCTGGACCCTAAACCATCCCCGTCGCCTAACCCTAACCCTAGCCCGAACCCTAACCCTATGTCCTCCCCGAAGTCTTCCCCTCACCCGTCCCCTAATCCTAACCCGTACGCTCACACTAACCCACGCCCTCACACGTACCCTCCCCCTAAAGCATTGTCGTACCCTCACCTGCCACCTAAACTGTCCCTGTCCCTTAACGCTAACCCTAGCCCGAACCCTAACCCTAAACCTTCCCCGAAGCCTTCCCCTCACCCGTCCCCTAATCCTAAACCGTAGGCTCAAACTAACCCGCGCCCTCACACGTACCCTCCCCCTAAAGGGCTGTCTTACTCTCAACTGGACCCTAAACCGTCTCCGTCCCCTAAACCTAACCCTAGCCCGAACCCTAACCCTAACCCTTCCCCAAAGCCTTCCCCTCACCCGTCCCCTAATCCTAACCCGTACGCTCACACTAACCCGCGCCCTCACAAGTACACTCCCCCTAAACCATTGTCGTACCCTCACCTGGAGCCAAAACGGTCCCCGTCCCCTAACCCTAACCCTAGCCCGAACCCTAACCGTAACCCTTCCCCGAAGCCTTCCCCTCACCCGACCCCTAATCCTAACCCGTACGCTCACACTAACCCGCGCCCTCACACGTACACTCCCCCTAAACTGTTGTCGTACCCTCACCTGGACCCTAAACCGTCGCCGTCCCCTAACCCTAACCCTAGCGCGAACCCTAACCCTAACCCTTCCCCGAAGCCTTCCCCTCACACGTCCCCTAACCCTAACCCGTACGCTCACACTAACCCGCGCCCTCATACGTATGCTACCCCTAAACCGTTGTCGTACCCTCACCTGGATCCTAAACCGTCCCCGTCCACTAACCCTAACCCTAGCCAGAACTCTAACCCTAACCCTTCCCCGAAGCCTTCCCCTCACCCGTCCCCTAATCCTAACCCGTACGCTCACACTAACCCGCGCACTCACATTTACGCTCCCCCTAAACCGTTGTAGTACCCTCACCTGGACCCTAAACCGTCCCCGTCCCCTAACCCTAACCCTAGCCCGAACCCTAACCCTAACCCTTCCCCAAAGCCTTCCCCTCACCCGTCCCCTAATCCTAACCCGTACGCTCACACTAACCCACGCCCTCACACGTACGCTCCCCCTAAACCGTTGTCGTACCCTCACCTGGACCCTAAACCATCCCTGTCCCCTAACCCTATCCCTAGCCTGAACCCTAACCCTAACACTTCCCCGAAGTCTTCCCCTCACCCGTCCCCTAATCCTAAACCGTAAGCTCACACTAACAAGCGCCCACACACATACGCTCCCCCTAAACCGTTGTCGTACCCTCACCTGGACCCTAAACCGTCCCCGTACCCTAACCCTAACCCTAGCCCGAACCCTAACTCTAACCCTTCCCCGAAGCCTTCCCCTCACCCGTCCTCTAATCCTAACCCGTACCCTCACACTAACCCGCGCCCTCACCCGTACGCTCCCCCTAAACCGTTGTCATACCCTCACCTGGACCCTAAACTGTCCCCGTCCCCTAAACCTAACCCTAGCCCGAACCCTAACCCGAACCCTTCCCCGAAGCCTTCCCCTCACCCGTCCCCAATTCCTAACCCGGACGCTCACACTAAACCACGACTTCACACTTACGCACCCCCTAAACCGTTGTCGTACACTCACCTGGACCCTAAACCGTCCCCGTCCCCTAACCCTAACCCTAGCCCGAACCGTAACTCTAACCCTTCCCCGAAGCCTTCCCCTCACCCGTCCTCTAATCCTAACCCGTACCCTCACACTAACCCGCGCCCTCACACGTACACTCCCCCTAAACCATTGTCGTACCCTCACCTGGACCCTAAATCGTCCCCGTACCCTAACCCTAACCCTAGCCCGAACCCTAAACCTAACCCTTCCCCGAAGCCTTCCACTCACCCGTCCCCTAATCCTAACCCGTACGCTCACACTAACCCGTGCCCTCACACGTACGCTCACCCTAAACTGTTGTCGTACCCTCAACTGGACCCTAAACTGTCCCCGTCCCCTAACCCTAACCCTAGCCCGAACCCTAACCCTAACCCTTCCCGAAGCCTTCCCCTCACCCGTCCCCTAATCCTAACCCGTACGCTCACACTAACCTGCGCCCTCACACGTACGCCCCCCCTAAACCGTTGTCGTACCCTCACCTGGACCCTAAAGCGTCCCCGTCCCCTAACCCTAACCCTAGCCCGAACCCTAACCCTAACACTTCCCCGAAGCCTTCCCCTCACCCGTCTCCTAACCCTAACCCGTACGCTCATACTAACCCGCGCCCTCACACGTATTCTCCCCCTAAACTGTTGTCGTACCCTCACCTGGACACTAAACCGTCCCCGTACCCTAACCCTAACCCTAGCCCGAACACTAACACTTCCCCGAAGCCTTCCCCTCACCCGTCCCCTAATCCTAACCCGGACGCTCACACTAACCCACGACTTCACACTGACGCACCCCCTAAACCGTTGTCGTACCCTCACCTGGACCCTAAACCGTCCCCGTCCCCTAACCCTAACCCTAGCCCGAACCCTAAACGTAACACTTCCCCGAAGCCTTCCCCTCACCCGTCTCCTAATCCTAACCCGTACGCTCACACTAACCCGCGCCCTCACACGTACACTCCCCCTAAACCATTGTCGTACCCTCACCTGGAGCCAAAATGGTCCCCGTCCCCTAACCCTAACCCTAGCCCGAACCCTAACCCTAACCCTTCCCTGAAGCCTTCCCCTCACCCGTACCCTAATCCTAACCTGTACGCTCACACTAACCTACGCCCTCACACGTACGCTCCCCCTAAACCATATTCGTACCCTCACCTGGACCCTAAACCGTCCCCATCCCCTAACCCTAACCCTAGCCCGAACCCTAAACCTAACACTTCCCCGAAGCCTTCCCCTCACCCGTCCCCTAATCCTAACCCGTACGCTCACACTAACCCGCGCCCTCACTCGTACGCTCCCCCTAAACCTTTGTCGTACCCTCACCTGGACCCTAAAACGTCCCCGTCCCCTAACCCTAACCCCAGCCCGAACCCTAAACGTAACACTTCCCCGAAGCCTTCCCCTCAACCGTCCCCTAATCCTAACCCGTACGCTCACACTAATCCGCGCCCTCACACGTACACTCCCCCTAAACCATTGTCGTACACTCACCTGGAGCCAAAACGGTCCCCGTCACCTAACCCTAACCCTAGCCCGAACCCTAACCCTAACCCTTCCCCGAAGCCTTCCCCTCACCCGTCCCCTAATCCTAACCTGTACGCTCACACTAACCTACGCCCTCACACGTACGCTCCCCCTAAACCATATTCGTACCCTCACCTGGACCCTAAACCGTCCCCGTCCCCTAACCCTAAACCTAGCCCGAACCCTAACCCTAACACTACCCCGAAGCCTTCCCCTCACCCGTCCCCTAATCCTAACCCGTACGCTCACACTAACCCGCGCCCTCACACGTACGCGTCCCCTAAACCGTTGTCGTACCCTCACCTGGACCCTAAACCATCCCTGTCCCCTAACCCTAACCCTAGCCTGAACCCTAACCCTAACCCTTCCCCGAAGTCTTCCCCTCAACCGTCCCCTAATCCTAACCCGTACGCTCACACTAACCCGCGCCCACACACGTACGCTCCCCCTAAACCGTTGTCGTACCCTCACCTGGACCCTAAACCGTCCCCGTCGCCTAACCCTAACCCTAGCCCGAACCCTAACTCTAACCCTTCCCCGAAGCCTTCCCCTCACCCGTCCTCTAATCTTAACCCGTACCCTCACACTAACCCGCGCCCTCACCCGTACGCTCACCCTAAACCGTTGTCGTACCGTCACCTGGACCCTAAACCGTCCCCGTCCCCTAAATCTAGCCCTAGCCCGAACCCTAACCCGAACCCTTCCCCGAAGCCTTCCCCTCACCCGTCCCCTAATCCTAACCCGGACGCTCTCACTAACCCACGAATTCACACTTACGCACCCCCTAAACCGTTGTCGTACCCTCACCTGGACCCTAAACCGTCCCCGTCCCCTAACCCTAACCCTAGCCCGAACCCTAAACGTAACACTTCCCCGAAGCCTTCCCCTCACCCGTCTCCTAATCCTAACCCGTACGCTCACACTAACCCGCGCCCTCACACGTACACTCCCCCTAAACCATTGTTGTACCCTCACCTGGAGCCAAAATGGTCCCCGTCCCCTAACCCTAACCCTAGCCCGAACCCTAACCCTAACCCTTCCCTGAAGCCTTCCCCTCACCCGTCCCCTAATCCTAACCTGTACGCTCACACTAACCTACGCCCTCACACGTACGCTCCCCCTAAACCATATTCGTACCCTCACCTGGACCCTAAACCGTCCCCGTTCCCTAACCCTAACCCTAGCCCTAACCCTAAACCTAACCCTTCCCCGATGCCTTCCCCTCACCCGTCCCCTAAACCTAACCCAAACGGTCACAGTAACCCGCGCCCTCACACGTACGCTCCCCCTAAACTGTTGTCGTACCCTCACCTGGACCCTAAACCGTCCCCGATCCCTAACCCTAACCCTAGCCCGAACCCTAACCCTAACCCTTCCCCGAAGCCTTCCCCTCACCCGTCCCCTAATCCTAACCCGTACGCTCACAATAACCTGCGCCCTCACACGTACGCTCTCCCTAAAGCATTGTCGTACACTTACCTGCACCCTAAACCGTCCCCCTCCCCTAACCCTAACCCTAGCCCAAACCGTAACCCTAACCCTTCCCCGAAGCCTTCCCCTCACCCGACCCATAATCCTAACCCGTACGCTCACACTAACCCGCGCCCTCACACGTACACTCCCCCTAAACTATTGTCCTACCCTCACCTGGAGCCAAAACGGTCCCCGTCCCCTTACCCTAACCCTAGCCCGAACCCTAACCCTAACCCTTCCCCGAAGCCTTCCCCTCACCCGTCCCCTAATCCTAACCCGTACGCTCACACTAACACGCGCCCTCACACGTTCGCTCCCCCTAAACCGCTGACGTACCCTCACCTGGACCCTAAACCGTCCCCGTCCCCTAACCCTAACCCTAGCCCGAACCCTAACCCTAAAACTTCCCCGAAGCCTTCCCCTCACCCGTCCCCTAATCCTAACAAGTATGCTCACACTAACTCGCGCCCTCACACGTACGCTCCCCCTAAACCATTGTCGTACCCTCTCCTGGACCCTAAGCCGTCCACGTCCCCTAGCCCTAAACCTAGCCCGAACCCTAACCCTAACCCTTCCCCAAAGCCTTCCCCAAACCCGTCCCCTAATCCTAACCCGTACGCTCACACTAACCCACGCCCTCAAAAGTACGCTCCCCCTAAAGCGTTGTCGTACCCTCACCTGGAACCTAAACCGTTCCCGTCCCCTAACCCTAACCCTAGCCCGAATCCTAACCCTAACACTTCCCCGAAGCCTTCCTCTCACACGTCCCCTAATCCTAACCCGTACGCTCACACTAACCCGCGACCTCACATGTACGCTCCCCCTAAAGCGTTGTCGTACCCTCACCTGGACCCTAAACCGTCCCCATCCCCTAACCCTAACCCTAGCCCGAAACCTAACCCTAACCCTTCCCCGAGGCCTTCCCCTCACCCGTCCCCTAATCCTAACCCGTATGCTCACACTAATGCGCGCCCTCACACGTACGCTCCCCCTAAACCACTGTCGTACCCTCACCTGGACCCTAAACCGTCCCCGTCCCTTAAACCTAACCCTAGCCCAAACCCTAACCCTAACCCTTCCCCGAAGCCTTCCCCTCACCCGTCCCCTAATGCTAAACCGTACGCTCACACTAACCTGCGCCCTCACACGTACGCTCCCCCTAAACCGTTGTCGTACCCTCACCGGGACCCTAAACCATCCCCATCCCCTAACCCTAACCCTAGCCCGAACCCTAACCCTAACACTTCCCCGAAGCCTTCCCCTCACCCGTCCCCTAACCCTAACCCGTACGCTCACACTAACCCGCGCCCTCACACGTACGCTCCCCCTAAACCGTTGTCGTAGCCTCACCTGGACCCTAAACCGTCCCCGTCCCCTAACCCTAACCCTAGCCCGAACCCTAAACGTAACACTTCCCCGAAGACTTCCCCTCACCCGTCACCTAATCCTAACCCGTACGCTCACACCTACCCGCGCCCTCACACGTACACTCCCCCTAAACCATTGTCGTACCCTCACCTGGAGCCAAAATGGTCCCCGTCCCCTAACCCTAATCCTAGCCCGAACCCTAACCCTAACCCTTCCGTGAAGCCTTCCCCTCACCCGTCCCCTAATCCTAACCTGTACGCTCACACTAACCTATGCCCTCACACGTACGCTCCCCCTAAAACATATTCGTACCCTCACCTGGACCCTAAACCGTCCCCGTCCCCTAACCCTAACCCTATCCCTAACCCTAAACCTAACACTTCCCCGATGCCTTCCCCTCACCCGTCCCCAAAACCTAACCCAAACGCTCACAGTAACCCACGCCCTCACATGTACGCTCCCCCTAAACTGTTGTCGTACCCTCACCTGGACCCTAAACCGTCCCCATCCCCTAACCCTAACCCTAGCCCGAACCCTAACCCTAACCCTTCCCCAAAGCCTTCCCCTCACCCGTCCCCTAATCCTAACGCATACGCTCACACTAACCCGCGCCCTCACACGTACGCTCCCCGTAAACCGTTGTCGTAACCTCACCTGGACCCTAAACCATCCCCGTCGCCTAACCCTAACCCTAGCCCGAACCCTAACCCTACGTCCTCCCCGAAGTCTTCCCCTCACCCGTCCCCTAATCCTAACCCGTACGCTCACACTAACCCTCGCCCTCACACGTACCCTCCCCCTAAAGCATTGTCGTACCCTCACCTGCCACCTAAACTGTCCCTGTCCCCTAACGCTAACCCTAGCCCGAACCCTAACCCTAAACCTTCCCCGAAGCCTTCCCCTCACCCATCCCCTAATCCTAAACCGTAGGCTCAAACTAACCCGCGCCCTCACACGTACCCTCCCCCTAAAGCGCTGTCTTACTCTCAACTGGACCCTAAACCGTCTCCGTCCCCTAAACCTAACCCTAGCCCGAACCCTAACCCTAACCCTTCCCCAAAGCCTTCCCCTCACCCGTCCCCTAATCCTAACCCGTACGCTCACACTAACCCGCGCCCTCATAAGTACACTCCCCCTAAACCATTGTCGTACCCTCACCTGGAGCCAAAACGGTCCCCGTCCCCTAACCCTAACCCTAGCCCGAACCCTAACCGTAACCCTTCCCCGAAGCCTTCCCCTCACCCGTCCCCTAATCCTAACCCGGACGCTCACACTAACCCACGACTTCACACTGACGCACCCCCTAAACCGTTGTCGTACCCTCACCTGGACCCTAAACCGTCCCCGTCCCCTAACCCTAACCCTAGACCGAACCCTAAACGTAACACTTCCCCGAAGCCTTCACCTCACCCGTCTCCTAATCCTAACCCGTACGCTCACACTAACCCACGCCCTCACACGTACACTCCCCCTAAACCATTGTCGTACCCTCACCTGGAGCCAAAATGGTCCCCGTCCCCTAACCCTAACCCTAGCCCGAACCCTAACCCTAACCCTTCCCTGAAGCCTTCCCCTCACCCGTACCCTAATCCTAACCTGTACGCTCACACTAACCTACGCCCTCACACGTACGCTCCCCCTAAACCATATTCGTACCCTCACCTGGACCCTAAACCGTCCCCGTCCCCTAACCCTAACCCTAGCCCGAACCCTAAACCTAACACTTCCCCGAAGCCTTCCCCTCACCCGTCCCCTAATCCTAACCCGTACGCTCACACTAACCCGCGCCCTCACTCGTACGCTCCCCTAAACCTTTGTCGTACCCTCACCTGGACCCTAAAACGTCCCCGTCCCCTAACCCTAACCCCAGCCCGAACCCTAAACGTAACACTTCCCCGAAGCCTTCCCCTCAACCGTCCCCTAATCCTAACCCGTACGCTCACACTAACCCGCGCCCTCACACGTACACTCCCCCTAAACCATTGTCGTACCCTCACCTGGAGCCAAAACGGTCCCCGTCACCTAACCCTAACCCTAGCCCGAACCCTAACCCTAACCCTTCCCCGAAGCCTTCCCCTCACCCGTCCCCTAATCCTAACCTGTACGCTCACACTAACCTACGCCCTCACACGTACGCTCCCCCTAAACCATATTCGTACCCTCACCTGGACCCTAAACCGTCCCCGTCCCCTAACCCTAAACCTAGCCCGAACCCTAACCCTAACACTACCCCGAAGCCTTCCCCTCACCCGTCCCCTAATCCTAACCCGTACGCTCACACTAACCCGCGCCCTCACACGTACGCGTCCCCTAAACCGTTGTCGTACCCTCACCTGGACCCTAAACCATCCCTGTCCCCTAACCCTAACCCTAGCCTGAACCCTAACCCTAACCCTTCCCCGAAGTCTTCCCCTCAACTGTCCCCTAATCCTAACCCGTACGCTCACACTAACCCGCGCCCACACACGTACGCTCCCCCTAAACCGTTGTCGTACCCTCACCTGGACCCTAAACCGTCCCCGTCCCCTAACCCTAACCCTAGCCCGAACCCTAACTCTAACCCTTCCCCGAAGCCTTCCCCTCACCCGTCCTCTAATCCTAACCCGTACCCTCACACTAACCCGCGCCCTCACCCGTACGCTCCCCCTAAACCGTTGTCGTACTGTCACCTGGACCCTAAACCGTCCCCGTCCCCTAAATCTAGCCCTAGCCCGAACCCTAACCCGAACCCTTCCCCGAAGCCTTCCCCTCACCCGTCCCCTAATCCTAACCCGGACGCTCTCACTAACCCACGAATTCACACTTACGCACCCCCTAAACCGTTGTCGCACCCTCACCTGGACCCTAAACCGTCCCCGTCCCCTAACCCTAACCCTAGCCCGAACCCTAAACGTAACACTTCCCCGAAGCCTTCTCCTCACCCGTCTCCTAATCCTAACCCGTACGCTCACACTAACCCGCGCCCTCACACGTACACTCCCCCTAAACCATTGTCGTACCCTCACCTGGAGCCAAAATGGTCCCCGTCCCCTAACCCTAACCCTAGCCCGAACCCTAACCCTAACCCTTCCCTGAAGCCTTCCCCTCACCCGTCCCCTAATCCTAACCTGTACGCTCACACTAACCTACGCCCTCACACGTACGCTCCCCCTAAACCATATTCGTACCCTCACCTGGACCCTAAACCGTCCCCGTTCCCTAACCCTAACCCTAGCCCTAACCCTAAACCTAACCCTTCCCCGATGCCTTCCCCTCACCCGTCCCCTAAACCTAACCCAAACGGTCACAGTAACCCGCGCCCTCACACGTACGCTCCCCCTAAACTGTTGTCGTACCCTCACCTGGACCCTAAACCGTCCCCGATCCCTAACCCTAACCCTAGCCCGAACCCTAACCCTAACCCTTCCCCGAAGCCTTCCCCTCACCCGTCCCCTAATCCTAACCCGTACGCTCACAATAACCTGCGCCCTCACACGTACGCTCTCCCTAAAGCATTGTCGTACACTTACCTGCACCCTAAACCGTCCCCCTCCCCTAACCCTAACCCTAGCCCAAACCGTAACCCTAACCCTTCCCCGAAGCCTTCCCCTCACCTGACCCATAATCCTAACCCGTACGCTCACACTAACCCGCGCCCTCACACGTACACTCCCCCTAAACTATTGTCCTACCCTCACCTGGAGCCAAAACGGTCCCCGTCCCCTTACCCTAACCCTAGCCCGAACCCTAACCCTAACACTTCCCTGAAGCCTTCCCCTCACCCGTCCCATAATCCTAACCTGTACGGTCACACTAACCCACGCCCTCACACGTACGCTACCCCTAAACCGTTGTCGTACCCTCACCTGGACCCTAAACCGTCCCCGTCCCTAACACTAACCCTAGCCCGAACCATAACCCTAACCCTTCCACGAAGCCTTCCTCTCACCCGTCCCCTAATCCTAACACGTAAGCTCACACTAACCCGCGCCCGCACACGTACGGTCACCCTATACCGTGTCGTACCCTCACCTGGACCCTAAACCGTCCCTGTTCCCTAACCCTAACCCTAGCCCGAACCCTAACACTTCCCCGAAGCCTTCCCCTCACCCGTCCCCTAATCCTAACCCGTACGCTCACACTAACCCACGCCCGCACACGTACGCTCCCACTAAACCGTTGTCATACCCTCACCTGGACCCTAAACCGTCCCCGTCCCCGTCCCCTAACCCTATCCCGAACACTATCCCTAACCCTTCCCCGAAACGCTCCCCTCACACGTCCCCTAATCCTAACCCGTACGCTCACAATAACCCACGCCCTCACACGTACGCTCTCCCTAAAGCATTGTCGTACCCTTACCTGCACCCTAAACCGTCCCCGTCCCCTAACCATAAACCTAGCCCATACCGTAACCCTAACACTTCCCCGAAGCCTTCCCCTCACCCGTCCCCTAACCCTAACCCGTACGCTCACACTAACCCGCGCCCTTACACGTATTCTCCCCCTAAACCGTTGTCGTACACACACCTGGAACCTAAACCGTCCCCTTCCCCTAACCCTAACCCTAGCCCGAACCCTAACCCTAACCCTTCCCCGAAGCCTTCCCCTCACCCGTCCCCTAATCCTAACCCGTACGCTCACACTAACCTGCGCCCTCACACGTACGCTCCCCCTAAACCGTTGTCATACCCTCACCTGGACCCTAAACCGTCCCCGTCCCCTAACCCTAACCCTAGCCCGAATCCTATCCCTAACCCTTCCCCGAAGCCTACCCCTCACCCGTCCCCTAAGCCTAAACCATACGCTCACACTAACCCGCGCCCTCACACGTACGCTCCCCCTAAACTGCTGTCGTACCCTCAACTGGACCCGAAACCGTCCCCGTCCCCTAACCCTAACCCTAGCCCGAACCCTAACCCTAACCCTTCCCCGAAGCCTTCCCCTCACCCGTCCCCTAATCCTAACCCGTACGCTCACACTAACCCATGCCCTCACACGTACGCTCCCCCTAAACCGTTGTCGTACCCTCACCTGGACCCTAAACCGTCCCCGTCCCCTAACCCTAACCCTAACCTGAACCCTAACCCTAACCCTTCCCCGAAGCCTTCCCCTCACCCACCCCTAATCCTAACCCGTACGCTCACACTAACTCACGCCCTCACACGTACGCTACCCCTAAACTGTTGTCGTACCCTCACCTGGACCCTAAACCGTCCCCATCCCCTAACCCTAACCCTAGCCCGAACCCTAACCCTAACGCTTCTCCGAAGCCTTCCCCTCACCCGTCCCCTAATCCTAACCCATACGCTCACACTAACCCGCGCCCTCACACGTACGCTCCCTGTAAACCATTGTCGTACCCTCACCTGGACCCTAAACTGTCCCCGTCCCCTTACCCTAACCCTAGCCCGAACACTAACCCTAACCCTTCCCCAAAGCCTTCCCCTAACCCGTCCCCTAATTCTAACCCGTACGCTCACACTAACCCGCGCCCTCACACGTACGCTCCCCCTAAACCGTTGTCGTACCCTCACCTGGACCCTAAACCGTCCCCGTCACCTAACCCTAACCCTAGCCCGAAAACTATCCCTAACCCTTCCCCGAAGCCTTCTCCTCACCGTCCCCTAATCCTAAACCATACGCTCACACTAACCCGCGCCCTCACACGTACCCTCCCCCTAAACCGCTGTCGTAGACTCAACTGGACCCGAAACCGTCCCCGTCCCCTAACCCTAACCCTAGCCCGAACCCTAACCCTAACCCTTCCCCGAAGCCTTCCCCTCACCCGTCCCCTAATCCTAACCCGTACGCTCACACTAACCTACGCCCTCACACGTACGCTCCCCCTAAACCATATTCGTACCCTCACCTGGACCCTAAACCGTCCCCGTCCCCTAACCCTAAACCTAGCCCGAACCCTAACCCTAACACTACCCCGAAGCCTTCCCCTCACCCGTCCCCTAATCCTAACCCGTACGCTCACACTAACCCGCGCCCTCACACGTACGCGTCCCCTAAACCGTTGTCGTACCCTCACCTGGACCCTAAACCATCCCTGTCCCCTAACCCTAACCCTAGCCTGAACCCTAACCCTAACCCTTCCCCGAAGTCTTCCCCTCAACCGTCCCCTAATCCTAACCCGTACGCTCACACTAACCCGCGCCCACACACGTACGCTCCCCCTAAACCGTTGTCGTACCCTCACCTGGACCCTAAACCGTCCCCGTACCCTAACCCTAACCCTAGCCCGAACCCTAACTCTAACCCTTCCCCGAAGCCTTCCCCTCACCCGTCCTCTAATCCTAACCCGTACCCTCACACTAACCCGCGCCCTCACCCGTACGCTCCCCCTAAACCGTTGTCGTACTGTCACCTGGACCCTAAACCGTCCCCGTCCCCTAAATCTAGCCCTAGCCCGAACCCTAACCCGAACCCTTCCCCGAAGCCTTCCCCTCACCCGTCCCCTAATCCTAACCCGGACGCTCTCACTAACCCACGAATTCACACTTACGCACCCCCTAAACCGTTGTCGCACCCTCACCTGGACCCTAAACCGTCCCCGTCCCCTAACCCTAACCCTAGCCCGAACCCTAAACGTAACACTTCCCCGAAGCCTTCCCCTCACCCGTCTCCTAATCCTAACCCGTACGCTCACACTAACCCGCGCCCTCACACGTACACTCCCCCTAAACCATTGTCGTACCCTCACCTGGAGCCAAAATGGTCCCCGTCCCCTAACCCTAACCCTAGCCCGAACCCTAACCCTAACCCTTCCCTGAAGCCTTCCCCTCACCCGTCCCCTAATCCTAACCTGTACGCTCACACTAACCTACGCCCTCACACGTACGCTCTCCCTAAACCATATTCGTACCCTCACCTGGACCCTAAACCGTCCCCGTTCCCTAACCCTAACCCTAGCCCTAACCCTAAACCTAACCCTTCCCCGATGCCTTCCCCTCACCCGTCCCCTAAACCTAACCCAAACGGTCACAGTAACCCGCGCCCTCACACGTACGCTCCCCCTAAACTGTTGTCGTACCCTCACCTGGACCCTAAACCGTCCCCGATCCCTAACCCTAACCCTAGCCCGAACCCTAACCCTAACCCTTCCCCGAAGCCTTCCCCTCACCCGTCCCCTAATCCTAACCCGTACGCTCACAATAACCTGCGCCCTCACACGTACGCTCTCCCTAAAGCATTGTCGTACACTTACCTGCACCCTAAACCGTCCCCCTCCCCTAACCCTAACCCTAGCCCAAACCGTAACCCTAACCCTTCCCCGAAGCCTTCCCCTCACCCGACCCATAATCCTAACCCGTACGCTCACACTAACCCGCGCCCTCACACGTACACTCCCCCTAAACTATTGTCCTACCCTCACCTGGAGCCAAAACGGTCCCCGTCCCCTTACCCTAACCCTAGCCCGAACCCTAACCCTAACACTTCCCTGAAGCCTTCCCCTCACCCGTCCCATAATCCTAACCTGTACGGTCACACTAACCCACGCCCTCACACGTACGCTACCCCTAAACCGTTGTCGTACCCTCACCTGGACCCTAAACCGTCCCCGTCCCTAACACTAACCCTAGCCCGAACCATAACCCTAACACTTCCACGAAGCCTTCCTCTCACCCGTCCCCTAATCCTAACACGTAAGCTCACACTAACCCGCGCCCGCACACGTACGGTCACCCTATACCGTGTCGTACCCTCACCTGGACCCTAAACCGTCCCTGTTCCCTAACCCTAACCCTAGCCCGAACCCTAACACTTCCCCGAAGCCTTCCCCTCACCCGTCCCCTAATCCTAACCCGTACGCTCACACTAACCCACGCCCGCACACGTACGCTCCCACTAAACCGTTGTCATACCCTCACGTGGACCCTAAACCGTCCCCGTCCCCGTCCCCTAACCCTATCCCGAACACTATCCCTAACCCTTCCCCGAAACGCTCCCCTCACACGTCCCCTAATCCTAACCCGTACGCTCACAATAACCCACGCCCTCACACGTACGCTCTCCCTAAAGCATTGTCGTACCCTTACCTGCACCCTAAACCGTCCCCGTCCCCTAACCATAAACCTAGCCCATACCGTAACCCTAACACTTCCCCGAAGCCTTCCCCTCACCCGTCCCCTAACCCTAACCCGTACGCTCACACTAACCCGCGCCCTTACACGTATTCTCCCCCTAAACCGTTGTCGTACACACACCTGGAACCTAAACCGTCCCCTTCCCCTAACACTAACCCTAGCCCGAACCCTAACCCTAACCCTTCCCCGAAGCCTTCCCCTCACCCGTCCCCTAATCCTAACCCGTACGCTCACACTAACCTGCGCCCTCACACGTACGCTCCCCCTAAACCGTTGTCATACCCTCACCTGGACCCTAAACCGTCCCCGTCCCCTAACCCTAACCCTAGCCCGAATCCTATCCCTAACCCTTCCCCGAAGCCTACCACTCACCCGTCCCCTAAGCCTAAACCATACGCTCACACTAACCCGCGCCCTCACACGTACGCTCCCCCTAAACTGCTGTCGTACCCTCAACTGGACCCGAAACCGTCCCCGTCCCCTAACCCTAACCCTAGCCCGAACCCTAACCCTAACCCTTCCCCGAAGCCTTCCCCTCACCCGTCCCCTAATCCTAACCCGTACGCTCACACTAACCCATGCCCTCACACGTACGCTCCCCCTAAACCGTTGTCGTACCCTCACCTGGACCCTAAACCGTCCCCGTCCCCTAACCCTAACCCTAACCTGAACCCTAACCCTAACCCTTCCCCGAAGCCTTCCCCTCACCCACCCCTAAACCTAACCCGTACGCTCACACTAACTCACGCTCTCACACGTACGCTACCCCTAAACTGTTGTCGTACCCTCACCTGGACCCTAAACCGTCCCCATCCCCTAACCCTAACCCTAGCCCGAACCCTAACCCTAACGCTTCTCCGAAGCCTTCCCCTCACCCGTCCCCTAATCCTAACCCATACGCTCACACTAACCCGCGCCCTCACACGTACGCTCCCTGTAAACCATTGTCGTACCCTCACCTGGACCCTAAACTGTCCCCGTCCCCTTACCCTAACCCTAGCCCGAACACTAACCCTAACCCTTCCCCAAAGAATTCCCCTAACCCGTCCCCTAATTCTAACCCGTACGCTCACACTAACCCGCGCCCTCACACGTACGCTCCCCCTAAACCGTTGTCGTACCCTCACATAAACCCTAAACCGTCCCCGTCCCCTAACCCTAACCCTAGCCCTAACCCTAACCCTAACCCTTCCCCGAAGCCTTCCCCTCACCCGTCCCCTAATCCTAACCCGTACGCTCACACTAACCCGCGCCCTCACACGTACGCTCCCCCTAAACCGCTGTCATACCCTCAATTGGACCCGAAACCATCCCCGTCCCCTAACCCTAACCCTAGCCTGAACCCTAACCCTAACACTTCCCTGAAGCCTTCCCCTCACCCGTCCCCTAATCCTAACCCGAACGGTCACACTAACCTGCGCCCTCACACGTACGCTCCCCCTAAACCGTTGTCGTACCCTCACCTTTACCCTAAACCGTCCCCGACCCCTAACCCAAACCCTAGCCCGAACCTTAACATTAACCCTTCCCCGAAGCCTTCCCCTCACCCGTCCCCTAATCCTAACCCGTATGCTCACACTAACACATGCCCTCACACGTACGCTCCCCCTAAACCGTGGTCGTACCCTCACCTGGACCCTAAACCGTCCCCGTACCCTAACCCTAACACTAGCCCGAACACTAACCCTAACATTTCCCCGAAGCATTCCCCTCAACCGTCCCCTAATCCTAACCCGTACGCTGACACTAACCCACGCGCTCACACGTACGCTCCCCCTCCACCGTTGTCGTACCCTCAGCTGGACCCTAAACCGTCTCCGTCCCCTAAACCTAACACTAGCCCGAACACTAACCCTAACACTTCCCCGAAGCCTTCCCCTCACCCATCCCCTAATCCTAACCCGTACGCTCACACTAACCCGCGCCCTCTCACGAACGGTCCCCCTAAACCGTTGTCGTACCCTCACCTGGACCCTAAACCGTCCCCGTCCCCATCCCTAACCCTAGCCCGTACCCTAACCTTAACCCTTCCCGGAAGCCTTCCCCTCACCCGTCCCCTAATCCTAAGCCGTACGCTCACAGTAACCCGCGCACTCACATGTACACTCCCTATAAACCGCTGTCGTACTCTCACCTGGACCCGAAACCGTCCCCGTCCCCTAACCCTAACCCTAGCCCAAACCCTATCTATAACCCTTTTCCGAAGCCTTCCCCTCACCCGTCCCCTAATCCTAACCCGTACGCTCACACTAACCCGTGCCCTCACATGTACGCTCCCCCTAAACCGCTGTCGTACCCTCAACTGGATCCGAAACCGTCCCCGTCCCCTAACCCTAACCCTAGCCCGAACCCTAACCCTAACCCTTCCCCGAAGCCTTCCCCTCACCCGTCCCCTAATCCTAACACGTACCCTCACACTATCCAGCCCGTTCACACGTACGCTGCCCCTAAACCGTTGTCCTACCCTCACCTGGACCCTAAAACGTCCCCGTCCCCTACCCCTAACCCTAGCCCGAACCCTAACCCTAACCCTTCCCCGAAGCCTTCCCCTCACCCGTCCCCTAAAACTAACCCGTAAGCTCACACTATCCAGCCCGCTCACACGTACGCTGCCCTTAAACTGTTGTTGTACCCTCACCTGGACCCTAAACCATCCCCATCACCTAACCCTAACCCTAGCCCGAACCCTAACCCTAACCCTTCCCCGAAGCCTTTCCCTCACCCGTCCCCTAATCCTAACCCGTATGCTCACACTAACACATGCCCTCACACGTACGCTCCCCCTAAACCGTGGTCGTACCCTCACCTGGACCCTAAACCGTCCCCGTACCCTAACCCTAACACTAGCCCGAACACTAACCCTAACATTTCCCCGAAGCATTCCCCTCAACCGTCCCCTAATCCTAACCCGTACGCTGACACTAACCCACGCGCTCACACGTACGCTCCCCCTCCACCGTTGTCGTACCCTCAGCTGGACCCTAAACCGTCTCCGTCCCCTAAACCTAACACTAGCCCAAACACTAACCCTAACACTTCCCCGAAGCCTTCCCCTCACCCATCCCCTAATCCTAACCCGTACGCTCACACTAACCCGCGCCCTCTCACGAACGGTCCCCCTAAACCGTTGTCGTACCCTCACCTGGACCCTAAACCGTCCCCGTCCCCATCCCTAAACCTAGCCCGTACCCTAACCTTAACCCTTCCCGGAAGCCTTCCCCTCACCCGTCCCCTAATCCTAAGCCGTACGCTCACAGTAACCCGCGCACTCACATGTACACTCCCCATAAACCGCTGTCGTACTCTCACCTGGACCCGAAACCGTCCCCGTCCCCTAACCCTAACCCTAGCCCAAACCCTATCTATAACCCTTTTCCGAAGCCTTCCCCTCACCCGTCCCCTAATCCTAACCCGTACGCTCACACTAACCCGTGCCCTCACATGTACGCTCCCCCTAAACCGCTGTCGTACCCTCAACTGGATCCGAAACCGTCCCCATCCCCTAACCCTAACCCTAGCCCGAACCCTAACCCTAACCCTTCCCCGAAGCCTTCCCCTCACCCGTCCCCTAATCCTAACACGTACCCTCACACTATCCAGCCCGTTCACACGTACGCTGCCCCTAAACCGTTGTCCTACCCTCACCTGGACCCTAAAACGTCCCCGTCCCCTACCCCTAACCCTAGCCCGAACCCTAACCCTAACCCTTCCCCGAAGCCTTCCCCTCACCCGTCCCCTAAAACTAACCCGTAAGCTCACACTATCCAGCCCGCTCACACGTACGCTGCCCTTAAACTGTTGTTGTACCCTCACCTGGACCCTAAACCATCCCCATCACCTAACCCTAACCCTAGCCCGAACCCTAACCCTAACCCTTCCCCGAAGCCTTCCCCTCACCCGTCCCCTAATCCTAACCTGTACGCTCACACTAACCTGCGCCCTCACACGTACGCACCCCCTAAACCGTTGTCGTACCCTCACCTGGACCCTAAATGGTCCCCGACCCCTAACCCAAACCCTAGCCCGAACCCTAACCCTAACACTTCCCCGAAGCCTTCCCCTCACCCGTCCCCTAATCCTAACCCGTATGCTCACACTAACCCACGCCCTCACTCGTACGCTCTCCCTAAACCATCGTCGTACCCTCACATGGATCCTAAACCGTCCCCGTCCCCTATCCCTAACCATAGCCCGAACCGTAACCCTAACCCTTCCCCGAAGCCTTCCCCTCACCCGTCCCCTAATCCTAACCCGTACGCTCACACTAACATGCGCCCTCACACGTACGCTCCCCCTAAACCGTTGGCATACACTCACCTGGACCTTAAACCATCCCCGTCCCCTAACCCTAACCCTAGCCCGACCTCTTACCCTAACCCTTCCCCGAAGCCATCCCCTCACCCGTCACCTAATCCTAAACCTTACGCTGACACTAACCGGCCCGCTCACACGTACGCTACCCCTAAACCGTTGTCGTACCCTCACCTGAACCCTAAACCGTTCCCGTACCCTAACCCTAACCCTGGCCCGAAACCTAACCCTAACCTTTCCCAGAAGAATTCCCCTCAACCGTGCACTAATCCTAACGCGTACGCTGACACTAACCCACGCGCTCACACGTACGCTCCCCCTCAACCGTTGTCGTACCCTCACTTGGACCCTAAACCGTCTCCGTCCCCTAACCCTAACCCTAGCCCGAACCCTAACTCTAACACTTCCCCGAAGCCTTCCCCTCAGCCATCCCCTAATCCTAACCCGTACGCTCACACTAACCCGCGCCCTCAGACGAACGGTCCCCCTAAACCGTTGTCTTACCATCACCTGAACCCTAAACCGTCCCCGTCCCCTAACCCTAACCCTATCCCGAACCCTAACCCAAACCCTTCCCCAAAGCCTTCCCCTCACCTGTCCCCTAATCCTAACCCGTACGCTCACACTAACCCGCGCCCTCACACGTACGCTCCACCTAAACCGTTGGCATACCCTCACCTGCACCTTAAACCATCCCCGTCCCCTAACCCTAACCCTAGCCCGAACACTTACCCTAACACTTCCCCGAAGCCTTCCCCTCACCCATCCCCTAATCCTAACCCGTACGCTCACACTAACCCGCGCCCTCACACGTACGCTCCCCCTAAACCGTGGTCATACCCTCACCTGGACCCTAAACCGTCCCCGTACCCTAACCCTAACCCTAGCCTCATCCCTAACGCTAACCTTTCCCCGAAGCATTCCCCTCAACCGTCCCCTAATCCTAACCCGTACGCTGACACTAACCCTCGCCCTCACACGAACGTTCCCCCTAAACCGTTGTCGTACCCTCACCTGGACCCTAAACCGTCCCCGTGCCCTAACCCTAACCCTAGCCCGAACCCTAACCCTAACCCTTCCCCGAAGCCTTCCCCTCACCCGTCCCCTAATCCTAAGCCGTACGCTCACACTAACCCGCCCCCTCACATGTACGCTCCCCCTAAACCGCTGTCGTACCCTCAATTGGACCCGAAACAATCCCCGTCCCCTAACCTTAACCCTAGCCCGAACCCTAACCCTAACCCTTCCCCGAAGCCTTCCCCTCACCCGTCCCATAATCCTAAACCGTACGCTCACACTAACCCGCGCCCTCACACGTACGCTCCCCCTAAACCGTTGTCGTACCCTCACCTGGACCCTAAACCGTCCCCATCCCCTAACACTAACCCTAGCCCGAACCCTAACCCTAACCCTTCCCCGAAGCCTTCCCCTCACCCGTCCCCTAATCCTCAGCCGTACGCTCACACTAACCCGCGACCTCACAGGTATGCTCCCCCTAAACCGTTGTCATACCCTCACCTGGACCCTAAACCTTCCCCGTCCCATAACACTCACCCTAGCCCGAAACCTAACCCTGACACTTCCCCGAAATCTTCCCCTCACCCGTCCCCTAATCCTAACCCGTACGCTCACACTAACCCGCGCCCTCACACGTACGCTCCCACTAAACAGCTGTCGTACCCTCAATTGGACCCGAAACCATCCCCGTCCCCTAACCTTAACCCTAGCCCGAACCCTAACCCTAACACTTCCCCGAAGTCTTCCCCTCACCCGTCCCCTAATCCTAACCCGTACGCTCACACTAACCGGCGCCCTCACACGTATGCTCCCCCTAAACCGTTGTCGTACCCTCACCTGGACCCTAAAACGTCCCCGTCCCCTAACCCTAACCCTAGCCCGAACCCTAACTCTAACCATTCTCCGAAGCCTTCTCCTCACCCGTTCCCTAATCCTAACCCGTACGCTCACACTAACCCGTGCCCTCACAAGTATGATCCCCATAAACCGTTGTCGTACCCTCACCTGGACCCTAAACCGTCCCCATCCCCTAACCCTAACCTTAGCCCGAACCCTAACCCTAACCGTTCTCCGAAGCCTTCCCCTCACCCGTCCCCTAATCCTAACCCGTACGCTAACACTAACACGCGCCCTCACACGTACGCTCCCCCTAAAGCGTTGTCTTACCCTCACCTGGACGCAAAACCTTCCCCATCCCGTAACCCTAACCCTAGGCCGAACCCTAAACCTAACCCTTCCCCAAAGCCTTGCCCTAACTCGTCCCCTAATCCTAACCCGTACGCTCACACTAACCCGCGCCCTCACCCGTACGCTCCCCCTAAACCGTTGTCGTACCCTCACCTGGACCCTAAACCGTCCCCGTCCCCTAACCCTAAACCTAGGCCGAACCCTAAACCTAACCCTTCCCCGAAGCCTTCCCCTCACCCGCTCCTAAGCCTAACCCGTACGCTCACACTAACCCACGCCCTCACACGTACGCTCCCCCTAAACCGTTGTCGTACACTCACCTGGACCCTAAAACGTACCCGTCCCCTAACCCTAACCCTAGCCCGAACCCTAACCCTAACCCTTCCCCGAAGCCTTCCCCTCAACCGTCCCCTAATTCTAACCCGTACGCTCACACTAACCCGCGCCCTCACACGTACGCTCCCCCTAAACCGTTGTCGTACCCTCACCTGGACCCTAAACCGTCCCCGTCCGCTAACACTAACCCTAGTCCGAACCCTAAACCTAACCCTTCCCCGAAGCCTTCCCCTCACCCGTCCCTTAATCCTAACCCGTACGCTCACACTAATCCGCGCCCTCACACGTACGCCCCCCCTAAACCGTTGTAGTACCCTCACCTAGACCCTAAACCGTCCCCGTCCCCTAACCCTAACCTTAGCCCGAACCCTAACACTAACCCTTCCCCGAAGCATTCCCCTCACCCGTCCCCTAATCCTAACCCGTACACTCACACTATCCATCCCGCTAACACGTACGCTTCCCCTAAATCGTTGTCGTACCCATACCTGGACCCTAAACCGACCACATCACCTAACCCTAACCCTAGCCCGAACCCTAACCCTAACCCGTCCCCGAAGCCTTCCCCTCACCCATCCCCTAATCCTAACCCGTAGGCTCAAACTAACCCATGCCCTCACACGTACACTCCACCTAAACCTTTTTCGTACCCTCACCTTGACCCTCAACCGTCCCCATCCCCTAATCCTAACCCTAGACCGAACCCTAACCCTAACACTTCCCCGAAGCCTTCCCCTCACCCGTCCCCTAATCCTAACCCGTACGCTCACACTAACCCGCGCCCTCACACGTACACTTCCCCTAAACCGTTGTCGTACCCTCACCTGGACCCTAAATCGTCCCCGTCCTCTAACCCTAACCCTAGCCCGAACCCTAACACTAACCCTTCCCCGAATCCTTCCCCTCACTCGTCCCCTAATCCTAACCCATACGCTCACACTATCCAGCCCGCTCACACGTACGCTGCCCCTAAATCGTTGTCGTACCCACACCTGGACCGTAAACCGTCCCCATCCCCTAACCCTAACCCTAGCCCGAACCCTAAACCTAACCCGTCCCCGAAGCCTTCCCCTCACCCATCCCCTAATCATAACCTGTACGCTCACACTAACCCACGTCTTCATACGTACGCTCCCCCTAAACAGTTGTCGTACCCTCACTGGACCCTAAATCGTCCCCGTCCCCAATCCTAACCCTAGCCCGAACCCTCACCCTAACCCTTCCCCGAAGCCTTCCCTTCACCCGTCCCCTAATCCTAACCCGTACGCTCACACTAACCCGCGCCCTCACACGTACGCTCCCCCTAAACCGTTGTCGTACCCTCACCTGGACCCTAAACCGTCCCCGTCCCCTAACCCTAACCCTAGCCCGAACCCTAACCCTAACCCTTCCCCAAAGTCTTCCCCTAACCCGTCCCCTAATCCTAACCCGTATGCTCACACTAACCCACGCCCTCGCAGGTACGCTACCCCTAAAGCATTGTCGTACCCTCACCTGGACTCTAAAACATCCCCGTCCTCTAAACCTAACCCTTCCCCGAAGCCTTCCCCTCACCCGGCCCCTAATTCTATCCCGTACGCTCACACTAACCCGCGCCCTCACACGTACGCTACCCCTAAACCGTTGTCGTACCCTCACCTGGACCCTAAACCGTCCCCATCCCCTAACCCTAACCCTAGCCCGAACCCTAACCCTAACACTTCACCGAAGCCTTCCCCTCACCCATCCCCTAATCCTAACACGTACGCTCACACTAACCCGCGCCCTCACACGAACGCTACCCCTAAACCGTTGTCGTACCCTCCCCTGGACCCTAAACCGTCCCCGTCCCCTAACACTAACCCTAGTCCGAACCCTAACCCTAACCCTTCCCCGAAGCCTACCCCTCACCCGTCCCTTAATCCTAACCCATACGCTCACACTAACCCGCGCCCTCACACGTACGCTCCCCCTACACCGTTGTCATACCCTCACCTGGACCCTAAACCGTCCCCATCCCCTAACCCTAAACCTAGCCCGAACCCTATCCCTAAACCTTCCCCAAAGTCTTCCCCTAACCCGTCCCCTAATCCTAACCCATATGCTCACACTAACCCGCGCCCTGGCACGTGCGCTACCCCTGAAGCATTGTCGTACCCTCACCTGGACCCTAACACGTCCCTGTCCCCTAACCCTAACCCTTCCCCGAAGCCTTCCCCTCACCCGGCCCCTAATTCTATCCCGTACGCTCACACTAACCCGCGCCCTCACACCTACGCTCCCCCTAAACCGTTTTCGTACCCTCACCTGGACCCTAAACCCTCCCCATCCCCTAACCTTAACCCTAGTCTGATCCCTAACCCTAACACTTCCCCGAAGCCTTCCCCTCACCAGTCCCCTAATCCTAACCCGTACGCTCACACTAACCCGCGCCCTCACACGTACCCTCCCCCTAAACCGTTGTCGTACCCTCACCTGGACCCTAAACCGTCTCCGTTCCCTAACCCTAACCCTAGCCCGAACCCTAAACCTAACCCTTCCCCGAAGCCTTCCCCTCAACCGTCCTCTAATCCTAACCCGTACGCTCACACTAACCCGCGCGCTCACACGTACGCTCCCCCTCAACCGTTGTCGTACCCTCACCTGGACCCTAAACCGTCTCCGTTCCCTAACCGTAACCCTAGCCCGAAACCTAACCCTAACACTTCACCGAAGCCTTCCCCTCAACCATCCCCTAATCCTAACACGTACGCTCACACTAACCCGCGCCCTCACACGAACGCTACCCCTAAACCGTTGTCGTACCCTCAGCTGGACCCGAAACCGTCCCCGTCCCCTAACACTAACCCTAGTCCGAACCCTAACCTTAACCCTTCCCCGAAGCCTTCCCCTCACCCGTCCCCTAATCCTAAACCGTACGCTCACACTATCCATTCCGCTCACACGTACGCTGCCCCTAAACCGTTGTCGTACCAACACCTGGACCCTAAACGGTCCCCATCCCCTAACCTTAACCGTAGCCCAGACCCTAACCCTAAATCTTCCCCGAAGCCTTCCCCTCACCCGTCCCCTAATCCTAACCCGTACGCTCACACTTACCCGCGCCCTCACACGTACGCTCACCCTAAACCGTTTTCGTACCCTCACCTGGACCCTAAACCGTCCCCGTCCCCTAACCCTAACCCTACCCCGAACCCTAACCCTAACCGTTGCCCGAAGCCTTCCCCTCACCCGTCCCCTAATCCTAACCCGTACGCTCACACTAAACAGCCCGCTCACACGTACGCTGCCCCTAAACCGTTGTGGTACCCTCACCTGGACCCTAAACCGTCCCCATCCCCTAACACTAACCCTACCCAAACCCTAAACCTAACCCGTCCCCGAAGCCTTCCCCTCACCCGTCCCCTAATCCTAACCTGTACGCTCAAACTAACCCGTGCCGTCACACGTACGCTACCCCTAAACCGCTGTCGTACCTTCATCTGGACCCGAAACCGTCCCCGTCCCCTAACCCTAACCCTAGCCCGAACCCTAACCTTAACCCTTCCCCGAAGCCTTCCACTCACCCGTCTCCTAATCCTAACCCGAACGCTCACACTAACCCGCGCCCTCACACGTACGCTCCACCTAAACCGCTGTCGTACCCTCAACTGGACCCGAAACCGTCCCCGTCCCCTAACCCTAACCCTAGCCCGAACCCTAACCCTAACATTTCGACGAAGCCTGTCCCTCACCCGTCCCCTAATCGTAACCCGTAAGCTCACACTAACCCGTGCCCTCACACGTACACTCCCCCTAAACCATTGTCGTACCCTCACCTGAACCCTAAACTGTCCCCGTCCCCTAAACCTAACCCTAGCCCGAACCCTAACCCTAACCCTTCCCCGAAGCCTTCCCCTCACCCGTCCCCTAATCCTAACCCGTACGCTCACACTAAACCGCGCCCTCACACGTACGCTCCCCCTAAACCGTTGTCGTACCCTCACCTGAACCCTAAACTGTCCCCGTCCCCTAAACCTAACCCTAGCCCGAACCCTAACCCTAACCCTTCCCCGAAGCCTTCCCCTCACCCGTCCCCTAATCCTAACCCGTACGCGCACACTAAACCGCGCCCTCACACGTACGCTCCCCCTAAACCGTTGTCGTACCCTCACCTGGACCCTAAACCGTCCCCGTCCGCAAACCCTAACCCTAGTCCGAACCCTAACCCTAACCCTTCCCCGAAGCCTTCCCGTCACCCGTCCCCTAATCCTAACCCGTACGCTCACACTAACCCGCGCCCTCACACATACGCTCCACCTAAACCGTTGTCGTACCCTCACCTGGACCCTAAACCGTCCCCGTCACCTAACCTTAACCCTAGCCCGAACCCTAACCCTAACCCTTCAACAAAGCCTTCCCCTAACCTGTCCCCTAATCCTAACCCGTACGCTCACACTAACCGGCGCCCGCACACGTACGCTCCCCCTAAACCGTTGTCGTACACTCACCTGGACCCTAAACCATCCCCGTCCCCTAAACCTAACCCTAGCCCGAACCCTAACCCTAACCCTTCCCCGAAGCCTTCGCTTCACCCGTCCCCTAAAACTAACCCGTAAGCTCACACTACCACGCGCCCTCACACGTACACTCCCCTTAAACCGTTGTCGTACACTCAACTGGACCCTAAACCGCCCCCGTCCCCTAACCCTAACCCTAGCCCAAACCCTATCCATAACCCTTTTCCGAAGCCTTCCCCTCACCCGTCCCCTAATCCTAACCCGTACGCTCACACTAACCCGCGCCCTCACACTTACGCTCCCCCTAAACCGTTGTCGTAACCTCACCTGGACCCTAAACCGTCCCCGTCCCCTAACCCTAACCCTAGCCCGGACCCTAACCCTAAACCTTCCCCGAAGCCTTCCCCTCACCTGTCCCCTAATCCTAACCCGTACGCTCACACTAACCCGCGCCTTCACACGTACGCTCCCCCTAACCGTTGTCGTACCCTCACCTGGACGCTAAACCGTCCCCATCCCCTAACCCTAACCCTAGCCCGAGCCTTAACCCTAACCATTCCCCGAAACCTTCCCCTCATCCGTCCGCTAATCCTAACCCGTACGCGCACACTAACCCACGTCTTCACACGTATGCTCCCCCTAAACCGTTGTCGTACCCTCACCTGGACCCTAAACCGTCCCCGTCCCCTAACCCTAACCCTAGCCCGAACCCTAACCCTAACCCTTCTCCGAAGCCTTCCCCTCACCCGTCCCCTAATCCTAACCCGTACGCTCACACTATCCATTCCGCTCACACGTACGCTGCCCCTAAACCGTTGTCGTACCCACACCTGGACCCTAAACGGTCCCCATCCCCTAATCTTAACCCTAGCCCAGACCCTAACCCTAAACCTTCCCCGAAGCCTTCCCCTCACCCGTCCCCTAATCCTAACCCGTACGCTCACACTTACCCGCGCCCTCACACATACGCTCCCCCTACACCGTTTTTGTACCCTCACCTGGACCCTAAACCGTCCCCGTCCCCTAACCCTAACCCTAGCCCAAACCCTAACCCTAACCCTTGCCCGAAGCCTTCCCCTCACCCGTCCCCTAATCCTAAACCGTACGCTCACACAAAACAGCCCGCTCACACGTACGCTGCCCATAAACCGTTGTGGTACCCTCACCTGGACCCTAAACCGTCCCCATCCCCTAACACTAACCCTACCCAAACCCTAACCCTAACCCGTCCCCGAAGCCTTCCCCTAACCTGTCCCCTAATCCTACCCCGTACGCTCACACTAACCCGTGCCCTCACACGTACGCTACCCCTAAACCGTTGTCTTACCCTCACCTGGACCCTAAACCGTCCCCGTCCCTTAACCCTAATCCTAGCCCGAACCCTATCCCTAACCCTTCCCTGAAGCCTTCCCCTCACCCGTTCCCTAATCCTAACCCGTACGTTCACACTAACCCGCGCCCTCACACGTATGCTCCCCCTAAACCGCTGTCGTACCCTCATCTGGACCCGAAACCGTCCCCGTCCCTTAAACCTAACCCTAGCCCGAACCCTAACCCTAACCCTTCCCCGAAGCCTTCCCCTCAACCGTCCGCTAATCCTAAAATGTACGCTCACACTATCCCGCGCTCTCACACGTACGCTCCCCCTAAAGCGTTGTCGTAGCCTCACCTGGACCCTAAACCGTCCCCGTCCCCTAAACCTAACCCTAGCCCGAACCCTAACCCTAACCCTTCCCCGAAGCCTTCCCCTCACCCGTCCCCTAATCCTAACCCGTACGCTCACACTAACACGTGCCCTCACACGTACGCTCCCCCTAAAGCGTTGTCGTACCCTCACCTGGACCATAAATCGTCCCCGTCCCTAACCCTAACCCTAGCCCGAACCCTATCCCTAACACTTCTCCGAAACCTTCCCCTCACCCGTCCCCTAATCCTAACCCGTACGCTCACAATAATCCGCGCCCTTCCACGTACGCTTCCCCTTAACCGCTGTCGTACCCTCACCTGGACCCTAAACCATCCCCGTCGCCCAACTCTAACTCTAGCCCGAACCCTAACCCTCACCCTTTCCCGAAGCCTTCCCCTCACCCGTCCCCTAATCGTAAGCCGTACGCTCACACTAACCTGTGCCCTCACACATACGCTCCCCCTAATCCGTTGTCGTACCCTTACCTGGACCCTACACCGTCCCCGTCCCCTAACCCTAACCCTAGCCCGAACCCTAACCCTAACCCTTCTCCGAAGCCTTCCCCTCACCCGTCCCCTAATCCTAATCCGTTCGCTCACACTATCCATTCCGCTCACACGTACGCTGCCCCTAAACCGTTGTCGTACCCACACCTGGACCCTAAACGGTCCCCATCCCCTAATCTTAACCCTAGCCCAGACCCTAACCCTAAACCTTCCCCGAAGCCTTCCCCTCACCCGTCCCCTAATCCTAACCCGTACGCTCACACTTACCCGCGCCCTCACACATACGCTCCCCCTACACCGTTTTTGTACCCTCACCTGGACCCTAAACCGTCCCCGTCCCCTAACCCTAACCCTAGCCCAAACCCTAACCCTAACCCTTGCCCGAAGCCTTCCCCTCACCCGTCCCCTAATCCTAAACCGTACGCTCACACAAAACAGCCCGCTCACACGTACGCTGCCCGTAAACCGTTGTGGTACCCTCACCTGGACCCTAAACCGTCCCCATCCCCTAACACTAACCCTACCCAAACCCTAACCCTAACCCGTCCCCGAAGCTTTCCCCTAACCTGTCCCCTAATCCTAAACCATACGCTCACACTAACCCGTGCCCTCACACGTACGCTACCCCTAAACCGTTGTCTTACCCTCACCTGGACCCTAAACCGTCCCCGTCCCTTAACCCTAACCCTAGCCCGAACCCTATCCCTAACACTTCCCTGAAGCCTTCCCCTCACCCGTCCCCTAATCCTAACCCGTACGTTCACACTAACCCGCGCCCTCACACGTATGCTCCCCCTAAACCGCTGTCGTACCCTCATCTGGACCCGAAACCGTCCCCGTCCCTTAAACCTAACCCTAGCCCGAACCCTAACCCTAACCCTTCCCCGAAGCCTTCCCCTCAACCGTCCGCTAATCCTAAAATGTACGCTCACACTATCCCGCGCTCTCACACGTACGCTCCCCCTAAAGCGTTGTCGTAGCCTCACCTGGACCCTAAACCGTCCCCGTCCCCTAACCCTAACCCTAGCCCGAACCCTAACCCTAAACCTTCCCCGAAGCCTTCCCCTCACCCGTCCCCTAATCCTAACCCGTACGCTCACACTAACCCGTGCCCTCACACGTACGCTCCCCCTAAAGCGTTGTCGTACCCTCACCTGGACCATAAATCGTCCCCGTCCCTAACCCTAACCCTAGCCCGAACCCTATCCCTAACACTTCTCCGAAACCTTCCCCTCACCCGTCCCCTAATCCTAACCCGTACGCTCACAATAATCCGTGCCCTTCCACGTACGCTTCCCCTTAACCGCTGTCGTACCCTCACCTGGACCCTAAACCATCCCCGTCGCCTAACTCTAACTCTACCCCGAACCCTAACCCTCACACTTTCCCGAAGCCTTCCCCTCACCCGTCCCCTAATCGTAAGCCGTACGCTCACACTAACCTGTGCCCTCACACATACGCTCCCCCTAATCCGTTGTCGTACCCTTACCTGGACCCTACACCGTCCCCGTCCCCTAACCCTAACCCTAGCCCGAACCCTATCCCTAATCCTTCCCCGAAGCCTTCCCCTCACCCGTCCCCTAATCCTAACCCGTACGCTCACACTAACCCATGGCCTCACACGTACGCTCCCCCTAAATCGCTGTCGTACCCTCAACTGGACCCGAAATCGTCCCCGTCCCCTAACCCTAACCCTAGCACGAACCCTAACCCTAACACTTCCCCGAAGCCTTCCCCTCACCCGTCCCCTAATCCTAACCCGTATGCTCACACTAACCCGCGCCCTCACACGTACGCTCCCCCTAAAGCACTGTCGTACACTCACCTGGACCCTAAAACGTACCCGTCCCCTAACCCTAACCCTAGCCCGAACCCTAACCCTAACCCTTACCCGAAGCCTTCCCCTCACCCGTCCCCTAATTCTAACCCGTACGCTCACACTAACCCGCGCCCTCACACGTACGCTCCCCCTAAACCGTTGTCGTACCCTCACCTGGACCCTAAACCGTCCCCGTCCGCTAACACTAACCCTAGTCCGAACCCTAACCCTAACCCTTCCCCGAAGCCTTCCCCTCACCCGTCCCTTAATCCTAACCCGTACGCTCACACTAATCCACGCCCTCACACGTACGCCCCCCCTAAACCGTTGTAGTACCCTCACCTAGACCCTAAACCGTCCCCGTCCCCTAACCCTAACTTTAGCCCGAACCCTAACACTAACCCTTCCCCGAAGCATTCCCCTCACCCGTCCCCTAATCCTAACCCGTACACTCACACTATCCATCCCGCTAACACGTACGCTTCCCGTAAATCGTTGTCGTACCCATACCTGGACCCTAAACCGACCACATCACCTAACCCTAACCCTAGCCCGAACCCTAACCCTAACCCGTCAACGAAGCCTTCCCCTCACCCATCCCCTAATCCTAACCCGTACGCTCAAACTAACCCATGCCCTCACACGTACACTCCACCTAAACCTTTTTCGTACCCTCACCTTGACCCTCAACCGTCCCCATCCCCTAACCCTAACCCTAGACCGAACCCTAACCCTAACACTTCCCGGAAACCTTCCCCTCACCCGTCCCCTAATCCTAACCCGTACGCTCACACTAACCCGCGCCCTCACACGTACGCTGCCCCTAAATCGTTGTCGTACCCACACCTGGACCGTAAACCGTCCCCATCCCCTAACCCTAACCCTAGCCCGAACCCTAAACCTAACCCGTGCCCGAAGCCTTCCCCTCACCCATCCCCTAATCATAACCTGTACGCTCACACTAACCCACGTCTTCACACGTACGCTCCCCCTAAACAGTTGTCGTACCCTCACTGGACCCTAAATCGTCCCCGTCCCCAATCCTAACCCTAGCCCGAACCCTCACCCTAACCCTTCCCCGAAGCCTTCCCTTCACCCGTCCCCTAATCCTAACCCGTACGCTCACACTAACCTGCGCCCTCACACGTACGCTCCCCCTAAACCGTTGTCGTACCCTCACCTGGACCCTAAACCGTCCCCATCCCCTAACCCTAAACCTAGCCCGAACCCTATCCCTAACCCTTCCCCAAAGTCTTCCCCTAACCCGTCCCCTAATCCTAACCCATATGCTCACACTAACCCGCGCCCTGGCACGTGCGCTACCCCTAAAGCATTGTCGTACCCTCACCTGGACCCTAAAACGTCCCTGTCCCCTAACCCTAACCCTTCCCCGAAGCCTTCCCCTCACCCGGCCCCTAATTCTATCCCGTACGCTCACACTAACCCGCGCCCTCACACCTACGCTCCCCCTAAACCGTTTTCGTACCCTCACCTGGACCCTAAACCCTCCCCATCCCCTAACCTTAACCCTAGTCTGATCCCTAACCCTAACACTTCCCCGAAGCCTTCCCCTCATCCGTCCCCTAATCCTAACCCGTACGCTCACACTAACCCGCGCCCTCACACGTACGCTCCCCCTAAACCGTTGTCGTACCCTCACTTGGACCCTAAACCGTCCCCATCCCCTAACCGTTACCCTAGCCCGAAACCTAACCCTAACACTTCACCGAAGCCTTCCCCTCAACCATCCCCTAATCCTAACACGTACGCTCACACTAACCCGCGCCCTCACACGAACGCTACCCCTAAACCGTTTTCGTACCCTCAGCTGGACCCGAAACCGTCCCCGTCCCCTAACACTAACCCTAGTCCGAACCCTAACCTTAACCCTTCCCCGAAGCCTTCCCCTCACCCGTCCCCTAATCCTAAACCGTACGCTCACTCTATCCATTCCGCTCACACGTACGCTGCCCCTAAACCGTTGTCGTACCAACACCTGGACCCTAAACGGTCCCCATCCCCTAACCTTAACCCTAGCCCAGACCCTAACCCTAAATCTTCCCCGAAGCCTTCCCCTCACCCGTCCCCTAATCCTAACCCGTACGCTCACACTTACCCGCGCCCTCACACGAACGCTCCCCCTAAACCGTTTTCGTACCCTCACCTGGACCCTAAACCGTCCCCGTCCCCTAACCCTAACCCTAGCCCGAACCCTAACCCTAACCGTTGCCCGAAGCCTTCCCCTCACCCGTCCCCTAATCCTAACCCGTACGCTCACACTAAACAGCCCGCTCACACGTACGCTGCCCCTAAACCGTTGTGGTACCCTCACCTGGACCCTAAACCGTCCTCATCCCCTAACACTAACCCTACCCAAACCCTAAACCTAACCCGTCCCCGAAGCCTTCCCCTCACCCGTCCCCTAATCCTAACCCGTACGCTCAAACTAACCCGCGCCGTCACACGTACGCTACCCCTAAACCGCTGTCGTACCTTCATCTGGACCCGAAACCGTCCCCGTCCCCTAACCCTAACCCTAGCCCGAACCCTAACCTTAACCCTTCCCCGAAGCCTTCCCCTCACTCGTCTCCTAATCCTAACCCGAACGCTCACACTAACCCGCGCCCTCACATGTACGCTCCACCTAAACCGCTGTCGTACCCTCAACTGGACCCGAAACCGTCCCCGTCCCCTAACCCTAACCCTATCCCGAACCCTAACCCTAACATTTCGACGAAGCCTTTCCCTCACCCGTCCCCTAATCCTAACCCGTAAGCTCACACTAACCCGTGCCCTCACACGTACGCTCCCCCTAAACCATTGTCGTACCCTCACCTGAACCCTAAACTGTCCCCGTCCCCTAAACCTAACCCTAGCCCGAAACCTAACCCTAACCCTTCCCCGAAGCCTTCCCCTCACCCGTCCCCTAATCCTAACCCGTACGCTCACACTAAACCGCGCCCTCACACGTACGCTCCCCCTAAACCGTTGTCGTACCCTCACCTGGACCCTAAACAGTCCCCGTCCCCAAACCCTAACCCTAGTCCGAACCCTAACCCTAACCCTTCCCCGAAGCCTTCCCGTCACCCGTCCCCTAATCCTAACCCGTACGCTCACACTAACCCGCGCCCTCACACATACGCTCCCCCTAAACCGTTGTCGTACCCTCACCTGGACCCTAAACTGTCCCCGTCACCTAACCTTAACCCTAGCCCGAACCCTAACCCTAAACCTTCAACAAAGCCTTCCCCTAACCTGTCCCCTAATCCTAACCCGTACGCTCACACTAACCGGCGCCCGCACACGTACGCTCCCCCTAAACCGTTGTCGTACACTCACCTGGACCCTAAACCATCCCCGTCCCCTAAACCTAACCCTAGCCCGAACCCTAACCCTAACCCTTCCCCGAAGCCTTCGCTTCACCCGTCCCCTTAAACTAACCCGTAAGCTCACACTACCACGCGCCCTCACACGTACACTCCCCCTAAACCGTTGTCGTACACTCAACTGGACCCTAAACCGCCCCCGTCCCCTAACCCTAACCCTAGCCCGAAACCTAACCCTAACCCTTCCCCGAAGCCTTCCCCTCACCCGTCTCCTAATCCTAACCCGAACGCTCACACTAACCCGCGCCCTCACACGTACGCTCCACCTAAACCGCTGTCGTACCCTCAACTAGACCCGAAACCGTCCCCGTCCCCTAACCCTAACCCTAGCCCGAAACCTAACCCTAACACTTCCCCGAAGCCTTCCCCTCACCCGTCTCCTAATCATAACCCGTAAGCTCACACTAACCCGTGCCCTCACACATACGCTCCCCCTAAACCATTGTCGTACCCTCACCTGGGCCCTAAACCGTCCCCGTCCTCTAACCCTAACCCTAGCCCGAACCCTAACCCTAACCCTTCCCCGAAGCCTTCCCCTCACCCGTCCCCTAATCCTAACCCGTACGCTCACACTAACCCACGCCCTCACACGTACGCTCCCCCTAAACCGTTGTCGTACCCTCACCTGGACGCTAAACTGTCCCCGTCCCCTAACCCTAACCCTAACCCTAGCCCGAACCCTAACCCTAACCCTTCCCCGAAGCCTTCCCCTCAACCGTCCCCCAATCCTAACCCGTACGCTGACACTAACCTGCGCCCTCACACGTACGATCCCCCTAAACCATTGTCGTACCCTCACCTGGACCCTAAACCATCCCCGTCCCCTAACCCTAACCCTAGCCCGAACCCTAACCCTAAACCTTCCCCGAAGACATCACCTCACCCATCCCCTAATCCTAACCCGTACGCTCACACTAACCCGCGCCCTCACACGTACGCTCCCCCTAAACCATTATCGTGCCCTCACCTGGACCCTAAACCGTCCCCATCCCCTAACCCTAACCCTAGCCCGAACGTTAACCCTAACCATTCCCCGAAACCTTCCCCTCACCCGTCCGCTAATCCTAACCCGTACGCTCACACTAACCCACGTCTTCACACGTACGCTCCCCCTAAACCGTTGTCGTCCCCTCACCTGGACCCTAAACCGTCCCCGTCCCCTAACCCTAACCCTAGCCCGAACCCGAACCCTAACCCTTCCCCGAATCCTTCCCCTCACCCGTCCCCTAATCCTAAACCGTACGCTCACACTATCCATTCCGCTCACACGTACGCTGCCCCTAAACCGTTGTCGTACCCACACCTGGACCCTAAACGGTCCCCATCCCCTAACCTTAACCCTAGCCCAGACCCGAACCCTAAACCTTCCCCGAAGCCTTCCCCTCACCCGTCCCCTAATCCTAACCCGTACGCTCACACTTACCCGCGCCCTCACACGTACGCTCCCCCTAAACCGTTTTCGTACCCTCACCTGGACCCTAAACCGTCCCCGTCCCCTAACCCTAACCCTAGCCCGAACCCTAACCCTAACCGTTGCCCGAAGCCTTCCCCTCACCCGTCCCCTAATCCTAACCCGTACGCTCACACTAAACAGCCCGCTCACACGTACGCTGCCCCTAAACCGTTGTGGTACCCTCACCTGGACCCTAAACCGTCCCCATCCCCTAACACTAACCCTACCCAAACCCTAACCCTAACCCGTCCCCGAAGCCTTCCCCTCACCCGTCCCCTAATCCTAACCCGTACGCTCAAACTAACCCGCGCCGTCACACGTACGCTACCCCTAAACCGCTGTCGTACCTTCATCTGGACCCGAAACCGTCCCCGTCCCCTAACCCTAACCCTAGCCCGAACCCTAACCTTAACCCTTCCCCGAAGCCTTCCCCTCACCCGTCTCCTAATCCTAACCCGAACTCTCACACTAACCCACGCCCTCACACGTACGCTCCACCTAAACCGCTGTCGTACCCTCAACTGGACCCGAAACCGTCCCCGTCCCCTAACCCTAACCCCAGCCCGAAACCTAACCCTAACACTTCCCCGAAGCCTTTCCCTCACCCGTCCCCTAATCCTAACCCGTAAGCTCACACAAACCCGTGCCCTCACATGTACGCTCCCCCTAAACCATTGTCGTACCCTCACCTGGGCCCTAAACAGTCCCCGTCCCCTAACCCGAACCCTAACCCTAACCCTTCCCCGAAGCCTTCCCCTCACCCGTCCCCTAATCCTAACCCGTACGCTCACACTAACCCGCGCCCTCACACGTACGCTCCCCCTAAACCGTTGTCGTACCCTCACCTGGACCCTAAACCGTCCCCGTCCCCAAACCCTAACCCTAGCCCGAACCCTAACCCTAACCCTTCCCCGAAGCCTTCCCGTCACCCGTCCCCTAATCCTAACCCGTACGCTCACACTAACCCGCGCCCTCACACGTACGCTCCCCCTAAACCGTTGTCGAACCCTCACCTGGACCCTAAACCGTCCCCGTCACCTAACCTTAACCCTAGCGCGAACCCTAACCCTAACCCTTCAACAAAGCTTTCCCCTAACCAGTCTCCTAATCCTAACCCGTACGCTCACACTAACCGGCGCCCGCAAACGTACGCTCCCCCTAAACCGTTGTCGTACACTCACCTGGACCCTAAACCGTCCCCGTCCCCTAACCCTACCCCTAGCCCGAACCCTAACCCTAACCCTTCCCCGAAGCCTTCCCCTCACCCGTCCCCTAATCCTAACCCGTACGCTCACACTAACCCACGCCTTCACACATACGCTCCCCCTAACCGTTGTCGTACCCTCACCTGGACGCTAAACCGTCCCCGTCCCCTAACCCTAACCCTAACCCTAGCCCGAACCCTAACCCTGACCCATCCCCGAAGCCTTCCCCTCAACCGTCCCCCAATCCTAACCCGTACGCTGACACTAACCCGCGCCCTCACACGTACGCTCCCCCTAAACCATTGTCGTACTCTCACCTAGACCCTAAACCATCCCCGTCCCCTAACCCTAACCCTAGCCCGAACCCTAACCCTAACCCTTCCCCGAAGACATCCCCTCACCCATCCCCTAATCCTAACCCGTACGCTCACACTAACCCGCGCCCTCACACGTACGCTCCCCCTAAACCATTATCGTGCCCACACCTGGACCCTAAACCGTCCCCATCCCCTAACCCTAACCCTAGCCCGAACCTTAACCCTAACCATTCCCCGAAACCTTCCCCTCACCCGTCCGCTAATCCTAACCCGTACGCTCACACTAACCCACGTCTTCACACGTACGCTCCCCCTAAACCGTTGTCGTACCCTCACCTGGACCCTAAACCGTCCCCGTCCCCTAACCCTAACCCTAGCCCGAACCCTAACCCTAACCCTTCCCCGAAGCCTTCCCCTCACCCGTCCCCTAATCCTAACCCGTACGCTCACACTATCCATTCCGCTCACACGTACGCTGCCCCTAAACCGTTGTCGTACCCACACCTGGACCCTAAACGGTCCCCATCCCCTAATCTTAACCCTAGCCCAGACCCTAACCCTAAACCTTCCCCGAAGCCTTCCCCTCACCCGTCCCCTAATCCTAACCCGTACGCTCACACTTACCCGCGCCCTCACACGTACGCTCCCCCTACACCGTTTTTGTACCCTCACCTGGACCCTAAACCGTCCCCGTTCCCTAACCCTAACCCTAGCCCAAACCCTAACCCTAACCCTTGCCCGAAGCCTTCCCCTCACCCGTCCCCTAATCCTAAACCGTACGCTCACACTAAACAGCCCGCTCACACGTACGCTGCCCGTAAACCGTTGTGGTACCCTCACCTGGACCCTAAACCGTCCCCATCCCCTAACACTAACCCTACCCAAACCCTAACCCTAACCCGTCCCCGAAGCCTTCCCCTAACCTGTCCCCTAATCCTAACCCGTACGCTCACACTAACCCGTGCCCTCACACGTACGCTACCCCTAAACCGTTGTCTTACCCTCACCTGGACCCTAAACCGTCCCCGTCCCTTAACCCTAACCCTAGCCCGAACCCTAACCCTGACCCTTCCCCGAAGCCTTCCCGTCAACCGTCCCCCAATCCTAACCCGTACGCTGACACTAACCCGCGCCCTCACACGTACGCTCCCCCTAAACCATTGTCGTATCCTCACCTGGACCCTAAACCATCCCCGTCCCCTAACCCTAACCCTAGCCCGAACCCTAACCCTAACCCTTCCCCGAAGACATCCCCTCACCCATCCCCTAATCCTAACCCGTACGCTCACACTAACCCGCGCCCTCACACGTACGCTCCCCCTAAACCATTATCGTGCCCTCACCTGGACCCTAAACCGTCCCCATCCCCTAACCCTAACCCTAGCCCGAACCTTAACCCTAACCATTCCCCGAAACCTTCCCCTCATCCGTCCGCTAATCCTAACCCGTACGCTCACACTAAACCACGTCTTCACACGTACGCTCCCCCTAAACCGTTGTCGTACCCTCACCTGGTCCCTAAACCGTCCCCGTCCCCTAACCCTAACCCTAGCCCGATCCCTAACCCTAACCCTTCTCCGAAGCCTTCCCCTCACCCGTCCCCTAATCCTAACCCGTACGCTCACACTATCCATTCCGCTCACAAGTACGCTGCCCCTAAACCATTGTCGTACCCACACCTGGACCCTAAACGGTCCCCATCCCCTAATCTTAACCCTAGCCCAGACCCTAACCCTAAACCTTCCCCGAAGCCTTCCCCTCACCCGTCCCCTAATCCTAACCCGTACGCTCACACTTACCCGCGCCCTCACACGTACGCTCCCCCTACACCGTTTTCGTACCCTCACCTGGACCCTAAACCATCCCCGTCCCCTAACCCTAACCCTAGCCCGAACCCTATCCCTAACCTTTCCCGGAAGCCTTCGCCTCACCCGTAACCTAATCCTTACCCGTACGCTCACACTAACCCGCGCCCTCACACGTACGCTCCCCCAAACCGCTGTCGTACCCTCACCTGGACCCTAAACCGTCCCCGTCCCCTAACCCTAACCCTAGCCCGAACCCTAACCCTAACACTTCCCCGAAGCCTTCCCCTCACCCGTCCCCTAATCCTAACCCGTACGCTCACACTAACCGGCGCCCGCACACGTACGCTCCCCCTAAACCGTTGTCGTACACTCACCTGGACCCTAAACCGTCCCCGTCCCCTAAACCTAACCCTAGCCCAAACCCTAACCCTAACCCTTCCCCGAAGCCTTCGCTTCACCCGTCCCCTAAAACTAACCGGTAAGCTCACACTACCACGCGCCCTCACACGTACGCTCCCCCTAAACCGTTGTCGTACACTCACCTGGACCCTAAACCGCCCCCGTCCCCTAACCCTAACCCTAGCCCAAACCCTATCCATAACCCTTTTCCGAAGCCTTCCCCTCACCCGTCCCCTAATCCTAACCCGTACGCTCACACTAACCCGCGCCCTCACACTTACGCTCCCCCTAAACCGTTGTCGTAACCTCACCTGGACCCTAAACCGTCCCCGTCCCCTAACCCTACCCCTAGCCCGAACCCTAACCCTGACCCTTCCCCGAAGCCTTCCCCTCAACCGTCCCCCAATCCTAACCCGTACGCTGACACTAACCCGCGCCCTCACACGTACGCTCCCCCTAAACCATTGTCGTAACCTCACCTGGACCCTAAACCATCCCCATCACCTAACCCTAACCCAAGCCCGAACCCTAACCCTAACCCTTCCCCGAAGACCTCCCCTCACCCATCCCCTAATCCTAACCCGTACGCTCACACTAACCCGCGCCCTCACACGTACGCTCCCCCTAAACCATTATCGTGCCCTCACCTGGACCCTAAACCGTCCCCATCCCCTAACCCTAACCCTAGCCCGAACCTTAACCCTAACCATTCCCCGAAACCTTCCCCTCACCCGTCCGCTAATCCTAACCCGTACGCTCACACTAACCCACGTCTTCACATGTACGCTCCCCCTAAACCGTTGTCGTACCCTCACCTGGACCCTAAACCGTCCCCGTCCCCTAACCATAACCCTAGCCCGAACCCTAACCCTAACCCTTCCCCGAAGCCTTCCCCTCACCCGTCCCCTAATCCTAACCCGTACGCTCACACTATCCATTCCGCTCACACGTACGCTACCCCTAAACCGTTGTCGTACCCACACCTGGACCCTAAACGGTCCCCATCCCCTAACCTTAACCCTAGCCCAGACCCTAACCCTAAACCTTCCCCGAAGCCTTCCCCTCACCCGTCCCCTAATCCTAACCCGTACGCTCACACTTACCCGCGCCCTCACACGTACGCTCCCCCTAAACCGTTTTCGTACCCTCACCTGGACCCTAAACCGTCCCCGTCCCCTAACCCTAACCCTAGCCCGAACCCTAACCCTAACCGTTGCCCGAAGCCTTCCCCTCACCCGTCCCCTAATCCTAACCCGTACGCTCACACTAAACAGCCCGCTCACATGTACGCTGCCCCTAAACCGTTGTTGTACCCTCACCTGGACCCTAAACCGTCCCAATCCCCTAACACTAACCCTACCCAAACCCTAACCCTAACCCGTCCCCGAAGCCTTCCCCTCACCCGTCCCCTAATCCTAACCCGTACGCTCAAACTAACCCGCGCCGTCACACGAACGCTACCCCTAAACCGCTGTCGTACCTTCATCTGGACCCGAAACCGTCCCCGTCCCCTAACCCTAACCCTAGCCCGAACCCTAACCTTAACCCTTCCCCGAAGACTTCCCCTCACCCGTCTCCTAATCCTAACCCGAACGCTCACACTAACCCGCGCCCTCACACGTACGCTCCACCTAAACCGCTGTCGTACCCTCAACTGGACCCGAAACCGTCCCCATCCCCTAACCCTAACCCTAGCCCGAAACCTAACCCTAACACTTCCCCGAAGCCTTTCCCTCACCCGTCCCCTAATCCTAACCCGTAAGCTCACACTAACCCGTGTCCTCACATGTACGCTCCTCCTAAACCATTGTCGTACCCTCACCTGGGCCCTAAACCGTCCCCGTCCCCTAACCCTAACCCTAGCCCGAACCCTAACCCTAACCCTTCCCCGAAGCCCTCCCCTCACCCGTCCCGTAATCCTAACCCGTACGCTCACACTAACCCGCGCCCTCACACGTACGCTCCCCCTCAACCGTTGTCGTACCCTCACCTGGACCCTAAACCGTCCCCGTCCCCAAACCCTAACCCTAGCCCGAACCCTAACCCTAACCCTTCCCCGAAGCCTTCCCGTCACCCGTCCCCTAATCCTAACCCGTACGCTCACACTAACCCGCGCCCTCACACGTACGCTCCCCCTAAACCGTTGTCGTACCCTCACCTGGACCCTAAACCGTCCCCGTCACCTAACCTTAACCCTAGCCCGAACCCTAACCCTAACCCTTCAACAAAGCCTTCCCCTAACCTGTCCCCTAATCCTAACCCATACGCTCACACTAACCGGCGCCCGCACACGTACGCTCCCCCTAAACCGTTGTCGTACCCTCACCTGGACCCTAAACCATCCCCGTCCCCTAACCCTAACCCTAGCCCGAACCCTAACCCTAACCCTTCCCCGAAGACATCCCCTCACCCATACCCTAATCCGAACCCGTACGCTCACACTAACCCGCGCCCTCACACGTACGCTCCCCCTAAACCATTATCGTGCCCTTACCTGGACCCTAAACCGTCCCCATCCCCTAACCCAAACCGTAGCCCGAACCTTAACCCTAACCATTCCCCGAAACCTTCTCCTCATCCGTCCGCTAATCCTAACCCGTACGCTCACACTAACCCACGTCTTCACATGTACGCTCCCCCTAAACCGTTGTCGTACCTCACCTGGACCCTAAACCGTCCCCGTCCCCTAACCCTAACCCTAGCCCGAACCCTAACCCTAACCCTTCTCCGAAGCCTTCCCCTCACCCGTCCCCTAATCCTAATCCGTACGCTCACACTATCCATTCCGCTCACAAGTACGCTGCCCCTAAACCGTTGTCGTACCCACACCTGGACCCTAAACGGTCCCCATCCCCTAATCTTAACCCTAGCCCAGACCCTAACCCTAAAACTTCCCCGAAGCCTTCCCCTCACCCGTCCCCTAATCCTAACCTGTACGCTCACACTTACCCGCGCCCTCACACGTACGCTCCCCCTACACCGTTTTCGTACCCTCACCTGGACCCTAAACCGTCCCCGTCCCCTAACCCTAACCCTAGCCCGAACCCTATCCCTAACCTTTCCCGGAAGCCTTCGCCTCACCCGTACCCTAATCCTTACCCGTACGCTCACACTAACCCGCGCCCTCACACGTACGCTCCCCCAAACCGCTGTCGTACCCTCACCTGGACCCTAAACCGTCCCCGTCCCGTAACCCTAACCCTAGCCCGAACCCTAACCCTAACCCTTCCCCGAAGCCATCCCCTCACTCGTCCCCTAATCCTTACCCGTACGCTCACACTAACCCGCGCCCTCACACATACGCTCCCCCTAAACCATTATCGTGCCCTCACCTGGACCCTAAAGCGTCCCCATCCCCTAACCCTAACCCTAGCCCGAACCCTAACCCTAACCCTTCCCCGAAGCCTTCCCCTCACCCGTCCCCTAATCCTAACCCGTACGCTCACACTAACCGGCGCCGGCACACGTACGCTCCCCCTAAACTGTTGTCGTACACTCACCTGGACCCTAAACCGTCCCCGTCCCCTAAACCTAAACCTAGCCCGAACCCTAACCCTAACCCTTCCCCGAAGCCTTCGCTTCACCCGTCCCCTAAAACTAACCCGTAAGCTCACACTACCACGCGCCCTCACACGTACGCTCCCCCTAAACCGTTGTCGTACACTCACCTGGACCCTAAACCGCCCCCGTCCCCTAACCCTAACCCTAGCCCAAACCCTATCCATAACCCTTTTCCGAAGCCTTCCCCTCACCCGTCCCCTAATCCTAACCCGTACGCTCACACTAACCCGCGCCCTCACACTTACGCTCCCCATAAACCGTTGTCGTAACCTCACCTGGACCCTAAACTGTCCCCGTCCCCTAACCCTACCCCTAGCCCGAACCCTAACCCTAAACCTTCCCCGAAGCCTTCCCCTCACCCGTCCCCTAATCCTAACCCGTACGCTCACACTAACCCGCGCCTTCACACGTACGCTCCCCCTAACCGTTGTCGTACCCTCACCTGGACGCTAAACCGTCCCCGTCCCCTAACCCTAACCCTAACCCTAGCCCGAACCCTAACCCTGACCCTTCCCCGAAGCCTTCCCGTCAACTGTCCCCGAATCCTAACCCGTACGCTGACACTAACAAGCGCCCTCACACGTACGCTCCCCCTAAACCATTGTCGTACCCTCACCTGGACCCTAAACCATCCCCACCCCTTAACCCTAACCCTAGCCCGAACCCTAACCCTAACCCTTCCCCGAAGACATCCCCTCACCCATCCCCTAATCCTAACCCGTACGCTCACAGTAACCCGCGCCCTCACACGTACGCTCCCCCTAAACCATTATCGTGCCCTCACCTGGACCCTAAACCGTCCCCATCCCCTAACCCTAACCCTAGCCCAAACCTTAACCCTAACCATTCCCCGAAACCTTCCCCTCACCCGTCCGCTAATCCTAACCTGTACGCTCACACTAACCCACGTCTTCACACGTACGCTCCCCCAAACCGTTGTCGTACCCTCAACTGGACCCTAAACCGTCCCCGTCCCCTAACCCTAACCCTAGCCCGAACCCTAACCCTAACCCTTCCCCAAAGCCTTCCCCTCACCCGTCCCCTAATCCTAACCCGTACGCTCACACTATCCATTCCGCTCACACGTACGCTCCCCCTAAACCGTTGTCGTACCCACACCTGGACCCTAAACGGACCCCATCCCCTAACCTTAACCCTAGCCCAGACCCTAACCCTAAACCTTCCCCGAAGCCTTCCCCTCACCCGTCCCCTAATCCTAACCCGTACGCTCACACTTACCCGCGCCCTCACACGTACGCTCCCCCTAAACCGTTTTCGTACCCTCACCTGGACCCTAAACCGTCCCCGTCCCCTAACCCTAACCGTAGCCCGAACCCTAACCCTAACCGTTGCCCGAAGCCTTCCCCTCACCCGTCCCCTAATCCTAACCCGTACGCTCACACTAAACAGCCCGCTCACACGTACGCTGCCCCTAAACCGTTGTGGTACCCTCACCTGGACCCTAAACCGTCCCAATCCCCTAACACTAACCCTACCCAAACCCTAACCCTAACCCGTCCCCGAAGCCTTCCCCTCACCCGTCCCCTAATCCTAACCCGTACGCTCAAACTAACCCGCGCCGTCACACGTACGCTACCCCTAAACCGCTGTCGTACCTTCATCTGGACCCGAAACCGTCCCCGTCCCCTAACCCTAACCCTAGCCCGAACCCTAACCTTAACCCTTCCCCGAAGCCTTCCCCTCACCCGTCTCCTAATCCTAACCCGAACGCTCACACTAACCCGCGCCCTCACACGTACGCTCCACCTAAACCGCTGTTGTACCCTCAACTGGACCCGAAACCGTCCCCGTCCCCTAACCCTAACCCTAGCCCGAAACCTAACCCTAACACTTCCCCGAAGCCTTTCCCTCACCCGTCCCCTAATCCTAACCCGTAAGCTCACACTAACCCGTGCACTCACATGTACGCTCCTCCTAAACCATTGTCGTACCCTCACCTGGGCCCTAAACCGTCCCCGTCCCCTAACCCTAACCCTAGCCCAAACCCTAACCCTAACCCTTCCCCGAAGCCTTCCCCTCACCCGTCCCGTAATCCTAACCCGTACGCTCACACTAACCCGCGCCCTCACACGTACGCTCCCCCTAAACCGTTGTCGTACCCTCACCTGGACCCTAAACCGTCCCCGTCCCCAAACCCTAACCCTAGCCCGAACCCTAACCCTAACCCTTCCCCGAAGCCTTCGCTTCACCCGTCCCCTAAAACTAACCCGTAAGCTCACACTAACCCGCGCCCTCACACTTACGCTCCCCCTAAACCGTTGTCGTAACCTCACCTGGACCCTAAACCGTCCCCGTCCCCTAACCCTAACCCTAGCCCGAACTCTAACCCTAAACCTTCCCCGAAGCCTTCCCCTCACCCGTCCCCTAATCCTAACGCGTACGCTCACATTAACCCGCGCCTTCACACGTACGCCCCCCCTACCCGTTGTCGTACCCTCACCTGGACGCTAAACCGTCCCTGTCCCCTAACCCTAACCCTAACCCTAGCCCGAACCCTAACCCTGACCCTTCCCCGAAGCCTTCCCGTCAACCGTCCCCCAATCCTAACCCGTACGCTGACACTAACCCGCGCCCTCACACGTACGCTCCCCCTAAACCATTGTCGTACCCTCACCTGGACCCTAAACCATCCCCGTCCCCTAACCCTAACCCTAGCCCGAACCCTAACCCTAACCCTTCCCCGAAGACATTCCCTCACCCATCCCCTAATCCTAACCCGTACGCTCACACTAACCCGCGCCCTCACACGTACACTCCCCCTAAACCATGATCGTGCCCTCACCTGGACCCTAAACCGTCCCCATCCCCTAACCCTAACCCTAGCCCGAACCCTAACCCTAACCCTTCCCCGAAGCCTTCGCTTCACCCGTCCCCTAAAACTAACCCGTAAGCTCACACTACCACGCGCCCTCACACGTACGCTCCCCCTAAACCGTTGTCGTACACTCACCTGGACCCTAAACCGCCCCCGTCCCCTAACCCTAACCCTAGCCCAAACCCTATCCATAACCCTTTTCCGAAGCCTTCCCCTCACCCGTCCCCTAATCCTAACCCGTACGCTCACACTAACCCGCACCCTCACACTTACGCTCCCCATAAACCATTGCCGTAACCTCACCTGGACCCTAAACCGTCCCCGTCCCCTAACCCTACCCCTAGCCCGAACCCTAACCCTAAACCTTCCCCGAAGCCTTCCCCTCACCCGTCCCCTAATCCTAACACGTACGCTCACACTAACATGCGCCTTCACACGTACTCTCCCCCTAACCGTTGTCGTACCCTCACCTGGACGCTAAACCGTCCCCGTCCCCTAACCCTAACACTAACCCTAGCCCGAACCCTAACCCTGACCCTTCCCCGAAGCCTTCCCCTCAACCGTCCCCCAATCCTAACCCGTACGCTGACACTAACCCACGCCCTCACACGTACGCTCCCCCTAAACCATTGTCGTACCCTCACCTGGACCCTAAACCATCCCCATCCCCTAACCCTAACCCTAGCCCGAACCCTAACCCTAACCCTTCCCCGAAGACATCCCCTCACCCATCCCCTAATCCTAACCCGTACGCTCACACTAACCCGCGCCCTCACACGTACGCTCCCCCTAAACCATTATCGTGCCCTCACCTGGACCCTAAACCGTCCCCATCCCCTAACCCTAACCCTAGCCCGAACCTTAACCCTAACCATTCCCCGAAACCTTCCCCTCACCCATCCGCTAATCCTAACCCGTACGCTCACACTAACCCACGTGTTCACACGTACGCTTCCCCTAAACCGTTGTCGTACCCTCACCTGGACCCTAAACCGTCCCCGTCCCCTAACCCTAACTCTAGCCCGGACCCTAACCCTAACCCTTCCCCGAAGCCTTCCCCTCACCCGTCCCCTAATCCTAACCCGTACGCTCACACTAAACAGCCCGCTCACACGTACGCTGCCCCTAAACCGTTGTGGTACCCTCACCTGGACCCTAAACCGTCCCAATCCCCTAACACTAACCCTACCCAAACCCTAACCCTAACCCGTCCCCGAAGCCTTCCCCTCACCCGTCCCCTAATCCTAACCCGTACGCTCAAACTAACCCGCGCCGTCACACGTACGCTACCCCTAAACCGCTGTCGTACCTTCATCTGGACCCGAAACCGTCCCCGTCCCCTAACCCTAACCCTAGCCCGAACCCTAACCTTAACCCTTCCCCGAAGCCTTCCCCTCACCCGTCTCCTAATCCTAACCCGAACGCTCACACTAACCCGCGCCCTCACACGTACGCTCCACCTAAACCGCTGTTGTACCCTCAACTGGACCCGAAACCGTCCCCGTCCCCTAACCCTAACCCTAGCCCGAAACCTAACCCTAACACTTCCCCGAAGCCTTTCCCTCACCCGTCCCCTAATCCTAACCCGTAAGCTCACACTAACCCGTGCACTCACATGTACGCTCCTCCTAAACCATTGTCGTACCCTCACCTGGGCCCTAAACCGTCCCCGTCCCCTAACCCTAACCCTAGCCCAAACCCTAACCCTAACCCTTCCCCGAAGCCTTCCCCTCACCCGTCCCGTAATCCTAACCCGTACGCTCACACTAACCCGCGCCCTCACACGTACGCTCCCCCTAAACCGTTGTCGTACCCTCACCTGGACCCTAAACCGTCCCCGTCCCCAAACCCTAACCCTAGCCCGAACCCTAACCCTAACCCTTCCCCGAAGCCTTCCCGTCACCCGTCCCCTAATCCTAACCCGTACGCTCACACTAACCCGCGCCCTCACACGTACGCTCCCCCTAAACCGTTGTCGTACCCTTACCTGGACCCTAAACCGTCCCCGTCACCTAACCTTAACCCTAGCCCGAACCCTAACCCTAACCCTTCAAAAAAGCCTTCCCCTAACCTGTCCCCTAATCCTAACACATACGCTCACACTAACCAGCGCCCGCACACGTACGCTCCCCCTAAACCGTTGTCGTACACTCACCTGGACCCTAAACCGTCCCCGTCCCCTAAACCTATCCCTAGCCCGAACCCTAACCCTAACCCTTCCCCGAAGCCTTCGCTTCACCCGTCCCCTAAAACTAACCCGTAAGCTCACACTACCACGCGCCCTCACACGTACGCTCCCCCTAAACCGTTGTCGTACACTCACCTGGACCCTAAACCGCCCCCGTCCCCTAACCCTACCCCTAGCCCGAACCCTAACCCTAAACCTTCCCCGAAGCCTTCCCCTCACCCGTCCCCTAATCCTAACCCGTACGCTCACACTAACCCGCGCCTTCACACGTACGCTCCCCCTAACCGTTGTCGTACCCTCACCTGGACGCTAAACCGTCCCCGTCCCCTAACCCTAACCCTAACCCTAGCCCGAACCCTAACCCTGACCCTTCCCCGAAGCCTTCCCGTCAACTGTCCCCGAATCCTAACCCGTACGCTGACACTAACAAGCGCCCTCACACGTACGCTCCCCCTAAACCATTGTCGTACCCTCACCTGGACCCTAAACCATCCCCACCCCTTAACCCTAACCCTAGCCCGAACCCTAACCCTAACCCTTCCCCGAAGACATCCCCTCACCCATCCCCTAATCCTAACCCGTACGCTCACAGTAACCCGCGCCCTCACACGTACGCTCCCCCTAAACCATTATCGTGCCCTCACCTGGACCCTAAACCGTCCCCATCCCCTAACCCTAACCCTAGCCCAAACCTTAACCCTAACCATTCCCCGAAACCTTCCCCTCACCCGTCCGCTAATCCTAACCTGTACGCTCACACTAACCCACGTCTTCACACGTACGCTCCCCCAAACCGTTGTCGTACCCTCAACTGGACCCTAAACCGTCCCCGTCCCCTAACCCTAACCCTAGCCCGAACCCTAACCCTAACCCTTCCCCAAAGCCTTCCCCTCACCCGTCCCCTAATCCTAACCCGTACGCTCACACTATCCATTCCACTCACACGTACGCTCCCCCTAAACCGTTGTCGTACCCACACCTGGACCCTAAACGGACCCCATCCCCTAACCTTAACCCTAGCCCAGACCCTAACCCTAAACCTTCCCCGAAGCCTTCCCCTCACCCGTCCCCTAATCCTAACCCGTACGCTCACACTTACCCGCGCCCTCACACGTACGCTCCCCCTAAACCGTTTTCGTACCCTCACCTGGACCCTAAACCGTCCCCGTCCCCTAACCCTAACCGTAGCCCGAACCCTAACCCTAACCGTTGCCCGAAGCCTTCCCCTCACCCGTCCCCTAATCCTAACCCGTACGCTCACACTAAACAGCCCGCTCACACGTACCCTGCCCCTAAACCGTTGTGGTACCCTCACCTGGACCCTAAACCGTCCCAATCCCCTAACACTAACCCTACCCAAACCCTAACCCTAACCCGTCCCCGAAGCCTTCCCCTCACCCGTCCCCTAATCCTAACCCGTACGCTCAAACTAACCCGCGCCGTCACACGTACGCTACCCCTAAACCGCTGTCGTACCTTCATCTGGACCCGAAACCGTCCCCGTCCCCTAACCCTAACCCTAGCCCGAACCCTAACCTTAACCCTTCCCCGAAGCCTTCCCCTCACCCGTCTCCTAATCCTAACCCGAACGCTCACACTAACCCGCGCCCTCACACGTACGCTCCACCTAAACTGCTGTTGTACCCTCAACTGGACCCGAAACCGTCCCCGTCCCCTAACCCTAACCCTAGCCCGAAACCTAACCCTAACACTTCCCCGAAGCCTTTCCCTCACCCGTCCCCTAATCCTAACCCGTAAGCTCACACTAACCCGTGCACTCACATGTACGCTCCTCCTAAACCATTGTCGTACCCTCACCTGGGCCCTAAACCGTCCCCGTCCCCTAACCCTAACCCTAGCCCAAACCCTAACCCTAACCCTTCCCCGAAGCCTTCCCCTCACCCGTCCCGTAATCCTAACCCGTACGCTCACACTAACCCGCGCCCTCACACGTACGCTCCCCCTAAACCGTTGTCGTACCCTCACCTGGACCCTAAACCGTCCCCGTCCCCAAACCCTAACCCTAGCCCGAACCCTAACCCTAACCCTTCCCCGAAGCCTTCCCGTCACCCGTCCCCTAATCCTAACCCGTACGCTCACACTAACCCGCGCCCTCACACGTACGCTCCCCCTAAACCGTTGTCGTACCCTTACCTGGACCCTAAACCGTCCCCGTCACCTAACCTTAACCCTAGCCCGAACCCTAACCCTAACCCTTCAAAAAAGCCTTCCCCTAACCTGTCCCCTAATCCTAACACATACGCTCACACTAACCAGCGCCCGCACACGTACGCTCCCCCTAAACCGTTGTCGTACACTCACCTGGACCCTAAACCGTCCCCGTCCCCTAAACCTATCCCTAGCCCGAACCCTAACCCTAACCCTTCCCCGAAGCCTTCGCTTCACCCGTCCCCTAAAACTAACCCGTAAGCTCACACTACCACGCGCCCTCACACGTACGCTCCCCCTAAACCGTTGTCGTACACTCACCTGGACCCTAAACCGCCCCCGTCCCCTAACCCTAACCATAGCCCAAACCCTATCCATAACCCTTTTCCGAAGCCTTCCCCTCACCCGTCCCCTAATCCTAACCCGTACGCTCACACTAACCCGCGCCCTCACACTTACGCTCCCCCTAAACCGTTGTCGTAACCTCACCTGGACCCTAAACCGTCCCCGTCCCCTAACCCTAACCCTAGCCCGAACTCTAACCCTAAACCTTCCCCGAAGCCTTCCCCTCACCCGTCCCCTAATCCTAACGCGTACGCTCACATTAACCCGCGCCTTCACACGTACGCCCCCCCTACCCGTTGTCGTACCCTCACCTGGACGCTAAACCGTCCCTGTCCCCTAACCCTAACCCTAACCCTAGCCCGAACCCTAACCCTGACCCTTCCCCGAAGCCTTCCCGTCAACCGTCCCCCAATCCTAACCCGTACGCTGACACTAACCCGCGCCCTCACACGTACGCTCCCCCTAAACCATTGTCGTACCCTCACCTGGACCCTAAACCATCCCCGTCCCCTAACCCTAACCCTAGCCCGAACCCTAACCCTAACCCTTCCCCGAAGACATTCCCTCACCCATCCCCTAATCCTAACCCGTACGCTCACACTAACCCGCGCCCTCACACGTACACTCCCCCTAAACCATGATCGTGCCCTCACCTGGACCCTAAACCGTCCCCATCCCCTAACCCTAACCCTAGCCCGAACCCTAACCCTAACCCTTCCCCGAAGCCTTCGCTTCACCCGTCCCCTAAAACTAACCCGTAAGCTCACACTACCACGCGCCCTCACACGTACGCTCCCCCTAAACCGTTGTCGTACACTCACCTGGACCCTAAACCGCCCCCGTCCCCTAACCCTAACCCTAGCCCAAACCCTATCCATAACCCTTTTCCGAAGCCTTCCCCTCACCCGTCCCCTAATCCTAACCCGTACGCTCACACTAACCCGCACCCTCACACTTACGCTCCCCATAAACCATTGCCGTAACCTCACCTGGACCCTAAACCGTCCCCGTCCCCTAACCCTACCCCTAGCCCGAACCCTAACCCTAAACCTTCCCCGAAGCCTTCCCCTCACCCGTCCCCTAATCCTAACCCGTACGCTCACACTAACATGCGCCTTCACACGTACTCTCCCCCTAACCGTTGTCGTACCCTCACCTGGACGCTAAACCGTCCCCGTCCCCTAACCCTAACACTAACCCTAGCCCGAACCCTAACCCTGACACTTCCCCGAAGCCTTCCCCTCAACCGTCCCCCAATCCTAACCCGTACGCTGACACTAACCCACGCCCTCACACGTACGCTCCCCCTAAACCATTGTCGTACCCTCACCTGGACCCTAAACCATTCCCATCCCCTAACCCTAACCCTAGCCCGAACCCTAACCCTAACCCTTCCCCGAAGACATCCCCTCACCCATCCCCTAATCCTAACCCGTACGCTCACACTAACCCGCGCCCTCACACGTACGCTCCCCCTAAACCATTATCGTGCCCTCACCTGGACCCTAAACCGTCCCCATCCCCTAACCCTAACCCTAGCCCGAACCTTAACCCTAACCATTCCCCGAAACCTTCCCCTCACCCATCCGCTAATCCTAACCCGTACGCTCACACTAACCCACGTGTTCACACGTACGCTTCCCCTAAACCGTTGTCGTACCCTCACCTGGACCCTAAACCGTCCCCGTCCCCTAACCCTAACTCTAGCCCGGACCCTAACCCTAACACTTCCCCGAAGCCTTCCCCTCACCCGTCCCCTAATCCTAACCCGTACGCTCACACTATCCATTCCGCTCACACGTACGCTACCCCTAAACCGTTGTCGTACCCACACCTGGACACTAAACGGTCCCCATCCACTAACCTTAACCCTACCCCAGACCCTAACCCTAAACCTTCCCCGAAGCCTTCCCCTCACCCGTCCCCTAATCCTAACCCGTACGCTCACACTTACCCGCGCCCTCACACGTACGCTCCCCCTAAACCGTTTTCGTACCCTCACCTGGACCCTAAACCGTCCCCGTCCCCTAACCCTAACCCTAGCCCGAACCCTAACCCTAACCGTTGCCCGAAGCCTTCGCCTCACCCGTCCCCTAATCCTAACCCGTACGCTCACACTAAACAGCCCGCTCACACGTACGCTGCCCCTAAACCGTTGTGGTACCCTCACCTGGACCCTAAACCGTCCCAATCCCCTAACACTAACCCTACCCAAACCCTAACCCTAACCCGTCCCCGAAGCCTTCCCCTCACTCGTCCCGTAATCCTAACCCGTACGCTCAAACTCACTCGCGCCGTCACACGTACGCTACCCCTAAACCGCTGTCGTACCTTCATCTGGACCCGAAACCGTCCCCGTCCCCTAACCATAACCCTAGCCCGAACCCTAACCTTAACCCTTCCCCGAAGCCTTCCCCTCACCCGTCTCCTAATCCTAACCCGAACGCTCACACTAACCCGCGCCCTAACACGTACGCTCCCCCTAAACCGTTGTCGTACCCTCACCAGAACCCTAAAGTGTCCCCGTCCCCTAACCCTAACCCTAGCCCGAACCCTAACCCTAACCCTTGCCCGAAGCCTTCCCCTCACCCGTCCCCTAATCCTAACCCGTACGCTCACACTAAACAACCCGCTCACACGTACGCTCCCCCTAAACCGTTGTCGTACACTCACCTGGACCCTAAACCGTCCCCGTACCCAAACACTAACCCTAGCCCGAACCCTAACCCTAACCCTTCCCCGAAGCCTTCCCGTCACCCGTCCCCTAATCCTAACCCGTACGCTCACACTAACCCGCGCCCTCACACGTACGATCCCCCTAAACCGTTGCCGTACCCTCACCTGGACCCTAAACCGTCCCCGTCACCTAACCTTAACCCTATCCCGAACCCTAACCCTAACCCTTCAACAAAGCCTTCCCCTAACCTGTCCCCTAATCCTAACCCATACGCTCACACTAACCGGCGCCTGCACACGTACGCTCCCCCTAAACCGTTGTCGTACCCTCACCTGGACCCTAAACCATCCCCGTCTCCTAAACCTATCCCTAGCCCGAACCCTAACCCTAACCCTTCCCCGAAGCCTTCGCTTCACCCGTCCCCTAAAACTAACCCGTAAGCTCACACTACCACGCGCCCTCACACGTACGCTCCCCCTAAACCGTTGTCGTACACTCACCTGGACCCTAAACCGCCCCCGTCCCCTAACCCTAACCCTAGCCCAAACCCTATCCATAACCCTTTTCCGAAGCCTTCCCCTCACCCGTCCCCTAATCCTACCCCGTACGTTCACACTAACCCGCGCCCTCACACTTACGCTCCCCCTAAACCGTTGTCGTAACCTCACCTGGACCCTAAACCGTCCCCGTCCCCTAACCCTAACCCTAGCCCAGACCCTTACCCTAAACCTTCCCCGAAACCTTCCCCTCACCCGTCACCTAATCCTAACCCGTACGCTCACACTTACACGCGCCCTCACACGTACACTCCCCCTACACCGTTTTCGTACCCTCACCTGGACCCTAAACCGTCCCCGTCCCCTAACCCTAACCCTAGCCCGAACCCTATCCCTAACCTTTCCCGGAAGCCTTCGCCTCACCCGTACCCTAATCCTTACCCGTACGCTCACACTAACCGGCGCCCTCACACGTACGCTCCCCCAAACCGCTGTCGTACCCTCACCTGGACCCTAAACCGTCCCCGTCCCGTAACCCTAACCCTAGCCCGAACCCTAACCCTAACCCTTCCCCGAAGCCATCCCCTCACTCGTCCCCTAATCCTAAGCCATACGCTCACACTAACCCACGCCCTCACACGTACGCTGCCCCTAAACCGTTGTCGTACCCTCACATGGACCCTAAACCGTCCCCATCCCCTAACCCTAACCCTAGCCCGAACCCTAACCCTAAACTTCCCCAAAGCCTTCCCCTCACCCGTCCCCTAATCCTAACCCGTACGCTCACACTAACCCGAGCCCTCACACGTACGCTCCCCCTAACCGTTGTCGTACCCTCACCTGGACGCTAAACCGTCCCCGTCCCCTAACCCTAACCCTAACCCTAGCCCGAACCCTAACCCTGACCCTTCCCCGAAGCCTTCCCCTCAACCGTCCCCCAATCCTAACCCGTACGCTGACACTAACCCGCGCCCTCACACGTACGCTCCCCCTAAACCATTGTCGTACCCTCACCTGGACCCTAAACCATCCCCATCACCTAACCCTAACCCAAGCCCGAACCCTAACCCTAACCCTTCCCCGAAGACCTCCCCTCACCCATCCCCTAATCCTAACCCGTACGCTCACACTAACCCGCGCCCTCACACGTACGCTCCCCCTAAACCATTATCGTGCCCTCACCTGGACCCTAAACCGTCCCCATCCCCTAACCCTAACCCTAGCCCGAACCTTAACCCTAACCATTCCCCGAAACCTTCCCCTCATCCGTCCGCTAATCCTAACCCGTACGCTCACACTAAACCACGTCTTCACATGTACGCTCCCCCTAAACCGTTGTCGTACCCTCACCTGGACCCTAAACCGTCCCCGTCCCCTAACCCTAACCCTAGCCCGAACCCTAACCCTAACCCTTCTCCGAAGCCTTCCCCTCACCCGTCCCCTAATCCTAACCCGTACGCTCACACTATCCATTCCGCTCACAAATACACTGCCCCTAAACCGTTGTCGTACCCACACCTGGACCCTAAACGGTCCCCATCCCCTAATCTTAACCCTAGCCCAGACCCTAACCCTAAACCTTCCCCGAAGCCTTCCCCTCACCCGTCCCCTAATCCTAACCCGTACGCTCACACTTACCCGCGCCCTCACACGTACGCTCCCCCTACACCGTTTTCGTACCCTCACCTGGACCCTAAACCGTCCCCGTCCCCTAACACTAACCCTAGCCCGAACCCTATCCCTAACCTTTCCCGGAAGCCTTCGCCTCACCTGTACCCTAATCCTTACCCGTACGCTCACACTAACCCGCGCCCTCACACGTACGCTCCCCCAAACCGCTGTCGTACCCTCACCTGGACCCTAAACCGTCCCCGTCCCGTAACCCTAACCCTAGCCCGAACCCTAACCCTAACCCTTCCCCGAAGCCATCCCCTCACTCGTCCCCTAATCCTTACCCGTACGCTCACACTAACCCGCGCCCTCACACATACGCTCCCCCTAAACCATTATCGTGCCCTCACCTGGACCCTAAAGCGTCCCCATCCCCTAACCCTAACCCTAGCCCGAACCCTAACCCTAACCCTTCCCCGAAGCCTTCCCCTCACCCGTCCCCTAATCCTAACCCGTACGCTCACACTAACCGGCGCCGGCACACGTACGCTCCCCCTAAACTGTTGTCGTACACTCACCTGGACCCTAAACCGTCCCCGTCCCCTAAACCTAACCCTAGCCCGAACCCTAACCCTAACCCTTCCCCGAAGCCTTCGCTTCACCCGTCCCCTAAAACTAACCCGTAAGCTCACACTACCACGCGCCCTCACACGTACGCTCCCCCTAAACCGTTGTCGTACACTCACCTGGACCCTAAACCGCCCCCGTCCCCTAACCCTAACCCTAGCCCAAACCCTATCCATAACCCTTTTCCGAAGCCTTCCCCTCACCCGTCCCCTAATCCTAACCCGTACGCTCACACTAACCCGCGCCCTCACACTTACGCTCCCCATAAACCGTTGTCGTAACCTCACCTGGACCCTAAACTGTCCCCGTCCCCTAACCCTACCCCTAGCCCGAACCCTAACCCTAAACCTTCCCCGAAGCCTTCCCCTCACCCGTCCCCTAATCCTAACCCGTACGCTCACACTAACCCGCGCCTTCACACGTACGCTCCCCCTAACCGTTGTCGTACCCTCACCTGGACGCTAAACCGTCCCCGTCCCCTAACCCTAACCCTAACCCTAGCCCGAACCCTAACCCTGACCCTTCCCCGAAGCCTTCCCGTCAACTGTCCCCGAATCCTAACCCGTACGCTGACACTAACAAGCGCCCTCACACGTACGCTCCCCCTAAACCATTGTCGTACCCTCACCTGGACCCTAAACCATCCCCACCCCTTAACCCTAACCCTAGCCCGAACCCTAACCCTAACCCTTCCCCGAAGACATCCCCTCACCCATCCCCTAATCCTAACCCGTACGCTCACAGTAACCCGCGCCCTCACACGTACGCTCCCCCTAAACCATTATCGTGCCCTCACCTGGACCCTAAACCGTCCCCATCCCCTAACCCTAACCCTAGCCCAAACCTTAACCCTAACCATTCCCCGAAACCTTCCCCTCACCCGTCCGCTAATCCTAACCTGTACGCTCACACTAACCCACGTCTTCACACGTACGCTCCCCCAAACCGTTGTCGTACCCTCAACTGGACCCTAAACCGTCCCCGTCCCCTAACCCTAACCCTAGCCCGAACCCTAACCCTAACCCTTCCCCAAAGCCTTCCCCTCACCCGTCCCCTAATCCTAACCCGTACGCTCACACTATCCATTCCGCTCACACGTACGCTCCCCCTAAACCGTTGTCGTACCCACACCTGGACCCTAAACGGACCCCATCCCCTAACCTTAACCCTAGCCCAGACCCTAACCCTAAACCTTCCCCGAAGCCTTCCCCTCACCCGTCCCCTAATCCTAACCCGTACGCTCACACTTACCCGCGCCCTCACACGTACGCTCCCCCTAAACCGTTTTCGTACCCTCACCTGGACCCTAAACCGTCCCCGTCCCCTAACCCTAACCGTAGCCCGAACCCTAACCCTAACCGTTGCCCGAAGCCTTCCCCTCACCCGTCCCCTAATCCTAACCCGTACGCTCACACTAAACAGCCCGCTCACACGTACGCTGCCCCTAAACCGTTGTGGTACCCTCACCTGGACCCTAAACCGTCCCAATCCCCTAACACTAACCCTACCCAAACCCTAACCCTAACCCGTCCCCGAAGCCTTCCCCTCACCCGTCCCCTAATCCTAACCCGTACGCTCAAACTAACCCGCGCCGTCACACGTACGCTACCCCTAAACCGCTGTCGTACCTTCATCTGGACCCGAAACCGTCCCCGTCCCCTAACCCTAACCCTAGCCCGAACCCTAACCTTAACCCTTCCCCGAAGCCTTCCCCTCACCCGTCTCCTAATCCTAACCCGAACGCTCACACTAACCCGCGCCCTCACACGTACGCTCCACCTAAACCGCTGTTGTACCCTCAACTGGACCCGAAACCGTCCCCGTCCCCTAACCCTAACCCTAGCCCGAAACCTAACCCTAACACTTCCCCGAAGCCTTTCCCTCACCCGTCCCCTAATCCTAACCCGTAAGCTCACACTAACCCGTGCACTCACATGTACGCTCCTCCTAAACCATTGTCGTACCCTCACCTGGGCCCTAAACCGTCCCCGTCCCCTAACCCTAACCCTAGCCCAAACCCTAACCCTAACCCTTCCCCGAAGCCTTCCCCTCACCCGTCCCGTAATCCTAACCCGTACGCTCACACTAACCCGCGCCCTCACACGTACGCTCCCCCTAAACCGTTGTCGTACCCTCACCTGGACCCTAAACCGTCCCCGTCCCCAAACCCTAACCCTAGCCCGAACCCTAACCCTAACCCTTCCCCGAAGCCTTCCCGTCACCCGTCCCCTAATCCTAACCCGTACGCTCACACTAACCCGCGCCCTCACACGTACGCTCCCCCTAAACCGTTGTCGTACCCTTACCTGGACCCTAAACCGTCCCCGTCACCTAACCTTAACCCTAGCCCGAACCCTAACCCTAACCCTTCAAAAAAGCCTTCCCCTAACCTGTCCCCTAATCCTAACACATACGCTCACACTAACCAGCGCCCGCACACGTACGCTCCCCCTAAACCGTTGTCGTACACTCACCTGGACCCTAAACCGTCCCCGTCCCCTAAACCTATCCCTAGCCCGAACCCTAACCCTAACCCTTCCCCGAAGCCTTCGCTTCACCCGTCCCCTAAAACTAACCCGTAAGCTCACACTACCACGCGCCCTCACACGTACGCTCCCCCTAAACCGTTGTCGTACACTCACCTGGACCCTAAACCGCCCCCGTCCCCTAACCCTACCCCTAGCCCGAACCCTAACCCTAAACCTTCCCCGAAGCCTTCCCCTCACCCGTCCCCTAATCCTAACCCGTACGCTCACACTAACCCGCGCCTTCACACGTACGCTCCCCCTAACCGTTGTCGTACCCTCACCTGGACGCTAAACCGTCCCCGTCCCCTAACCCTAACCCTAACCCTAGCCCGAACCCTAACCCTGACCCTTCCCCGAAGCCTTCCCGTCAACTGTCCCCGAATCCTAACCCGTACGCTGACACTAACAAGCGCCCTCACACGTACGCTCCCCCTAAACCATTGTCGTACCCTCACCTGGACCCTAAACCATCCCCACCCCTTAACCCTAACCCTAGCCCGAACCCTAACCCTAACCCTTCCCCGAAGACATCCCCTCACCCATCCCCTAATCCTAACCCGTACGCTCACAGTAACCCGCGCCCTCACACGTACGCTCCCCCTAAACCATTATCGTGCCCTCACCTGGACCCTAAACCGTCCCCATCCCCTAACCCTAACCCTAGCCCAAACCTTAACCCTAACCATTCCCCGAAACCTTCCCCTCACCCGTCCGCTAATCCTAACCTGTACGCTCACACTAACCCACGTCTTCACACGTACGCTCCCCCAAACCGTTGTCGTACCCTCAACTGGACCCTAAACCGTCCCCGTCCCCTAACCCTAACCCTAGCCCGAACCCTAACCCTAACCCTTCCCCAAAGCCTTCCCCTCACCCGTCCCCTAATCCTAACCCGTACGCTCACACTATCCATTCCGCTCACACGTACGCTCCCCCTAAACCGTTGTCGTACCCACACCTGGACCCTAAACGGACCCCATCCCCTAACCTTAACCCTAGCCCAGACCCTAACCCTAAACCTTCCCCGAAGCCTTCCCCTCACCCGTCCCCTAATCCTAACCCGTACGCTCACACTTACCCGCGCCCTCACACGTACGCTCCCCCTAAACCGTTTTCGTACCCTCACCTGGACCCTAAACCGTCCCCGTCCCCTAACCCTAACCGTAGCCCGAACCCTAACCCTAACCGTTGCCCGAAGCCTTCCCCTCACCCGTCCCCTAATCCTAACCCGTACGCTCACACTAAACAGCCCGCTCACACGTACCCTGCCCCTAAACCGTTGTGGTACCCTCACCTGGACCCTAAACCGTCCCAATCCCCTAACACTAACCCTACCCAAACCCTAACCCTAACCCGTCCCCGAAGCCTTCCCCTCACCCGTCCCCTAATCCTAACCCGTACGCTCAAACTAACCCGCGCCGTCACACGTACGCTACCCCTAAACCGCTGTCGTACCTTCATCTGGACCCGAAACCGTCCCCGTCCCCTAACCCTAACCCTAGCCCGAACCCTAACCTTAACCCTTCCCCGAAGCCTTCCCCTCACCCGTCTCCTAATCCTAACCCGAACGCTCACACTAACCCGCGCCCTCACACGTACGCTCCACCTAAACTGCTGTTGTACCCTCAACTGGACCCGAAACCGTCCCCGTCCCCTAACCCTAACCCTAGCCCGAAACCTAACCCTAACACTTCCCCGAAGCCTTTCCCTCACCCGTCCCCTAATCCTAACCCGTAAGCTCACACTAACCCGTGCACTCACATGTACGCTCCTCCTAAACCATTGTCGTACCCTCACCTGGGCCCTAAACCGTCCCCGTCCCCTAACCCTAACCCTAGCCCAAACCCTAACCCTAACCCTTCCCCGAAGCCTTCCCCTCACCCGTCCCGTAATCCTAACCCGTACGCTCACACTAACCCGCGCCCTCACACGTACGCTCCCCCTAAACCGTTGTCGTACCCTCACCTGGACCCTAAACCGTCCCCGTCCCCAAACCCTAACCCTAGCCCGAACCCTAACCCTAACCCTTCCCCGAAGCCTTCCCGTCACCCGTCCCCTAATCCTAACCCGTACGCTCACACTAACCCGCGCCCTCACACGTACGCTCCCCCTAAACCGTTGTCGTACCCTTACCTGGACCCTAAACCGTCCCCGTCACCTAACCTTAACCCTAGCCCGAACCCTAACCCTAACCCTTCAAAAAAGCCTTCCCCTAACCTGTCCCCTAATCCTAACACATACGCTCACACTAACCAGCGCCCGCACACGTACGCTCCCCCTAAACCGTTGTCGTACACTCACCTGGACCCTAAACCGTCCCCGTCCCCTAAACCTATCCCTAGCCCGAACCCTAACCCTAACCCTTCCCCGAAGCCTTCGCTTCACCCGTCCCCTAAAACTAACCCGTAAGCTCACACTACCACGCGCCCTCACACGTACGCTCCCCCTAAACCGTTGTCGTACACTCACCTGGACCCTAAACCGCCCCCGTCCCCTAACCCTAACCATAGCCCAAACCCTATCCATAACCCTTTTCCGAAGCCTTCCCCTCACCCGTCCCCTAATCCTAACCCGTACGCTCACACTAACCCGCGCCCTCACACTTACGCTCCCCCTAAACCGTTGTCGTAACCTCACCTGGACCCTAAACCGTCCCCGTCCCCTAACCCTAACCCTAGCCCGAACTCTAACCCTAAACCTTCCCCGAAGCCTTCCCCTCACCCGTCCCCTAATCCTAACGCGTACGCTCACATTAACCCGCGCCTTCACACGTACGCCCCCCCTACCCGTTGTCGTACCCTCACCTGGACGCTAAACCGTCCCTGTCCCCTAACCCTAACCCTAACCCTAGCCCGAACCCTAACCCTGACCCTTCCCCGAAGCCTTCCCGTCAACCGTCCCCCAATCCTAACCCGTACGCTGACACTAACCCGCGCCCTCACACGTACGCTCCCCCTAAACCATTGTCGTACCCTCACCTGGACCCTAAACCATCCCCGTCCCCTAACCCTAACCCTAGCCCGAACCCTAACCCTAACCCTTCCCCGAAGACATTCCCTCACCCATCCCCTAATCCTAACCCGTACGCTCACACTAACCCGCGCCCTCACACGTACACTCCCCCTAAACCATGATCGTGCCCTCACCTGGACCCTAAACCGTCCCCATCCCCTAACCCTAACCCTAGCCCGAACCCTAACCCTAACCCTTCCCCGAAGCCTTCGCTTCACCCGTCCCCTAAAACTAACCCGTAAGCTCACACTACCACGCGCCCTCACACGTACGCTCCCCCTAAACCGTTGTCGTACACTCACCTGGACCCTAAACCGCCCCCGTCCCCTAACCCTAACCCTAGCCCAAACCCTATCCATAACCCTTTTCCGAAGCCTTCCCCTCACCCGTCCCCTAATCCTAACCCGTACGCTCACACTAACCCGCACCCTCACACTTACGCTCCCCATAAACCATTGCCGTAACCTCACCTGGACCCTAAACCGTCCCCGTCCCCTAACCCTACCCCTAGCCCGAACCCTAACCCTAAACCTTCCCCGAAGCCTTCCCCTCACCCGTCCCCTAATCCTAACACGTACGCTCACACTAACATGCGCCTTCACACGTACTCTCCCCCTAACCGTTGTCGTACCCTCACCTGGACGCTAAACCGTCCCCGTCCCCTAACCCTAACACTAACCCTAGCCCGAACCCTAACCCTGACCCTTCCCCGAAGCCTTCCCCTCAACCGTCCCCCAATCCTAACCCGTACGCTGACACTAACCCACGCCCTCACACGTACGCTCCCCCTAAACCATTGTCGTACCCTCACCTGGACCCTAAACCATCCCCATCCCCTAACCCTAACCCTAGCCCGAACCCTAACCCTAACCCTTCCCCGAAGACATCCCCTCACCCATCCCCTAATCCTAACCCGTACGCTCACACTAACCCGCGCCCTCACACGTACGCTCCCCCTAAACCATTATCGTGCCCTCACCTGGACCCTAAACCGTCCCCATCCCCTAACCCTAACCCTAGCCCGAACCTTAACCCTAACCATTCCCCGAAACCTTCCCCTCACCCATCCGCTAATCCTAACCCGTACGCTCACACTAACCCACGTGTTCACACGTACGCTTCCCCTAAACCGTTGTCGTACCCTCACCTGGACCCTAAACCGTCCCCGTCCCCTAACCCTAACTCTAGCCCGGACCCTAACCCTAACCCTTCCCCGAAGCCTTCCCCTCACCCGTCCCCTAATCCTAACCCGTACGCTCACACTAAACAGCCCGCTCACACGTACGCTGCCCCTAAACCGTTGTGGTACCCTCACCTGGACCCTAAACCGTCCCAATCCCCTAACACTAACCCTACCCAAACCCTAACCCTAACCCGTCCCCGAAGCCTTCCCCTCACCCGTCCCCTAATCCTAACCCGTACGCTCAAACTAACCCGCGCCGTCACACGTACGCTACCCCTAAACCGCTGTCGTACCTTCATCTGGACCCGAAACCGTCCCCGTCCCCTAACCCTAACCCTAGCCCGAACCCTAACCTTAACCCTTCCCCGAAGCCTTCCCCTCACCCGTCTCCTAATCCTAACCCGAACGCTCACACTAACCCGCGCCCTCACACGTACGCTCCACCTAAACCGCTGTTGTACCCTCAACTGGACCCGAAACCGTCCCCGTCCCCTAACCCTAACCCTAGCCCGAAACCTAACCCTAACACTTCCCCGAAGCCTTTCCCTCACCCGTCCCCTAATCCTAACCCGTAAGCTCACACTAACCCGTGCACTCACATGTACGCTCCTCCTAAACCATTGTCGTACCCTCACCTGGGCCCTAAACCGTCCCCGTCCCCTAACCCTAACCCTAGCCCAAACCCTAACCCTAACCCTTCCCCGAAGCCTTCCCCTCACCCGTCCCGTAATCCTAACCCGTACGCTCACACTAACCCGCGCCCTCACACGTACGCTCCCCCTAAACCGTTGTCGTACCCTCACCTGGACCCTAAACCGTCCCCGTCCCCAAACCCTAACCCTAGCCCGAACCCTAACCCTAACCCTTCCCCGAAGCCTTCCCGTCACCCGTCCCCTAATCCTAACCCGTACGCTCACACTAACCCGCGCCCTCACACGTACGCTCCCCCTAAACCGTTGTCGTACCCTTACCTGGACCCTAAACCGTCCCCGTCACCTAACCTTAACCCTAGCCCGAACCCTAACCCTAACCCTTCAAAAAAGCCTTCCCCTAACCTGTCCCCTAATCCTAACACATACGCTCACACTAACCAGCGCCCGCACACGTACGCTCCCCCTAAACCGTTGTCGTACACTCACCTGGACCCTAAACCGTCCCCGTCCCCTAAACCTATCCCTAGCCCGAACCCTAACCCTAACCCTTCCCCGAAGCCTTCGCTTCACCCGTCCCCTAAAACTAACCCGTAAGCTCACACTACCACGCGCCCTCACACGTACGCTCCCCCTAAACCGTTGTCGTACACTCACCTGGACCCTAAACCGCCCCCGTCCCCTAACCCTACCCCTAGCCCGAACCCTAACCCTAAACCTTCCCCGAAGCCTTCCCCTCACCCGTCCCCTAATCCTAACCCGTACGCTCACACTAACCCGCGCCTTCACACGTACGCTCCCCCTAACCGTTGTCGTACCCTCACCTGGACGCTAAACCGTCCCCGTCCCCTAACCCTAACCCTAACCCTAGCCCGAACCCTAACCCTGACCCTTCCCCGAAGCCTTCCCGTCAACTGTCCCCGAATCCTAACCCGTACGCTGACACTAACAAGCGCCCTCACACGTACGCTCCCCCTAAACCATTGTCGTACCCTCACCTGGACCCTAAACCATCCCCACCCCTTAACCCTAACCCTAGCCCGAACCCTAACCCTAACCCTTCCCCGAAGACATCCCCTCACCCATCCCCTAATCCTAACCCGTACGCTCACAGTAACCCGCGCCCTCACACGTACGCTCCCCCTAAACCATTATCGTGCCCTCACCTGGACCCTAAACCGTCCCCATCCCCTAACCCTAACCCTAGCCCAAACCTTAACCCTAACCATTCCCCGAAACCTTCCCCTCACCCGTCCGCTAATCCTAACCTGTACGCTCACACTAACCCACGTCTTCACACGTACGCTCCCCCAAACCGTTGTCGTACCCTCAACTGGACCCTAAACCGTCCCCGTCCCCTAACCCTAACCCTAGCCCGAACCCTAACCCTAACCCTTCCCCAAAGCCTTCCCCTCACCCGTCCCCTAATCCTAACCCGTACGCTCACACTATCCATTCCACTCACACGTACGCTCCCCCTAAACCGTTGTCGTACCCACACCTGGACCCTAAACGGACCCCATCCCCTAACCTTAACCCTAGCCCAGACCCTAACCCTAAACCTTCCCCGAAGCCTTCCCCTCACCCGTCCCCTAATCCTAACCCGTACGCTCACACTTACCCGCGCCCTCACACGTACGCTCCCCCTAAACCGTTTTCGTACCCTCACCTGGACCCTAAACCGTCCCCGTCCCCTAACCCTAACCGTAGCCCGAACCCTAACCCTAACCGTTGCCCGAAGCCTTCCCCTCACCCGTCCCCTAATCCTAACCCGTACGCTCACACTAAACAGCCCGCTCACACGTACCCTGCCCCTAAACCGTTGTGGTACCCTCACCTGGACCCTAAACCGTCCCAATCCCCTAACACTAACCCTACCCAAACCCTAACCCTAACCCGTCCCCGAAGCCTTCCCCTCACCCGTCCCCTAATCCTAACCCGTACGCTCAAACTAACCCGCGCCGTCACACGTACGCTACCCCTAAACCGCTGTCGTACCTTCATCTGGACCCGAAACCGTCCCCGTCCCCTAACCCTAACCCTAGCCCGAACCCTAACCTTAACCCTTCCCCGAAGCCTTCCCCTCACCCGTCTCCTAATCCTAACCCGAACGCTCACACTAACCCGCGCCCTCACACGTACGCTCCACCTAAACTGCTGTTGTACCCTCAACTGGACCCGAAACCGTCCCCGTCCCCTAACCCTAACCCTAGCCCGAAACCTAACCCTAACACTTCCCCGAAGCCTTTCCCTCACCCGTCCCCTAATCCTAACCCGTAAGCTCACACTAACCCGTGCACTCACATGTACGCTCCTCCTAAACCATTGTCGTACCCTCACCTGGGCCCTAAACCGTCCCCGTCCCCTAACCCTAACCCTAGCCCAAACCCTAACCCTAACCCTTCCCCGAAGCCTTCCCCTCACCCGTCCCGTAATCCTAACCCGTACGCTCACACTAACCCGCGCCCTCACACGTACGCTCCCCCTAAACCGTTGTCGTACCCTCACCTGGACCCTAAACCGTCCCCGTCCCCAAACCCTAACCCTAGCCCGAACCCTAACCCTAACCCTTCCCCGAAGCCTTCCCGTCACCCGTCCCCTAATCCTAACCCGTACGCTCACACTAACCCGCGCCCTCACACGTACGCTCCCCCTAAACCGTTGTCGTACCCTTACCTGGACCCTAAACCGTCCCCGTCACCTAACCTTAACCCTAGCCCGAACCCTAACCCTAACCCTTCAAAAAAGCCTTCCCCTAACCTGTCCCCTAATCCTAACACATACGCTCACACTAACCAGCGCCCGCACACGTACGCTCCCCCTAAACCGTTGTCGTACACTCACCTGGACCCTAAACCGTCCCCGTCCCCTAAACCTATCCCTAGCCCGAACCCTAACCCTAACCCTTCCCCGAAGCCTTCGCTTCACCCGTCCCCTAAAACTAACCCGTAAGCTCACACTACCACGCGCCCTCACACGTACGCTCCCCCTAAACCGTTGTCGTACACTCACCTGGACCCTAAACCGCCCCCGTCCCCTAACCCTAACCATAGCCCAAACCCTATCCATAACCCTTTTCCGAAGCCTTCCCCTCACCCGTCCCCTAATCCTAACCCGTACGCTCACACTAACCCGCGCCCTCACACTTACGCTCCCCCTAAACCGTTGTCGTAACCTCACCTGGACCCTAAACCGTCCCCGTCCCCTAACCCTAACCCTAGCCCGAACTCTAACCCTAAACCTTCCCCGAAGCCTTCCCCTCACCCGTCCCCTAATCCTAACGCGTACGCTCACATTAACCCGCGCCTTCACACGTACGCCCCCCCTACCCGTTGTCGTACCCTCACCTGGACGCTAAACCGTCCCTGTCCCCTAACCCTAACCCTAACCCTAGCCCGAACCCTAACCCTGACCCTTCCCCGAAGCCTTCCCGTCAACCGTCCCCCAATCCTAACCCGTACGCTGACACTAACCCGCGCCCTCACACGTACGCTCCCCCTAAACCATTGTCGTACCCTCACCTGGACCCTAAACCATCCCCGTCCCCTAACCCTAACCCTAGCCCGAACCCTAACCCTAACCCTTCCCCGAAGACATTCCCTCACCCATCCCCTAATCCTAACCCGTACGCTCACACTAACCCGCGCCCTCACACGTACACTCCCCCTAAACCATGATCGTGCCCTCACCTGGACCCTAAACCGTCCCCATCCCCTAACCCTAACCCTAGCCCGAACCCTAACCCTAACCCTTCCCCGAAGCCTTCGCTTCACCCGTCCCCTAAAACTAACCCGTAAGCTCACACTACCACGCGCCCTCACACGTACGCTCCCCCTAAACCGTTGTCGTACACTCACCTGGACCCTAAACCGCCCCCGTCCCCTAACCCTAACCCTAGCCCAAACCCTATCCATAACCCTTTTCCGAAGCCTTCCCCTCACCCGTCCCCTAATCCTAACCCGTACGCTCACACTAACCCGCACCCTCACACTTACGCTCCCCATAAACCATTGCCGTAACCTCACCTGGACCCTAAACCGTCCCCGTCCCCTAACCCTACCCCTAGCCCGAACCCTAACCCTAAACCTTCCCCGAAGCCTTCCCCTCACCCGTCCCCTAATCCTAACCCGTACGCTCACACTAACATGCGCCTTCACACGTACTCTCCCCCTAACCGTTGTCGTACCCTCACCTGGACGCTAAACCGTCCCCGTCCCCTAACCCTAACACTAACCCTAGCCCGAACCCTAACCCTGACCCTTCCCCGAAGCCTTCCCCTCAACCGTCCCCCAATCCTAACCCGTACGCTGACACTAACCCACGCCCTCACACGTACGCTCCCCCTAAACCATTGTCGTACCCTCACCTGGACCCTAAACCATCCCCATCCCCTAACCCTAACCCTAGCCCGAACCCTAACCCTAACCCTTCCCCGAAGACATCCCCTCACCCATCCCCTAATCCTAACCCGTACGCTCACACTAACCCGCGCCCTCACACGTACGCTCCCCCTAAACCATTATCGTGCCCTCACCTGGACCCTAAACCGTCCCCATCCCCTAACCCTAACCCTAGCCCGAACCTTAACCCTAACCATTCCCCGAAACCTTCCCCTCACCCATCCGCTAATCCTAACCCGTACGCTCACACTAACCCACGTGTTCACACGTACGCTTCCCCTAAACCGTTGTCGTACCCTCACCTGGACCCTAAACCGTCCCCGTCCCCTAACCCTAACTCTAGCCCGGACCCTAACCCTAACACTTCCCCGAAGCCTTCCCCTCACCCGTCCCCTAATCCTAACCCGTACGCTCACACTATCCATTCCGCTCACACGTACGCTACCCCTAAACCGTTGTCGTACCCACACCTGGACACTAAACGGTCCCCATCCACTAACCTTAACCCTACCCCAGACCCTAACCCTAAACCTTCCCCGAAGCCTTCCCCTCACCCGTCCCCTAATCCTAACCCGTACGCTCACACTTACCCGCGCCCTCACACGTACGCTCCCCCTAAACCGTTTTCGTACCCTCACCTGGACCCTAAACCGTCCCCGTCCCCTAACCCTAACCCTAGCCCGAACCCTAACCCTAACCGTTGCCCGAAGCCTTCGCCTCACCCGTCCCCTAATCCTAACCCGTACGCTCACACTAAACAGCCCGCTCACACGTACGCTGCCCCTAAACCGTTGTGGTACCCTCACCTGGACCCTAAACCGTCCCAATCCCCTAACACTAACCCTACCCAAACCCTAACCCTAACCCGTCCCCGAAGCCTTCCCCTCACTCGTCCCGTAATCCTAACCCGTACGCTCAAACTCACTCGCGCCGTCACACGTACGCTACCCCTAAACCGCTGTCGTACCTTCATCTGGACCCGAAACCGTCCCCGTCCCCTAACCATAACCCTAGCCCGAACCCTAACCTTAACCCTTCCCCGAAGCCTTCCCCTCACCCGTCTCCTAATCCTAACCCGAACGCTCACACTAACCCGCGCCCTAACACGTACGCTCCCCCTAAACCGTTGTCGTACCCTCACCAGAACCCTAAAGTGTCCCCGTCCCCTAACCCTAACCCTAGCCCGAACCCTAACCCTAACCCTTGCCCGAAGCCTTCCCCTCACCCGTCCCCTAATCCTAACCCGTACGCTCACACTAAACAACCCGCTCACACGTACGCTCCCCCTAAACCGTTGTCGTACACTCACCTGGACCCTAAACCGTCCCCGTACCCAAACACTAACCCTAGCCCGAACCCTAACCCTAACCCTTCCCCGAAGCCTTCCCGTCACCCGTCCCCTAATCCTAACCCGTACGCTCACACTAACCCGCGCCCTCACACGTACGATCCCCCTAAACCGTTGCCGTACCCTCACCTGGACCCTAAACCGTCCCCGTCACCTAACCTTAACCCTATCCCGAACCCTAACCCTAACCCTTCAACAAAGCCTTCCCCTAACCTGTCCCCTAATCCTAACCCATACGCTCACACTAACCGGCGCCTGCACACGTACGCTCCCCCTAAACCGTTGTCGTACCCTCACCTGGACCCTAAACCATCCCCGTCTCCTAAACCTATCCCTAGCCCGAACCCTAACCCTAACCCTTCCCCGAAGCCTTCGCTTCACCCGTCCCCTAAAACTAACCCGTAAGCTCACACTACCACGCGCCCTCACACGTACGCTCCCCCTAAACCGTTGTCGTACACTCACCTGGACCCTAAACCGCCCCCGTCCCCTAACCCTAACCCTAGCCCAAACCCTATCCATAACCCTTTTCCGAAGCCTTCCCCTCACCCGTCCCCTAATCCTACCCCGTACGTTCACACTAACCCGCGCCCTCACACTTACGCTCCCCCTAAACCGTTGTCGTAACCTCACCTGGACCCTAAACCGTCCCCGTCCCCTAACCCTAACCCTAGCCCAGACCCTTACCCTAAACCTTCCCCGAAACCTTCCCCTCACCCGTCACCTAATCCTAACCCGTACGCTCACACTTACACGCGCCCTCACACGTACACTCCCCCTACACCGTTTTCGTACCCTCACCTGGACCCTAAACCGTCCCCGTCCCCTAACCCTAACCCTAGCCCGAACCCTATCCCTAACCTTTCCCGGAAGCCTTCGCCTCACCCGTACCCTAATCCTTACCCGTACGCTCACACTAACCGGCGCCCTCACACGTACGCTCCCCCAAACCGCTGTCGTACCCTCACCTGGACCCTAAACCGTCCCCGTCCCGTAACCCTAACCCTAGCCCGAACCCTAACCCTAACCCTTCCCCGAAGCCATCCCCTCACTCGTCCCCTAATCCTAAGCCATACGCTCACACTAACCCACGCCCTCACACGTACGCTGCCCCTAAACCGTTGTCGTACCCTCACATGGACCCTAAACCGTCCCCATCCCCTAACCCTAACCCTAGCCCGAACCCTAACCCTAAACTTCCCCAAAGCCTTCCCCTCACCCGTCCCCTAATCCTAACCCGTACGCTCACACTAACCCGAGCCCTCACACGTACGCTCCCCCTAACCGTTGTCGTACCCTCACCTGGACGCTAAACCGTCCCCGTCCCCTAACCCTAACCCTAACCCTAGCCCGAACCCTAACCCTGACCCTTCCCCGAAGCCTTCCCCTCAACCGTCCCCCAATCCTAACCCGTACGCTGACACTAACCCGCGCCCTCACACGTACGCTCCCCCTAAACCATTGTCGTACCCTCACCTGGACCCTAAACCATCCCCATCACCTAACCCTAACCCAAGCCCGAACCCTAACCCTAACCCTTCCCCGAAGACCTCCCCTCACCCATCCCCTAATCCTAACCCGTACGCTCACACTAACCCGCGCCCTCACACGTACGCTCCCCCTAAACCATTATCGTGCCCTCACCTGGACCCTAAACCGTCCCCATCCCCTAACCCTAACCCTAGCCCGAACCTTAACCCTAACCATTCCCCGAAACCTTCCCCTCATCCGTCCGCTAATCCTAACCCGTACGCTCACACTAAACCACGTCTTCACATGTACGCTCCCCCTAAACCGTTGTCGTACCCTCACCTGGACCCTAAACCGTCCCCGTCCCCTAACCCTAACCCTAGCCCGAACCCTAACCCTAACCCTTCTCCGAAGCCTTCCCCTCACCCGTCACCTAATCCTAACCCGTACGCTCACACTATCCATTCCGCTCACAAATACACTGCCCCTAAACCGTTGTCGTACCCACACCTGGACCCTAAACGGTCCCCATCCCCTAATCTTAACCCTAGCCCAGACCCTAACCCTAAACCTTCCCCGAAGCCTTCCCCTCACCCGTCCCCTAATCCTAACCCGTACGCTCACACTTACCCGCGCCCTCACACGTACGCTCCCCCTACACCGTTTTCGTACCCTCACCTGGACCCTAAACCGTCCCCGTCCCCTAACACTAACCCTAGCCCGAACCCTATCCCTAACCTTTCCCGGAAGCCTTCGCCTCACCTGTACCCTAATCCTTACCCGTACGCTCACACTAACCCGCGCCCTCACACGTACGCTCCCCCAAACCGCTGTCGTACCCTCACCTGGACCCTAAACCGTCCCCGTCCCGTAACCCTAACCCTAGCCCGAACCCTAACCCTAACCCTTCCCCGAAGCCATCCCCTCACTCGTCCCCTAATCCTAACCCGTTCGCTCACACTAACATGCGCCCTCACACGTATGCTCCCGCTAAACCGTTGTCGTACCCTCACCTGGACCCTAAACCTTCCCCGTCCCCTAACCCTAACCCTAGCCCGAACCCTAACCCTAACCATTCCCCGAAAGCCTTCCCCTCACCCGTCCCCTAATCCTAACCCGTACGCTCACACTAACCCGCGCCCTGACACGTACGCTCCCCTTAAACCGCTGACGTACCCTCACCTGGACCCTAAACCGTCCCCTTCCCCTACCCCTAACCCTAGCCCAAACGCTAACCCTAACTCTTCCCCGAAACCTTCCCCTCAACCGTCCCCTAATCCTAACCCGTACGCTCACACTAACCCACGCCCTCACACGTACGCTACCCCTAAACCGTTGTCGTACCCTCACCTGGACCTTAAACCGTCCCCGTCCCCTAACCCTAACCCTAGCCTGAACCCTAACCCTAACCCTTCCCCGAAGTCTTCCCCTCACCCGTCCCCTAATCCTAACCCGTACGCTCACACTAACCCACGCCCTCACACGTACGCTCCTCCTAAACCGTTGTCGTACCCTCACTTGGACCCTAAACCGTCCCCATCCCTTAACCCTAACCCTACCCAAACCCTAACCGTAACCCGTCCCCGAAGCCTTCCCCTCACCCTTCCCCTAATCCTAACCCGTACGCTCACACTAACCCGCGCCCTCAAACGTATGCTACCCCTAAACCGTTGTCGTTCCCTCATCTGGATCCTAAACCGTCCCCGTCCCCTAACCCTAACCCTACCCGAAACATAACACTAACCCTTCTCCAAAGCCTTCCCGTCTCCCGTCCCCTAATCCTAACCCGTACGCTCACACTAACCCGCGCACTCACAAGTACACTCCCCATAAACCGCTGTCGTACCCTCACCTGGACCCTAAACCGTCCCCGTACCCTAACCCTAACCCTATCCCGAACCCTAACCCTATCACTTCCCCTCACCCGTCCCCTAATCCTAACCCGTACGCTCACACTAACCCGCGCCTCACACGTACGCTCCCCCTAAACCGTTGTCGTACCCTCACCTGGACCCTATACATCCCCGTCCCCTAAACCTAACCCTAGGCCGAACCCTAACCCTAACCCTTCCCCGAAGCCTTCCCCTCACCCGTCCCCTAATCCAAACCAGTAGGCTCACACTAACCCACGCCCTCACACGTACGCTCACCCTAAAGCATTGTCGTACCCTCACCTGGACCCTAAACCGTCCCCATCCCCTAACCCTAACCCTAGCCCGAACCCTAACCCTAACCTTTCCCCAAAGGGTTCCCCTAACCTGTCCCCTAATCCTAACCCGTACGCTCACACTAACCCGCGCCCTCACACGTACGCTCTCCCTAAACCGTTGTCGTACACTCACCTGGACCCTAAACCGTCCCCGTCCCGTAACCCTAACCCTAGCCCGAACCCTAACCCTAACCATTCCCCGAAGCCTTCCCCTCACTCGTCCCCTAATCCTAAGCCGTACGCTCACACTAACCCATGCCCTCACACGTACGCTGCCCCTAAACCGTTGTCGTACCCTCACATGGACCCGATACCGTCCCCATCCCCTAACCCTAACCCTAGCCCGAAGCCTAACTCTAATCCTTCCGTGAAGCCTTCACCCACCCGTCACCTAATCCTAACCCGTACGCTCACACTAACCCGCGCCCTCACACGTACACTCCCCCTAAACCGTTGTCGTTCCCTCATCTGGATCCTAAACCGTCCCCGTCCCCTAACCCTAACCCTAGCCCGAAACATAACACTAACCCTTCTCCGAAGCCTTCATGTCACCCGTCCCCTAATCCTAACCCGCACGCTCACACTAACCCGCGCCCTCACACGTACGCTCCCCCTAAACCGTTGTCGTACCCTCACCTGGAACCTAAACCGTCCCGGTCCCCTAACCCTAACCCTAGTCCGAACCCTAACCCTAACCCTTCCCCGAAGCCTTCCCCTCACCCGACCCCTAATCCTAACCCGTACGCTCACACTAACCCGCGCCCTCACACGTACGCTCCCCCTAAACCATTATCGTGCCCTCACCTGGACCCTAAACCGTCCCCATCCCCTAACCCTAACCCTAGCCCGAACCTTAACCCTAACCATTCCCCGAAACCTTCCCCTCACCCGTCCCCTAATCCTAACCCGTACGCTCACACTAACCCACGTCTTCACACGTACGCTCCCCCTAAACCGTTGTCGTACCCTCACCTGGACCCTAAACCGTCCCCGTCCCCTAACCCTAACCCTAGCCCGAACCCTAACCCTAACCCTTGCCCGAAGCTTCCCCTCAACCGTCCCCTAATCCTAAACCGTATGCTCACACTAAACAGCCCGCTCACACGTACACTGCCCCTAAACCGTTGTGGTACCCTCACCTGGACCCTGAACCGTCCCCATCCCCTAAAACTAACCCTACCCAAACCCTAACCCTAACCCGTCCCCGAAGCCTTCCCCTAACCCGTCCCCTAATCCTAACCCGTACGCTCAAACTAACCCGCGCCCTCACACGTACGCTCCCCCTAAACCGATGTGGTACCTTCATCGGGACCCGAAACCGTCCCCGTCCCCTAACCCTAACCCTAGCCCGAACCCTAACCTTAACCCTTCCCCGAAGCCTTCCCCTCACCGTCTCCTAATCCTAACCCGAACGCTCACACTAACGCGCGCCCTCACACGTACGCTCCACCTAAACCGCTGTCATACCCTAAACTGGACCCGAAACCGTCCCCATCCCCTAACCCTAACCCTAGCCCGAACCCTAACCCTAACCCTTCCCCGAAGCCTTCCCGTCACCCGTCCCCGAATCCTAACCCGTACGCTCACACTAACCCGCGCCCTCACACGTACGCTCCCCCTAAACCGTTGTCGTACCCTCACCTGGACCATAAACCGTCCCCGTCACCTCACCCTAACCCTAGCCCGAACACTAACCCTAACCCTTCAACAAAGCCTTCCCCTCACCCGTCCCCTAATCCTAACCCGTACGCTCACACTTACCCGCGCCCTCACACGTACGCTCCCCCTAAACAGTTTTCGTACCCTCACCTGGACCCTAAACCGTCCCCGTCCCCTAACGCTAACCCTAGCCCAAAACCTAACCCTAACCCTTCCCCGAAGCCTTCCCCTCACCCGTCCCCTAATGCTAGCCCGTACGCTCACACTAACCCGCGCCCTAACACGTACGCTCCCCCTAAACCGTTGTCGTACCATCACCTGGACCCTAAAGTGTCCCCGTCCCCTAACCCTAACCCTAGCCCGAACCCTAACCCTAACCCTTGCCCGAAGCCTTCCCCTCACCCGTCCCCTAATCCTAACCCGTACGCTCACACTAAACAGCCCGCTCACACGTACGCTGCCCCTAAACCGTTGTGGTACCCTCACCTGGACCCTAAACTGTCCCCATCCCCTAACACTAACCCTACGCAAACCCTAACCCTAACCCGTCCCCGAAGCCTTCCCCTCACCCGTCCCCTAATCCTAACCCGTACGCTCACACTAACCGGCGCCCTCACACGTACGCTCCCCCTAAACCGATGTCGTACCTTCATCTGGACCCGAAACCGTCCCCGTCCCCTAACCCTAACCCTAGCCCGAACCCTAACCTTAACCCTTCCCCGAAGCCTTCCCCTCACCCGTCTCCTAATCCTATCCCGAACGGTCACACTAACCAGTGCCCTCACACGTACGCTCCACCTAAACCGCTCTCGTACCCTCAACTGGACTCGAAACCGTCCCCAACCCCTAACCCTAACCCTAACCCGAACCCTAACCCTAACACTTCCCCGAAGCCTTCCCCTCACCCGTCCCCTAATCCTAACCCGTACGCTCACACTAACCCGCGCCCTCAAACGTATGCTCCCCCTAAACCGTTGTGGTACCCTCACTTGGACCCTAAACCGTCCCCGTCCCCTAACCCTAACCCTAGCCCGAACCCTAACCCTAACCCTTCCCCGAAGCCTTCCCGTCACCCGTCCCCTAATCCTAACCCGTACGCTCACACTAACCCGCGCCCTCACACGTACGCTCCCCCTAAACCGTTGTCGTACACTCACCTGGACCATAAACCGTCCCCGTCACCTAACCCTAACCCTAGCCCGAACCCTAACCCTAACCCTTCAACAAAGCCTTCCCCTAACCTGTCCCCTAATCCTAACCCGTACGCTCACACTAACCGGCGCCCTCACATGTACGCTCCCCCTAAACCGTTGTCGTACACTCACCTGGACCCTAAACCGTCCCTGTCCCATAAACCTAACCGTAGCCCGAACCCTAACCCTAACCCTTCCCCGAAGCCTTCGCTTCACCCGTCCCCTAAAACTAACCCGTAAGCTCACACTACCCCGCGCCCTCACACGTACGCTCCCCCTAAAGCATTGTCGTACACTCACCTGGATCCTAAACCGTCCACGTCCCCTAACCCTAACCCTAGCCCGAAACATAACACTAACCCTTCTCCGAAGCCTTCATGTCACCCGTCCCCTAATCCTAACCCGCACGCTCACACTAACCCGCGCCCTCACACGTACGCTCCCCCTAAACCGTTGTCGTACCCTCACCTGGAACCTAAACCGTCCCGGTCCCCTAAACCTAACCCTAGCCCGAACCCTAACCCTAACACTTCCCCGAAGCCTTCCCCTCACCCGACCCCTAATCCTACCCCATACGCTCACACTAAACCATGCCCTCACCCGTACGCTCCCCCTAAACCGTTGTCGTACCCTCACCTGGACCCTAAACCATCCCCGTCCCCTAACCCTAACCCTAGACCGAACCCTAACCCTAAACCTTCCCCGAAGCCTTCCCCTCACCCGTCCCCTAATCCTAACCCGTACGCTCACACTAACCCGCGCCCTCACACGTATGCTCCCCCTAAACCGCTGTCGTACCCTCAATTGGACCCGAAACCATCCCCGTCCCCTAACCTTAACCCTAGCCCGAACACTAACCCTAACCCTTCCCCGAAGCCTTCCCCTCCCCCGTCCCCTAATCCTAACCCGTACGCTCACACTAACCCATGCCCTCAGAAGTGAAAAATGGATAAAGAAGTTGTGGTACTTACGTACAATGCAATATCACTCAGCAATGAAATCTATGTCATCAGGCCCATAGCAGCATAATGAGTGGATTCAGGTATGATGATTCTAACTGAAATAAGTCACACAGAAAAAGAAACATCATAAGATATCCCTAATACACGGAATATAAACTTGGCTACACAGGAACTGGATTACAAATCAGAACAGGGTCTCAAATTTAGAAAACCAAATTATGCTTGCTTAAGCGAAAAGGTGAGTTGGGGTGCTGCATCAAACCAGAGATTGAAATGAGCACAGATAAAGTTCCTTAAGCCAAATATGGAATAGACAAGAACTACTCCTTGCTCAACGAAATGGACTCAACACCCCATATTAAACGCCTAAGAATGTACCTGACTAGTAAGTATCTTAAAACCTATGGATTGCTATGTTTCTGAAAGAAAATGAAGCGTGTATACAGGGGCATAAACGCAGCAGTGATAGGATTGGAGAGGTTCGGTGAGCAAATGAAGACCCTTTGAAGTCATATTGCATGGTACCCATTCCACTGGTCTCAACTCTCCAGGTTTAAGGGATTCTTCCTTCAGCTAAAACATGCACGTGGAACCCAGAGTATGATCAACCGTGTGATCGGGAGACGTGTTCCAATATGTCTCAGTTCTCGTCCGCTGGTACTCGGGTGCAACATTCCAGACGCTTTACTAACACTCTCCCGACTTGGAAAGTCAGTGCCTTTAACCTCCTGTTTGGCCCATTTGAAATTTCTGCGGAAGATGAACAGGAATAGGGAGAACCAATGAGAGACTAGCTGGAGGTGTCTGGACGGCCAAATTTAACTCTCATTTCCCACCAGGAAGAGGAATTAACCAAAGGCTCAGCGTGCCATGCCGGAACCAGATTAGGGCCTGAAGCAATACTGCGGTGTTGCGGCCAGCTCCCAAGAAAGCGAGTTGAAGAAAGGAGCTCAGGGGCACTGTAATTCACAAACCTGCAGAGTTATAAATGACAGCTATCATCCAAAAATATACTGAAGTAAGGCTGCCAAGAGTACTTGAAAGCGGGGCAGAATTGCAGGAAACCGATTTCAGGAGGTAGACTGGAATTGCATTTAAAGCATAGGAAAAGAGGCAGAACGTCCACAATGATGCACTTGGACAAAAAGGGCGTATGCGTTTTTTCCTGAATATATTCAGGAAAAAACGCATACGCACTTTTTGGCCAACCAAGCAAGCTTGCAAAGGAAATCTGCACTACAATGAAGTCTCACTTCCCCACGGTCAAAAGGGTCATCTGAAAAAAGTGTAAAATCCAGAAAGGCAGGACAGGCCATGGAGAACTGGGAGCCTTGTTATGCTGATGGGCGGGATGTAAATTGCCAACAGCCACTAGGGAGAGGTGTATGGTGTTTCCTGAAACATCTAAAAAACAAAGCAACAGAGCCTAGGGCACTTCCACTTATGGAACTATAGCTTAGGGAAATTAAAATAAAAAAGACACATCCACCCCAAAGATTGGGACGGCTCTGTTTACAAGAACCTCATTTACGGTTAAGGTTCAATATCGCAGAAAATGAAAAATGAATAAAGAAGTTGTGGTACTTACGTACAATGCAATATCACTCAGCAATGAAATCTATGTCATCAGGCCCGTAGCAGCATAATGAGTGGATTCAGGTATGATGATTCTAACTGAAATAAGTCACACAGAAAAAGAAACATCATAAGATATCACTAATACACGGAATGTAAACTTGGCTACACAGGAACTGGATTACAAAACAGAACAGGGTCTCAAATTTAGAAAACCAACTTATGCTTGCTTAAGGGGAAAGGTGAGTTGGGGTGCTGCATAAAGCCAGAGATTGAAATGAGCACAGATAAAGTTCCTTAAGCCAAATATGGAATAGACAAGAACTACTCCTTGCTCAACGAAATGGACTCAACACCTCATATTAAACGCCTAAGAATGTACCTGACTAGTAAGTAACTTAAAACCTATGGATTGCTATGTCTCTGAAAGAGAATCAAGCGTGTGTACAGGGGCATAAATGCAGCAGTGATAGGATTGGAGATGTTCGGTGAGCAAATGAAGACCCTTTGAAGTCATATTGCATGGTACCCATTCCACGGGTCTCAACTCTCCAGGTTTAAGGGATTCTGCCTTCAGCTAAAATATGCATGTGGAACCCAGAGTATGATCAACCGTGTGATTGGGAGACATGTTCCAATATGTCTCAGTTCTCGTCCCCTGGTACTTGGGTCCAACGTTCCAGACGCTTTACTAACACTCTCCCGACTTGGAGAGTCAGTGCCTTTAACCTCCTGTTTGGCCCAGTTTGCAATTTCTGCGGAAGATGAACAGGAATAGGGAGAACCAATGAGAGACTAGCTGGAGGTGTCTGGACGGGCAAATTTAACTCTCATTTCCCACCAGGAAGAAGAATTAACCAAAGGCTCAGCGTGCCGTGCTGGAACCAGATTAGGGCCTGAAGCAATCCTGCGGTGTTGCGGCCAGCTCACAAGAAAGCGAGTTGAAGAAAGGAGCTCAGGGGCTCTGTAATTCACAAACCTGCAGAGTTATAAATGACAGCTATCGTCCAAAAATATACTGAAGTAAGGCTGCCAAGAGGACTTGAAAGCGGGGCAGAATTGCAGGAAACCGATTTCAGGAGGTAGACTGGAATTGCATTTAAAGCATAGGAAATGAGGCAGAACGTCCACAATGATGCACTTGGCCAAAAAGGGCGTATGCGTTTTTTCCTGAATATATTCAAGAAAAAACGCATACGCACTTTTTGGCCAACCAAGCAAGCTTGCAAAGGAAATCTGCACTACAATGAAGTCTCACTTCCCCCCGGTCAAAAGGGTCATCTGAAAAAAGTGTAAAATCCAGAAAGGCAGGACAGGCCATGGAGAACTGGGAGCCTTGTTATGCTGATGGGCGGGATGTAAATTGCCAACAGCCACTCCGCAGAAGTGTATGGTGATTCCTGAAACATCTAAAAAACAAAGCAACAGAGCCTAGGGCACTTCCACTTATGGTCCTATAGCTTAGGGAAATTAAAATCAAAAAGACACAGCCACCCCAAATTTTGGGACGGCTCTGTTTACAAGAACCTCGTTTACGGTACAAGTTCAATATCGCAGAAAGTGAAAAATGGATAAAGAAGATGTGGTACTTACGTACAATGCAATATCACTCAGCAATGAAATCTATGTCATCAGGCGCATAGCAGCATAATGAGTGGATTCAGGTAGGATGATTCTAACTGACATAAGTCCACAGAAAATGAAACATCATAAGATATCACTAATACACGGAATGTAAACTTGGCTACATAGGAATTGGATTACAAAACAGAACAGGGTCTCAAATTTAGAAAACCAACTTATGCTTGCTTAAGGGGAAAGGTGAGTTGGGGTGCTGCATCAAACCAGAGATTGAAATGAGCACAGATAAAGTTCCTTAAGCCAAATATTTAATAGACAAGAGCTACTCCTTGCTCAACGAAATGGACTCAACACCCCATATTAAACGCCTAAGAATGTACCTGACTAGTAAGTATCTTAAAACCTATGGATTGCTATGTCTCTGAAAGAAAATCAAGCGTGTGTACAGGGGCATAAACGCAGCAGTGATAGGATTGGAGAGGTTCGGTGAGCAAATGAAGACCCTTTGAAGTCATATTGCATGGTACCCCTTCCACGGGTCTCAACTCTCCAGGTTTAAGGGATTCTGCCTTCAGCTAAAACATGCATGTGGAACCCAGAGTATGATCAACCGTGTGATCGGGAGACGTGTTCCAATATGTCTCAGTTCTCATCCCCTGGTACTCGGGTGCAACATTCCAGACGCTTTACTAACACTCTCCCGACTTGGAGAGTCAGTGCCTTTAACCTCCACTTTGGTCCAGTTTGCAATTTCTGCGGAAGATGAACAGGAATAGGGAGAACCAATGAGAGACTAGCTGGAGGTGTCTGGACGGGCAAATTTAACTCTCATTCCCACCAGGAAGAGGAATTAAACAAAGGCTCAGTGTGCGGTGCCGGAACCAGATTAGGGCCTGAAGCAATCCTGCGGTGTTGCGGCCAGCTCACAAGAAAGCGAGTTGAAAAAAGGAGCTCAGGGGCACTGTAACTGACAAACTTGCAGAGTTATAAATGACAGCTATCGTCCAAAAATATACTGAAGTAAGGCTGCCAAGAGGATTTGAAAGCGGGGCAGAATTGCAGGACACCGATTTCAGGAGGTAGACTGGAATTGCATTTAAAGCATAGGAAAAGAGGCAGAACGTCGACAATGAGACACTTGGCCAAAAGGGGCGTATGCGTTTTTTCCTGAATATATTCAGGAAAAAACGCATACGCCCTTTTTGGCCAACCAAGCAAGCTTGCAAAGGAAATCTGCACTACAATGAAGTCTCACTTCCCCCCAGTCAAAAGGGCCATCTGAAAAAAGTGTAAAATCCAGAAAGGCAGGACAGGCCATGGAGAACTGGGAGCCTTGTTATGCTGATGGGCGGGATGTAAATTGCCAACAGCCACTGGGGAGAAGTGTATGGTGTTTCCTGAAACATCTAAAAAACAAAGCAACAGAGCCTAGGGCACTTCCACTTATGGTCCTATAGCTTAGGGAAATTCAAATCAAAAAGACACAGCCACCCCAAAGTTTGGGACGGCTCTGTTTACAAGAACCTCGTTTAAAGGACAAGTTCAATATCGCAGAAAGCAAAAAATGGATAAAGAAGTTGTGGTACTTACGTACAATGCAATATCACTCATCAATGAAATCTATGTCATCAGGCCCGTAGCAGCATAATGAGTGGATTCAGGTATGATGATTCTAACTGAAATAAGTCACACAGAAAAAGAAACATCATAAGATATCACTAATACACGGAATGTAAACTTGGCTACACAGGAACTGGATTACAAATCAGAACAGGGTCTCAAATTTAGAAAACCAACTTATGCTTGCTTAAGCGAAAAGGTGAGTTGGGGTGCTGCATCAAAGCAGAGATTGAAATGAGCACAGATAAAGTTCCTTAAGCCAAATATGGAATAGACAAGAGCTACTCCTTGCTCAACAAAATGGACTCAACACCCCATATTAAACGCCTAAGAATGTACCTGACTAGTAAGTATCTTAAAACCTATGGATTGCTATGTCTCTGAAAGAGAATGAAGCGTGTGTACAGGGGCATAAACGCAGCAGTGGTAGGATTGGAGAGGTTCGGTGAGCAAATGAAGACCCTTTGAAGTCATATTGCATGGTACCCATTCCACGGGTCTCAACTCTCCAGGTTTAAGGGATTCTTCCTTCAGCTAAAACATGCATGTGGAACCCAGAGCATGATCAACCGTGTGATCGGGAGACGTGTTCCAATATATCTCAGTTCTCGTCCCCTGGTACTCGGGTGCAACATTCCAGACGCTTTACTAACACTCTCCCGACTTGGAGAGTCAGTGCCTTTAACCTCCTGTTTGGCCCAGTTTGCAATTTCTGCGGAAGATGAACAGGAATAGGGAGAACCAATGAGAGACTAGCTGGAGGTGTCTGGACGGCCAAATTTAACTCTCATTTCCCACCAGGAAGAGGAATTAAACAAAGGCTCAGCGTGCGGTGCCGGAACCAGATTAGGGCCTGAAGCAATCCTGCGGTGTTGCGGCCAGCTCACAAGAAAGCGAGTTGAAGAAAGGAGCTCAGGGGCACTGTAATTCACAAACCTGCAGAGTTATAAATGACAGCTATCGTCCAAAAATATACTGAAGTAAGGCTGCCAACAGAACTTGAATGCGGGGCAGAATTGCAGGAAACCGATTTCAGGAGGTAGACTGCAATTACATTTAAAGCATAGGAAAAGAGCAGAACGTCCACAATGATGCATTTGGCCAAAAAGGGCGTATGCGTTTTTTCCTGAATATATTCAGGGAAAAAACGCATACGCGCTTTTTGGCCAACCAAGCAAGCTCGCAAAGGAAATCTGCACTACAATGAAGTCTCACTTCCCCCTGGTCAAAAGGGCCATGTGAAAAATGTGTAAAATCCAGAAAGGCAGGACAGGCCATGGAGAACTGGGAGCCTTGTTATGCTGATGGGCAGGATGTAAATTGCCAACAGCCACTCGGGAGAAATGTATGGTGTTTCCTGAAACATCTAAAAAACAAAGCAACAGAGCCTAGGGCACTTCCACTTATGGTCCTATAGCTTAGGGAAATTCAAATCTAAAAGACACAGCCACCCCAAAATTTGGGATGAATCTGTTTACAAGAACCTGGTTTACGGTACAAGCTAAATATCGCAGAAAGTGAAAAATGGATAAAGAAGTTGTGGTACTTACGTACAATGCAATATCACTCAGCAATGAAATCTATGTCATCAGGCCCGTAGCAGCATAATGAGTGGATTCAGGTATGATGATTCTAACTGAAATAAGTCACACAGAAAAAGAAACATCATAAGATATCACTAATACACGGAATGTAAATTTGGGTACACAGGAACTGGATTACAAAACAGAACAGGGTCTCAAATTTAGAAAACCAAATTATGCTTGCTCAAGTGGAAAGGTGAGTTGGGGTGCTGCATAAAACCAGAGATTGAAATGAGCACAGATAAAGTTCCTTAAGCCAAATATGGAATAGACAAGAGCTACTCCTTGCTCAACAAAATGGACTCAACACCCCATATTAAACGCCTAAGAATGTACCTGACTAGTAAGTATCTTAAAACCTATGGATTGCTATGTCTCTGAAAGAGAATGAAGCGTGTGTACAGGGGCATAAACGCAGCAGTGATAGGATTGGAGAGGTTCGGTGAGCAAATGAAGACCCTTTGAAGTCATATTGCATGGTACCCATTCCACGGGTCTCAACTCTCCAGGTTTAAGGGATTCTTCCTTCAGCTAAAACATGCATGTGGAACCCAGAGTATGATCAACCGTGTGATCGGGAGACGTGTTCCAATATATCTCAGTTCTCGTCCCCTGGTACTCGGGTGCAACATTCCAGACGCTTTACTAACACTCTCCCGACTTGGAGAGTCAGTGCCTTTAACCTCCTGTTTGGCCCAGTTTGCAATTTCTGCGGAAGATGAACAGGAATAGGGAGAACTAATGAGAGACTAGCTGGAGGTGTCTGGACGGGCAAATTTAACTCTCATTCCCACCAGGAAGAGGAATTATCCAAAGGCTCAGCGTGCGGTGCTGTAACCAGATTAGGGCCTGAAGCAATCCTGCGGTGTTGCGGCCAGCTCACAAGAAAGCGAGTTGAAGAAAGGAGCTCAGGGGCACTGTAATTCACAAACCTGCAGAGTTATAAATGACAGCTATCGTCCAAAAATATACTGAAGTAAGGCTGCCAACAGAACTTGAATGCGGGGCAGAATTGCAGGAAACCGATTTCAGGAGGTAGACTGGAATTACATTTAAAGCATAGGAAAAGAGCAGAACGTCCACAATGATGCATTTGGCCAAAAAGGGCGTATGCGTTTTTTCCTGAATATATTCAGGGAAAAAACGCATACGCTCTTTTTGGCCAACCAAGCAAGCTCGCAAAGGAAATCTGCACTACAATGAAGTCTCACTTCCCCCCGGTCAAAAGGGCCATCTGAAAAATGTGTAAAATCCAGAAAGGCAGGACAGGCCATGGAGAACTGGGAGCCTTGTTATGCTGATGGGGGGGATGTAAATTGCCAACAGCCACTGGGGAGAAGTGTATGGTGTTTCCTGAAACATCTAAAAAACAAAGCAACAGAGCCTAGGGCACTTCCACTTATGGTCCTATAGCTTAGGGAAATTCAAATCAAAAAGACACAGCCACCCCACAATTTGGGATGAATCTGTTTACAAGAACCTGGTTTACGGTACAAGCTAAATATCGCAGAAAGCGAAAAATGTATAAAGAAGTTGTGGTACTTACGTACAATGCAATATGACTCATCAATGAAATCTATGTCATCAGGCCCGTAGCAGCATAATGAGTGGATTCAGGTATGATGATTCTAACTGAAATAAGTCACACAGAAAAAGAAACATCATAAGATATCACTAATACACGGAATGTAAACTTGGCTACACAGGAACTGGATTACAAAACAGAACAGGGTCTCAAATTTAGAAAACCAACTTATGCTTGCTTAAGGGGAAAGGTGAGTTGTGGTGCTGCCTAAAACCAGAGATTGAAATGAGCACAGATAAAGTTCCTTAAGCCAAATATGGAATAGACAAGAGCTACTCCTTACTCAACGAAATGGACTCAACACACCATATTAAACGCCTAAGAATGTACCTGACTAGTAAGTAACTTAAAACCTATGGATTGCTATGTCTCTGAAAGAGAATCAAGCGTGTGTACAGGGGCATAAACGCAGCAGTGATAGGATTGGAGAGGTTCGGTGAGCAAATGAAGACCCTTTGAAGTCATATTGCATGGTACCCATTCCACGGGTCTCAACTCTCCAGGTTTAAGGGATTCTTCCTTCAGCAAAAACATGCATGTGGAACCCAGAGTATGATCAACCGTGTGATCGGGAGACGTGTTCCAATATGTCTCAGTTCTCGTCCCCTGGTACTCGGGTGCAACATTCCAGACGCTTTACTAACACTCTCCCGACTTGGAAAGTCAGTGCCTTTAACCTCCTGTTTGGCCCATTTGCAATTTCTGCGGAAGATGAACACGAATATGGAGAACCAATGAGAGACTAGCTGGAGGTGTCTGGACGGCCAAATTTAACTCTCATTCCCACCAGGAAGAGGAATTAAACAAAGGCTCAGCGTGCAGTGCCGGAACCAGATTAGGGCCTGAAGCAATCCTGCGGTGTTGCGGCCAGCTCACAAGAAAGCGAGTTGAAGAAAGGAGCTCAGGGGCACTGTAATTCACAAACCTGCAGAGTTATAAATGACAGCTATCGTCCAAAAATATACTGAAGTAAGGCTGCCAAGAGGATTTGAAAGCGGGGCAGAATTGCAGGACACCGATTTCAGGAGGTAGACTGGAATTGCATTTAAAGCATAGGAAAAGAGGCAGAACGTCGACAATGAGACACTTGGCCAAAAGGGGCGTATGCGTTTTTTCCTGAATATATTCAGGAAAAAACGCATACGCCCCTTTTGGCCAAACAAGCAAGCTTGCAAAGGAAATCTGCACTACAATGAAGTCTCACTTCCCCCTGGTCAAAAGGGCCATCTGAAAAAAGTGTAAAATCCAGAAAGGCAGGACAGGCCATGGAGAACTGGGAGCCTTGTTATGCTGATGGGGGGGATGTAAATTGCCAACAGCCACTGGGGAGAAGTGTATGGTGTTTCCTGAAACATCTAAAAAACAAAGCAACAGAGCCTAGGGCACTTCCACTTATGGTCCTATAGCTTAGGGAAATTCAAATCAAAAAGACACAGCCACCCCAAAGTTTGGGACGGCTCTGTTTACAAGAACCTCGTTTACAGGACAAGTTCAATATCGCAGAAAGCAAAAAATGGATAAAGAAGTTGTGGTACTTACGTACAATGCAATATCACTCATCAATGAAATCTATGTCATCAGGCCCGTAGCAGCATAATGAGTGGATTCAGGTATGATGATTCTAACTGAAATAAGTCACACAGAAAAAGAAACATCATAAGATATCACTAATACACAGAATGTAAACTTGGCTACACAGGAACTGGATTACAAAACAGAACAGGGTCTCAAATTTAGAAAACCAACTTATGCTTGCTTAAGGGGAAAGGTGAGTTGGGGTGCTGCCTAAAACCAGAGATTGAAATGAGCACAGATAAAGTTCCTTAAGCCAAATATGGAATTGACAAGAGCTACTCCTTGCTCAACGAAATGGACTCAACACCCCATATTAAACGCCTAAGAATGTACCTGACTAGTAAGTATCTTAAAAGCTATGGATTGCTATGTCTCCGAAAGAGAATCAAGCGTGTGTACAGGGGCATAAACGCAGCAGTGATAGGATTGGAGAGGCTCGGTGAGCAAATGAAGACCCTTTGAAGTCATATTGCATGGTACCCATTCCACGGGTCTCAACTCTCCAGGTTTAAGGGATTCTTCCTTCAGCTAAAACATGCATGTGGATCCCAGAGTATGATCAACCGTGTGATCGGGAGACGTGTTCAAATATGTCTCAGTTCTCATCTCCTGGTAATCGGGTGCAACATTCCAGACGCTTTACTAACACTCTCCCGAGTTGGAGAGTCAGTGCCTTTAACCTCCTGTTTGGCCCAGTTTGCAATTTCTGCGGAAGATGAACAGGAATAGGGAGAACCAATGAGAGACTAGCTGGAGGTGTCTGGACGGTCAAATTTAACTCTCATTTCCCACCAGAAAGAGGAATTAACCAAAGGCTCAGCGTGCGGTGCCGGAACCTGATTAGGGCCTGAAGCAATCCAGCGGTGTTGCGGCCACCACAGAAGAAAGCGAGTTGAAGAAAGGAGCTCAGGGGCACTGTAATTCACAAACCTGCAGAGTTATAAATGACAGCTATCGTCCAAAAATATACTGAAGTAAGGCTGCCAAGAGGACTTGAAAGCGGGGCAGAATTGCAGGAAACCGATTTCAGGAGGTAGACTGGAATTGCATTTAAAGCATAGGAAAAGAGGCAGAACGTCGACAATGATGCACTTGGCCAAAAAGTGCGTATGCGTTTTTTCCTGAATATATTTAGGAAAAAACGCATACGCCCTTTTTGGCCAACCAAGCAAGCTTGCAAAGGAAATCTACACCACAATGAAGTCTCCCTTCCCCCCGCTCAAAAGGGCCATCTGAAAAAAGTGTAAAATCCAGAAAGTCAGGACAGGCCTTGGAGAACTGGGAGCCTTGTTATGCTGATGGGGGGGATGTAAATTGCCAACAGCCACTGGGGAGAAGTGTATGGTGTTTCCTGAAACATCTAAAAAACAAAGCAACAGAGCCTAGGGCACTTCCACTTATGGTCCTGTGGCTTAGGGAAATTATGATCAAAAAGACACAGCCACTCCAATGTTTGGGTAGGCTCTATTTACAAGAACCTCGTTTATGGTACAAGTTCATATCACAGAAAGTGAAAAATGGATAAAGAAGTTGTGGTACTTACGTACAATGCAATATCACTCAGCAATGACATCTATGTCATCAGGCCCGTAGCAGCATAATGAGTGGATTTAGGTATGATGATTCTAAATGAAATAAGTCACACAGAAAAAGAAACATGATAAGATATCACTAATACACGGAATGTGAACTTGGCTACACATGAACTTAATTACAAAACAGAACAGGGTCTCAAGTTTAGAAAACCAACTTATGCTTGCTTAAGGGGGAAGGTGAGTTGGGGTGCTGCCTAAAACCAGAGTTTGACATTAGCACAGATACTGTTCCATAAGCCAAATATGTAATAGACAAGACCTACCCCTTGCTCAACAAAATGGACTCAACAATGAGGTATCACCTCACAGCTGATAGAATGGGCATCATCAGAAAATCTACAAACAAAAAATGCTGGAAAGGGTGTGGAGAAAAGGAACCCTTTTCCACTATTGTTGGGAATATAAATTGATACAGTCACTGGAGAACAATATGGAGTTCTTAAGAAACTAACAATAGAATTACCATATGATACAGTAATCCCAGTACTGGACATATACCTAGACAAAACCATAAATCAAAAAGAGACATTCACTGCAATGTTCATTGCATCACTATTTACAATATCGAGGTAATGGAAGCAACCTAAATGCCCACAGACAGACGAATGCATAAAGCTGTGGTACATATATAAAATGGAATATTACTAAGCCATGAAAAGGAATGAAATTGGGTCATTTGTAGAGACGTCGATGGGTCTAGAATCTGTCATACAGAGTGAAGTAAGTCAGAAAGAGAAAAACAAATCTTGTATATTCATGCATATATGTGGAACCTAGAAAAACTGTACAGATTAACCATTTTGCAAGGCATAAATAGAGCAACAGATGTAGACAACAAATGTATGGACAACAAGGGGGGAAAGCTGTTGGGGGGGTGGTGGTGGGAGGAGTTGAGAGACTGGGATTGGCATGTATACATTTATATGTATAAAATAGATAACCAATAAGAACCTGCTGTATAAAAATATAAAATAAAATTCAAAATTGAAAAGAAATAAAATTTAAAAAATAAAACGGAAAAAACAATTATTCCCTTCACATACATGTATTTATATGAATAAATTATTTCCATGCTTATATCTGTAAATACAAAAAAGGGGAATAAAATCTACCTTGAACCAAAAATGAAAAAGAGAAAAAAAACACAGAACCCACCAGTTCCACAGAGGAAAACCGTATCAGGGCACTTGCTCCAGTTGTAAACAATTCTGAAGTTGGTCAGTGGTGGGGAATCGTCTCCCATTCAGCCAGCAGCCCCCACGCAACAAGCGTCCTCATTGCAAAGCTGGGGCACCGTGCCGAGGCATCTGTGAGTAAACGTGAGTTGAGCCCCAGGCCAGTTGCTGCTGAACTATTCCCACCCATCCCAGGTAAAACACCTGAATATATACAAGGACTTGAAAGCCTAGAGGAAGGGCCATAGAGCCACACGAGTGACAGCATGCCAGCCGACTTGGTGCCTGCAGGCCAGCCAGGATGGTCCTGGCCCTGGGTGCTCTTCTGGAAGATTTCCATTTCCCTGCCTGAGATACCCGTCCTGTCCCTGCCCCCACTGCTTTTTTCCTTCCTCACCTCTGCCCAGGGAGAAATTCCAGCAGCAGGTATGGGTGACACATCCTCTTCTTTAGCAGGTGGCAGCCTGGAAACTGCTGCAGAAAGTCCAGCAGAGCCCCACTCACACTGGGCCACCCACAAAGCCGTGGCCTCTCACTCCCTCCCACCAGCCCAGCCCCGAGACTGCTGACAGGGCAGAGAAAATGGCGTCAGGCACGGCTGCAGGGGCTCTTGCTGCCTGGAGTGGTATTTATATTGATCTCAACCCAGGCACACCTGGGGAGGGCTGGCTGGCACGGTAAGGCTGCCCAGCTCAGCCAATCATCACCCCTCAGGGGCTCACAGTTGCAGAAAATGGAACTTGCTGAACCGGCCAGGTCCAAGGAACAGGTGTGGGCTCCTGAGAGTCAGGATAGACAAGGGGCTGCAGCTTTGGCTTGTTTTCTAATCATTTTATCTGGCCCATGAGTGGGAGACAACTTCAAGAAAACCCTCTCCTAATGAGAGGAACGCAGGAGTCAGGGAGAGGAGGGGTGGGTGGTGGTTGGAGACAGAGGCCTGGTGTCCTGGGTGCAGTGGAAGTCTCTGGAAGACCAGGTGGAGGGAGGCCGCACAGAGTGATGCCCAGGGTCACAGACCTGTCGCAGCTGCTGTTTGTTAGTTCAAGTCCTGCTCTGAGGTGCTCTGTGTCAGCTCTGAGCGACAGGTGAGCTGGGGGTGCTCTGCAATGAGGGCTATGTGCACGGTTCCTGTGTGCCCAGCCCTGCCACGGTACCTGCAAGGGTAGCTCTGTATCCTGGGAGGGGCCTGACCACGAGAGCCCCGTGGGCTGGGGTGGGGGGTGGGGTACCTGCCCAGGTGAGCTCCATATTCTGGGATTGGTCTGACCACGAGAGCCCCATGGGCTGCTGGGGACCTGGTAAAGGATGTCAGGACAGTCAGTGAAGCCACCGAGGATATACCTCCAGTTGCTCCTAATTCCTACACCCTGCTGGTCATTCTACCAACCACCAGGACATGGTATTCTGTATTAGTCTTCAATGATGCCTTCTTTTGTATTCCATTAGTCCCAGAGTCACAAGAAATTTTGGCTTGTGAGTGGCAGGACTCAACATACAACTAAAACAATACTTCCGGGCCGTCTTGCCCCAAGGGTGCAAAAATTCCCACACTATCTTTGGGGAAACCTTAGCTAAAGACCTAAAAGTTCTACCTCTGGAAAAGGAAACCCTCCTTCAGTACTCAGACGACATTCTGATTGCCAGCCCTACTAAGGAGGCCTCTGAACTACCAAGCCAATAAAGGATAGAAGTTGTCCAAGAAAAAGCTCAAATATCACAGACTGCGGTGACCTGCCTGGGCTTCATTCTCACAGAAGGTCGGAGAAGCCCATCCCAGGAAAGGGAAGAAACCATTTTCGGCCTTACCCCTTTCTAAAACTAGAAGACAGCTTAGGGGTTCCTGGGGAGGCCAGGGTTTGCTGCTTCTGGATCCCTAACTACAGTCTACTAGCTGGGCCTCTATATGAAACACTGAAAGGAAAAGATGATGATCCTTTTGAATAGAATCCAGAAGTGGCCTTTCAAGAATGGAAAGAGCAGTCAATTCAGACCCTTGCCCTGGAACTCCCTAATTTGGCTAAACCCTTTGACCTTTACATTCCCGGTGAAAGGTGAATCGCCATTGGAGAATTAGTGCAAAAACTGGGACCACTTGAAATGGAACAATGCAAGAATGCCATCCAGGTAGGATAAACTACGGTCACCAAGGGGCTTGGCCCACTGCCGCATCTGGCCAAGATACTGGCGGTATCTAAAAACCTGGAAATCAGCAGCCCAAAAGGCCACCTCCCTCCTAAGGGAAAAGGACCCCACGTGGTGATCCTAACCACCAACCATGCCCTGAAGTTGCAGGGTTTGCTCCGTGGGCACACCAACCTCGAGTGCGGAGGCCCTCCAACTCCAACATCCAGAGAGATAACCGGGGGCAACAGGGCACCATGACGACTCGTGTGAACATCACTTGACCTGGAGTTTCTCTCATAAAACAACAAGAGTGTGTCCCAAAAGAGTAGACTACTGCTTGCAGGACTTACTGCACCCAGAGGGGAGCTAATAATCTTGGCGGGGGAACCGTATATCACACTGTCACCATAGAAAAGCCTACAGACACCGTGATGATGGTGGCCAATAAGACTGGCTGGACTCCTGTTTACTTCAAAAGGCTGTTGACTCAGTGGCCATCATGGTCCTTGATCACCACTGACCCTGGACTGCCTGGGAGTTGAGCGGGCAGGGCTCTGACACCTGGTGCTGTTTGTACGTTAATTCAGGGGCCTAATTGAAGAAAGCACAGACTACTGTTCAGAGCATCTAGGCTGGCAGAAACGGTCAGCCTAAGGTGGCCGAACAAATGTGGGACGGGGTGAAACCGGCCCCCACAGCGTCTCTGCACATCTCTTTCCTGGACCCTTAAAGGTCATTAGAATCTATAACGCTTCCAATGCTGGTGCTCAGGTGGACGAGCAGGGAGGCAGGGGGCCTGGGGACAATCAACATCACCTGGAGGCTGCTGGGGAGAAGCTCTGACCCTCGCCCCTTGGTATGAGGGCTCCCAACTCAGCACTCAGCAGTTACAGAAGAAGGGTCTGCACCCTCAGCACTCCAAGAATGAGGAACGGGACAAAAGGCAGAGGAGGGGTTTGTCCCCAGCAAAGCCCATTAAAAATCCCTGGGAGATAAAAATAGAATCTGGGCAATAAAGTCAAGTCTAACCTTTCTTATCCTTTGTGCTTTGTCTAATTTCATGTGCTCCTAGGGTCCCGCATGCAGAGATTCCACACCCGGCACTTCAGACCAGATTTCCTAGTGCAGAATGGCTGGGTCGACACCTCAGCTCCTGGGGCCCAGTGCAGACTCCGCGATATAGAGCCTGAGCTGCAGCCAACCCGGCCCTCGAGAGCTCCGCCCCCTCCCTCCCACTGACTCTGACAGGATCTCTACACAGCAGCCCAGCCCACAGCCCACGGGGTAGTGCATGCTCTCACCTCTCCATTCTCTGATGAAAATATAAAGTTTCCTTTGCTTGTGAACCAAACTCAGTCTCGATCTGTTGGCCCCAATGACACTGCGCAGGGGGACACTTGTTGGGGTCCACTCTGGAGGATCAGTAACAGAAATTGAGACTATTGTAACCTCAATGAACAGATGTGTGAGCCAAACTGTAGTTAACATAGAACAGTGTATAAGGCTCGGGTAAAATAAGATGTTTCTAACGCTTCCATTGGCTATTTCCATCACTTTATTATAAGCAAGTTCAGTGAAAAGGTTTGTCTTATTTGTCAGGTCAATATTAGGGAAACGAAGTGATTTCTTTCCAAGGATGTACATCTAATAATCTTGGTTAAAGCTTCAATCTTGTTTTAAATGCTTTTCCATTGAAAATGATACCTCTCTTTCAGCTCCCCCATTTCTGAGAAGTATAAAATCTTATAATTTATTATTACCAAAGGGGAAAGGTGGGAGGAGGGATAAATTAACAGTTTGGGATTAACACATACACACTGCTATGTATAAAATAGATCATCAACAAGGAACTACTGTATAGCACAGGGAACTACACTCAACATTTTGCAATAACCTATAAGGGGAAATAATCTGAAAAAGAATAGATATTTTTATTGACATCATCTATCAATGACAGTTAAAGTGTAACCTAGGGGAAGCTGGTGGTGAGTGCTTCTGACCCTGAAGACTTCAATCATCTAAAGTTTGGACTCTGCCTACTTCCCAAGGCCCTTAATGAACATATGTGTAGCCGTAGCTTAAAAAATTCCCCAGTTTGGGTTTCGGGGAGACACTGATTTTGAAAAAGCCCTGGTGTTCTCCTTACATGAATGGGACTCTTCCTACTGCTAAAACATGTCTGTCACACCCAGAGGATGGTATACCGTCTGATCGGGAAGAGTTTGGAAAAGGCATCTCATCTCCTCATCTCCTGGTGCTCGGGTTCACCCATCCAGCGTCTTTACTAACAGTCTCCCCACTTGGAGATGGCAGCACTGTCAACATCCTGTTGCGTACAGTTTGGAATTTGTCCAGAGGATGAAGCGGAAGGATGAGGAACAATGAGAGACAAGTCCTAGGTGTTCAGACAGGCACATGTCACTCTAATTTCCAATCAGGAAGACGAATTGACCAAAGGCTAGGGTTGCCCATGGAAACAGTATAGGGCTTGAGGAAATCCCGCTGCTTTGTGGCCAGTTCCCATAAACACAAGTTGAACAATGGAACTCAGGGACAGTAAAATTCACGAAACTGCAGAGTTGAAAATATCCATCACTGAAAAATGTCTTGAGGAAAGTCAGAGAAAAGGACTTGTAAGCAAGGGAGAATGGCAGGAAAGGGATTTGAGGAGGTAGAAAGGACTCGCCATTAAGCACAAGAAAAGGAGCTGAACATTGCCAACATTGCAGTTGGCCAAAAAGGGTGTATGCGTTTTTTTCTGTATATATTCAAGAAAAGGGCATACACTTTTTTAGCCAACCAAACAGGTGGGCACTGGAAGTCAATACTACAAGAGATATCACTTCGCATCAGTCAGAAGAGCCATCCTCATAAAGTGTAAACAACAGAAATGCAGGACAGGGCAAGGAGAAGAGGGAGCCCTGTGAGACTTATAGTGGAAATGTATATTGCCAACGGCCATTCTGGAGAAGTGTATTGTGTTTACTAAAGCATCTAAAAAATGAGCTACAGAGCATAGGGCACTTGCACTCATGGGCGTATATCTTGGGAAAAACAAAAATCGAGAGGACACAGGCACCCCAATGTTTACCCCCTCTCTGTTTAAAAGATCCTCGACTAGGATATAACTTAAATGTCTCTGGAGAGAAAAAATGGATAGAGATGTGGTACTTAGGTAGAGTGGAATATTATTCAGCCTGGAAATCAATGAAATATGGCCAGTTGTAACAACTCCGGAGGAGTTACGTATGATCATTCTAAGTGACATAATTCAAAAAGAAAAAGACACATATCATAAGATATCACTTAAAGGTGGAATCCAAAATGGCTACACATGAAATAAATTACAAAACAAAAACATAGTCAAATATGTAGAAAACACGCATAAGGCTGCTAAACGGGAAAGGTGGGGAGGGGTGAGGCATCATCCAGGAGGTTGAAATTAGCAAAGATACCATTCCAAATACCAAACTGATAATCAACAAGGCCTACACGGTAGCTAAAAGAACTGCACTCAGCACACTCAAGTCACCGGAAAAGAATATATACGACTGGTAAGAATCTGAAAAAGAATTTACTGATGTCTCTCTGTACGTGAATCAAGTGGATGTACAGCAGCAAGAAACAGAGCTTTGAAAATCAGCTGTAACCAATATAGTAATAAATTGAAAAAAATAAACGACAGAGAGACAGAGAAAACCTCTTACAACTTTTCCTCAGGGCCGGTGATGCAACATGGATTGAACACATCTAGACCCACAGCAGGATGAGACATAAGGCTGGAAACTGTTTGCACTAAGAGAAATGTGAGGTTGGGTGAGGAAATGCACACCCTTTAAAGTAATACTACCTGGTACCCATTCAATGGGTCCCAAATCTGCAGGTTCAAGGGATCTTCCTACAGCTAAAACATGCATGGAAAACCCAGAGGACTGTACACCATGTGATCGGGAGATGTGTCTAAAATGCAGCTCATTTATCCTCTCCTGGTGCTCCTGTTCACCATTCCAGCCACGTTACTTAGAATCTCCCCACTTGGAGAATCAGCACATTTCAACTTCTGTTTCACACATTTTGCAAATTGTGAGGAGGATGAACGGGAAGAGGGGGAACCAATGAGAGAATAGTTGTAGGGGTTCGGACGGGCACATATCACTCTAATTTCCCATTAAGAATAAGAATTGCAAAAAGGCTCAGCCCGCCTCGCCCGAGCCAAAATAGGGCCTGAAGCAATCCTGCGGGTTTGAGGCCAGCTCACAAAAGAGCAACTTAAAAAATGGAGCTCAGGGTCACTGCAATTCACAAACCTGCAGAGTTATAAATGAAAACTAACGTCCAAAAATATGTTGAGGTAAGGCAAAGAAGAGGATCTGAATGCAAGACAGAATTGCAAGAAACAGATTTCAAGAGATAGATTGGACTCATCTTTAAAGCACATGAAAAGCGGCAGATTTTCGACAATGATGCAGTTGGCCCAAAAGGGCGTATGCGTTTTTTCCTGATTATATCCAGGAAAAAACGCATACGCACTTTATGGGCAACGAAGCAAGCAAGCAATGCAAATGTGCACAACAAAGAAGTCTCATTTCCCACTGGTCAAAAGGGCCATCCTAAAAAATTGTAAAAACCAGAAATGCAGGACAGGCCATGGAGAACAGGGAGCCTTTATACGCTGATGGGCAGTGTGTGAACTGCCGAGAGCCACTCTGGAGAAGTGTATGGTGGTTCCTAAATCATCTAAAAAACAGAGCTACAGAGCATAGGACACTTCCAATCATGGGAGTATATCTAGGGAAGTCTAAAAATCAACAAGACACAAGCACACCACAGTTTAGGGCTACTCTGTTTACAAGAACCTCAACTTCAGTACACCTTAAATATCCCAGGAAAGAGAACAATGGATAAAGAAGATGTGGTACTTATGTACAATGGAATATCTCTTCACCATGATATCAATGTAATAAGGCTAGTAGAAGGATAAAGAGTGGATTTAGGTCCGATAATACTACTTGAAGTAAGTCAAACAGAAAAAGAAACATATCATAAGATATCACTTATAGAGGGAGGGTAAATATGGCTGCACAAGAAATGAATTACAGAACAGAACAGTGTCTCACATTTAGAAAACACACTTATTTCAGCTTAAGGGGAAAGGAGAGGTGGGGTGATGCATAAAACCAGAGTTTGAAATTAGCACAGATACCGTTCAATAAACCAAATAGATATTAGACAAGATCTACACCTTGCTCAATGAACTGGCCTCAACACACCCTATACACCGCAGAGAAATATATCTGAGTAATAAGAATCTTAAAACCCATGTATTGATATATCTCCATAAGGGAATCAAGTGTGTGCAGAGCGGCACAAACACAGCAGTGAAAATGAGCTAAACCCCATTATAGAAATAAATTTTAAAAACAAAACGCAGAAACAATGAAAGAGAGAAAAATTCTTACAAAATTCGCTCAGGGGCTGTGATGCAACCTGGATTGACCACATATAAACCCACAGCTGGATAAGACATAAGGCTGGACACTAGGGGCTGAGAGGATTGGTGAGCTTTGGTGAGCAACTGCCAAAAGTTTCATGCAATACTTCATGCTACTCATGCCAAGGGTCCCAACACTCCAGGTTGAAGGGAATCTTCCTACAGCTAAACCATGCTTGGGAAACCCAGCGACTGGTATACCATATGATCGGGAAAGGTTTCTAAAACGCACCTCATTTTTCCTCTCCTGGGGCTCCGGATCGACATTCCAGCCACTTTACTAAAAATATCCCCACATGGAGAGTCAATGCCTTTAAGTTCTGGTATCGCACAGTCTGCAGTTAGTGCGGAGGATGAATGGGAATAGGGGGAACCAGTGAGAAACTAGATGTAGCGGTTTCAATGGGCACATGTCACTCTAATTTCACATCAGTAAGAAGAATAACCCTAACCCTAACCCTTCCCCGAAGCTTTCCCCTCACCCGTCCCCTAATCCTAACCCGTACGCTCACACTAACCCACGCCCTCACACGTACGCTCCCTCTAAACCATTGGCATACACTCACCTGGACCCTAAACCGTCCCCGTCCCCTAACCCTAACCGTAGCCCGAACCCTAACCCTAACCCTTCCCCGAAGCCTTCCCCTCACCCGTCCCCTAAACCTAACCCGTACGCTCACACTAACCCGCGCGCTCACACGTACGCTCCCCCTCAACCGTTGTCGTACACTCACCTGGACCCTAAACCGTCCCCATTCCCTAACCCTAACCCTAGCCCGAACCCTGTCTCTAACCCTTCCCTGAAGCCTTCCCCTCACCCGTCCCCTAATACTAACCCGTACGCTCACATTAACCCGCGCCCTCACACGTACGCTCCCCTAAACTGCTGTCGTACCATCACATGGACCCTAAACCGTCCCCGTCCCCTAACCCTAACCCTAGCCCGAACCCTAACCCTAACCCTTCCCCGAAGCCTTCCCCTCACCCGTCCCCTAATCCTAACCCGTACGCTCACACTAACCCGCGCCCTCACACGTACGCTCCCCCTAAACCGTTGTCGTACCCTCACCTGGAACCTAAACCTTCCCCTTCCCCTAACCCTAACCCTAGCCTGAACCCTAACCCTAACCCTTCCCAAAAGCCTTCCCCTAACCCGTCCCCTAATCCTAACCCGTACGCTCACACTAACCCGCACCCTCACACGTACGCTCCCCCTAAAGCGTTGTCGTACCCTCACCTGGACCCTAAAACGTGCCCGTCCCCTAACCCTAACCCTAGCCCGAACCCTAACCCTAACACTTCCCCGAAGCCTTCCCCTCACCGTCCCCTAATCCTAACCCGTACGCTCACACTAACCCGCGCCCTCACATGTACGCTCCCCCTAAACTGTTGTCGTACACTCACCTGGACCCTAAACCGTCCCCGTCCCCTAACCCTAACCCTAGCCCGAACCCTAACCCTAACCATTCCCCGAAGCCTTCCCCTCACCCGTCCCCTAATCCTAACACGTGCGCTCACACTAACCTGCGCCCTCACACGTATGCTCCCCCTAAAGCTCTGTCGTACCCTCACCTGCACCCTAAACCGTCCCCGTCCCCGTCCCCTAACCCTAGCCTGAACCCTAACCCTAAACCTTCCCCGAAGCCTTCCCCTCACCCGTCCCCTAATCCTAACCCGTACGCTCACAGTAACCTGCGCCCTCACACGTACGCTCCCCCTAAACCGATGTCGTACCCTCACGTGGACCCTAAACCGTCCCCGTCCCCTAACCCTAACCCTAGCCCGAACCCTAACAATAACTCTTCCCCGAAGCCTTCCCCTCACACGTCCCCAATCCTAACCCGTACGCTCACACTAACCCACGCCCTCACAAGTACGCTCCCACTAAAGCTCTGTCGTACCCTCACCTGGACCCTAAACCGTCCCCGTCCCCTAACCCTAACCCTAGCCCGAACCCTAACCCTAAACCTTCCCCGAAGCCTTCCCCTCACCCGTACCCTAATCCTAACCCGTACGCTCACACTAACCCGCGCCCTCACACGTACGCTCACCATAAAGCTCTGTCGTACCCTCACCTGGACCCTAAACCGTCCCCGTCCCCTAACCCTAACCATAGCCCGAACCCTAACCCTACACCTTCCCCGAAGCCTTCCCCTCACCCGTCCCCTAATCCTAACCCGTACACTCACACTAACTCACGCCCTCACACGTACGCTCCCCCTCAACCGTTGTCGTACCCTCACCTGGACCCTAAACCGTCCCCATCCCCTAACCCTAATGCTAGCCCGAACCCTAACCCTAACCCTTCCCCGAAGCCTTCCCCTCACCGGTCCCATAATCCTAACCCGTACGCTCACACTAACCCACGCCCTCACACTTACGCTCCCCATAAACCGTTGTCGTAACCGAACCTGGACCCTAAACCATCCCCCTCCCCTAACCCTAACCCTAGCCCGAACCCTAACCCTAACCCTTCCCCGAAATCTTCCCCTCACCCGTCCCCTAATCCTAACCCGTACGCTCACTCTAACCCGCCCCTCACACGTACGCTCCCCCAAAACTGCTGTCGTACCATCACCTGGACCCTAAACCGTCCCCGTCCCCTAACCCTAACCCTAGCCCGAACCCTAACCCTTCCCCGAAATCTTCCCCTCACCCGTCCCCTAATCCTAACCCATACCGTCACACTAACCCGCGCCCTCACACATTCGCTCCCCCTAAACCGTTTTTGTACGCTCACCTGGACCTAAACCGTCCCCTAACCCTAACCCTAACACTAGCCCGAAACCTAACCCTAACCCTTTCCCGAAGCCTTCCCCTCACCCGTCCCCTAATCCTAATCCGTACGCTCACAGTAACCCACGTGCTCACACGTACGCTCCCCCTAAACCGTTGTCGTACCCTCACCTGGACCCTAAACCGTCCCCATCCCCTAACCCTAACCCTAGCCCGAACCCTAACCCTAACACTTCCCCGAAGCCTACCCCTCACACGTCCTCTAATCCTAGCCCGTACCCTCACACTAACCCGCGCCCTCACATGTACCCTCCCCCAAAAGCGTTGTCGTACCCTCACCTGGACCCTAAACCGTCCCCATCCCCTAACCATAACCCTAGCCCGAACCCTAAACCAAACCTTTCCCCGAAGCCTTCCCCTTACTCGTCCCCTAATCCTAACCCGTACGCTCACACTAACCCGGGCTCTCACACGTACGCTCCCCCTAAACCGCTCCCGTACCCTCAACTGGACCCTAAACCGTCCCCGTCCCCTAACCCTAACCCTAGCCCGAACCCTATCCCTAAACCTTCCCCAAAGCCTTCCCCTCACCCGTCCCCTAATCCTAACCCGTACGCTCACACTAACCCATGCCCTCACACGTACGCTCTCCCTAAACCGTTGTCATACCCTCACCTGGACCCTAAACCGTCCCCGTCCCCTAACCGTAACCCTAGCCCGAACCCTAACCCTAACCCATCCCCGAAGCCTTCCCCTCACCCGTCCCCTAATCCTAACCCCTACGCTCACACTAAACCGCGCCCTCACACGTACCCTCCCCCTAAAGCGTTGTCGTACCCTCGCCTGGACCCTAAACCGTCCCCGTCCCCTAACCCTAACCCTACACCGAACCCTAACCGTAACCCTTCCCCGAAGCCTTCCCCTCACCCGTCCCCAATCCTAAACCTTACGCTCACACTAACCCGCGCCCTCACACATACGCTCCTCCTAAAGCATTATCGTACCCTTAGCTGGACCCTAAACCGTCCTCGTCCGCTAACCCGAACCCTAACCCGAACCCTAAACATAACACTTCCCCGAAGCCTTCCCCTCACCCGTCCCCTAATCCTAACCCGTACGCTCACACTAATCCGCGCCCTCACACGTACAGTCCCCCTAAACCATTGTCGTACACTCAACTGGACCCTAAACCGTCCCCGTCCCCATCCCCTAACCCTAGACCGAACCCTAACCGTAAACCTTCCCCGAAGCCTTCCCCTCACCCGTCCCCATCCTAACAGGTACGCTCACACTAACCCACGCCCTCACACGTACGCTCCCCCTAAGCCGTTGTCGTACCCTCACCTGAACCCTAAATGGTCCCCGTCCCCTAAACCTAACCCTAGCCCTAGCCCGAACCCTAACCCTAACCCTTCCCCGAAGCCTTCCCCTCACCCGTCCCCTAATCCTAACCCGTACGCTCACACTAACCCGCGCCCTCACACGTACGCTCCCCCTAAACCGTTGTCGTACACTCACGTGGAACCTAAACCGTCCCCGTCCCCTAACCCTAACCCTAGCTCGAACCCTAACCCTAACACTTCCCCGAAGCCTTCCCCTCACCCGTCCCCTAATCCTAACCCGTAAACTCACACTAACCCGCGCCCTCACACGTACCCTCCCCCTAAAGCGTTGTTGTACACTCACCTCGACCCTAAACCGTCCCCGTCCCCTAACCCTAACCCTAGCCCGAACCCTAACCCTAACCCTTCCCCAAAGCCTTCCCCTCACCCGTCCCCTAATCCTAACCCGTACCCTCACAGTAACACGCGCCCTCACACGTACGCTCCCCCTAAACCGTTGTCATTACCCTCAACTGGACCCTAAACCGTCCCTGTCCACTAACCCTAACCTTAGCCCGAACCCTAACCTTAACCCTTCCCCAAAGCATTCCCCTCACCCGTCCCCTAATCCTAACCCGTACGGTCACACTAACCCACGCCCTCACACGTACGCTTCCCCTAAAATGTTGTCGTACCCACACCTGGACCCTAAACCGTCCCCGTCCCCTAACCCTAACCCTAGCCCGAACCCTAGCCCTAACCCTTCCCCGAAGCCTTCCCCTCACCCGTCCCCTAATCCTAACCCGTACGCTCACACTAACCCACGCCCTCACACGTACCCTCCCCCTAAAGCGTTGTCGTACCCTCACCTGGACCCTAAACCTTCCCCGTCCCCTAACCCTAACCCTAGCCTGAACACTAACCCTAACACTTCCCCAAAACCTTCCCCTCACCCGTCCCCTAATCCTAACCCGTACGCTCACACTAACCCACGCCCTCACACGTACCCTCCCCCTAAAGCGCTGTCGTACCCTCAACTGGACCCTAAACCGTCCCCGTCCCCTAAGTCTAACCCTAACCCGAACCCTAACCCTAACACTTCCCCGAAGCCTTCCACTCACCCGTCCCCTAATTCTAACCCGTACGCTCACACTAACCCGTGCCCTCACACGTATGCTCCTCTTAAACCGTTGTCATACCCTCACCAGGACCCTAAACCGTCCCCGTCCCCTAGCCCTAAGCTTAGCCAGAACCCTAACACTAACCCTTCCCCGAAGCCTTCCACTCACCCGTCCCCTAATCCTAACCCGTACGCTCACACTAACCCGCACCCTCACACGTACCCTCCTCCTCAAGCGTTGTCGTACCTCATCTGGACCCTAAACCATACCCGTACCCTAACCTTAACCCTAGCTCGAACCCTAACCCTAACCATTCCCCGAAGCCTGCCCCTCACCCGTCCCCTAATCCTAAACCATACGCTCACACTAACACACGCCCTCACACGTACGCTCCCCCTAAACTGTTGTCGTAACCTCACCTGGACCTAAACCGTCCCTGTCCCCTAACCCTAACCCTAGCCCGAACCCTAAACCTAACCCTTCCCCGAAGCCTTCCCCTCACCCATCCCCTAATCCTAACCTGTACGCTCACACTAACCTGCGCCCTCACACGTACGCTCCCCCTAAACCGTTGTCGTACCCTCACCTGGTCCCTAAACCGTCCCCATCCCCTAACCCTAACCCTAGCCCGAACCCTAACACTAACCCTTCCCCGAAGCCTTCCCCTCACCCATCCCCTAATCCTAACCCGTACGCTCACACTAACCCGCGCCCTCACACGTACAGTCCCCTTAAACCATAGTCGTACACTCACCTGGACCCTAAACCGTCCCCGTCCCCGTCCCCTAACCCTAGACCGAACCCTAACCCTAAACCTTCCCCGAAGCCTTCCCCTCACCCGTCTCCTATCCTAACAGGTACGCTCACACTAACCCACGCCCTCACACGTACGCTCCCCCTAAGCCGTTGTCGTACCCTCACCTGGACCCTAAATGGTCCCCGTCTCCTAAACCTAACCCTAGCCCTAGCCCGAACCCTAACCCTAACCCTTCCCCGAAGCCTTCTCCTCACCCGTCCCCTAATCCTAACCCGTACGCTCACACTAACCCGCGCCCTCACACGTACGCTCCCCCTAAACCGTTGTCGTACCCTCACCTGGAACCTAAACCGTCCCCGTCCCCTAAACCTAACCCTAGCCCGAACCCTAATCCTAACACTTCCCCGAAGCCTTCCCCTCACCCGTCCCCTAATCCTAACCCGTACCCTCACACTAACCCGCGCCCTCACACGTACCCTCCCCCTAAAGCGTTGTCGTACACTCACCTCGACCCTAAACCGTCCCCGTCCCCTAACCCTAACCCTAGCCCGAACCCTAACCCTAACCCTTCCCCAAAGCCTTCCCTTCACCCGTCCCCTAATCCTAACCCGTACCCTCACACTAACACGCGCCCTCACACGTACGCTCCCCCTAAACCGTTGTCATACCCTCACCTGGACCCTACACCGTCCCTGTCCAGTAACCCTAACCCTAGCCCGAACCCTAACCCTAACCCTTCCCCGAAGCCTTCCCCTCACACATCACCTAATCCTAACCCGTACGCTCACACTAATCCGCTACCTCACACGTACGCTCCCCCTAAAGGGTTGTCGTACCCTCACCTGGACCCTAAACTGTCCCCGTCCCCTAACCCTAACCCTAGCCCGAACCCTAAACCTATCCCTTCCCCAAAGCCTTCCCCTCACCCGTCCCCTAATCCTAACCCGTACGGTCACACTAACCCACGCCCTCACACGTACGCTTCCCCTAAAATGTTGTCGTACCCTCACCTGGACCCTAAACCGTCCCCGTCCCCTAACCTTAACCCTAGCCCGAAACCTAGCCCTAACCCTTCCCCGAAGCCTTCCCCTCACCCGTCCCCTAATCCTAACACGTACCCTCACACTAACCTGCGCCCTCACACATTCGCTCCCCCTAAACCGTTGTCGTAACCTCACCTGGACCCTAAACCGTCCCCGTCACCTAACCCTAACCCTAGCCCCTACCCTAAACCTAACGCTTCCCCGAAGCCTTCCCCTCACCCGTCCCCTAATCCTAACACATATGCTCACACTAACCCGTGCCCTCACACGTATGCTGCCCCTAAACCGTTGTCGTACCCTCACCTGGACCCTAAAACGTCCCCGTCCCCTAAACCTAACCCTAGCCCGAACCCTAAACCTAACCCTTCCCCGAAGCCTTCCCCTCATCCATCCCCTAATCCTAACCCATACGCTCACACTAACCCGCGCCCTCACACGTATGCTCCCCCTAAACCGTTGTCGTATCCTCACCTGGACCGTAAACCGTCCCCGTCCCCTAACCCTAACCCTGGCCCGAACCTTAAACCTAACCCTTCCCCGAAGCCTTCCTCTCACCCGTCCCCTAATCCTAACCCGTACGCTCACACTAATCCACGCCCTCACACGTAGCCTCCCCCTAAAGCGTTGTCGTACCCTCACCTGGACCCTAAACCGTCCCCGTCCCCTAACCCTAAACCTAGCCCGAACCCTAACCCTAACCCTTCCCCGAAGCCTTCCCCTCACCCTTCCCCTAATCCTATCCCGTACGCTCACACTAACCCACGTCCTCACACGTACCCTCCCCCTAAAGCGTTGTCGTACCCTCACCTGGACCCTAAACCTTCCCCGTCCCCTAACCCTAACCCTAGCCCGAACACTAACCCTAACACTTCCCCAAAACCTTCCCCTCACCCGTCCCATAATCCTAACCCGTACGCTCACACTAACCCACGCCCTCACACGTACCCTCCCCCTAAAGCGCTGTCGTACCCTCAACTGGACCCTAAACCGTCCCCGTCCCCTAAGCCTAACCCTAGCCCGAACCCTAACCCTAACACTTCCCCGAAGCCTTCCCCTCACCCGTCCCCTAATTCTAACCCGTACGCTCACACTAACCCGCGCCCTCACACGTACGCTCCCCCTAAACCGTTGTCATACCCTCACCAGGACCATATACCGTCCCCGTCCCCTAGCCCTAAGCTTAGCCAGAACCCTAACCCTAACCCTTCCCCGAAGCCTTCCCCTCACCCGTCCCCTAATCCTAACCCGTACGCTCACAATAACCCACACCCTCACACGTACCCTCCTCCTAAAGCGTTGTCGTACACTCATCTGGACCATAAACCATCCCCGTAACCTAACCTTAACCCTAGCTCGAACCCTAACCCTAACCATTCCCCGAAGACTGCCCCTCAACCGTCCCCTAATCCTAAACCATAAGCTCACACTAACCCACGCCCTCACACGTACGCTCCCCCTAAACTGTTGTCGTAACCTCACCTGGACCTAAACCGTCCCTGTCCCCTAACCCTAACCCTAACCCGAACCCTAACCCTAACCCTTCCCCGAAGCCTTCCCCTCACCCATCCCCTAATCCTAACCCGTACGCTCACACTAACCTGCGCCCTCACACGTACGCTCCGCCTAAACCGTTGTCGTACCCTGAGCTTGTCCCTAAACCGTCCCCGTCCCCTAACCCTAACCCTAGCCCGTACCCTAAACCTTACGCTTCCCCGAATCCTTCCCCTCACCCGTCCCCTAATCCTAACACATATGCTCACACTAACCCGTGCCCTCACACGTACGCTGCCCTTAAACCGTTGTCGTACCCTCACCTGGACCCTAAAACGTCCCCGTCCCCTAACCCTAACCCTTGCCCGAACCCTAACCCTAACCCTTCCCCGAAGCCTTCCCCTCACCCTTCCCCTAATCCTATCCCGTACGCTCACACTAACCCACGTCCTCACACGTACCCTCCCCCTAAACCGTTGTCATACCCACACCAGGACCCTAAACCGTCCCCGTCCCCTAGCCCTAAGCTTAGTCAGAACCCTAACCCTAACCCTTCCCCGAAGCATTCCCCTCACCCGTCCCCTAATTCTAACCCGTACGCTCACACTAACCCGTGCCCTCACACGTATGCTCCTCTTAAACCGTTGTCATACCCTCACCAGGACCCTAAACCGTCCCCGTCCCCTAGCCCTAAGCTTAGCCAGAACCCTAACACTAACCCTTCCCCGAAGCCTTCCACTCACCCGTCCCCTAATCCTAACCCGTACGCTCACACTAACCCGCACCCTCACACGTACCCTCCTCCTCAAGCGTTGTCGTACCTCATCTGGACCCTAAACCATACCTGTACCCTAACCTTAACCCTAGCTCGAACCCTAACCCTAACCATTCCCCGAAGCCTGCCCCTCACCCGTCCCCTAATCCTAAACCATACGCTCACACTAACACACGTCCTCACATGTACGCTCCCCCTAAACTGTTGTCGTAACCTCACCTGGACCTAAACCGTCCCTGTCCCCTAACCCTAACCCTAGCCCGAACCCTAAACCTAACCCTTCCCCGAAGCCTTCCCCTCACCCATCCCCTAATCCTAACCCGTACGCTCACACTAACCTGCGCCCTCACACGTACGCTCCCCCTAAACCGTTGTCGTAACCTCACCTGGTCCCTAAACCGTCCCCATCCCCTAACCCTAACCCTAGCCCGAACCCTAACACTAACCCTTCCCCGAAGCCTTCCCCTCACCCGTCCCCTAATCCTAACCCGTACGCTCACACTAACCCGCGCCCTCACACGTACAGTCCCCTTAAACCATAGTCGTACACTCACCTGGACCCTAAACCGTCCCCGTCCCCGTCCCCTAACCCTAGACCGAACCCTAACCCTAAACCTTCCCCGAAGCCTTCCCCTCACCCGTCTCCTATCCTAACAGGTACGCTCACACTAACCCACGCCCTCACACGTACGCTCCCCCTAAGCCGTTGTCGTACCCTCACCTGGACCATAAATGGTCCCCGTCTCCTAAAGCTAACCCTAGCCCTAGCCCGAACCCTAACCCTAACCCTTCCCCGAAGCCTTCTCCTCACCCGTCCCCTAATCCTAACCCGTACGCTCACACTAACCCGCGCCCTCACACGTACGCTCCCCCTAAACCGTTGTCGTACCCTCACCTGGAACCTAAAACGTCCCCGTCCCCTAAACCTAACCCTAGCCCGAACCCTAATCCTAACACTTCCCCGAAGCCTTCCCCTCACCCGTCCCCTAATCCTAACCCGTACCCTCACACTAACCCGCGCCCTCACACGTACCCTCCCCCTAAAGCGTTGTCGTACACTCACCTCGACCCTAAACCGTCCCCGTCCCCTAACCCTAACCCTAGCCCGAACCCTAACCCTAACCCTTCCCCAAAGCCTTCCCTTCACCCGTCCCCTAATCCTAACCCGTACCCTCACACTAACACGCGCCCTCACACGTACGCTCCCCCTAAACCGTTGTCATACCCTCACCTGGACCCTAAACCATCCCTGTCCACTAACCCTAACCCTAGCCCGAACCCTAACCCTAACCCTTCCCCGAAGCCTTCCCCTCACACATCACCTAATCCTAACCCGTACGCTCACACTAACCCGCTACCTCACACGTACGCTCCCCCTAAAGCGTTGTCGTACCCTCACCTGGACCCTAAACTGTCCCCGTCCCCTAACCCTAACCCTAGCCCGTACCCTAAACCTTACGCTTCCCCGAATCCTTCCCCTCACCCGTCCCCTAATCCTAACACATATGCTCACACTAACCCGTGCCCTCACACGTACGCTGCCCCTAAACCGTTGTCGTACCCTCACCTGGACCCTAAAACGTCCCCGTCCCCTAACCCTAACCCTAGCCCGAACCCTAACCCTAACCCTTCCCCGAAGCCTTCCCCTCACCCTTCCCCTAATCCTATCCCGTACGCTCACACTAACCCACGTCCTCACACGTACCCTCCCCCTAAACCGTTGTCATACCCTCACCAGGACCCTAAACCGTCCCCGTCCCCTAGCCCTAAGCTTAGTCAGAACCCTAACCCTAACCCTTCCCCGAAGCATTCCCCTCACCCGTTCCCTAATCCTAACCCGTACGCTCACAGTAACCCATGCCCTCACACGTACTCTCCCCCTAAACTGTTCTCGTAACCTCACCTGGACCCTAAACCGTCCCCATCCCCTAACCCTAACCCTAGCCCGTACCCTAACCCTAACCCTTCCCCGAAGCCTTCCCCTCTCCCGTCCCCTAGTCCGAACCCGTACGCTCACACTAACCCGCGCCCTCACAGGTACCCTCCCCCTAAAGCGTTGTCGTACCTTCACCTTGACCCTAAACCGTCCACGTCCCCTAACCCTAACCCTAGCCCTAACCCTAACCCTAACACTTCCCCGAAGCCTTCCCCTCAACCGTCCCCTAATCCTAACCCGTACGCTCACACTAACACGCACCCTCACATGTACCCTCCTCCTAAAGCGTTGTCGTACCCTCATCTGGACCCTAAACCATCCCCGTACCCTAACCTTAACCCTAGCTCGAACCCTAACCCTAACCATTCCCCGAAGCCTGCCCCTCACCTGTCCCCTAATCCTAAACCATACGCTCACACTAACCCACGCCCTCACACGTACGCTCCCCCTAAACTGTTGTCGTAACCTCACCTGGACCTAAACCGTCCCTGTCCCCTAACCCTAACCCTAGCCCGAACCCTAAACCTAACCCTTCCCCAAAGCCTTCCCCTCACCCATCCCCTAATCCTAACACATACGCTCACACTAACCCGCGCCCTCACACATACGCTCCCCCTAAACCGTTGTCGTATCCTCACCTAGACCGTAAACCTTCGCCGTCCCCTAATCCTAACCCTAGCCCGAAACCTAACCCTAACACTTCCCCGAAGCCTTGCCCTCACCCGTCCCCTAATCCTAAACCTTACGCTCACACTAACCCACGCCCTCACACGTACCCTCCCCCTAAAGTGCTGTCGTACCCTCAACTGGACCCTAAACCGTCCCCGTCCCCTAACCCTAACCCTAGCCCGAACCCTAACCCTAACACTTCCCCGAAGCCTTCCCCTCACCCGTCCCCTAATGCTAACCCGTACGCTCACACTAACCCACGCCCTCACACGTACGCTTCCCCTAAACCGTTGTCATACCCTCACCTGGAACCTAAACCGTCCCCGTACCCTAGCCCTAAGCCTAGCCAGAACCCTAACCCTAACCCTTCCCCGAAGCCTTCCCCTCACCCGTCCCCTAATCCTAACCCGTATGCTCACAGTAACCCGTACCCTCACACATACGCTCCCCCTAAACCGTTGTGGTACCCTCACCTGGACCCTAAACCGTCCCCGTCCCCTAACCCTAACCCTAGCACGAACCATAACCCTAACACTTCCCCGAAGCCTTCCCCTCACCCGTCCCCTAATCCTAACCCGTACGCTCACACTAACCCGCGCCCTCACATGTACGCTCCCCCTAAAGCGTTGTCATACCCTCACCTGCAACCTAAACTGTCCCTGTCCCCTAACGCTAACCCTAGCCCGAACTCTAACCCTAACACTTCCCCGAAGCCTTCCCCTCACCCGTCCCCTAATCCTAACCCGTACGCTCACACTAACCCGCGCCCACACACGTACGCTCCCCCTAAAGCGTTGTCGTACCCTCACCTGGACCCTAAACCGTCCCCGTCCCCTAACCCTAACCCTAGCCCGAACCCTAAACCTAACCCTTCCCCGAAGCCTTCCCCTCACCCGTCCCCTAATCCTAACCCGTACGCTCACACTAACCCGTGCCCTCACACGTACGCTCCCCCTAAGCCGTTGTCGTACCCTCACCTGGACCCTAAACCGTCCCCGTTCCCTATCACTAACCCTAGCCCGAACCCTAAACCTAATACTTCCCTGAAGCCTTCCCCTCACCTGTCCCCTAATCCTAACACGTCCGCTCACACTAACCCGCGCCCTCACACGTACGCTCCCCCTAAACTGTTGTCGTACCCTCACATGGACCCTAAACCGTCCCCGTCCCCTAACCCTAACCCTATCCCGAACCCTTCAACGAAGCCTTTCCCTCACACGTCCCCTAATCCTAACCCGTACGCTCACACTAACCCACACCCTCACACATTCGCTCCCCCTAAACCGTTGTCGTACCCTCACCTGGACCCTAAACCATCCCCGTCCCCTAACCCTAAACCTAGCCCGAACCCTAACCCTAACCCTTCCCCGAAGCCTTCCCCTCACCCGTCCCCTAATCCTAACCCGTACGCTCACACTAACCCGCGCCCTCACACGTACACTCCCCGTAAACCATTGTCGTACCCTCACCTGGAGCGAAAACGGTCCCCGTCCACTGACCCTAACCCTAGCCCGAACCCTAACCCTAACCCTTCCCCGAAGCCTTCCGCTCACCCGTCCCCTAATCCTAACCTGTACACTCACACTAACCCTCGCCATCACACGTATGCACCCCCTAAACCCTACTCGTACCCTCACCTGGACCCTAAACCGTCCCTATCCCCTAACCCTAACCCTAGCCCGAACCCTAAACCTAAACCTTCCCCGAAGCCTTCCCCTCACCCGTCCCCTAATCCTAACCCGTACGCTCACACTAACCCGTGCCCTCACACGTACGCTCCCCCTAAACTGTTGTCGTACCCTCACCTGGACCCTAAACCGTCCCCATCCCCTAACCCTAACCCTAGCCCGAAACCTAACCCTAACACTTCCCCAAAGCCTTCCCCTCACCAGTCCCCTAATCCTAAATCATACGCTAACACTAACCCGCGCCCTCACACGTACGCTCCCCATAAACCGTTGTCGTAACCTCACCTGAACCCGAAACCGTCCCCGTCCCCTCACCCTAACCCTAGCCCGAACCCTAACCCTAACACTTCCCAGAAGCCTTCCCCTCACCCGTCCCCTAATCCTAACCCGTACGTTCACACTAAGCCGCGCCCTCACATGTACGCTCCTCCTAAACTGTTGTCGTACCCTCACCTGGACCCTAAACCGTCCCCGTCCCCTAACCCTAACCCTAGCCCGAACCCTAACCCTAACACTTCCCCGAAGCCTTCCCTTCACCCATCCCCTAATCCTAACCCGTACGCTCACACTAACCCGGGCCCTCACGCGTACGCTCCCCCTAAACCGTTGTCGTACCCTCACCTGGACACTAAACCATCCCTGTCCCCTAACCCTAACCCTAGCCCGAACCCTAACCCTAAACCTTCCCCGAAGCCTTCCCCTCACCCGTACCCTAATCCTAACCCGTACGCTCACACTAACCCGCGCCCTCACACGTACGCTCACCCTAAAGCTCTGTCGTACCCTCACCTGGACCCTAAACCGTCCACGTCCCCTAACCCTAACCATAGCCCGAACCCTAACCCTACACCTTCCCCGAAGCCTTCCCCTCACCCGTCCCCTAATCCTAACCCTTACACTCACACTAACACGCGCCGTCACACGTACGCTCCCCCTCAACCGTTGTCGTACCCTCACCTGGACCCTAAACCGTCCCCATCCCCTAACCCTAACGCTAGCCCGAACCCTAACCCTAACCCTTCCCCGAAGCCTTCCCCTCACCGGTCCCATAATCCTAACCCGTATGCTCACACTAACCCACGCCCTCACACTTACGCTCCGCATAAACCGTTGTCGTAAACGAACCTGGACCCTAAACCATCCCCGTCCCCTAACCCTAACCCTAGCCCGAACCCTAACCCTAACCCTTCCCCGAAGCCTTCCCCTCACCCGTCCCCTAATCCTAACCCGTACGCTCACAGTAACCCGTGCCCTCATACATACGCTCCCCTTAAACCGTTGTCGTACCCTCACCTGGACCCTAAATCGTCCCCGTCCCCGTCCCCGAACCCTAACCCTAGCCCGAACCCTAAACCTAACCCTTCCCCGAAGCCTTCCCCTCACCCGTCCCCTAATCCTAACCCGTACGCTCACACTAACACGCTCCCTCACACGTACGCTCCCCCTAAACCGTTGTCGTACCCTCACCTGTACCCTAAACCGTCCCCGATCCCTAACCCTAACCCTAGCCCGAACCCTAACCCTAACCCTTCCCCAAAGCCTTCCCCTCAACCGTCCCATAATCCTAACCTGTACGCTCACACTAACCCACGCCCTCACACGTACGCTCCCCCTAAACCATACTCGTACCCTCACCTGGACCCTAAACTGTCCCCGTCCCCTAACACTAACCCTAGCACGAACCCTAACCCTAACCCTTCCCCGAAGCCTTCCCCTCACCCGTCCCCCAATCCTAACCCGTACGCTCACACTAACCTGCGCCCTCACACGCACACTCCCCCTAAACCGTTGTCGTACCCTCACATGGACCCTAAACCGTCCCCGTCCCCTAACCCTAACCCTAGCCCGAAACCTAACCCTAACCCTTCCCCGAAGCCTTCCCCTCACCCGTCCCCTAATCCTAACGCATACGCTCACACTAACCCGCGCCCTCACATGTACGCTCCCCGTAAACCGTTGTCGTAACCTCACCTGGACCCTAAACCGTCCCCGTCCCCGTCCCCTAATCCTAGCCCGAACCCTAACCCTAACCCTTCCCCGAAGCCTTCCCCTCACCCATCCCCTAATCCTAACCCGTACACTCACACTAACCCGCGCCCTCACACATACGTTCCCCCTAAACCGTTGTGGTACCCTCACCAGGACCCTAAACCGTCCCCGTCCCCTAACCCTAACCCTAGCCCTAACCCTAACCCTAACCCTTCCCCGAAGCCTTCGCCTCACCCGTCCCCTAATCCTAACCCGTACGCTCACACTAACCCGTGCCCTCACACGTACGCTCCCCCTACGCCGTTGTCGTACCCTCACCTGGACCCTAAACCGTCCCCGTTCACTAACACTAACCCTAGCCCGAACCCTAAACCTAATACTTCCCTGAAGCCTTCCCCTCACCCGTCCCCTAATCCTAACCCGTACGCTCACACTAACACGCGCCCTCACACGTACGCTCCCCCTAAACCGTTGTCGTACCCTCACCTGGACCCTAAACCGTCCCCGTCCCCTAACACTAACCCTAACCCGAACCCTAACCCTAACCCTTCCCCGAAGCCTTCCCCTCACCTGTCCCCTAATCCTAACACGTACGCTCACACTAACCCGCGCCCTCACACGTACGCTCCCCCTAAACTGTTGTCGTACCCTCACATGGACCCTAAACCGTCCCCGTCCCCGTCCCCTAACCCTAACCCTAAACCTTCCCCGAAGCCTTCCCCTCACCCGTCCCCTAATCCTAACCCGTACGCTCACACTAACCCGTGCCCTCACACGTACGCTCCCCCTAAACTGTTGTCGTACCCTCACCTGGACCCTAAACCGTCCCCATCCCCTAACCCTAACCCTAGCCCGAAACCTAACCCTAACACTTCTCGGAAGCCTTCCCCTCACCCGTCCCCTAATCCTAAATCATACACTCACACTAACCCGCGCCCTCACACGTACGCTCCCCATAAACCGTTGTCGTAACCTCACCTGGACCCTAAACCGTCCCCGTCCCCTAACCCTAACCCTAGCCCGAACCCTAACCCTAACCCTTCCCCGAAGCCTTCCCCTCACCCGTCCCATAATCCTAAACCGTACGCTCACACTAACCCGCGCCCTCACACGTACCTTCCCCCTAAAGCGCTGTCGTACCCTCAACTGGACCCTAAACCGTCCCCGTCCCCTATCCCTAACCCTAGCCCGAACCCTAACCCTAACACTTCCCAGAAGCCTTCCCCTCACCCATCCCCTAATCCTAACCCGTACGTTCACACTAACCCGCGCCCTCACATGTACGCTCCCCCTAAACCGTTGTCGTACCCTCACCTCGACCCTAAACCGTCCCCGTCCCCTAACCCTAACCCTAGCCCGAACCCTAACCCTAACACTTCCCCGAAGCCTTCCCTTCACCCATCCCCTAATCCTAACCCGTACGCTCACACTACCCCGGGCCCTCACGCGTACGCTCCCCCTAAACCGTTGTCGTACCCTCACCTGGACCCTAAACCATCCCTGTCCCCTAACCCTAACCCTAGCCCGAACCCTAACCCTAACACTTCCCCGAAGCCTTCCCCTCACCCGTCCCCTAATCCTAACCCGTATGCTCACAGTAACCCGCGCCCACACACGTACGCTCCCCCTAAACCGTTGTGGTACCCTCACCTGGACCCTAAACCGTCCCCGTCCCCTAACCCTAACCCTAGCCCGAACCCTAACCCTAAAACTTCCCCGAAGCCTTCCCCTCAACCGTCCCCTAATCCTAACCCGTACGCACACACTAACCCGCCCCCTCACATGTACACTCCCCCTAAACCGTTGTCGTACCCTCACCTGCAACCTAAACTGTCCCTGTGCCCTAACCCTAACCCTAGCCCGAACCCTAACCCTAACCCTTCCCCGAAGCCTTCCCCTCACCCGACCCCTAATCCTAAACCGTAGGCTCACACTAACCCGCGCCCTCACACGTACCCTCCCCCTAAAGTGCTGTCTTACTCTCAACTGGACCCTAAACCGTCCCCGTCCCCTAAACCTAACCCTAGCCCGAACCCTAACCCTAACCCTTCCCCGAAAACTTCCCCTCACCCGTCCCCTAATCCTAACCCGTACGCTCACACTAACCCGCGCCCTCACACGTACGCTCCCGCTAAACTGTTGTCGTACCCTCACATGGACCCTAAACCGTCCCCGTCCCCTAACCCTAACCCTAGCCCGAACCCTAACCCTAACCCTTCCCCGAAGCCTTCCCCTCACCCGTGCCCTAACCGTAACCCGTACGCTCACACTAACCCTCGCCCTCACACGTATGCTCCCCCTAAACCGTTGTCGTACCCTCACCTGGACCCTAAACCGTCCCCGTACCCTAACCCTAACCCTAACCCGAACCCTAACCCTAACCCTTCCCCGAAGCCTTCCCCTCAACCGTCCCCTAATCCTAACCCGTACGCTCACACTAACCTGCGCCCTCACACGTACGCTCCCCCTAAACCGTTGTCGTACCCTCACCTGGACCCTAAACCGTCCCCGTCCCCTAACCCTAACCCTAGCCCGAACCCTAAACCTAACCCTTCCCCAAAGCCTTCCCCTCACCCGTCCCCTAACCCTAACCCGTACGCTCACACTAACCTGCGCCCTCACACGTATTCTCCCCCTAAACCGTTGTCGTACCCTCACCTGGACCCTAAACCGTCCCCTTCCCCTAACCCTAACCCTAGCCCGAACCCTAACCCTAACACTACCCCGAAGCTTTCCCCTCACCCGTCCCCTAATCCTAAACCGTACGCTCACACTAACCCGCGCCCTCACACGTACCCTCCCACTAAAGCGCTGTCGTACCCTCAACTGGACCCTAAACCGTCCCCGTCCCCTAACCCTAACCCTAGCCCGAACCCTAACCCTAACACTTCCCAGAAACCTTCCCCTCACCCGTCCCCTAATCCTAACCCGTACGCTAACCCTAACCCCCGCCCTCACATGTACGCTCCACCTAAAGCGTTGTCGTACCCTCACCTGCAACCTAAACGGTCCCTGTCCCCTAACGCTAACCCTAGCCCGAACCCTAACCCTAAACCTTCCCCGAAGCCTTCCCCTCATCCGTCCCCTAATCCTAAACCGTAGGCTCACACTAACCCGCGCCCTCACACGTACCCTCCCCCTAAAGCGCTGTCTTACTCTCAACTGGACCCTAAACCGTCCCCGTTCCCTATCCCTAACCCTAGCCCGAACCCTAACCCTAACCCTTCCCCGAAGCCTTCCCCTCACCCGTCCCCAAATCCTAACCCGTACGCTCACACTAAACCGCGCCCTAACACGTACGCTCCCCCTAAACTGTTGTCGTACCCTCACCTGGACCCTAAACCGTCCCCGTCCCCTAACCCTCACCCTAGCCCGAACACTAACCCTAACCCTTCCCCGAAGCCTTCCACTCACCCGTGCCCTAACCCTAACCCGTACGCTCACACTAACCCGCGCCCTCACACGTGTGCTCCCCCTAAACCGTTGTCGTACCCTCACTGGGACCCTAAACCGTCCCCGTCCCCTAACCCTAACCCTAGCCCGAACCCTAACCCTAACCCTTCCCCGAAGCCTTCCCCTCACCCGTCCCCTAATCCTAACCTGTACGCTCACACTAACCTGCGCACTCACATTTACGCTCCCCCTAAACTGTTGTAGTACCCTCACCTGGACCCTAAACCGTCCCCATCCCCTAACCCTAAACCTAGCCCGAACTATAACCCTAACCCTTCCCCGAAGCCTTCCCCTCACCCGTCCCCTAATCCTAAACCGTACACTCACACTAACCCATGCCCTCACACGTACCCTCCCCCTAAAGCGCTATCTTACACTCAACTGGACCCTAAACCGTCCCCGTCCCCTAACCCTAACCCTAGCCCGAACCCTAACCCTAACTCTTCCCCGAAGTCTTCCCCTCACCCGTCCCCTAATCCTAACCCGTACGCTCACACTAACCCGCGCCCTCACAGGTACCCTCCCCCTAAAGCGTTGTCGTACCATCACCTGGACCCTAAACCTTCCCCATCCCCTAACCCTAACCCTAGCCCGAACCCTAACCCTAACACTTCCCCGAAGCCTTCCCCTCACCCGTCTCCTAATCCTAACCCGTACGCTCACACTAACCCGCGCCATCACACGTACCCTTCCCGTAAAGCGTTGTCGTACCCTCACCTGGACCCTAAACCGTCCCCGTCACCTCAACCTAACCCTAGCCCGAACCCTAACCCTAACCGTTCCCCGAAGCCTTCCCCTCAAACATCCCCTAATCCTAACCCGTACGCTCACACTAACTCTCGCCCCCACACGTACGCTCCCCCTAAACCGTTGTCGTACCCTCACCAGGACCCTAAATCGTCCCCGTCCCCTAACCCTAACCCTAGCCAGAACCCTAACCCTAACCTTTGCACGAAGCCTTCCCCTCACCCGTCCCATAATCCTAACCCGTACGCTCATACTAACCCGCACCCTCACACATTCGCTCCCCCTAAAGCGTTGTCGTACCCTCACCTGGACCCTAAACCGTCCCCGTCCCCTAACCCTAACCCTAGCCCGAACCCTAACCCTAACCCTTCCCCGAAGCCTTCCCCTCACCCGTCCCCTAATCCTAACCCGTACACTCACACTAACCCGCGCCCTCACACGTACGCTCCCCCTAAACCGTTGTCGTACCCTCAACTGGACCCTAAACCGTCCCCGTCCCCTAACCCTAACCCTAGCCCGAACCCTAACCCTAACACTTCCCCGAAGCCTTCCCCTCACCTGTCCCCTAACCCTAACCCGTACGCTCACACTAACCCGCGCCCTCACACGTATTCTCCCCCTAAACCGTTGTCGTACCCTCACCTGGACCCTAAACCGTCCCCGTCCCCTAACCCTAACCCTAGCCCGAACCCTAAACCTAACCCTTCCCCGAAGCCTTCCCCTCACCCGTCCCATAACCCTAACCCGTACGCTCACACTAACCCGCGCCCTCACACGTATGCTCCCCCTAAACCATTGTCGTACCCTCACCTGGACCCTAAACCGTCCCCGTCCCCTAACACTAACCCTAGCCTGAACCATAACCCTAAACCTTCCCCGAAGCCTTCCGCTCACCCGTCCCCTAATCCTAACCCGTACGCTCACACTAACCCACGCACTCACATTTACGCTCCCCCTAAAATGTTGTCGTACCCTCACCTGGACCCTAAATCGTCCCCGTCCCCTAACCCTAACCCTAGCCCGAACCCTAAACCTAACCTTTCCACGAAGCCTTCCCCTCACCCGTCCCATAATCCTAACCCGTACGCTCATACTAACCCGCAACCTCACACACTCGCTCCCCCTAAAGCGTTGTCGTACCCACACCTGGACCCTAAACCGTCCCCGTCCCCTAACCCTAACCCTAGCCCGAAGCCTAACCCTAACACTTCCCCGAAGCCTTCCCCTCACCCGTCCCCTAATCCTAACCCGTACGCTCATACTAACCTGCGCCCTCACACGTACGCTCCACCTAAACCGTTGTCGTACCCTCACCTGGACCCTAAACCGTCCCCGTCCCCTAACCCTAACCCTAGCCCGAACCCTAACCCTAACACTTCCCCGAAGCCTTCCCCTCACCTGTCCCCTAACCCTAACCCGTACGCGCACACTAACTCGCACCCTCACACGTACGCTCCCCCTAAACCGTTGTCGTACCCTCACCTGGACCCTAAACCGTCCCCGTCCCCTAACCCTAACCCTAGCCCGAACCCTAACAATAACTCTTCCCTGAAGCCTTCCCCTCACACGTCCCCTAATCGTAACCCGTACGCTCACACTAACCCGCGCCCTCACATGTACGCTCCCCCTAAAGCTCTGTCGTACCCTCACCTGGACCCTAAACCGTCCCCGTCCCCTAACCCTAACCCTAGCCCGAACCCTAACCCTAAACCTTCCCCGAAGCCTTCCCCTCACCCGTACCTTAATCCTAACCCGTACGCTCACACTAACCCGCGCCCTCACACGTACGCTCACCCTAAAGCTCTGTCGTACCCTCACCTGGACCCTAAACCGTCCACGTCCCCTAACCCTAACCATAGCCCGAACCCTAACCCTACACCTTCCCCGAAACCTTCCCCTCACCCGTCCCCTAATCCTAACCCTTACACTCACACTAACACGCGCCGTCACACGTACGCTCCCCCTCAACCGTTGTCGTACCCTCACCTGGACCCTAAACCGTCCCCATCCCCTAACACTAACGCTAGCCCGAACCATAACCCTAACCCTTCCCCGAAGCCTTCCCCTCACCGGTCCCATAATCCTAACCCGTATGCTCACACTAACACACGCCCTCACACTTACGCTCCGCATAAACCGTTGTCGTAACCGAACCTGGACCCTAAACCATCCCCGTCCCCTAACCCTAACCCTAGCCCGAACCCTAACCCTAACTCTTCCCCGAAGCCTTCCCCTCACCCGTCCCCTAATCCTAACCCGTACGCTCACAGTAACCCGTGCCCTCATACATACGCTCCCCATAAACCGTTGTCGTACCCTCACCTGGACCCTAAATCGTCCCCGTCCCCGTCCCCGAACCCTAACCCTAGCCCGAACCCTAAACCTAACCCTTCCCCGAAGCCTTCCCCTCACCCGTCCCCTAATCCTAACCCGTACGCTCACACTAACACGCTCCCTCACACGTACGCTCCCCCTAAACCGTTGTCGTACCCTCACCTGGACCCTAAACCGTCCCCGATCCCTAACCCTAACCCTAGCCCGAACCCTAACCCTAACCCTTCCCCAAAGCCTTCCCCTCACCCGTCCCATAATCCTAACCTGTACGCTCACACTAACCCACACCCTCACACGTACGCTCCCCCTAAACCATACTCGAACCCTCACCTGGACCCTAAACTGTCCCCGTCCCCTAACACTAACCCTAGCACGAACCCTAACCCTAACCCTTCCCCGAAGCCTTCCCCTCACCCGTCCCCCAATCCTAACCCGTACGCTCACACTAACCTGCGCCCTCACACGCACACTCCCCCTAAACCGTTGTCGTACCCTCACATGGACCCTAAACCGTCCCCGTCCCCTAACCCTAACCCTAGCCCGAACCCTAACCCTAACCCTTCCCCGAAGCCTTCCCCTCACCCGTCCCCTAATCCTAACGCATACGCTCACACTAACCCGCGCCCTCACATGTACGCTCCCCGTAAACCGTTGTCGAAACCTCACCTGGACCCTAAACCGTCCCCGTCCCCGTCCCCTAATCCTAGCCCGAACCCTAACCCTAACCCTTCCCCGAAGCCTTCCCCTCACCCATCCCCTAATCCTAACCCGTACACTCACACTAACCCGCGCCCTCACACATACGTTCCCCCTAAACCGTTGTGGTACCCTCACCAGGACCCTAAACCGTCCCCGTCCCCTAACCCTAACCCTAGCCCGAACCCTAAACCTAACCCTTCCCCGAAGCCTTCCCCTCACCCGTCCCCTAATCCTAACCCGTACGCTCACACTAACCCGTGCCCTCACACGTACGCTCCCCCTAAGCCGTTGTCGTACCCTCACCTGGACCCTAAACCGTCCCCGTTCCCTAACACTAACCCTAGCCCGAACCCTAAACCTAATACTTCCCTGAAGCCTTCCCCTCACCCGTCCCCTAATCCTAACCCGTACGCTCACACTAACACGCGCCCTCACACGTACGCTCCCCCTAAACCGTTGTCGTACCCTCACCTGGACCCTAAACCGTCCCCGTCCCCTAACACTAACCCTAGCCCGAACCCTAACCCTAACCCTTCCCTGAAGCCTTCCCCTCACCTGTCCCCTAATCCTAACACGTACGCTCACACTAACCCGCGCCCTCACACGTACGCTCCCCCTAAACTGTTGTCGTACCCTCACATGGACCCTAAACCGTCCCCGTCCCCGTCCCCTAACCCTAACCCTAAACCTTCCCCGAAGCCTTCCCCTCACCCGTCCCCTAATCCTAACCCGTACGCTCACACTAACCCGTGCCCTCACACGTACGCTCCCCCTAAACTGTTGTCGTACCCTCACCTGGACCCTAAACCGTCCCCATCCCCTAACCCTAACCCTAGCCCGAAACCTAACCCTAACACTTCCCGGAAGCCTTCCCCTCACCCGTCCCCTAATCCTAAATCATACGCTCACACTAACCCGCGCCCTCACACGTACGCTCCCCATAAACCGTTGTCGTAACCTCACCTGGACCCTAAACCGTCCCCGTCCCCTCACCCTAACCCTAGCCCGAACCCTAACCCTAACCCTTCCCCGAAGCCTTCCCCTCACCCGTCCCATAATCCTAAACCGTACGCTCACACTAACCCGCGCCCTCACACGTACCCTCCCCCTAAAGCGCTGTCGTACCCTCAACTGGACCCTAAACCGTCCCCGTCCGCTATCCCTAACCCTAGCCCGAACCCTAACCCTAACACTTCCCAGAAGCCTTCCCCTCACCCATCCCCTAATCCTAACCCGTACGTTCACACTAACCCGCGCCCTCACATGTACGCTCCCCCTAAACCGTTGTCGTACCCTCACCTCGACCCTAAACCGTCCCCGTCCCCTAACCCTAACCCTAGCCCGAACCCTAACCCTAACACTTCCCCGAAGCCTTCCCTTCACCCATCCCCTAATCCTAACCCGTACGCTCACACTACCCCGGGCCCTCACGCGTACGCTCCCCCTAAACCGTTGTCGTACCCTCACCTGGACCCTAAACCATCCCTGTCCCCTAACCCTAACCCTAGCCCGAACCCTAACCCTAACACTTCCCCGAAGCCTTCCCCTCACCCGTCCCCTAATCCTAACCCGTATGCTCACAGTAACCCGCGCCCACACACGTACGCTCCCCCTAAACCGTTGTGGTACCCTCACCTGGACCCTAAACCGTCCCCGTCCCCTAACCCTAACCCTAGCCCGAACCCTAACCCTAAAACTTCCCCGAAGCCTTCCCCTCACCCGTCCCCTAATCCTAACCCGTACGCAAACACTAACCCGCCCCCTCACATGTACACTCCCCCTAAAGCGTTGTCGTACCCTCACCTGCAACCTAAACTGTCCCTGTGCCCTAACCCTAACCCTAGCCCGAACCCTAACCCTAACCCTTCCCCGAAGCCTTCCCCTCACCCGACCCCTAATCCTAAACCGTAGGCTCACACTAACCCGCGCCCTCACACGTACCCTCCCCCTAAAGTGCTGTCTTACTCTCAACTGGACCCTAAACCGTCCCTGTCCCCTAAACCTAACCCTAGCCCGAACCCTAACCCTAACCCTTCCCCGAAAACTTCCCCTCACCCGTCCCCTAATCCTAACCCGTACGCTCACACTAACCCGCGCCCTCACACGTACGCTCCCCCTAAACTGTTGTCGTACCCTCACATGGACCCTAAACCGTCCCCGTCCCCTAACCCTAACCCTAGCCCGAACCCTAACCCTAACCCTTCCCCGAAGCCTTCCCCTCACCCGTGCCCTAACCGTAACCCGTACGCTCACACTAACCCTCGCCCTCACACGTATGCTCCCCCTAAACCGTTGTCGTACCCTCACCTGGTCCCTAAACCGTCCCCGTACCCTAACCCTAACCCTAACCCGAACCCTAACCCTAACCCTTCCCCGAAGCCTTCCCCTCAACCGTCCCCTAATCCTAACCCGTACGCTCACACTAACCTGCGCCCTCACACGTACGCTCCCCCTAAACCGTTGTCGTACCCTCACCTGGACCCTAAACCGTCCCCGTCCCCTAACCCTAACCCTAGCCCGAACCCTAACCCTAACCCTTCCCCAAAGCCTTCCCCTCACCCGTCCCCTAACCCTAACCCGTACGCTAACACTAACCTGCGCCCTCACACGTATTCTCCCCCTAAACCGTTGTCGTACCCTCACCTGGACCCTAAACCGTCCCCTTCCCCTAACCCTAACCCTAGCCCGAACCCTAACCCTAACACTTCCCCGAAGCTTTCCCCTCACCCGTCCCCTAATCCTAAACCGTACGCTCACACTAACCCGCGCCCTCACACGTACCCTCCCACTAAAGCGCTGTCGTACCCTCAACTGGACCCTAAACCGTCCCCGTCCCCTAACCCTAACCCTAGCCCAAACCCTAACCCTAACACTTCCCAGAAACCTTCCCCTCACCCGTCCCCTAATCCTAACCCGTACGCTCACACTAACACGTGCCCTCACATGTACGCTCCCCCTAAACCGTTGTCGTACCCTCACCTGGACCCTAAACCATCCCTGTCCCCTAACCCTAACCCTAGCCCGAACCCTATCCCTAACCCTTCCCCGAAGCCTTCCCCTCACCCGTCCCCTAATCCTAACCCGTATGCTCACACTAACCCGCGCCCACACACGGACGCTCCCCCTAAACCGTTGTGGTACCCTCACCTGGACCCTAAACCGTCCCCGTCCCCTAACCCTAACCCTAGCCCGAACCCTAACCCTAACACTTCCCCGAAGCCTTCCCCTCACCCGTCCCCTAATCCTAACCCGTACGCTCACCCTAACCCCCGCCCTCACATGTACGCTCCACCTAAAGCGTTGTCGTACCCTCACCTGCAACCTAAACGGTCCCTGTCCCCTAACGCTAACACTAGCCCGAACCCTAACCCTAACCCTTCCCCGAAGCCTTCCCCTCATCCGTCCCCTAATCCTAAACCGTAGGCTCACACTAACCCGCGCCCTCACACGTACCCTCCCCCTAAAGCGTTGTCGTACCATCACCTGGACCCTAAACCTTCCCCATCCCCTAACCCTAACCCTAACCCTAACCCTAACCCTAACCCTAACCCTAACCCTAAACCGTCCCCATCCCCTAACCCTAACCCTAGCCCGAACCCTAGCCCTAACCCTTTCCCGAAGCCTTCCCCTCACCCGTCCCCTAATCCTAACCCGTACGCTCACACTAACCTGCGACCTCACACGTACGCTCCCCCTAAACCGTTGTCGTACCCTCACCTGGACCATAAATCGTCCCCGTCCCCTAACCCTAACCCTAGCCGAACCCTAACCCTAACATTTCCACGAAGCCTTCCCCTCACCCTTCCATAATCCTAACCCGTACTCTCATACTAACCCGCACCCTCACACATTCGCTCCCCCTAAAGCGTTGTCGTACCCTCACCTGGACCCTAAACCGTCCCCGTCCCCTAACCCTAACCCTAGCCGGAACCCTAACCCTAACCCTTCCCTGAAGCCTTCCCCTCACCCGTCCCCTAATCCTAACCCGTACGCTCACACTAACCCGCGCCTTCACACGTACCCTCCCCGTAAAGCGTTGTCGTATCCTCACCTGGATCATAAACCGTCCCCGTCACCTAAGCCTAACCCTAGCCCGAACCCTAACCCTAACCCTTCCCCGAAGCCTTCCCCTCACCCATCCCCTAATCCTAACCCGTACGCTCACACTAACCTGCGCCCTCACACGTACGCTCCCCCTAAACCGTTGTCGTACCCTCACATGGACCCTAAACTGTCCCCGTCCCCTAACCCTAACCGTAGCCCGAATCCTAACCCTAACCCTTCCCTGAAGCCTTCCCCTCACCCGTCCCCTAATCCTAACCCGTACGCTCACACTAACCCGCGCCCTCACACGTACCCTCCCCGTAAAGCGTTGTCGTATCCTCACCTGGACCCTAAACCGTCCCCTCACCTAAGCCTAACCCTAGCCCGAACCCTAACACTTCACCGAAGCTTTCCCCTCACCCGTCCCCTAATCCTAAACCGTACGCTCACACTATCCCGCACCCTCACACGTACCCTCCCCCTAAAGCGCTGTCGTACCCTCAACTGGACCCTAAACCGTCCCCGTCCCCTAACTCTAACCCTAGACCGAACCCTAACCCTAACCCTTCCCCGAAGCCTTCCCATCACCCGTCCCCTAATCCTAACCCGTACGCTCACACTAACCCATGCCCTCACACGTACCCTCCCCCTAAAGCGCTGTCTTACACTCAACTGGACCCTAAACCGTCCCCGTCCCCTAACCCTAACCCTAGCCCGAACCCTAACCCTAACACTTCCCAGAAGCCTTCCCCTCACCCGTCCCCTAATCCTAACCCGTACGATCACACTAACACGTGCCCTCACATGTACGCTCCCCCTAAACCGTTGTCGTACCCTCAACTGGACCCTAAACCGTCCCCGTCCCCTAACCCTAACCCTAGCCCGAACCCTAACCCTAAAACTTCCCCGAAGCCTTCCCCTCACCCGTCCCCTAATCCTAACCCGTACGCTCACACTATCCCGGGCCCTCATGCGTACGCTCCCCCTAAACCGTTGTCGTACCCTCACCTGGACCCTAAACCGTCCCCATCCCCTAACCCTAACACTAGCCCGAACCCTAACCCTAACCCTTCCCCGAAGCCTTCCCCTCACCTGTCCCCTAACCCTAACCCGTACGCTCACACTAACCCGCGCCCTCACACGTACGCTCCCCCTAAAGCGTTGTCGTACCCTCACATGGACCCTAAACTGTCCCCGTCCCCTAACCCTAACCGTAGCCCGAATCCTAACCCTAACCCTTCCCTGAAGCCTTCCCCTCACCCGTCCCCTAATCCTAACCCGTACGCTCACACTAACCCGCGCCCTCACACGTACCCTCCCCGTAAAGCGTTGTCGTATCCTCACCTGGACCCTAAACCGTCCCCGTCACCTAAGCCTAACCCTAGCCCGAACCCTTACACTTCACCGAAGCTTTCCCCTCACCCGTCCCCTAATCCTAAACCGTACGCTCACACTATCCCGCACCCTCACACGTACCCTCCCCCTAAAGCGCTGTCGTACCCTCAACTGGACCCTAAACCGTCCCCGTCCCCTAACTCTAACCCTAGACCGAACCCTAACCCTAACCCTTCCCCGAAGCCTTCCCATCACCCGTCCCCTAATCCTAACCCGTACGCTCACACTAACCCATGCCCTCACACGTACCCTCCCCCTAAAGCGCTGTCTTACACTCAACTGGACCCTAAACCGTCCCCGTCCCCTAACCCTAACCCTAGCCCGAACCCTAACCCTAACACTTCCCAGAAGCCTTCCCCTCACCCGTCCCCTAATCCTAACCCGTACGATCACACTAACACGTGCCCTCACATGTACGCTCCCCCTAAACCGTTGTCGTACCCTCAACTGGACCCTAAACCGTCCCCGTCCCCTAACCCTAACCCTAGCCCGAACCCTAACCCTAAAACTTCCCCGAAGCCTTCCCCTCACCTGTCCCCTAATCCTAACCCGTACGCTCACACTATCCCGGGCCCTCATGCGTACGCTCCCCCTAAACCGCTGTCGTACCCTCACCTGGACCCTAAACCGTCCCCGTCCCCTAACCCTAACACTAGCCCGAACCCTAACCCTAACCCTTCCCCGAAGCCTTCCCCTCACCTGTCCCCTAACCCTAACCCGTACGCTCACACTAACCCGCGCCCTCACACGTACGCTCCCCCTAAAGCGTTGTCGTACCCTCACCTGGACCCTAAACCGTCCCCGTCCCCTAAACCTAACCCTAGCCCGATCCCTAACCCTAACACTTCCCCGAAGCCTTCCCCTCACCCGTCCCCTAATCCTAACCCGTACGCTCACACTAACTCGCGACCTCACACGTACGCTCCCCCTAAACCGTTGTCGTACCCTCACCTGGACCCTATATCGTCCCCGTCCCCTAACCCTAACCCTAGCCCGAACCCTAACCCTAACCTTTCCACGAAGCCTTCCCCTCACCCATACCATAATCCTAACCCGTACGCTCATACTAACCCGCACCCTCACACATTCGCTCCCCCTAAAGCGTTGTCGTACCCTCACCTGGACCCTAAACCGTCCCCGTCCCCTAACCCTAACCCTAGCCCGAACCCTAACCCTAACCCTACCCCGAAGCCTTCCCCTCACCCGTCCTCTAATCCTAACCCGTACGCTCACACTAACCCGTGCCCTCACATGTACGCTCCCCCTAAACCGTTGTCGTACCCTCACCTGGACCCTAAACCGTCCCCGTCCCCTAACCCTAACCCTAGCCCGAACCCTAACCCTAACACTTCCCCGAAGCCTTCCCCTCACCTGTCCCCTAACCCTAACCCGGACGCTCACACAAACCCGCGCCCTCACACGTATTCTCCCTCTAAACCGTTGTCGTACCCTCACCTGGACCCTAAATCGTCCCCGTCCGCTAACCCTAAACCTAGTCCGAACCCTAACCCTAACCCTTCCCCGAAGCCTTCCCCTCACCCGTCCCCTAATCCTAACCCGTACGCTCACACTAACCCGCGCCCTCACACGTACGCTCCCCCTAAAGCGTTGTCGTACCCTCACCTGGACCCTAAACCGTCCCCGTCCCCTAAACCTAACCCTAGCCCGATCCCTAACCCTAACACTTCCCCGAAGCCTTCCCCTCACCCGTCCCCTAATCCTTACCCGTACGCTCACACTAACTCGCACCCTCACACGTACGCTCCCCCTAAACCGTTGTCGTACCCTCACCTGGACCCTATATCGTCCCCGTCCCCTAACCCTAACCCTAGCCCGAACCCTAACCCTAACCTTTCCACGAAGCCTTCCCCTCACCCGTCCCATAATCCTAACCCGTACGCTCATACTAACCCGCACCCTCACACATTCGCTCCCCCTAAAGCGTTGTCGTACCCTCACCTGGACCCTAAACCGTCCCCGTCCCCTAACCCTAACCCTAGCCCGAACCCTAACCCTAACCCTTCCCCGAAGCCTTCCCCTCACCCGTCCCCTAATCCTAACCCGTACGCTCACACTAACCCACGCCCTCACACGTACGCTCCCCCTAAACCATTGTCGTACCCTCACCTGGACCCTAAACCGTCCCCGTCCCCTAACCCTAACCCTAGCCCGAACCCTAAACCTAACCCTTCCCCGAAGCCTTCCCCTCACCCGTCCCCTAATCCTAACCCGTACGCTCACACTAACCCGCGCCCTCACACGTACTCTCACCCTAAACTGTTGTCGTACCCTCACCTGGACGCTGAACCGTCCCCGTCCGCTAACCCTAACCCTAGCCCGAACCCTAACCCTAACCCTTCCACGAAGCCTTCCCCTCACCCGTCCCCTAATCCTAACCCGTTCGCTCACACTAACCTGCGCCCTCACACGTACGCTCGCACTAAACCGTTGTCGTACCCTCACCTGGACCCTAAACTGTCCCCGTCCCCTAATCCTAAACCTAGCCCGAACCCTAACCCAAACACTTCCCCGAAGCCTTCCCCTCACCCGTCCCCTAACCCTAACCCATACGCTCAAACTAACCCGCGCCCTCACACGTATTCTCCCCCTAAACCGTTGTCGTACCCTCACCTGGACCCTAAACCGTCCCCTTCCCCTAACCCTAACCCTAGCCCGAACCCTAACCCTAACCCTTCCCCGAAGCCTTCCCCTCACCCGTACCCTAATCCTAACCGTACGCTCACACTAACCGCGCCCTCACATGTACGCTCCCCCTAAAACGTTGTCGTACCCTCACCTGCAACCTAAACTGTCCCTGTCCCCTAACGCTAACTCTAGCCCGAACCCTAACCCTAACCCTTCCCCGAAGCCTTCCCCTCACTCGTCCCCTAATCCTAAACCGTAGGCTCACACTAACCCACGCCCTCACACGTACCCTCCTCCTAAAGCGCTGTCTTACTCTCAACTGGACCCTAAACCGTCCCCGTCCCCTAACCCTAACCCTAGCCCGAACCCTAACCCTAACCCTTCCGCGAAGCCTTCCCCTCACCCGTCCCCTAATCCTAACCCGTACGCTCAAACTAAACCACGCCCTCACACGTACGCTCCCCCTAAACTGTTGTCGTACCCTCACCTGGACCCTAAACCGTCCCCGTCCCCTAACCCTAACCCTAGCCCGAACCCTAAACCTAACCCTTCCCCGAAGCCTTCCCCTCACCCGTCCCATAACCCTAACCCGTACGCTCACACTAACCCGCGCCCTCATACGTATGCTCCCCCTAAACAGTTGTCGTACCCTCACCTGGACCCTAAACCGTCCCCCTCCCCTAACCCTAACCCTAGCCCGAACCCTAACCCTAACCCTTCCCCGAAGCCTTCCCCTCACCCGTCCCCTAATCCTAACCAGTACGCTCACACTAACCCGCGCACTCACATTTACGCTCCCCCTAAAATGTTGTCGTACCATCACCTGGACCCTAAATCGTCCCCGTTCCCTAACCCTAACCCTAGCCCGAACCCTAACCCTAACCTTTCCACGAAGCCTTCCCCTCACCAGTCCCATAATCCTAACCCGAACGCTCATACTAACCCGCACCCTCACACATTCGCTCCCCCTAAAGCGTTGTCGTACCCACACCTGTACCCTAAACCGTCCCCGTCCCCTAACCCTAACCCTAGCCCGAACCCTAACCCTAACCCTTCCCCGAAGCCTTCCCCTCACCCGTCCCCTAATCCTAACCCGTACGCTCACACTAACCCGCGCCCTCACACGTACGCTCCCCCTAAACCATTGCCGTACACTCACCTGAACCCTAAACCGTCCCCGTCCCCTAACCCTAACCCTAGCCCGAACCCTAAACCTAACCCTTCCCCGAAGCCTTCCCCTCACCCCTCCCCTAATCGTAACCCGTACGCTCACACTAATCCGCGCCCTCACACGTACGCTCACCCTAAACTGTTGTCGTACCCTCACCTGGACCCTAAACCGTCCCCATCCCCTAACCCTAACCCCAGCCCGAACCCTAACCCTAACCCTTTCCCGAAGCCTTCCCCTCACCCGTCCCCTAATCCTAACCCGTACGCTCACACTAACCTGCGCCCTCACACGTACGCTCCCCCTAAACCGTTGTCGTACCCTCACCTGGACCCTAAACCGTCCCCATCCCCTAACCCTAACCCTAGCCCGAGCCCTAACCCTAACACTTCCCCTAAGCCTTCCCCTCACCTGTCCCGTAACCCTAACCCGTACGCTCACACTAACCCGCGCCCTCACACGTATTCTCCCCCTAAACCGTTGTCGTACCCTCAACTGGACCCTAAACCGTCCCCTTCCCCTAACCCTAACCCTAGTCCGAACCCTAACCTTAACCCTTCCCCGAAGCATTCATCTCACCCGTCCCCTAATCCTAACCCGTACGATCACACTAACCCGCGCCCTCACACATACGCTCCCCCTAAAGCGTTGTCGTTCTCTCACCTGGACACTAAACCCTCCCCGTCCCCTAACCCTAACCCAAGCCCGAACCCTAACCCTAACACTTCCCCGAAGCCTTTCCCTCACCCGTCCCCTAATCCTAACCCGTACGCTCATACTAACCTGCGCCCTCACACCTACGCTCCCCCTAAACCATTGTCGTACCCTCACCTGAACCCTAAACCGTCCCCGTCCCATAACCCTAACCCTAGCCAGAACCCTAAACCTAACACTTCCCCGAAGCCTTCCCCTCACCCGTCCCCTAATCGTAACCCGTACGCTCACACTAACCCGCACCCTCACACGTACGCTCACCCTAAACTGTTGTCGTACCCTCACCTGGACCCTAAACCGTCCCCATCCCCTAACACTAACCCTAGCCTGAACCCTAACCCTAACCCTTTCCCGAAGCCTTCCCCTCACCCTTCCCCTAATCCTAACCCGTACGCTCACACTAACCCACGCCCTCACACGTATGCTCCCCCTAAACCGTTGTCGTACCCTCACCTGGACCCTAAACCGTCCCCGTCCCCTAACCCTAACCCTAGCCCGAACCCTAACCCTAAACCTTCCCCGAAGCCTTCCCCTCACCCGTCCCCTAATCCTAACCCGTATGCTCACACTAACCCGCGCACTCACATTTACGCTCCCCCTAAAATGTTGTCGTACCCTCACCTGGACCCTAAATCGTCCCCGTCCCCTAACCCTAACCCTAGCCCGAACCCTAACCCTAACCCTTCCCCGAAGCCTTCCCCTCACCCGTCCTCTAATCCTAACCCGTACGCTCACACTAACCCGTGCCCTCACATGTACGCTCCCCCTAAACCGTTGTCGTACCCTCACCTGGACCCTAAACCGTCCCCGTCCCCTAACCCTAACCCTAGCCCGAACCCTAAGCCTAACACTTCCCCGAAGCCTTCCCGTCACCTGTCCCCTAACCCTAACCCGTACGCTCACACTAACCCGCGCCCTCACACGTATTCTCCCCCTAAACCGTTGTCGTACCCTCACCTGGACCCTAAACCGTCCCCTTCCCCTAAAACTAAACCTAGTCCGAACCCTAACCCTAACCCTTCCCCGAAGCATTTCCCTCACCCGTCCCCTAATCCTAAGCCGTACGCTCACACTAACCCACGCCCTCACACGTACGCTCCCCCTAAAGCGTTGTCGTACCCTCACCTGGACCCTAAACCGTCCCCGTCCCCTAAACCTAACCCTAGCCCGATCCCTAACCCTAACACTTCCCCGAAGCCTTCCCCTCACCCGTCCCCTAATCCTAACCCGTACGCTCACACTAACTCGCGCCCTCACACGTACGCTCCCCCTAAACCGTTGTCGTACCCTCACCTGGACCCTAAATCGTCCCCGTCCCCTAACCCTAACCCTAGCCCGAACCCTAACCCTAACCTTTCCACGAAGCCTTCCCCTCACCCGTCCCATAATCCTAACCCGTACGCTCATACTAACCCGCACCCTCACACATTCGCTCCCCCTAAAGCGTTGTCGTACCCTCACCTGGACCCTAAACCGTCCCCGTCCCCTAACCCTAACCCTAGCCCTAACCCTAACCCTAACCCTTCCCCGAAGCCTTACCCTCACCCGTCCCCTAATCCTAACCCGTACGCTCACACTAACCCACGCCCTCACACGTACGGTCCCCCTAAACCATTGCCGTACCCTCACCTGGACCATAAACCGTCCCCGTCCCCTAACCCTAACCCTAGCCCGAACCCTAAACCTAACCCTTCCCCGAAGCCTTCCCCTCACCCGTCCCCTAATCCTAACCCGTACGCTCACACTAACCCGCGCCCTCACACGTACGCTCCCCCTTAACCGTTGTCGTACCCTCACCTGGACCCTAAACTGTCCCCGTCCCCTAATCCTAAACCTAGCCCGAACCCTAACCCTAACACTTCCCCGAAGCCTTCCCCTCACCCGTCCCCTAACCCTAACCCATACGCTCAAACTAACCCGCGCCCTCACACGTATTCTCCCCCTAAACCGTTGTCGTACCCTCACCTGGACCCTAAACCGTCCCCTTCCCCTAACCCTAACCCTAGCCCGAACCCTAACCCTAACCCTTCCCCGAAGCCTTCCCCTCACCCGTACCCTAATCCTAACCGTACGCTCACACTAACCGCGCCCTCACATGTACGCTCCCCCTAAAACGTTGTCGTACCCTGACCTGCAACCTAAACTGTCCCTGTCCCCTAACGCTAACCCTAGCCCGAACCCTAACCCTAACCCTTCCCCGAAGCCTTCCCCTCACCCGTCCCCTAATCCTAACCCGTACGCTCACACTAACCCGCGCACTCACATTTACGCTCCCCCTAAAATGTTGTCGTACCCTCACCTGGACCCTAAATCGTCCCCGTCCCCTAACCCTAACCCTAGCCCGAACCCTAACCCTTCCCTGAAGCCTTCCCCTCACTCGTCCCCTAATCCTAACCCGTACGCTCACACTAACCCGCGCCCTCACACGTACCCTCCCCGTAAAGCGTTGTCGTATCCTCACCTGGACCCTAAACCGTCCCCGTCACCTAAGCCTAACCCTAGCCCGAACCCTAACACTTCACCGAAGCTTTCCCCTCACCCGTCCCCTAATCCTAAACCGTACGCTCACACTAAACCGCACCCTCACACGTACCCTCCCCCTAAAGCGCTGTCGTACCCTCAACTGGACCCTAAACCGTCCCCGTCCCCTAACCCTAACCCTAGCCCGAAACCTAACCCTAACACTTCCCAGAAGCCTTCCCCCCACCCGTCCCCTAATCCTAACCCGTACGCTCACACTAACACATGCCCTCACATGTACGCTCCTCCTAAACCGTTGTCGTACCCTCAACTGGACCCTAAACCATCCCTGTCCCCTAACCCTAACCCTAGCCCGAACCCTAACCCTAACCCTTCCCCGAAGCCTTCCCCTCACCCATCCCCTAATCCTAACCCGTATGCTCACACTAACCCGCGCCCACACACGTACGCTCCCCCTAAACCATTGTGGTACCCTCACCTGGACCCTAAACCGTCCCCGTCCCCTAACCCTAACCCTAGCCCGAACCCTAACCCTAACACTTCCCCGAAGCCTTCCCCTCACCCGTCCCCTAATCCTAACCCGTACGCTCACACTAACCAGCGCCCTCACACGTACCCTCCCCCTAAAGCGCTGTCTTACTCTCAACTGGACCCTAAACCGTCCCCGTCCCCTAACCCTAACCCTAGCCCGAACCCTAACCCTAACCCTTCCCAGAAGCCTTCCCCTCACCCGTCTCTTAATCCTAACCCGTACGCTCACACTAACCCGCGCCCTCACACGTACGCTCCCCCTAAACTGTTGTCGTACCCTCACCTGGACCCTAAACCGTCCCCATCCCCTAACCCTAACCCTAGCCCGAACCCTAACCCTAACCCTTCCCCGAAGCCTTCCCCTCACCCGTCCCCTAACCCTAACCCGTACGCTCACACTAACCCGCGCCCTCACACGTGTGCTCTCCCTAAACCGTTGTTGTACCCTCACCGGGACCCTAAACCGTCCCCGTCCCCTAACCCTAACCCTAGCCCGAACCCTAACCCTAACCCTTCCCCGAAGCCTTCCCCTCACCCGTCCCCTAATCCTAACCCGTACGCTCACACTAACCTGCGCACTCACATTTACGCTCCCCCTAAACCGTTGTAGTACCCTCACCAGGACCCTAAACCGTCCCCGTCCCCTAACCCTAACCCTAGACCGAACCCTAACCCTAACCCTTCCCCGAAGCCTTCCCCTCACCCGTCCCCTAATCCTAAACCGTACGCTCACACTAACCCATGCCCTCAAACGTACCCTCCCCCTAAAGCGCTGTCTTACACTCAACTGGACCCTAAACCGTCCCCGTCCCCTAACCCTAACCCTAGCCCGAACCCTAACCCTAACCCTTCCCCGAAGCCTTCCCCTCACCCGTCCTCTAATCCTAACCCGTACGCTCACACTAACGCGTGCCCTCACATGTACGCTCCCCCTAAACCGTTGTCGTAACCTCACCTGGACCCTAAACCGTCCCCGTCACCTAAGCCTAACCCTAGCCCGAACCCTAACACTTCACCGAAGCTTTCCCCTCACCCGTCCCCTAATCCTAAACCGTACGCTCACACTAACCCGCACCCTCACACGTACCCTCCCCCTAAAGCGCTGTCGTACACTCAACTGGACCCTAAACCGTCCCCGTCCCCTAACCCTAACCCTAGCCCGAAACCTAACCCTAACACTTCCCAGAAGCCTTCCCCTCACCCGTCCCCTAATCCTAACCCGTACGCTCACACTAACACGTGCCCTCACATGTACGCTCCTCCTAAACCGTTGTCGTACCCTCAACTGGACCCTAAACCATCCCTGTCCCCTAACCCTAACCCTAGCCCGAACCCTAACCCTAACCCTTCCCCGAAGCCTTCCCCTCACCCATCCCCTAATCCTAACCCGTATGCTCACACTAACCCGCGCCCACACACGTACGCTCCCCCTAAACCGTTGTGGTACCCTCACCTGGACCCTAAACCGTCCCCGTCCCCTAACCCTAACCCTAGCCCGAACCCTAACCCTAACACTTCCCCGAAGCCTTCCCCTCACCCGTCCCCTAATCCTAACCCGTACGCTCACACTAACCAGCGCACTCACACGTACCCTCCCCCTAAAGCGCTGTCTTACTCTCAACTGGACCCTCAACCGTCCCCGTCCCCTAACCCTAACCCTAGCCCGAACCCTAACCCTAACCCTTCCCAGAAGCCTTCCCCTCACCCGTCTCTTAATCCTAACCCGTACGCTCACACTAACCCGCGCCCTCACACGTACGCTCCCCCTAAACTGTTGTCGTACCCTCACCTGGACCCTAAACCGTCCCCATCCCCTAACCCTAACCCTAGCCCGAACCCTAACCCTAACCCTTCCCCGAAGCCTTCCCCTCACCCGTCCCCTAACCCTAACCCGTACGCTCACACTAACCCGCGCCCTCACACGTGTGCTCTCCCTAAACCGTTGTCGTACCCTCACCGGGACCCTCAACCGTCCCCGTCCCCTAACCCTAACCCTAGCCCGAACACTAACCCTAACCCTTCCCCGAAGCCTTCCCCTCACCCGTCCCCTAATCCTAACCCGTACGCTCACACTAACCTGCGCACTCACATTTACGCTCCCCCTAAACCGTTGTAGTACCCTCACCTGGACCCTAAACCGTCCCCGTCCCCTAACCCTAACCCTAGCCCGAACCCTAACCCTAAAACTTCCCCGAAGCCTTCCCCTCACCCGTCCCCTAACCCTAACCCGTACGCTCACACTAACCCGCGCCCTCACACGTATTCTCCCCCTAAACCGTTGTCATACCCTCACCTGGACCCTAAACGGTCCCCTTCCCCTAACCCTAACCCTAGCCCGAACCGTAACCCTAACCTTTCCCCGAAGCCTTCCCCTCACCCGTGCCCTAATCCTAACCCGTACGCTCACACTAACCCGTGCCCTCACATGTACGCTCCCCGTAAACCGTTGTCGTAACCTCACCTGGACCCTAAACCGTCCCCGTCCCCGTCCCCTAATGCTAGCCTGAACCCTAATCCTAACCCTTCCCCGAAGCCTTCCCCTCACACATCCCCTAATCCTAACCCGTACGCTCACACTAAACCGCGCCCTCACACATACGCTCCCCCTAAACCGTTGTGGTACCCTCACCTGGACCCTAAACCGTCCCCGTCCCCTAAACCTAACCCTAGCACGAACCCTAACCCTAACACTTCCCCGAAGCCTTCCCCTCACCCGTCCCCTAATCCTAACCCGTACGCTCACACTAACCCGCGCCCTCACATGAACGCTCCCCCTAAAGCGTTGTCATACCCTCACCTGCAACCTAAACTGTCCCTGTCCCCTAACGCTAACCCTAGCCCGAACTCTAACCCTAACACTTCCCCGAAACCTTCCCCTCACCCGTCCCCTAATCCTAACCCGTACGCTCACACTAACCCACGCCCTCACACGTACGCTCCCCCTAAACCGTTGTCATACCCTCACCTGGACCCTAAACCGTCCCCGTCCCCTAACCCTAACCCTAGCCCTAACCCTAAACCTAACCCTTCCCCGAAGCCTTCCCCTCACCCGTCCCATAACCCTAACCCGTACGCTCACACTAATCCGCGCCCTCATACGTATGCTCCCCCTAAACAGTTGTCGTACCCTCATCTGGACCCTAAACCGTCCCCCTCCCCTAACCCTAACCCTAGCCCGAACCCTAACCCTAACCCTTCCCTGAAGCCTTCCCCTCACCCGTCCCCTAATCCTAACCCGTACGCTCACACTAACCCGCGCACTCACATTTACGCTCCCCCTAAAATGTTGTCGTACACTCACCTGGACCCTAAATCGTCCCCGTCCCCTAACCCTAACCCTAGCCCGAACCCTAACCCTAACCTTTCCACGAAGCCTTCCCCTCACCAGTCCCATAATCCTAACCCGTACGCTCATACTAACCCGCACCCTCACACATTCACTCCCCCTAAAGCGTTGTCGTACCCACACCTGTACCCTAAACCGTCCCCGGCCCCTAACCCTAACCCTAGCCCGAACCCTAACCCTAACCCTTCCCCGAAGCCTTCCCCTCACCCGTCCCCTAATCCTAACCCGTACGCTCACACTAACCCGCGCCCTCACACGTACGCTCCCCCTAAACCATTGTCGTACCCTCACCTGAACCCTAAACCGTCCCCGTCCCCTAACCCTAACCCTAGCCCGAACCCTAAACCTAACCCTTCCCCGAAGCCTTCCCCTCACCCGTCCCCTAATCGTAACCCGTACGCTCACACTAACCCGCGCCCTCACACGTACGCTCACCCTAAACTGTTGTCGTACCCTCACCTGGACCCTAAACCGTACCCATCCCCTAACCCTAACCCCAGCCCGAACCCTAACCCTAACCCTTTCCCGAAGCCTTCCCCTCACCCGTCCCCTAATCCTAACCCGTACGCTCACACTAACCTGCGGCCTCACACGTACGCTCCCCCTAAACCGTTGTCGTACCCTAACCTGGACCCTAAACCGTCCCCGTCCCCTAACCCTAACCCTAGGCCGAGCTCTAACCCGAACACTTCCCCGAAGCCTTCCCCTCACCTGTCCCCTAACGCTAACCCGTACGCTCACACTAACCCGCGCCCTCACACGTATTCTCCCCTTAAACCGTTGTCGTACCCTCAACTGGACCCTAAACCGTCCCCTTCCCCTAAACCTAACCCTAGTCCGAACCCTAACCTTAACCCTTCCCCGAAGCATTCCCCTCACCCGTCCCCTAATCCTAACCCGTACGCTCACACTAACCCGCGCCCTCACACGTACGCTCCCCCTAAAGCGTTGTCGTACTCTCACCTGGACCCTAAACCGTCCCCGTCCCCTAACCCTAACCCTAGCCCGAACCCTAACCCTAACACTTCCCCGAAGCCTTCCCCTCACCCATCCCCTAATCCTAACCCGTACGCTCATACTAACCCGCGCCCTCACACGTACGCTCCCCCTAAACCATTGTCGTACCCTCACCTGAACCCTAAACCGTCCCCGTCCCATAACCCTAACCCTAGCCCGAACACTAACCCTAACACTTCCCCGAAACCTTCCCCTCACCTGTCCCCTAACCCTAACCCGTACGCTCACACTAACTCGCGCCCTCACACGTACGCTCCCTCTAAACCGTTGTCGTACCCTCACCTGGACCCTAGATCGTCCCCGTCCCCTAACCCTAACCCTAGCCCGAACCCTAACCCTAACATTTCCACGAAGCCTTCCCCTCACCCGTCCCATAATCCTAACCCGTACGCTCATACTAACCCGCACCCTCACACATTCGCTCCCCCTAAACCGTTGTCGTACCCTCACCTGGACCCTAAACCGTCCCCGTCCCCTAACCCTAACCCTAGCCCGAACCCTAACCCTAACACTTCCCCGAAGCCTTCCCCTCACCCGTGCCCTAATCCTAACCCGTACGCTCACACTAACCTGCGCCCTCACACGTACGCTCCCCCTAAACCGTTGTCGTACCCTCACATGGACCCTAAACTGTCCCCGTCCCCTAACCCTAACCGTAGCCCGAACACTAACCCTTCCCTGAAGCCTTCCCCTCACCCGTCCCCTAATCCTAACCCGTACGCTCACACTAACCCGCGCGCTCACACGTACCCTCCCCGTAAAGCGTTGTCGTATCCTCACCTGGACCCTAAACCGTCCCCGTCACCTAAGCCTAACCCTAGCCCGAACCCTAACACTTCACCGAAGCTTTCCCCTCACCCGTCCCCTAATCCTAAACCGTACGCTCACACTAACCCGCACCCTCACACGTACCCTCCCCCTAAAGCGCTGTCGTACCCTCAACTGGACCCTAAACCGTCCCCGTCCCCTAACCCTAACCAGAGCCCGAAACCTAACCCTAACACTTCCCAGAAGCCTTCCCCTCATCCATCCCCTAATCCTAACCCGTACGCTCACACTAACCTGCGCACTCACATTTACGCTCCCCCTAAACCGTTGTAGTACACTCACCTGGACCCTAAACCTTCCCCGTCCCCTAACCCTAACCCTAGACCGAACCCTAACCCTAACCCTTCCCCGAAGCCTTCCCCTCACCCGTCCCCTAATCCTAAAACGTACGCTCACACTAACCCATGCCCTCACACGTACCCTCCCCCTAAAGCACTGTCTTACACTCAACTGGACCCTAAACCGTCCCCGTCCCCTAACCCTAACCCTAGCCCGAACCCTAACCCTAACCCTTCCCCGAAGCCTTCCCCTCACCCGTCCTCTAATACTAACCCGTACGCTCACACTAACGCGTGCCCTCACATGTACGCTCCCCCTAAACCGTTGTCGTACCCTCACCTGGACCCTAAACCGTCCCCGTCCCCGTCCCCTAACCCTAGCCCGAACCCTAACCCTAACACTTCCCCGAAGCCTTCCCCTCACCTGTCCCCTAACCCTAACCCGTACGCTCACACTAACCCACGCCCTCACACGTATTCTCCCCCTAAACCGTTGTCGTGCCCTCACCAGGACCCTAAACCGTCCCGTTCCCCTAACCCTAACCCTAGTCCGAACCCTAACCCTAACCCTTCACCGAAGCATTCCCCTCACCCGTCCCCTAATCCTAACCCGTTCGCTCACACTAACCCGGGCCCTCACAGGTACGCTCCCCCTAAACCATTGTCGTACACTCACCTGGACCCTAAACCGTCCCCGTCCCCTAACCCTAACCGTAGCCCGAACCCTAACCCTAACCCTTCCCCGAAGCCTTCCCCTCACCCGTCCCCTAATCCTAACCCGTATGCTAACACTAACCCGCGCCCTCACACGTACTCTCACCCTAAACTGTTGTCGTACCCTCAGCTGGACCCTGAACCGTCCCCGTCCCCTAACCCTAACCCTAGCCCGAACCCTAACCCTAACCCTTCCCCGAAGCCTTCCCCTCACCCGTCCCATAATCCTAACCCGTACGCTCACACTAACCTGCGCCCTCACACGTACGCTCCCCCTAAACCGTTGTCGTACCCTCACATGGACCCTAAACCGTCCCCGTCCCCTAACCCTAACCGTATCCCGAACCCTTCCACGAAGCCTTCCCCTCACCCGTCCCCTAATCCTATCCCGTACGCTCACACTAACCCACACCCTCACACATTCGCTCCCCCTAAACCGTTGTCGTACCCTCACCTGGACCCTAAACCGTTCCCGTCCCCTAACCCTAACACTAGCCCGAACCCTAAAACTAACCCTTCCCCGAAGCCTTCCCCTCACCCGTCCCCTAATCCTAACCCGTACGCTCACACTAACCCGCACCCTCACACGTACGCTCCCCCTAAACTGTTGTCGTACCCTCACCTGGACCCTAAACCGTCCCCGTCCCCTAACCCTCACCCTAGCCCGAACCCTAACCCTAACCCTTCCCCGAAGCCTTCCCCTCACCCGTCCCCTAATCCTAACCCGTACGCTCACACTAACCTGCGCACTCACATTTACGCTCCGCCTAAACCGTTGTAGTACCCTCACCTGGACCCTAAACTGTCCCCATCCCCTAATCCTAACCCTAGCCCGAACTCTAACCCTAACCCTTCCCCGAAGCCTTCCCCTCACCCGTCCCCTAATCCTAAACCGTACGCTCACACTAACCCATGCCCTCACACGTACCCTCCCCTAAAGCGTTGTCGTACCATCACCTGGACCCTAAACCGTCCCCGTCCCCTAACCCTAACCCTAGCCCGAACCCTAACCCTAACACTTCCCCGAAGCCTTCCCCTCACCCGTCTCCTAATCCTAACCCGTACGCTCACACTAACCCGCGCCCTCACACGTACCCTTCCCGTAAAGCGTTGTCGTACCCTCACCTGGACCCTAAACCGTCCCCGTCCCCTCACCCCAACCCTAGCCCGAGCCCTAACCCTAACCCTTCCCCGAAGCCTTCCCCTCACCCGTTCCCTAATCCTAAACCGTACGCTCACACTAACCCGCGCCCTCACATGTACCCTCCCCCTAAAGCGCTGTCGTACCCTCAACTGGACCCTAAACCGTCCCCGTCCCCTATCCCTAACCTTAGCCCGAACCCTAACCCTAACACTTCCCAGAAGCCTTCCCCTCACCCGTCCCCTAATCCTAACCCGTACGTTCACACTAACCCGCGCCCTCACTTGTACGCTACCCCTAAACCGTTGTCGTTCCCTCACCTGGACCCTAAACCGTCCCCGTCCCCTAACCCTAACCCTAGCCCGAACCTTAACCCTAACCCTTCCCCGAAGCCTTCCCCTCACCCGTCCCCTAATCCTAACCCGTACGCTCACACTAACCTGCGCACTCACATTTACGCTCCCCCTAAACCGTTGTAGTACACTCACCTGGACCCTAAAACGTCCCCGTCCCCTAACCCTAACCCTAGCCCGAACCCTAACCCTAACCCTTCCCCGAAGCCTTCCCCTCACCCGTCACCTAATCCTAAACCGTACGCTCACACTAAACCATGCCCTCACACGTACCCTCCCCCTAAAGCGCTGTCTTACACTCAACTGGACCGTAAACCGTCCCCGTCCCCTAACCCTAACCGTAGCCCGAACCCTAACCCTAACCCTTCCCCGAAGCCTTCCCCTCACCCGTCCCCTAATCCTAACCGGTACGCTCACACTAACCCGTGCCCTCACATGTACGCTCCCCCTAAACCGTTGTCGTACGCTCACCTGGACCCTAAACTGTCCCCGTCCCCGAACCCTAACCCTAGCCCGAACCCTAAAGCTAACCCTTCCCCGAAGCCTTCCCCTCACCCGTCCCCTAATCCTAACCTGTACGCTCACACTAACCCACGCCCTCACACGTACGCTCCCCCTAAACCATTGTCATACCGTCACCTGGACCCTAAACCGTCCCCGTCCCCTAACCCTAACCCTAGCCCGAACCCTAACCCTAACCCTTCCCCGAAGCCTTCCCCTCACCCGTCCCCTAATCCTAAACCGTAGGCTCACACTAACCCGCGCCCTCACACGTACCCTCCTCCTAAAGCGCTGTCTTACTCTCAACTGGACCCTAAACCGTCCCCGTCCCCTAACCCTAACCCTAGCCGAACCCTAACCCTAACCCTTCCCCGAAGCCTTCCCCTCACCCGTCCCCTAATCCTAACCCGTACGCTCACACTAACCCGCGCCCTCACACGTACGCTCACCCAAAACTGTTGTCGTGCCCTCACCTGGACCCTAAACCGTCCCCATCCCCTAACCCTAACCCTAGCCCGAACCCTAACCCTAACACTTTCCCGAAGCCTTCCCCTCACCCGTCCCCTAATCCTAACCCGTACGCTCACACTAACCTGCGCCCTCACACGTACGCTCCCCCTAAACCGTTGTCGTACCCTCACCTGGACCCTAAATCGTCCCCGTCCCCTAACCCTAACCCTAGCCCGAACCCTAACACTAACATTTCCACGAAGCCTTCCCCTCACCCGTCCCATAATCCTAACCCGTACGCTCATACTAACCCGCACCCTCACACATTCGCTCCCCCTAAAGCGTTGTCGTACCCTCACCTGGACCCTAAACCGTCCCCGTCCCCTAACCCTAACCCTAGCCCGAACCCTAACCCTAACCCTTCCCTGAAGCCTTCCCCTCACCCGTCCCCTAATCCTAACCCGTACGCTCACACTAACCCGCGCCCTCACACGTACCCTCCCCGTAAAGCGTTGTCGTATCCTCACCTGGACCCTAAACCGTCCCCGTCACCTAAGCCTAACCCTAGCCCGAACGCTAACAGTTCCCCGAAGCTTTCCCCTCACCCGTCCCCTAATCCTAAACCGTACGCTCACACTAACCCGCACCCTCACACGTACCGTCCCCCTAAAGCGCTGTCGTACCCTCAACTGGACCCTAAACCGTCCCCGTCCCCTAACCCTAACCCTAGCCCGAACCCTAACCCTAACACTTCCCAGAAGCCTTCCCCTCACCCGTCCCCTAATCCTAACCCGTACGCTCACACTAACACGTGCCCTCACATGTACGCTCCCCCTAAACCGTTGTCGTACACTCAACTGGACCCTAAACCGTCCCCGTCCCCTAACCCTAACCCTAGCCCGAACCCTAACCCTAACCCTTCCCCGAAGCCTTCCCCTCACCCGTCCCCTAACCCTAACCCGTACGCTCATACTAACCCGCGCCCTCACACGTGTGCTCCCCCTAAACCGTTGTCGTACCCTCACCGGGACTCTAAACCGTCCCCGTCCCCTAACCCTAACCCTAGCCCGAACCCTAAACCTAACCCTTCCCCGAAACCTTCCCCTCACCCGTCCCCTAATCCTAAACCGTACGCTCACACTAACCCATGCCCTCACACATACCCTCCCCCTAAAGCGCTGTCTTACCTCAACTGGACCCTAAACCGTCCCCGTCCCCTAACCCTAACCCTAGCCCGAACCCTAACCCTTAGTCTTCCCCGAAGTCTTCCCCTCAACCGTCCCCTAATCCTAACCCGTACGCTCACACTAACCCGCGCCCTCACACGTACCCTTCCCGTAAAGCGTTGTCGTACCCTCACCTGGACCCTAAACCGTCCCCGCCTTCTCACCCCAACCTTAGCCCGAGCCGTAACCCTAACCCTTCCCCGAAGCCTTCCCCTCACCCGTCCCCTAATCCTAAACCGTACGCTCACACTAACCCGCGCCCTCACACGTACCCTCCCCCTAAAGCGCTGTCGTACCCTCAACTGGACCCTAAACCGTCCCCGTCCCCTATCCCTAACCTTAGCCCGAACCCTAACCCTAACACTTCCCAGAAGCCTTCCCCTCACCCGTCCCCTAATCCTAACCCGTACGTTCACACTAACCCGCGCCCTCACATGTACGCTCCCCCTAAACCGTTGTCGTTCCCTCACCTGGACCCTAAACCGTCCCCGTCCCCTAACCCTAACCCTAGCCCGAACCTTAACCCTAACCCTTCCCCGAAGCCTTCCCCTCACCCGTCCCCTAATCCTAACCCGTACGCTCACACTAACCTGCGCACTCACATTTATGCTCCCCCTAAACCGTTGTAGTACACTCACCTGGACCCTAAACCGTCCCTGTCCCCTAACCCTAACCCTAGCCCGAACCCTAAACCTAACCCTTCCCCGAAGCCTTCCCCTCACCCGTCCCCTAATCCTAAACCGTACGCTCACACTAACCTGCGCCCTCACACATACGCTCCCCCTAAACCGTTGTCGTACCCTCACATGGACCCTAAACTGTCCCCGTCCCCTAACCCTAACCGTAGCCCGAACCCTAACCCTTCCCTGAAGCCTTCCCCTCACCCGTCCCCTAATCCTAACCCGTACGCTCACACTAACCCGCGCCCTCACACGTACCCTCCCCGTAAAGCGTTGTCGTATCCTCACCTGGACCCTAAACCGTCCCCGTCACCTAAGCCTAACCCTAGCCCGAACCCTAACACTTCACAGAAGCTTTCCCCTCACCCGTCCCCTAATCCTAACCCGTACGCTCACACTAACACGTGCCCTCACATGTACGCTCCTCCTAAACCGTTGTCATACCCTCAAATGGACCCTAAACCATCCCTGTCCCCTAAACCTAACCCTAGCCCGAACCCTAACCCTAACCCTTCCCCGAAGCCTTCCCCTCACCCATCCCCTAATCCTAACCCGTATGCTCACACTAACCCGCGCCCACACACGTACGCTCCCCCTAAACCGTTGTGGTACCCTCACCTGGACCCTAAACCGTCCTCGTCCCCTAACCCTAACCCTAGCCCGAACCCTAACCCTAACACTTCGCCGAAGCCTTCCCCTCACCCGTCCCCTAATCCTAACCCGTACGCTCACACTAACCAGCGCCCTCACACGTACCCTCCCGCTAAAGCGCTGTCTTACTCTCAACTGGACTCTAAACTGTCCCCGTCCCCTAACCCTAACCCTAGACCGAACCCTAACCCTAACCCTTCCCAGAAGCCTTCCCCTCACCCGTCTCTTAATCCTAACCCGTACGCTCACACTAACCCGCGCCCTCACACGTACGCTCCCCCTAAACTGTTTTCGTACCCTCACCTGGACCCTAAACCGTCCCCATCCCCTAACCCTAACCCTCGCCCGAACCCTAACCCTAACCCTTCCCAGAAGCCTTCCCCTCACCCGTCCCCTAACACTAACCCGTACGCTCACACTAACCCGCGCCCTCACACGTGTGCTCTCCCTAAACCGTTGTCGTACCCTCACCGGCACCCTAAACTGTCCCCGTCCCCTAAACCTAACCCTAGCCCGAACCCTAACCCTAACCCTTCCCCGAAGCCTTCCCCTCACCCGTCCCCTAATCCTAACCCGTACGCTCACACTAACCTGCGCACTCACATTTACGCTCCCCCTAAACCGTTCTAGTACACTCACCTGGACCCTAAACCGTCCCCGTCCCCTAACCCTAACCCTAGACCGAACCCTAACCCTAACCCTTCCCCGAAGCCTTCCCCTCACCCGTCCCCTAATCCTAAACCGTACGCTCACACTAACCCATGCCCTCACACGTACCCTCCCCCTAAAGCGCTGTCTTACACTCAACTGGACCCTAAACCGTCCCCGTCCCCTAACCCTAACCCTAGCCCGAACCCTAACCCTAACCCTTCCCCAAAGCCTTCCCCTCACCCGTCCTCTAATCCTAACCCGTACGCTCACACTAACGCGTGCCCTCACATGTACGCTCCCCCTAAACCGTTGTCGTACCCTCACCTGGACCCTAAACCGTCCCCGTCCCCTAACCCTAACCCTAGCCCGAACCCTAACCCTAACACTTCCCCGAAGCCTTCCCCTCACCTGTCCCCTAACCCTAACCCGTACGCTCACACTAACCCACGCCCTCACACGTATTCTCCCCCTAAACCGTTGTCGTGCCCTCACCAGGACCCTAAACCGTCCCGTTCCCCTAACCCTAACCCTAGCCCGAACCCTAACCCTAACCTTTCCACGAAGCCTTCCCCTCACCCGTCCCATAATCCTAAACCGTACGCTCATAGTAACCCACACCCTCACACATTCGCTCCCCCTAAAGCGTTATCGTACCCTCACCTGGACCCTAAACCGTCCCAGTCCCCTAACCCTAACCCTATCCCGAACCCTAACCCTAACCCTTCCCCGAAGCCTTCCCCTCACCCGTCCCCTAATCCTAACCCGTACGCTCACACTAACCCGGGCCCTCACACGTACGCTCCCCCTAAACCATTGTCGTACCCTCACCTGGACCCTAAACCGTCCCCGTTCCCTAACCCTAACCGTAGCCCGAACCCTAACCCTAACACTTCCCCGAAGCCTTCCCCTCACCCGTCCCCTAATCCTAACCCGTACGCTCACACTAACCCGCGCCCTCACACGTACTCTCACCCTAAACTGTTGTCGTACCCTCACCTGGACCCTGAACCGTCCCCGTCCCCTAACCCTACCCCTAGCCCGAACCCTAACCCTAACCCTTCCCCGAAGCCTTCCACTCACCCGTCCCATAATCCTAACCCGTACGCTCACACTAACCTGCGCCCTCACACGTACGCTCCCCCTAAACCGTTGTCGTACCCTCACATGGACCCTAAACCGTCCCCGTCCCCTAACCCTAACCCTATCCCGAACCCTTCCACGAAGCCTTCCCCTCACCCGTCCCCTAATCCTAAACCGTACGCTCACACTAACCCACACCCTCACACATTCGCTCCCCCTAAACCGTTGTCGTACCCTCACCTGGACCCTAAACCGTTCCCGTCCCCTAACCCTAACCCTAGCCCGAACCCTAAACCTAACCCTTCCCCGAAGCCTTCCCCTCACCCGTCCCCTAATCCTAACCCGTACGCTCACACTAACCCGCGCCCTCACACGTACGCTCCCCCTAAACTGTTGTCGTACCCTCACCTGGACCCTAAACCGTCCCCGTCCCCTAACCCTCACCCTAGCCCGAACCCTAACCCTAACCCTTCCCCGAAGCCTTCCCCTCACCCGGCCCCTAACCCTAACCCGTACGCTCACACTAACCCGCGCCCTCACACGTGTGCTCCCCCTAAACCGTTGTCGTACCCTCACCGGGACCCTAAACCGTCCCCGTCCCCTAACCCTCACCCTAACCTGAACCCTAACCCTAACCCTTCCCCGAAGCCTTCCCCTCACCCGTCCCCTAATCCTAACCCGTACGCTCACACTAACCTGCGCACTCACATTTACGCTCCGCCTAAACCGTTGTAGTACCCTCACCTGGACCCTAAACTGTCCCCATCCCCTAACCCTAACCCTAGCCCGAACTCTAACCCTAACCCTTCCCCGAAGCCTTCCCCTCACCCGTCCCCTAATCCTAAACCGTACGTTCACACTAACCCATGCCCTCACACGTACCCTCCACCTAAAACGCTGTCTTACCTCAACTGGACCCTAAACCGTCCCCGTCCCCTAACCCTAACCCTAGCCCGAACCCTAACCCTTAGTCTTCCCCGAAGTCTTCCCCTCAACCGTCCACTAATCCTAACCTGTACGCTCACACTAACCCGCGCCCTCACACGTACCCTCCCCTAAAGCGTTGTCGTACCATCACCTGGACCCTAAACCGTCCCCGTCCCCTAACCCTAACCCTAGCCCGAACCCTAACCCTAACACTTCCCCGAAGCCTTCCCCTCACCCGTCTCCTAATCCTAACCCGTACGCTCACACTAACCCGCGCCCTCACACGTACCCTTCCCGTAAAGCGTTGTCGTACCCTCACCTGGACCCTAAACCGTCCCCGTCCCATCACCCCAACCCTAGCCCGAGCCCTAACCCTAACCCTTCCCCGAAGCCTTCCCCTCACCTGTCCCCTAATCCTAAACCGTACGGTCACACTAACCCGCGCTCTCACATGTACCCTCCTCCTAAAGCGCTGTCGTACCCTCAACTGGACCCTAAACCGTCCCCGTCCCCTATGCCTAACCTTAGCCCGAACCCTAACCCTAACACTTCCCAGAAGCCTTCCCCTCACCCGTCCCCTAATCCTAACCCGTACGTTCACACTAACCCGCGCCCTCACTTGTACGCTCCCCCTAAACCGTTGTCGTTCCCTCACCTGGACCCTAAACCGTCCCCGTCCCCTAACCCTAACCCTAGCCCGAACCTTAACCCTAACCCTTCCCCGAAGCCTTCCCCTCACCCGTCCCCTAATCCTAACCCGTACGCTCACACTAACCTGCGCACTCACATTTACGCTCCCCCTAAACCGTTGTAGTACACTCACCTGGACCCTAAACCGTCCCCGTCCCCTAACCCTAACCCTAGCCCGAACCCTAACCCTAACCCTTCCCCGAAGCCTTCCCCTCACCCGTCCCCTAATCCTAAACCGTACGCTCACACTAACCCATGCCCTCACACGTACCCTCCCCCTAAAGCGCTGTCTTACACTCAACTGGACCGTAAACCGTCCCCGTCCCCTAACCCTAACCGTAGCCCGAACCCTAACCCTAACCCTTCCCCGAAGCCTTCCCCTCACCCGTCCCCTAATCCTAACCCGTACACTCACACTAACCCGCGCCCTCACACGTACGCTCCCACTAAACCATTGTCGTACCCTCACCTGAACCCTAAACCGTCCCCATCCCCTAACCCTAACCCTAGCCCGAACCCTAAACCTAACACTTCCCCGAAGCCTTCCCCTTACCCGTTCCCTAATCGTAACCCGTACGCTCACACTAACCCGCGCCCTCACACGTACGCTCACCCTAAACTGTTGTCGTACCCTCACCTGGACCCTAAACCGTCCCCATCCCCTAACCCTAACCCTAGCCCGAACCCTAACCCTAACACTTTCCCGAAGCCTTCCCCTCACCCGTCCCCTAATCCTAACCCGTACGCTCACACTAACCTGCGCCCTCACACGTACGCTCCCCCTAAACCGTTGTCGTACCCTCACCTGGACCCTAAATCGTCCCCGTCCCCTAACCCTAACCCTAGCCCGAACCCTAACACTAACATTTCCACGAAGCCTTCCCCTCACCCGTCCCATAATCCTAACCCGTACGCTCATACTAACCCGCACCCTCACACATTCGCTCCCCCTAAAGCGTTGTCGTACCCTCACCTGGACCCTAAACCGTCCCCGTCCCCTAACCCTAACCCTAGCCCGAACCCTAACCCTAACCCTTCCCTGAAGCCTTCCCCTCACCCGTCCCCTAATCCTAACCCTTACGCTCACACTAACCCGCGCCCTCACACGTACCCACCCCGTAAAGCGTTGTCGTATCCTCACCTGGACACTAAACCGTCCCCGTCACCTAAGCCTAACCCTAGCCCGAACCCTAACACTTCCCCGAAGCTTTCCCCTCACCCGTCCCCTAATCCTAAACCGTACGCTCACACTAACCCGCACCCTCACACGTACCGTCCCCCTAAAGCGCTGTCGTACCCTCAACTGGACCCTAAACCGTCCCCGTCCCCTAACCCTAACCCTAGCCCGAACCCTAACCCTAACACTTCCCAGAAGCCTTCCCCTCACCCGTCCCCTAATCATAATCCGTACGCTCACACTAACACGTGCCCTCACATGTACGCTCCCCCTAAACCGTTGTCGTACACTCAACTGGACCCTAAACCGTCCCCGTCCCCTAAACCTAACCCTAGCCCGAACCCTAACCCTAACACTTCCCCGAAGCCTTCCCCTCACCCGTCCCCTAATCCTAACCCGTACGCTCACACTATCCCGGGCCCTCACGCGTACGCTACCCCTAAACCGTTGTCGTACCCTCACCTGGACCCTAAACCATCCCTGTCCCCTAACCCTAACCCTAGCCCGACCCCTAACCCTAACCCTTCCCCGAAGCCTTCCCCTCACCCGTCCCCTAATCCTAACCCGTATGCTCACACTAACCCGCGCCCACACACGTATGCTCCCCCTAAACCGTTGTGGTACCCTCACCTGGACCCTAAACCGTCCCCGTCCCCTAAACCTAACCCTAGCCCGAACCCTAACCCTAACACTTCCCCGAAGCCTTCCCCTCACCCGTCCCCTAATCCTAACCCGTACGCTCACACTAACCAGCGCCCTCACATGTACGCTCCCCCTAAAGCGTTGTCGTACCCTCACCTGCAACCTAAACTGTCCCTGTACCCTAACGCTAACCCTAGCCTGAACCCTAACCCTAACCCTTCCCTGAAGCCTTCCCCTCACCCGTCCCTTAATCCTAACCCGTACGCTCACACTAACCCGCGCCCTCACACGTAAGCTCCCCCTAAACTGTTGTCGTACCCTCACCTGGACCCTAAACCGTCCCCGTCCCCTAACGCTAACCCTAGCCCGAACCCTAACCCTAACCCTTCCCCGAAGCCTTCCCCTCACCCGTCCCCTAACCCTAACCCGTACGCTCATACTAACCCGCGCCCTCACACGTGTGCTCCCCCTAAACCGTTCTCGTACCCTCACCGGGACCCTAAACCGTCCCCGTCCCCTAACCCTAACCCTAGCCCGAACCCTAAACCTAACCCTTCCCTGAAGCCTTCCCCTCACCCGTCCCCTAATCCTAACCCGTACGCTCACACTAACCTGCGCACTCACATTTACGCTCCCCCTAATCCGTTGTAGTACCCTCACCTGGACCCTAAACCGTCCCTGTCCCCTAACCCTAACCCTAGCCCGAACCCTAACCCTAACCCTTCCCCGAAGCCTTCCCCTCACCCGTCCCCTAATCCTAACCCGTACGCTCACACTAACCTGCGCACTCACATTTACGCTCCGCCTAAACCGTTGTAGTACCCTCACCTGGACCCTAAACTGTCCCCATCCCCTAACCCTAACCCTAGCCCGAACCCTAACCCTAACCCTTCCCCAAAGCCTTCCCCTCACCCGTCCCCTAATCCTAAACCGTACGCTCACACTAACCCATGCCCTCACACGTACCCTCCCCCTAAAGCGCTGTCTTACCTCAACTGGACCCTAAACCGTCCCCGTCCCCTAACCCTAACCCTAGCCCGAACCCTAACCCTTAGTCTTCCCCGAAGTCTTCCCCTCAACCGTCCCCTAATCCTAACCCGTACGCTCACACTAACCCGCGCCCTCACACGTACCCTCCCCCTAAAGCGTTGTCGTACCATCACCTGGACCCTAAACCGTCCCCGTCCCCTAACCCTAACCCTAGCCCGAACCCTAACCCTAACACTTCCCCGAAGCCTTCCCCTCACCCGTCTCCTAATCCTAACCCGTACGCTCACACTAACCCGCGACCTAACACGTACCCTTCCCGTAAAGCGTTGTCGTACCCTCACCTAGACCCTAAACCGTCCCCGTCCCCTCACCCCAACCTTAGCCCGAGCCCTAACCCTAACCCTTCCCCGAAGCCTTCCCCTCACCCGTCCCCTAATCCTAAACCGTACGCTCACACTAACCCGCGCCCTCACACGTACCCTCCCCCTAAAGCGCTGTCGTACCCTCAACTGGACCCTAAACCGTCCCCGTCCCCTATCCCTAACCTTAGCCCGAACCCTAACCCTAACACTTCCCAGAAGCCTTCCCCTCACCCGTCCCCTAATCCTAACCCGTACGTTCACACTAACCCGCGCCCTCACATGTACGCTCCCCCTAAACCGTTGTCGTTCCCTCACCTGGACCCTAAACCGTCCCCGTCCCCTAACCCTAACCCTAGCCCGAACCTTAACCCTAACCCTTCCCCGAAGCCTTCCCCTCACCCGTCCCCTAATCCTAACCCGTACGCTCACACTAACCTGCGCACTCACATTTACGCTCCCCCTAAACCGTTCTAGTACACTCACCTGGACCCTAAACCGTCCCCGTCCCCTAACCCTAACCCTAGACCGAACCCTAACCCTAACCCTTCCCCGAAGCCTTCCCCTCACCCGTCCCCTAATCCTAAACCGTACGCTCACACTAACCCATGCCCTCACACGTACCCTCCCCCTAAAGTGCTGTCTTACACTCAACTGGACCCTAAACCGTCCCCGTCCCCTAACCCTAACCCTAGCCCGAACCCTAACCCTAACCCTTCCCCAAAGCCTTCCCCTCACCCGTCCTCTAATCCTAACCCGTACGCTCACACTAACGCGTGCCCTCACATGTACGCTCCCCCTAAACCGTTGTCGTACCCTCACCTGGACCCTAAACCGTCCCCGTCCCCTAACCCTAACCCTAGCCCGAACCCTAACCCTAACACTTCCCCGAAGCCTTCCCCTCACCTGTCCCCTAACCCTAACCCGTACGCTCACACTAACCCACGCCCTCACACGTATTCTCCCCCTAAACCGTTGTCGTGCCCTCACCAGGACCCTAAACCGTCCCGTTCCCCTAACCCTAACCCTAGCCCGAACCCTAACCCTAACCTTTCCACGAAGCCTTCCCCTCACCCGTCCCATAATCCTAAACCGTACGCTCATACTAACCCACACCCTCACACATTCGCTCCCCCTAAAGCGTTATCGTACCCTCACCTGGACCCTAAACCGTCCCCGTCCCCTAACCCTAACCCTAGCCCGAACCCTAACCCTAACCCTTCCCCGAAGCCTTCCCCTCACCCGTCCCCTAATCCTAACCCGTACGCTCACACTAACCCGGGCCCTCACACGTACGCTCCCCCTAAACCATTGTCGTACCCTCACCTGGACCCTAAACCGTCCCCGTTCCCTAACCCTAACCGTAGCCCGAACCCTAACCCTAACACTTCCCCGAAGCCTTCCCCTCACCCGTCCCCTAATCCTAACCCGTACGCTCACACTAACCCGCGCCCTCACACGTACTCTCACCCTAAACTGTTGTCGTACACTCACCTGGACCCTGAACCGTCCCCGTCCCCTAACCCTAACCCTAGCCCGAACCCTAACCCTAACCCTTCCCCGAAGCCTTCCACTCACCCGTCCCATAATCCTAACCCGTACGCTCACACTAACCTGCGCCCTCACACGTACGCTCCCCCTAAACCGTTGTCGTACCCTCACATGGACCCTAAACCGTCCCCGTCCCCTAACCCTAACCCTATCCCGAACCCTTCCACGAAGCCTTCCCCTCACCCGTCCCCTAATCCTAACCCGTACGCTCACACTAACCCACACCCTCACACATTCGCTCCCCCTAAACCGTTGTCGTACCCTCACCTGGACCCTAAACCGTTCCCGTCCCCTAACCCTAACCCTAGCCCGAACCCTAAACCTAACCCTTCCCCGAAGCCTTCCCCTCACCCGTCCCCTAATCCTAACCCGTACGCTCACACTAACCCGCGCCCTCACACGTACGCTCCCCCTAAACTGTTGTCGTACCCTCACCTGGACCCTAAACCGTCCCCGTCCCCTAACCCTCACCCTAGCCCGAACCCTAACCCTAACCCTTCCCCGAAGCCTTCCCCTCACCCGTCCCCTAATCCTAAACCGTACGCTCACACTAACCCGCGCCCTCACACGTGTGCTCCCCCTAAACCGTTGTCGTACCCTCACCGGGACCCTAAACCGTCCCCGTCCCCTAACCCTCACCCTAGCCTGAACCCTAACCCTAACCCTTCCCCGAAGCCTTCCCCTCACACGTCCCCTAATCCTAACCCGTACGCTCACACTAACCTGCGCACTCACATTTACGCTCCGCCTAAACCGTTGTAGTACCCTCACCTGGACCCTAAACTGTCCCCATCCCCTAACCCTAACCCTAGCCCGAACTCTAACCCTAACCCTTCCCCGAAGCCTTCCCCTCACCCGTCCCCTAATCCTAAACCGTACGCTCACACTAACCCATGCCCTCACACGTACCCTCCCCCTAAAGCGCTGTCTTACCTCAACTGGACCCTAAACCGTCCCCGTCCCCTAACCCTAACCCTAGCCCGAACCCTAACCCTTAGTCTTCCCCGAAGTCTTCCCCTCAACCGTCCCCTAATCCTAACCCGTACGCTCACACTAACCCGCGCCCTCACACGTACCCTCCCCCTAAAGCGTTGTCGTACCATCACCTGGACCCTAAACCGTCCCCGTCCCCTAACCCTAACCCTAGCCCGAACCCTAACCCTAACACTTCCCCGAAGCCTTCCCCTCACCCGTCTCCTAATCCTAACCCGTACGCTCACACTAACCCGCGACCTAACACGTACCCTTCCCGTAAAGCGTTGTCGTACCCTCACCTAGACCCTAAACCGTCCCCGTCCCCTCACCCCAACCTTAGCCCGAGCCCTAACCCTAACCCTTCCCCGAAGCCTTCCCCTCACCCGTCCCCTAATCCTAAACCGTACGCTCACACTAACCCGCGCCCTCACACGTACCCTCCCCCTAAAGCGCTGTCGTACCCTCAACTGGACCCTAAACCGTCCCCGTCCCCTATCCCTAACCTTAGCCCGAACCCTAACCCTAACACTTCCCAGAAGCCTTCCCCTCACCCGTCCCCTAATCCTAACCTGTACGTTCACACTAACCCGCGCCCTCACATGTACGCTCCCCCTAAACCGTTGTCGTTCCCTCACCTGGACCCTAAACCGTCCCCGTCCCCTAACCCTAACCCTAGCCCGAACCTTAACCCTAACCCTTCCCCGAAGCCTTCCCCTCACCCGTCCCCTAATCCTAACCCGTACGCTCACACTAACCTGCGCACTCACATTTACGCTCCCCCTAAACCGTTCTAGTACACTCACCTGGACCCTAAACCGTCCCCGTCCCCTAACCCTAACCCTAGACCGAACCCTAACCCTAACCCTTCCCCGAAGCCTTCCCCTCACCCGTCCCCTAATCCTAAACCGTACGCTCACACTAACCCATGCCCTCACACGTACCCTCCCCCTAAAGTGCTGTCTTACACTCAACTGGACCCTAAACCGTCCCCGTCCCCTAACCCTAACCCTAGCCCGAACCCTAACCCTAACCCTTCCCCAAAGCCTTCCCCTCACCCGTCCTCTAATCCTAACCCGTACGCTCACACTAACGCGTGCCCTCACATGTACGCTCCCCCTAAACCGTTGTCGTACCCTCACCTGGACCCTAAACCGTCCCCGTCCCCTAACCCTAACCCTAGCCCGAACCCTAACCCTAACACTTCCCCGAAGCCTTCCCCTCACCTGTCCCCTAACCCTAACCCGTACGCTCACACTAACCCACGCCCTCACACGTATTCTCCCCCTAAACCGTTGTCGTGCCCTCACCAGGACCCTAAACCGTCCCGTTCCCCTAACCCTAACCCTAGCCCGAACCCTAACCCTAACCTTTCCACGAAGCCTTCCCCTCACCCGTCCCATAATCCTAAACCGTACGCTCATACTAACCCACACCCTCACACATTCGCTCCCCCTAAAGCGTTATCGTACCCTCACCTGGACCCTAAACCGTCCCCGTCCCCTAACCCTAACCCTATCCCGAACCCTAAACCTAACCCTTCCCCGAAGCCTTCCCCTCACCCGTCCCCTAATCCTAACCCGTACGCTCACACTAACCCGGGCCCTCACACGTACGCTCCCCCTAAACCATTGTCGTACCCTCACCTGGACCCTAAACCGTCCCCGTTCCCTAACCCTAACCGTAGCCCGAACCCTAACCCTAACACTTCCCCGAAGCCTTCCCCTCACCCGTCCCCTAATCCTAACCCGTACGCTCACACTAACCCGCGCCCTCACACGTACTCTCACCCTAAACTGTTGTCGTACCCTCACCTGGACCCTGAACCGTCCCCGTCCCCTAACCCTAACCCTAGCCCGAACCCTAACCCTAACCCTTCCCCGAAGCCTTCCACTCACCCGTCCCATAATCCTAACCCGTACGCTCACACTAACCTGCGCCCTCACACGTACGCTCCCCCTAAACCGTTGTCGTACCCTCACATGGACCCTAAACCGTCCCCGTCCCCTAACCCTAACCCTATCCCGAACCCTTCCACGAAGCCTTCCCCTCACCCGTCCCCTAATCCTAACCCGTACGCTCACACTAACCCACACCCTCACACATTCGCTCCCCCTAAACCGTTGTCGTACCCTCACCTGGACCCTAAACCGTTCCCGTCCCCTAACCCTAACCCTAGCCCGAACCCTAAACCTAACCCTTCCCCGAAGCCTTCCCCTCACCCGTCCCCTAATCCTAACCCGTACGCTCACACTAACCCGCGCCCTCACACGTACGCTCCCCCTAAACTGTTGTCGTACCCTCACCTGGACCCTAAACCGTCCCCGTCCCCTAACCCTCACCCTAGCCCGAACCCTAACCCTAACCCTTCCCCGAAGCCTTCCCCTCACCCGTCCCCTAACCCTAACCCGTACGCTCACACTAACCCGCGCCCTCACACGTGTGCTCCCCCTAAACCGTTGTCGTACCCTCACCGGGACCCTAAACCGTCCCCGTCCCCTAACCCTCACCCTAGCCTGAACCCTAACCCTAACCCTTCCCCGAAGCCTTCCCCTCACCCGTCCCCTAATCCTAACCCGTACGCTCACACTAACCTGCGCACTCACATTTACGCTCCGCCTAAACCGTTGTAGTACCCTCACCTGGACCCTAAACTGTCCCCATCCCCTAACCCTAACCCTAGCCCGAACTCTAACCCTAACCCTTCCCCGAAGCCTTCCCCTCACCCGTCCCCTAATCCTAAACCGTACGTTCACACTAACCCATGCCCTCACACGTACCCTCCACCTAAAACGCTGTCTTACCTCAACTGGACCCTAAACCGTCCCCGTCCCCTAACCCTAACCCTAGCCCGAACCCTAACCCTTAGTCTTCCCCGAAGTCTTCCCCTCAACCGTCCACTAATCCTAACCTGTACGCTCACACTAACCCGCGCCCTCACACGTACCCTCCCCTAAAGCGTTGTCGTACCATCACCTGGACCCTAAACCGTCCCCGTCCCCTAACCCTAACCCTAGCCCGAACCCTAACCCTAACACTTCCCCGAAGCCTTCCCCTCACCCGTCTCCTAATCCTAACCCGTACGCTCACACTAACCCGCGCCCTCACACGTACCCTTCCCGTAAAGCGTTGTCGTACCCTCACCTGGACCCTAAACCGTCCCCGTCCCATCACCCCAACCCTAGCCCGAGCCCTAACCCTAACCCTTCCCCGAAGCCTTCCCCTCACCTGTCCCCTAATCCTAAACCGTACGGTCACACTAACCCGCGCTCTCACATGTACCCTCCTCCTAAAGCGCTGTCGTACCCTCAACTGGACCCTAAACCGTCCCCGTCCCCTATCCCTAACCTTAGCCCGAACCCTAACCCTAACACTTCCCAGAAGCCTTCCCCTCACCCGTCCCCTAATCCTAACCCGTACGTTCACACTAACCCGCGCCCTCACTTGTACGCTCCCCCTAAACCGTTGTCGTTCCCTCACCTGGACCCTAAACCGTCCCCGTCCCCTAACCCTAACCCTAGCCCGAACCTTAACCCTAACCCTTCCCCGAAGCCTTCCCCTCACCCGTCCCCTAATCCTAACCCGTACGCTCACACTAACCTGCGCACTCACATTTACGCTCCCCCTAAACCGTTGTAGTACACTCACCTGGACCCTAAACCGTCCCCGTCCCCTAACCCTAACCCTAGCCCGAACCCTAACCCTAACCCTTCCCCGAAGCCTTCCCCTCACCCGTCCCCTAATCCTAAACCGTACGCTCACACTAACCCATGCCCTCACACGTACCCTCCCCCTAAAGCGCTGTCTTACACTCAACTGGACCGTAAACCGTCCCCGTCCCCTAACCCTAACCGTAGCCCGAACCCTAACCCTAACCCTTCCCCGAAGCCTTCCCCTCACCTGTCCCCTAATCCTAACCGGTACGCTCACACTAACCCGTGCCCTCACATGTACGCTCCCCCTAAACCGTTGACGTACGCTCACCTGGACCCTAAACTGTCCCCGTCCCCGAACCCTAACCCTAGCCCGAACCCTAAAGCTAACCCTTCCCCGAAGACTTCCCCTCACCCGTCCCCTAATCCTAACCCGTACGCTCACACTAACCCACGCCCTCACACGTACGCTCCCCCTAAACCATTGTCGTACCGTCACCTGGACCCTAAACCGTCCCCGTCCCCTAACCCTAACCCTAGCCCGAACCCTAACCCTAACACTTCCCCGAAGCCTTCCCCTCACCCGTCCCCTAATCTTAACCCGTACGCTCACACTAACTCGCGCCCTCACACGTACGCTCCCCCTAAACCATTGTCGTACCCTCACCTGGACCCTAAATCGTCCCCGTCCCCTAACCCTAACCCTAGCCCGAACCCTAACCCTAACCCTTCCCCGAAGCCTTCCCCTCACCCGTCCCCTAATCCTAACCGTACGCTCACACTAACCGCGCCCTCACATGTACGCTCCCCCTAAAACGTTGTCGTACCCTCACCTGCAACCTAAACTGTCCCTGTCCCCTAACGCTAACCCTAGCCCGAACCCTAACCCTAACCCTTCCCCGAAGCCTTCCCCTCACCCTTCCCCTAATCCTAAACCGTAGGCTCACACTAACCCACGCCCTCACACGTACCCTCCTCCTAAAGCGCTGTCTTACTCTCAACTGGACCCTAAACCGTCCCCGTCCCCTAACCCTAACCCTAGCCGAACCCTAACCCTAACGCTTCCCCGAAGCCTTCCCCTCACCCGTCCCCTAATCCTAACCCGTACGCTCACACTAACCCGCACACTCACATTTACGCTCCCCCTAAAATGTTGTCGTACCCTCACCTGGACCCTAAATCGTCCCCGTCCCCTAACCCTAACCCTAGCCCGAACCCTAACCCTAACCCTTCCCCGAAGCCTTCCCCTCACCCGTCCCCTAATCCTAACCCGTACACTCACACTAACCCGCGCCCTCACACGTACGCTCCCACTAAACCATTGTCGTACCCTCACCTGAACCCTAAACCGTCCCCATCCCCTAACCCTAACCCTAGCCCGAACCCTAAACCTAACACTTCCCCGAAGCCTTCCCCTTACCCGTTCCCTAATCGTAACCCGTACGCTCACACTAACCCGCGCCCTCACACGTACGCTCACCCTAAACTGTTGTCGTACCCTCACCTGGACCCTAAACCGTCCCCATCCCCTAACCCTAACCCTAGCCCGAACCCTAACCCTAACACTTTCCCGAAGCCTTCCCCTCACCCGTCCCCTAATCCTAACCCGTACGCTCACACTAACCTGCGCCCTCACACGTACGCTCCCCCTAAACCGTTGTCGTACCCTCACCTGGACCCTAAATCGTCCCCGTCCCCTAACCCTAACCCTAGCCCGAACCCTAACACTAACATTTCCACGAAGCCTTCCCCTCACCCGTCCCATAATCCTAACCCGTACGCTCATACTAACCCACACCCTCACACATTCGCTCCCCCTAAAGCGTTGTCGTACCCTCACCTGGACCCTAAACCGTCCCCGTCCCCTAACCCTAACCCTAGCCCGAACCCTAACCCTAACCCTTCCCTGAAGCCTTCCCCTCACCCGTCCCCTAATCCTAACCCTTACGCTCACACTAACCCGCGCCCTCACACGTACCCACCCCGTAAAGCGTTGTCGTATCCTCACCTGGACACTAAACCGTCCCCGTCACCTAAGCCTAACACTAGCCCGAACCCTAACACTTCCCCGAAGCTTTCCCCTCACCCGTCCCCTAATCCTAAACCGTACGCTCACACTAACCCGCACCCTCACACGTACCGTCCCCCTAAAGCGCTGTCGTACCCTCAACTGGACCCTAAACCGTCCCCGTCCCCTAACCCTAACCCTAGCCCGAACCCTAACCCTAACACTTCCCAGAAGCCTTCCCCTCACCCGTCCCCTAATCATAATCCGTACGCTCACACTAACACGTGCCCTCACATGTACGCTCCCCCTAAACCGTTGTCGTACACTCAACTGGACCCTAAACCGTCCCCGTCCCCTAAACCTAACCCTAGCCCGAACCCTAACCCTAACACTTCCCCGAAGCCTTCCCCTCACCCGTCCCCTAATCCTAACCCGTACGCTCACACTATCCCGGGCCCTCACGCGTACGCTACCCCTAAACCGTTGTCGTACCCTCACCTGGACCCTAAACCATCCCTGTCCCCTAACCCTAACCCTAGCCCGACCCCTAACCCTAACCCTTCCCCGAAGCCTTCCCCTCACCCGTCCCCTAATCCTAACCCGTATGCTCACACTAACCCGCGCCCACACACGTATGCTCCCCCTAAACCGTTGTGGTACCCTCACCTGGACCCTAAACCGTCCCCGTCCCCTAAACCTAACCCTAGCCCGAACCCTAACCCTAACACTTCCCCGAAGCCTTCCCCTCACCCGTCCCCTAATCCTAACCCGTACGCTCACACTAACCAGCGCCCTCACATGTACGCTCCCCCTAAAGCGTTGTCGTACCCTCACCTGCAACCTAAACTGTCCCTGTACCCTAACGCTAACCCTAGCCTGAACCCTAACCCTAACCCTTCCCTGAAGCCTTCCCCTCACCCGTCCCTTAATCCTAACCCGTACGCTCACACTAACCCGCGCCCTCACACGTAAGCTCCCCCTAAACTGTTGTCGTACCCTCACCTGGACCCTAAACCGTCCCCGTCCCCTAACGCTAACCCTAGCCCGAACCCTAACCCTAACCCTTCCCCGAAGCCTTCCCCTCACCCGTCCCCTAACCCTAACCCGTACGCTCATACTAACCCGCGCCCTCACACGTGTGCTCCCCCTAAACCGTTCTCGTACCCTCACCGGGACCCTAAACCGTCCCCGTCCCCTAACCCTAACCCTAGCCCGAACCCTAAACCTAACCCTTCCCTGAAGCCTTCCCCTCACCCGTCCCCTAATCCTAACCCGTACGCTCACACTAACCTGCGCACTCACATTTACGCTCCCCCTAATCCGTTGTAGTACCCTCACCTGGACCCTAAACCGTCCCTGTCCCCTAACCCTAACCCTAGCCCGAACCCTAACCCTAACCCTTCCCCGAAGCCTTCCCCTCACCCGTCCCCTAATCCTAACCCGTACGCTCACACTAACCTGCGCACTCACATTTACGCTCCGCCTAAACCGTTGTAGTACCCTCACCTGGACCCTAAACTGTCCCCATCCCCTAACCCTAACCCTAGCCCGAACCCTAACCCTAACCCTTCCCCAAAGCCTTCCCCTCACCCGTCCCCTAATCCTAAACCGTACGCTCACACTAACCCATGCCCTCACACGTACCCTCCCCCTAAAGCGCTGTCTTACCTCAACTGGACCCTAAACCGTCCCCGTCCCCTAACCCTAACCCTAGCCCGAACCCTAACCCTTAGTCTTCCCCGAAGTCTTCCCCTCAACCGTCCCCTAATCCTAACCCGTACGCTCACACTAACCCGCGCCCTCACACGTACCCTCCCCCTAAAGCGTTGTCGTACCATCACCTGGACCCTAAACCGTCCCCGTCCCCTAACCCTAACCCTAGCCCGAACCCTAACCCTAACACTTCCCCGAAGCCTTCCCCTCACCCGTCTCCTAATCCTAACCCGTACGCTCACACTAACCCGCGACCTAACACGTACCCTTCCCGTAAAGCGTTGTCGTACCCTCACCTAGACCCTAAACCGTCCCCGTCCCCTCACCCCAACCTTAGCCCGAGCCCTAATCCTAACCCTTCCCCGAAGCCTTCCCCTCACCCGTCCCCTAATCCTAAACCGTACGCTCACACTAACCCGCGCCCTCACACGTACCCTCCCCCTAAAGCGCTGTCGTACCCTCAACTGGACCCTAAACCGTCCCCGTCCCCTATCCCTAACCTTAGCCCGAACCCTAACCCTAACACTTCCCAGAAGCCTTCCCCTCACCCGTCCCCTAATCCTAACCCGTACGTTCACACTAACCCGCGCCCTCACATGTACGCTCCCCCTAAACCGTTGTCGTTCCCTCACCTGGACCCTAAACCGTCCCCGTCCCCTAACCCTAACCCTAGCCCGAACCTTAACCCTAACCCTTCCCCGAAGCCTTCCCCTCACCCGTCCCCTAATCCTAACCCGTACGCTCACACTAACCTGCGCACTCACATTTACGCTCCCCCTAAACCGTTCTAGTACACTCACCTGGACCCTAAACCGTCCCCATCCCCTAACCCTAACCCTAGCCCGAACCCTAACCCTAACACTTTCCCGAAGCCTTCCCCTCACCCGTCCCCTAATCCTAACCCGTACGCTCACACTAACCTGCGCCCTCACACGTACGCTCCCCCTAAACCGTTGTCGTACCCTCACCTGGACCCTAAATCGTCCCCGTCCCCTAACCCTAACCCTAGCCCGAACCCTAACACTAACATTTCCACGAAGCCTTCCCCTCACCCGTCCCATAATCCTAACCCGTACGCTCATACTAACCCGCACCCTCACACATTCGCTCCCCCTAAAGCGTTGTCGTACCCTCACCTGGACCCTAAACCGTCCCTGTCCCCTAACCCTAACCCTAGCCCGAACCCTAACCCTAACCCTTCCCCGAAGCCTTCCCCTCACCCGTCCCCTAATCCTAACCCGTACGCTCACACTAACCTGCGCACTCACATTTACGCTCCGCCTAAACCGTTGTAGTACCCTCACCTGGACCCTAAACTGTCCCCATCCCCTAACCCTAACCCTAGCCCGAACCCTAACCCTAACCCTTCCCCAAAGCCTTCCCCTCACCCGTCCCCTAATCCTAAACCGTACGCTCACACTAACCCATGCCCTCACACGTACCCTCCCCCTAAAGCGCTGTCTTACCTCAACTGGACCCTAAACCGTCCCCGTCCCCTAACCCTAACCCTAGCCCGAACCCTAACCCTTAGTCTTCCCCGAAGTCTTCCCCTCAACCGTCCCCTAATCCTAACCAGTACGCTCACACTAACCCGCGCCCTCACACGTACCCTCCCCCTAAAGCGTTGTCGTACCATCACCTGGACCCTAAACCGTCCCCGTCCCCTAACCCTAACCCTAGCCCGAACCCTAACCCTAACACTTCCCCGAAGCCTTCCCCTCACCCGTCTCCTAATCCTAACCCGTACGCTCACACTAACCCGCGACCTAACACGTACCCTTCCCGTAAAGCGTTGTCGTACCCTCACCTAGACCCTAAACCGTCCCCGTCCCCTCACCCCAACCTTAGCCCGAGCCCTAACCCTAACCCTTCCCCGAAGCCTTCCCCTCACCCGTCCCCTAATCCTAAACCGTACGCTCACACTAACCCGCGCCCTCACACGTACCCTCCCCCTAAAGCGCTGTCGTACCCTCAACTGGACCCTAAACCGTCCCCGTCCCCTATCCCTAACCTTAGCCCGAACCCTAACCCTAACACTTCCCAGAAGCCTTCCCCTCACCCGTCCCCTAATCCTAACCCGTACGTTCACACTAACCTGCGCCCTCACATGTACGCTCCCCCTAAACCGTTGTCGTTCCCTCACCTGGACCCTAAACCGTCCCCGTCCCCTAACCCTAACCCTAGCCCGAACCTTAACCCTAACCCTTCCCCGAAGCCTTCCCCTCACCCGTCCCCTAATCCTAACCCGTACGCTCACACTAACCTGCGCACTCACATTTACGCTCCCCCTAAACCGTTCTAGTACACTCACCTGGACCCTAAACCGTCCCCATCCCCTAACCCTAACCCTAGCCCGAACCCTAACCCTAACACTTTCCCGAAGCCTTCCCCTCACCCGTCCCCTAATCCTAACCCGTACGCTCACACTAACCTGCGCCCTCACACGTACGCTCCCCCTAAACCGTTGTCGTACCCTCACCTGGACCCTAAATCGTCCCCGTCCCCTAACCCTAACCCTAGCCCGAACCCTAACACTAACATTTCCACGAAGCCTTCCCCTCACCCGTCCCATAATCCTAACCCGTACGCTCATACTAACCCGCACCCTCACACATTCGCTCCCCCTAAAGCGTTGTCGTACCCTCACCTGGACCCTAAACCGTCCCCGTCCCCTAACCCTAACCCTAGCCCGAACCCTAACCCTAAACCTTCCCTGAAGCCTTCCCCTCACCCGTCCCCTAATCCTAACCCTTACGCTCACACTAACCCGCGCCCTCACACGTACCCACCCCGTAAAGCGTTGTCGTATCCTCACCTGGACACTAAACCGTCCCCGTCACCTAAGCCTAACCCTAGGCCGAACCCTAACACTTCCCCGAAGCTTTCCCCTCACCCGTCCCCTAATCCTAAACCGTACGCTCACACTAACCCGCACCCTCACACGTACCGTCCCCCTAAAGCGCTGTCGTACCCTCAACTGGACCCTAAACCGTCCCCGTCCCCTAACCCTAACCCTAGCCCGAACCCTAACCCTAACACTTCCCAGAAGCCTTCCCCTCACCCGTCCCCTAATCATAATCCGTACGCTCACACTAACACGTGCCCTCACATGTACGCTCCCCCTAAACCGTTGTCGTACACTCAACTGGACCCTAAACCGTCCCCGTCCCCTAAACCTAACCCTAGCCCGAACCCTAACCCTAACACTTCCCCGAAGCCTTCCCCTCACCCGTCCCCTAATCCTAACCCGTACGCTCACACTATCCCGGGCCCTCACGCGTACGCTACCCCTAAACCGTTGTCGTACCCTCACCTGGACCCTAAACCATCCCTGTCCCCTAACCCTAACCCTAGCCCGACCCCTAACCCTAACCCTTCCCCGAAGCCTTCCCCTCACCCGTCCCCTAATCCTAACCCGTATGCTCACACTAACCCGCGCCCACACACGTATGCTCCCCCTAAACCGTTGTGGTACCCTCACCTGGACCCTAAACCGTCCCCGTCCCCTAAACCTAACCCTAGCCCGAACCCTAACCCTAACACTTCCCCGAAGCCTTCCCCTCACCCGTCCCCTAATCCTAACCCGTACGCTCACACTAACCAGCGCCCTCACATGTACGCTCCCCCTAAAGCGTTGTCGTACCCTCACCTGCAACCTAAACTGTCCCTGTACCCTAACGCTAACCCTAGCCTGAACCCTAACCCTAACCCTTCCCTGAAGCCTTCCCCTCACCCGTCCCTTAATCCTAACCCGTACGCTCACACTAACCCGTGCCCTCACACGTAAGCTCCCCCTAAACTGTTGTCGTACCCTCACCTGGACCCTAAACCGTCCCCGTCCCCTAACGCTAACCCTAGCCCGAACCCTAACCCTAACCCTTCCCCGAAGCCTTCCCCTCACCCGTCCCCTAACCCTAACCCGTACGCTCATACTAACCCGCGCCCTCACACGTGTGCTCCCCCTAAACCGTTCTCGTACCCTCACCGGGACCCTAAACCGTCCCCGTCCCCTAACCCTAACCCTAGCCCGAACCCTAAACCTAACCCTTCCCTGAAGCCTTCCCCTCACCCGTCCCCTAATCCTAACCCGTACGCTCACACTAACCTGCGCACTCACATTTACGCTCCCCCTAATCCGTTGTAGTACCCTCACCTGGACCCTAAACCGTCCCTGTCCCCTAACCCTAACCCTAGCCCGAACCCTAACCTTAACCCTTCCCCGAAGCCTTCCCCTCACCCGTCCCCTAATCCTAACCCGTACGCTCACACTAACCTGCGCACTCACATTTACGCTCCGCCTAAACCGTTGTAGTACCCTCACCTGGACCCTAAACTGTCCCCATCCCCTAACCCTAACCCTAGCCCGAACCCTAACCCTAACCCTTCCCCAAAGCCTTCCCCTCACCCGTCCCCTAATCCTAAACCGTACGCTCACACTAACCCATGCCCTCACACGTACCCTCCCCCTAAAGCGCTGTCTTACCTCAACTGGACCCTAAACCGTCCCCATCCCCTAACCCTAACCCTAGCCCGAACCCTAACCCTTAGTCTTCCCCGAAGTCTTCCCCTCAACCGTCCCCTAATCCTAACCCGTACGCTCACACTAACCCGCGCCCTCACACGTACCCTCCCCCTAAAGCGTTGTCGTACCATCACCTGGACCCTAAACCGTCCCCGTCCCCTAACCCTAACCCTAGCCCGAACCCTAACCCTAACACTTCCCCGAAGCCTTCCCCTCACCCGTCTCCTAATCCTAACCCGTACGCTCACACTAACCCGCGACCTAACACGTACCCTTCCCGTAAAGCGTTGTCGTACCCTCACCTAGACCCTAAACCGTCCCCGTCCCCTCACCCCAACCTTAGCCCGAGCCCTAACCCTAACCCTTCCCCGAAGCCTTCCCCTCACCCGTCCCCTAATCCTAAACCGTACGCTCACACTAACCCGCGCCCTCACACGTACCCTCCCCCTAAAGCGCTGTCGTACCCTCAACTGGACCCTAAACCGTCCCCGTCCCCTATCCCTAACCTTAGCCCGAACCCTAAACCTAACCCTTCCCCGAAGCCTTCCCCTCACCCGTCCCCTAATCCTAACCCGTACGCTCACACTAACCTACGCACTCACATTTACGCTCCCCCTAAACCGTTGTAGTACCCTCACCTGGACCCTAAACCGTCCCTGTCCCCTAACCCTAACCCTAGCCCGAACCCTAACCCTAACCCTTCCCCGAAGCCTTCCCCTCTCCCGTCCCCTAATCCTAAACCGTACGCTCACACTAACCCTTGCCCTCACACGTACCCTCCCCCTAAAGCGCTGTCTTACACTCAACTGGACCCTAAACCGTCCCTGACACCTAACCCTAACCCTAGCCCGAACCCTAACCCTCACCCTTCCCCGAAGCCTTCCCCTCACCCGTCCTCTAATCCTAACCCGTACGCTCACACTAACCCGTGCCCTCACATGTACGCTCCCCCTAAACCGTTGTCGTACCCTCACCTGGACCCTAAACCGTCCCCGTCCCCTAACTCTAACCCTAGCCCGAACCCTAACCCTAACCCTTCCCCGAAGCCTTCCCCTCACCCGTCCCCTAACCCTAACCCGTACGCTCACACTAACCCGCGCCCTCACACGTATTCTCCCCCTAAACCGTTGTCATACCCTCACCTGGACCCTAAACCGTCCCTGTCCCCTAACCCTAACCCTAGCCCGAACCCTAACCTTAACCCTTCCCCGAAGCCTTCCCCTCACCCGTCCCCTAATCCTAACCCGTACGCTCACACTAACCTGCGCACTCACATTTACGCTCCGCCTAAACCGTTGTAGTACCCTCACCTGGACCCTAAACTGTCCCCATCCCCTAACCCTAACCCTAGCCCGAACCCTAACCCTAACCCTTCCCCAAAGCCTTCCCCTCACCCGTCCCCTAATCCTAAACCGTACGCTCACACTAACCCATGCCCTCACACGTACCCTCCCCCTAAAGCGCTGTCTTACCTCTACTGGACCCTAAACCGTCCCCGTCCCCTAACCCTAACCCTAGCCCGAACCCTAACCCTTAGTCTTCCCCGAAGTCTTCCCCTCAACCGTCCCCTAATCCTAACCCGTACGCTCACACTAACCCGCGCCCTCACACGTACCCTCCCCCTAAAGCGTTGTCGTACCATCACCTGGACCCTAAACCGTCCCCGTCCCCTAACCCTAACCCTAGCCCGAACCCTAACCCTAACACTTCCCCGAAGCCTTCCCCTCACCCGTCTCCTAATCCTAACCCGTACGCTCACACTAACCCGCGACCTAACACGTACCCTTCCCGTAAAGCGTTGTCGTACCCTCACCTAGACCCTAAACCGTCCCCGTCCCCTCACCCCAACCTTAGCCCGAGCCCTAACCCTAACCCTTCCCCGAAGCCTTCCCCTCACCCGTCCCCTAATCCTAAACCGTACGCTCACACTAACCCGCGCCCTCACACGTACCCTCCCCCTAAAGCGCTGTCGTACCCTCAACTGGACCCTAAACCGTCCCCGTCCCCTATCCCTAACCTTAGCCCGAACCCTAACCCTAACACTTCCCAGAAGCCTTCCCCTCACCCGTCCCCTAATCCTAACCCGTACGTTCACACTAACCCGCGCCCTCACATGTACGCTCCCCCTAAACCGTTGTCGTTCCCTCACCTGGACCCTAAACCGTCCCCGTCCCCTAACCCTAACCCTAGCCCGAACCTTAACCCTAACCCTTCCCCGAAGCCTTCCCCTCACCCGTCCCCTAATCCTAACCCGTACGCTCACACTAACCTGCGCACTCACATTTACGCTCCCCCTAAACCGTTCTAGTACACTCACCTGGACCCTAAACCGTCCCCGTCCCCTAACCCTAACCCTAGCCCGAACCCTAACCCTAACCCTTCCCCGAAGCCTTCCCCTCACCCGTCCCCTAATCCTAAACCATACGCTCACACTAACCCATGCCCTCACACGTACCCTCCCCCTAAAGCGCTGTCTTACACTCAACTGGACCCTAAACCGTCCCCGTCCCCTAACCCTAACCGTAGCCCGAACCCTAACCCTAACACTTCCCCAAAGCCTTCCCCTCACCCGTCCCCTAATCCTAACCGGTACGCTCACACTAACCTGTGCCCTCACATGTACGCTCCCCCTAAACCGTTGTCGTACGCTCACCTGGACCCTAAACTGTCCCCGTCCCCGAAACCTAACCCTAGCCCGAACCCTAAAGCTAACCCTTCCCCGAAGCCTTCCCCTCACCCGTCCCCTAATCCTAACCCGTACGCTCACACTAACCCACGCCCTCACACGTACGCTCCCCCTAAACCATTGTCGTACCGTCACCTGGACCCTAAACCGTCCCCGTTCCCTAACCCTAACCATAGCCCGAACCCTAACCCTAACCCTTCCCCGAAGCCTTCCCCTCACCCGTCCCCTAATCTTAACCCGTACGCTCACACTAACTCGCGCCCTCACACGTACGCTCCCCCTAAACCGTTGTCGTACCCTCACCTGGACCCTAAATCGTCCCCGTCCCCTAACCCTAACCCTAGCCCGAACCCTAACCCTAACCTTTCCACGAAGCCTTCCCCTCACCAGTCCCATAATCCTAACCCGTACGCTCATACTAACCCGCACCCTCACACATTCGCTCCCCCTAAAGCGTTGTCGTACCCTCACCTGGACCCTAAACCGTCCCCGTCCCCTAACCCTAACCCTAGCCCGAACCCTAACCCTAACCCTTCCCCGAAGCCTTCCCCTCACCCGTCCCCTAATCCTAACCCGTACACACACACTAACCCGCGCCCTCACACGTACGCTCCCCCTAAACCATTGTCGTACCCTCACCTGAACCCTAAACCGTCCCCATTCCCTAACCCTAACCCTAGCCCGAACCCTAACACTAACATTTCCACGAAGCCTTCCCCTCACCCGTCCCATAATCCTAACCCGTACGCTCATACTAACCCGCACCCTCACACATTCGCTCCCCCTAAAGCGTTGTCGTACCCTCACCTGGACCCTAAACCGTCCCCGTCCCCTAACCCTAACCCTAGCCCGAACCCTAACCCTAACCCTTCCTTGAAGCCTTCCCCTCACCCGTCCCCTAATCCTAACCCGTACGCTCACACTAACCCGCGCCCTCACACGTACCCTCCCCGTAAAGCGTTGTAGTATCCTCACCTGGACCCTATACCGTCCCCGTCACCTAAGCCTAACCCTAGCCCGAACCCTAACACTTCCCCGAAGCTTTCCCCTCACCCGTCCCCTAATCCTAAACCGTACGCTCACACTAACCCGCACCCTCACACGTAAGCTACCCCTAAACTGTTGTCGTACCCTCACCTGGACCCTAAACCGTCCCCGTCCCCTAACCCTAACCCTAGCCCGAACCCTAACCCTAACCCTTCCCCGAAGGCTTCCCCTCACCCGTCCCCTAACCCTAACCCGTACGCTCACACTAACCCGCGCCCTCACACGTGTGCTCCCCCTAAACCGTTGTCGTACCCTCACCGGGACCCTAAACCGTCCCCGTCCCCTAACCCTAACCCTAGCCCGAACACTAAACCTAACCCTTCCCCGAAGCCTTCCCCTCACCCGTCCCCTAATCCTAACCCGTACGCTCACACTAACCTACGCACTCACATTTACGCTCCCCCTAAACCGTTGTAGTACCCTCACCTGGACCCTAAACCGTCCCTGTCCCCTAACCCTAACCCTAGCCCGAACCCTAACCCTAACCCTTCCCCGAAGCCTTCCCCTCTCCCGTCCCCTAATCCTAAACCGTACGCTCACACTAACCCTTGCCCTCACACGTACCCTCCCCCTAAAGCGCTGTCTTACACTCAACTGGACCCTAAACCGTCCCTGACACCTAACCCTAACCCTAGCCCGAACCCTAACCCTCACCCTTCCCCGAAGCCTTCCCCTCACCCGTCCTCTAATCCTAACCCGTACGCTCACACTAACCCGTGCCCTCACATGTACGCTCCCCCTAAACCGTTGTCGTACCCTCACCTGGACCCTAAATCGTCCCCGTCCCCTAACCCTAACCCTAGCCCGAACCCTAACTCTAACCTTTCCACGAAGCCTTCCACTCACCAGTCCCATAATCCTAACCCGTACGCTCATACTAACCCGCACCCTCACACATTCGCTCCCCCTAAAGCGTTGTCTTACCCACACCTGTACCCTAAACCGTCCCCGTCCCCTAACCCTAACCCTAGCCTGAACCCTAAACCTAACCCTTCCCCGAAGCCTTCCCCTCACCTGTCCCCTAATCGTAACCCGTACACTCACACTAACCCGCGCCCTCACACGTACGCTCACCCTAAACTGTTGTCGTACCCTCTCCTGGACCCTAAACCGTCCCCATCCCGTAACCCTAACCCCAGCCCGAACCCTAACCGTAACCCTTTCCCGAAGCCTTCCCCTCACCCGTCCCCAAATCCTAACCCGTACGCTCACACTAACCTGCGCCCTCACACGTACGCTCCCCCTAAACCGTTGTCGTACCCTCACCTGGACCCTAAACCGTCCCCGTCCCCTAACCCTAACCCTAGCCCGAACCCTAACCCTAACACTTCCCCGAAGCCTTCCCCTCACCTGTCCCCTAACCCTAACCCGTACGCTCACACTAACCCGCGCCCTCACACGTACGCTCCCCCTAAAGCGTTGTCGTACTCTCACCTGGACCCTAAACCGTCCCCGTCCCCTAACCCTAACCCTAGCCCGAACCCTAACCCTAACACTTCCCCGAAGCCTTCCCCTCACCCGTCCCCTAATCCTAACCCGTACGCTCACACTAACCTGCGCCCTCACACGTACGCTCCCCCTAAACCGTTGTCGTACCCTCACCTGGACCCTAAACCGTCCCCGTCCCCTAACCCTAATCCTAGCCCGAACCCTAACCCTAACCCTTCCCCGAAGCCTTCCCCTCACCCGTCCCCTAATCCTAACCCGTACGCTCACACTAACCCGCGCCCTCACACGTATTCTCCCCCTAAACCGTTGTCGTACCCTCACCTGGACACTAAACCGTCCCCGTACCCTAACCCTAACCCTAGCCCGAACCATAACCCTAACCCTTCCCCGAAGCCTTCCCCTCACCCGTCCCCTAATCCTAACCCGTACGCTCACACTAACCCGCGCACTCACATTTACGCTCCCCCTAAACCGTTGTAGTACCCTCACCTGGACCCTAAACCGTCCCCGTCCTCTAACCCTAACCCTAGCCCGAACCCTAACCCTAACCCTTCCCCAAAGCCTTCCCCTCACCCGTCCCCTAATCCTAAACCGTACGCTCACACTAAACCACGTGCTCACACGTACGCTCCCCCTAAACCGTTGTCGTACCCTCACCTGAACCCTAAACCATCCCTGTCCCCTAACCCTAACCCTAGCCTGAACCCTAACCCTAACCATTCCCCGAAGTCTTCCCCTCACCCGTCCCCTAATCCTAACCCGTAAACTCACACTAACAAGCGCCCACACACGTACGCTCCCCCTAAACCGTTGTCGTACCCTCACCTGGACCCTAAACCGTCCCCGTCCCCTAACCCTAATCCTAGCCCGAACCCTAACCCTTAGTCTTCCCCGAAGTCTTCCCCTCAACCGTCCCCTAATCCTAACCCGTACGCTCACACTAACCCGCGCCCTCACACGTACCCTCCCCCTAAATCGTTGTCGTACCATCACCTGGAACCTAAACCGTCCCCGTCCCCTAACCCTAACCCTAGCCCGAACCCTAACCCTAACACTTCCCCGAAGCCTTCCCCTCACCCGTCTCCTAATCCTAACCCGTACGCTCACACTAACCCGCGCCCTCACACGTACCCTTACCGTAAAGCGTTGTCGTACCCTCACCAGGACCCTAAACCGTCCCCGTCCCCTCACCCCAACCTTAGCCCGAGCCCTAACCCTAACCCTTCCCCGAAGCCTTCCCCTCACCCGTCCCCTAATCCTAAACCGTACGCTCACACTAACCCGCGCCCTCACACGTACCCTCCCCCTAAAGCGCTGTCGTACACTCAACTGGACCCTAAACCGTCCCCGTCCCCTATCCCTAACCTTAGCCCGAACCCTAACCCTAACACTTCCCAGAAGCCTTCCCCTCACCCGTCCCCTAATCCTAACCCGTACGTTCACACTAACCCGCGCCCTCACATGTACGCTCCCCCTAAACCGTTGTCGTTCCCTCACCTGGACCCTAAACCGTCCCCGTCCCCTAACCCTAACCCTAGCCCGAACCTTAACCCTAACCCTTCCCCGAAGCCTTCCCCTCACCCGTCCCCTAATCCTAACCCGTACGCTCACACTAACCTGCGCACTCACATTTACGCTCCCCCTAAACCGTTGTAGTACACTCACCTGGACCCTAAACCGTCCCCGTCCCCTAACCCTAACCCTAGCCCGAACCCTAACCCTAACCCTTCCCCGAAGCCTTCCCCTCACCCGTCCCCTAATCCTAAACCGTACGCTCACACTAACCAATGCCCTCACACGTACCCTCCCCCTAAAGCGCTGTCTTACACTCAACTGGACCCTAAACCGTCCCCGTCCCCTAACCCTAACCGTAGCCCGAACCCTAACCTTAACCCTTCCCCGAAGCCTTCCCCTCACCCGTCCCCTAATCCTAACCGGTACGCTCACACTAACCCGTGCCCTCACATGTACGCTCCCCCTAAACCGTTGTCGTACGCTCACCTGGACCCTAAACTGTCCCCGTCCCCGAAACCTAACCCTAGCCCGAACCCTAAAGCTAACCCTTCCCCGAAGCCTTCCCCTCACCCGTCCCCTATTCCTAACCCGTACGCTCACACTAACCCACGCCCTCACACGTACGCTCCCCCTAAACCATTGTCGTACCGTCACCTGGACCCTAAACCGTCCCCGTCCCCTAACCCTAACCATAGCCCGAACCCTAACCCTAACCCTTCCCCGAAGCCTTCCCCTCACCCGTCCCCTAATCCTAACCCGTACACACACACTAACCCGCGCCCTCACACGTACGCTCCCCCTAAACCATTGTCGTACCCTCACCTGAACCCTAAACCGTCCCCATTCCCTAACCCTAACCCTAGCCCGAACCCTAACACTAACATTTCCACGAAGCCTTCCCCTCACCCGTCCCATAATCCTAACCCGTACGCTCATACTAACCCGCACCCTCACACATTCGCTCCCCCTAAAGCGTTGTCGTACCCTCACCTGGACCCTAAACCGTCCCCGTCCCCTAACCCTAACCCTAGCCCGAACCCTAACCCTAACCCTTCCTTGAAGCCTTCCCCTCACCCGTCCCCTAATCCTAACCCGTACGCTCACACTAACCCGCGCCCTCACACGTACCCTCCCCGTAAAGCGTTGTAGTATCCTCACCTGGACCCTATACCGTCCCCGTCACCTAAGCCTAACCCTAGCCCGAACCCTAACACTTCCCCGAAGCTTTCCCCTCACCCGTCCCCTAATCCTAAACCGTACGCTCACACTAACCCGCACCCTCACACGTACCCTCCCCCTAAAGCGCTGTCGTACCCTCAACTGGACCCTAAACCGTCCCCGTCCCCTAACCCTAACCCTAGCCCGAACCCTAACCCTAACACTTCCCAGAAGCCTTCCCCTCACCCGTCCCCTAATCCTAACCCGTACGCTCACACTAACACGTGCCCTCACATGTACTCTCCCCCTAAACCGTTGTCGTACACTCAACTGGACCCTAAACCGTCCCCGTCCCCTAAACCTAACCCTAGCCCGAACCCTAACCCTAACACTTCCCCGAAGCCTTCCCCTCACCCGTCCCCTAATCCTAACCCGTACTCTCACACTAACCAGCGCCCTCACATGTACGCTCCCCCTAAAGCGTTGTCGTACCCTCACCTGCAACCTAAACTGTCCCTGTCCCCTAACGCTAACCCTAGCCCGAACCCTAACCCTAACCCTTCCCCGAAGCCTTCCCCTCACCCGTCCCTTAATCCTAACCCGTCCGCTCACACTAACCCGCACCCTCACACGTAAGCTCCCCCTAAACTGTTGTCGTACCCTCACCTGGACCCTAAACCGTCCCCGTCCCCTAACCCTAACCCTAGCCCGAACCGTAACCCGAACCCTTCCCCGAAGCCTTCCCCTCACCCGTCCCCTAACCCTAACCCGTACGCTCATACTAACCCGCGCCCTCACACGTGTGCTCCCCCTAAACCGTTGTCGTACCCTCACCGGGACCCTAAACCGTCCCCGTCCCCTAACCCTAACCCTAGCCCGAAACCTAAACCTAACCCTTCCCCGAAGCCTTCCCCTCACCCGTCCCCTAATCCTAACCCGTACGCTCACACTAACCTGCGCACTCACATTTACGCTCCCCCTAAACCGTTGTAGTACCCTCACCTGGACCCTAAACCGTCCCTGTCCCCTAACCCTAACCCTAGCCCGAACCCTAACCCTAACCCTTCCCTGAAGCCTTCCCCTCACCCGTCCCCTAATCCTAAACCGTACGCTCACACTAACCCTTGCCCTCACACGTACCCTCCCCCTAAAGCGCTGTCTTACACTCAACTGGACCCTAAACCGTCCCTGACCCCTAACCCTAACCCTAGCCCGAACCCTAACCCTCACCCTTCCCCGAAGCCTTCCCCTCACCCGTCCTCTAATCCTAACCCGTACGCTCACACTAACTCGTGCCCTCACATGTACGCTCCCCCTAAACCGTTGTCGTACCCTCACCTGGACCCTAAACCGTCCCCGTACCCTAACCCTAACCCTAGCCCGAACCCTAACCCTAACACTTCCACGAAGCCTTCCCCTCACCTGTCCCCTAACCCTAACCCGTACGCTCACACTAACCCGCGCCCTCACACGTATTCTCCCCCTAAACCGTTGTCGTACCCTCACCTGGACCCTAAACCGTCCCCTTCCCCTAACCCTAACCCTAGCCCGAACCCTAACCCTAACCCTTCCCCGAAGCCTTCCCCTCACCCGTCCCCTAATCCTAACCGTACGCTCACACTAACCGCGCCCTCACATGTACGCTCCCCCTAAAACGTTGTCGTACCCTCACCTGCAACCTAAACTGTCCCTGTCCCCTAACGCTAACCCTAGCCCAAACCCTAACCCTAACCCTTCCCCGAAGCCTTCCCCTCACACGTCCCCTAATCCTAAACCGTAGGCTCACACTAAACCGCGCCCTCACACGTACCCTCCTCCTAAAGCGCTGTCTTACTCTCAACTGGACCCTAAACCGTCCCCGTCCCCTAACCCTAACCCTAGCCGAACCCTAACCCTAACCCTTCCCCGAAGCCTTCCCCTCACCCGTCCCGTAATCCTAACCCGTACGCTCACACTAACCCGCGCACTCACATTTATGCTCCCCCTAAAATGTTGTCGTACCCTCACCTGGACCCTAAATCGTCCCCGTCCCCTAACCCTAACCCTAGCCCGAACCCTAACCCTAACCTTTCCACGAAGCCTTCCACTCACCAGTCCCATAATCCTAACCCGTACGCTCATACTAACCCGCACCCTCACACATTCGCTCCCCCTAAAGCGTTGTCTTACCCACACCTGTACCCTAAACCGTCCCCGTCCCCTAACCCTAACCCTAGCCCGAACCCTAACCCTAACCCTTCCCCGAAGCCTTCCCCTCACCCGTCCCCTAATCCTAACCCGTACGCTCACACTAACCCGCGCCCTCACACGTACGCTCCCCCTAAACCATTGTCGTACCCTCACCTGAACCCTAAACCGTCCCCGTCACCTAACCCTAACCCTAGCCCGAACCCTAAACCTAACCCTTCCCCGAAGCCTTCCCCTCACCCGTCCCCTAATCGTAACCCGTACACTCACACTAACCCGCGCCCTCACACGTACGCTCACCCTAAACTGTTGTCGTACCCTCTCCTGGACCCTAAACCGTCCCCATCCCGTAACCCTAACCCCAGCCCGAACCCTAACCGTAACCCTTTCCCGAAGCCTTCCCCTCACCCGTCCCCTAATCCTAACCCGTACGCTCACACTAACCTGCGCCCTCACACGTACGCTCCCCCTAAAGCGTTGTCTTACCCACACCTGGACCCTAAACCGTCCCCGTCCCCTAACCCTAACCCTAGCCCGAACCCTAACCCTTAGTCTTCCCCGAAGTCTTCCCCTCAACCGTCCCCTAATCCTAACCCGTACGCTCACACTAACCCGCGCCCTCACACGTACCCTCCCCCTAAAGCGTTGTCGTACCATCACCTGGAACCTAAACCGTCCCCGTCCCCTAACCCTAACCCTAGCCCGAACCCTAACCCTAACACTTCCCCGAAGCCTTCCCCTCACCCGTCTCCTAATCCTAACCCGTACGCTCACACTAACCCGCGCCCTCACACGTACCCTTACCGTAAAGCGTTGTCGTACCCTCACCTGGACCCTAAACCGTCCCTGTCCCCTCACCCCAACCTTAGCCCGAGCCCTAAACCTAACCCTTCCCCGAAGCCTTCCCCTCACCCGTCCCCTAATCCTAAACCGTACGCTCACACTAACCCGCGCCCTCACACGTACCCTCCCCCTAAAGCGCTGTCGTACCCTCAACTGGACCCTAAACCGTCCCCGTCCCCTATCCCTAACCTTAGCCCGAACCCTAACCCTAACACTTCCCAGAAGCCTTCCCCTCACCCGTCCCCTAATCCTAACCCGTACGCTCACACTAACCTGCGCACTCACATTTACGCTCCCCCTAAACCGTTGTCGTACCCTCACCTGGACCCTAAACCGTCCCCGTCCCTAACACTAACCCTAGCCCGAACCATAACCCTAACCCTTCCACGAAGCCTTCCTCTCACCCGTCCCCGAATCCTAACCCGTAAGCTCACACTAACCCGCGCCCTCACACGTACGCTCACCCTATACCGTGTCGTAACCTCACCTGGACCCTAAACCGTCCCCGTTCCCTAACCCTAACCCTAGCCCGAACCCTGACCCTAACCGTTCCCCGAAGCCTTCCCCTCACCCGTCCCCTAATCCTAACCCGTACGCTTACACTAACCCGCGCCCTCACACGTACGCTCCCACTAAACCGTTGTCATACCCTCACCTGGACCCTAAACCGTCCCCGTCCCTGTCCCCTAACCCTATCCCGAACACTATCCCTAACCCTTCCCCGAAACGCTCCCCTCACACGTCCCCTAATCCTAACCCGTACGCTCACAATAACCCACGCCCTCACATGTACGCTCCCTGTAAACCATTGTCGTACCCTCACCTGGACCCTAAACCGTCCCCGTCCCCTAACCCTAACCCTAGCCCGAACCCTAACCCTAACCCTTCCCCAAAGCCTTCCCCTAACCCGTCCCCTAATCCTAACCCTTACGCTCACACTAACCCGCGCCCTCACACGTACGCTCCCCCTAAACCGTTGTCGTACCCTCACCTGGACCCTAAACCGTCCCCGTCCCCTAACCCTAACCCTAGCCCAAACACTATCCCCAACCCTTCCCAGAAGCCTTCTCCTCACCGTCCCCTAATCCTAAAACATACGCTCACACTAACCCGCGCCCTCACACGTACCCTCCCCCTAAACCGCTGTCGTAGCCTCAACTGGACCCGAAACCATCCCCGTCCCCTAACCCTAACCCTAGCCCGAACCCTAACCCTAACCCTTCCCCGAAGCCTTCCCCTCACCCGTCCCCTAATCCTAACCCATACGCTCACACTAACCCATGCTCTCACACGTACGCTCCCCCTAAACCGTTGTCTACCCTCACCTGGACCCTAAACCGTCCCCACCCTTACCCTAACCCTAGCCCAAACCCTAACCCTAACCCTTCCCCGAAGCCTTCCCCTCACCCACCCCTAATCCTAACCCGTACGCTCACACTAACTCACGCCCTCACATGTACGCTTCCCCTAAAGCGTTGTCGTACCCTCACATGGACCCTAAACTGTCCCCGTCCCCTAACCCTAACCCTAGCCTGAACCCTAACCCTAACCCTTCCCCGAAGCCTTCCCCTCACCCGTCCCCTAATCCTAACCCGTACGCTCACACTAACACGCACCCTCACACGTTCGCTCCCCCTAAACCGCTGACGTACCCTCACCTGGGCCCTAAACCGTCCCCGTCCCCTAACCCTAACCCTAGCCCGAACCCTAACCCTAACACTTCCCCGAAGCCTTCCCCTCACCCGTCCCCTAATCCTAACAAGTATGCTCACACTAACTCGCGCCCTCACACGTACGCTCCCCCTAAACCATTGTCGTACCCTCTCCTGGACCCTAAACCGTCCACGTCCCCTAGCCCTAACCCTAGCCCGAACCCTAACCCTAACCCTTCCCCAAAGCCTTCCCCAAACCCGTCCCCTAATCCTAACCCGTACGCTCACACTAACCCGTGCCCTCACACGTACGCTCCCCCTAAACCTCTGACGTACCCTCACCTGGACCCTAAACCGTCCCCGTCCCCTAACCTGAACCCTAACCCTAACCCTTCCCCGAAGCCTTCCCCTCACCCACCTCTAATCCTAACCCGTACGCTCACACTAACCTGCGCCCTCACACGTACGCTCCCCCTAAACCGTTGTCGTACCCTCACCTAGACGCTAAACCGTCCCCGTCCCCTAACCCTAACACTAGCCCGAACACTATCCCTAACCCTTCCCCGAAGCCTTCTCCTCACCGTCCCCTAATCCTAAACCATACGCTCACACTAACCCGCGCCCTCACACGTACCCTCCCCCTAAACCGCTGTCGTAGCCTCAACTGGACCCGAAACCGTCCCCATCCCCTAACCCTAACCCTAGCTCGAACCCTAACCCTAACCCTTCCCCGAAGCCTTCCCCTCACCCGTCCCCTAATCCTAACCCGTACGCTCACACTAACCCGTGCTCTCACACGTACGCTCCCCCTAAACCGTTGTCGTACCCTCACCTGGACCCTAAACCGTCCCCCTACCCTAACCCTAACCCTAGCCCGAACCCTAACCCTAAACCTTCCCCGAAGCCTTCCCCTCACCCACCCCTAATCCTAACCCGTACGCTCACACTAACTCACACCCTCACACGTACGCTCCCCCTAAAGCGTTGTCGTACCCTCACATGGACCCTAAACTGTCCCCGTCCCCTAACCCTAACCCTAGCCTGAACCCTAACCCTAACCCTTCCCCGAAGCCTTCCCCTCACCCGTCCCCTAATCCTAACCCGTACGCTCACACTAACACGCGCCCTCACACGTTCGCTCCCCCTAAACCTCTGACGTACCCTCACCTGGACCCTAAACCGTCCCCATCCCCTAAAACTAACCCTAGCCCGAACCCTAACCCTATCACTTCCCCGAAGCCTTCCCCTCACCCGTCCCCTAATCCTAACCAGTACGCTCACACTAACCCGCGCCCTCACACGTACGCTCCCCCTAAACCATTGTCGTACCCTCTCCTGGACCCTAAACCGTCCACGTCCCCTAACCCTAACCCTAGCCCGAACCCTAACCCTAACCCTTCCCCAAAGTCTTCCCCTAACCCGTCCCCTAATCCTAACCCGTACGCTCACACTAATCCGCGCCCTCAAAAGTACGCTCCCCCTAAAGCGTTGTCGTACCCTCACCTGGAACCTAAACCGTTCCCGTACCCTAACCCTAAACCTAGCCCAAATCCTAACCCTAACACTTCCCCGAAGCCTTCCTCTCACCCGTCCCCTAATCCTAACCCGTACGCTCACACTAACCCAGGACCTCACATGTACGCTCCCCCTAAAGCGTTGTCGTACCCTCACCTGGACCCTAAACCGTCCCCGTCCCCTAACCCTAACCCTAGCCGAACCCTAAAGCTAACCCTTCCCCGAAGCCTTCCCCTCACCCGTCCCCTAATCCTAACCCGTACGCTAACACTAACCCCCGCCCTCACACGTACGCTCCCCCTTAACCGTTGTCGTACCCTCACCTGGACCCTAAACCGTCCCCGTCCCATAACCCTAACCCTAGCCCGAACCCTCTCCCTAACCCTTCCCTGAAGCCTTCCCCTCAACCGTCCCCTAATCCTAACCCGTACGCTCACACTAACTCACGCCCTCACACGTACGCTTCCCCTAAACCGTTGTCGTACCCTCACCTGGACCGTAAATCGTCCCCGTCCCCTAACCCTAACCCTAGCCCGAACCGTAACCCTAAGCTTTCCACGAAGCCTTCCCCTCACCTGTCCCCTAATCCTAACCCGTACGCTCATACTAACCCGCGCCCTCACACATTTGCTCCCCCTAAAGCGTTGTCGTACCCTCACCTGGACCCTAAACCGTCCCCGTCCCCTAACCCTAACCCTAGCCCGAACCCTAACCCTAACCCTTCCCCGAAGCCTTCCCCTCACCCGTCCCCTAATCCTAACGCGTACGCTCACACTATACCGCGCCCTCACACGTACGCTCCCCCTAAACCATTGTCGTACCCTCACCTGGACCCTAAACCTTCCCCGTCCCTTAACCCTAACCCTAGCCCGAACCCTAAACCTAACCCTTCCCCGAAGCCTTCCCCTCACCTGTCCCCTAATCCTAACCCGTACGCTCACATTAACCCGCGCCCGCACACTTACGCTCACCCTAAACTGTTGTCGTACCCTCACCTGGACCCTAAACCGTCCCCGTCCCCTAACCCTAACCCTAGCCCAAACCCTAACCCTAACCCTTCCCCGAAGCCTTCCCCTCACCCGTCCCCTAATGCTAACCCGTACGCTCACACTAACCCGCGCCCTTACACGTATTCTCCCCCTAAACCGTTGTCGTACTCACACCTGGACCCTAAACCGTCCCCTTCCCCTAACCCTAACCCTAGCCCGAACCCTAACCCTAACCCTTCCCCGAAGCCTTCCCCTAACCCGTCCCCTAATCCTAACCCGTACGCTCACACTAACCCGCGCCCGCAAAAGTACGCTCCCCCTAAAGCGTTGTCATACCCTCACCTGGACCCTAAACCGTCCCCGTCCCCTAACCCTAACCCTAACCAGAACCCTATCCCTAACCCTTCCCCGAAGCCTTCCCCTCACCCGTCCCCTAATCCTAACCCGTTCGCTCACACTAACACGCGCCCTCACACGTACGCTCCCCTTAAACCATTGTCGTACCCTCACCTGGACCCTAAACCATCCCCGTCCCCTAACCCTAACCCTAGCCCGAACCATATCCCTAACCATTCCCCGAAGCCTTCCCCTCACCCGTCCCCTAATCCTAACCCGTTCGCTCACACTAACATGCGCCCTCACACGTATGCTCCTCGTAAACCGTTGTCATACCCTCACCTGGACCCTAAACCATCACCGTCCCCTAACCCTAACCCTAGCCCGAACCGTATCCCTAACCATTCCCCGAAACCATCCCCTCACCCGTCCCCTAATCCTAACCTGTACTTTCACACTAACACGCGCTCTCACACGTACGCTCCCCCTAAACCGTTGTCGTACCCTCACCTGGACCCTATACATCCCCGTCCCCTAACCCTAACCCTAGCCCGAACCCTAACCCTAACCCTTCCCTGAAGCCTTCCCCTCACCCGTCCCCTAATCCTTACTTGTAGGCTCACACTAACCCGCGCCCTCACACGTACGCTCACCCTAAAGCATTGTCGTACCCTCACCTGGACCCTAAACCCTCCCCGTCACCTAACACTAACCCTTGTGCGAACCCTAACCCTAACCCTTCCCGTCACCCGTCCCCTAATCCTAAACCATACGCTCACACTGACCCGCGCCCTCACACGTACGCTCCCCCTAAACCGCTGTAATAACCTCACCTGGACCCTAAACCATCCCCGTCCCCTAATCCTAACCCTAGCCCGAACCCTATCCCTAACCATTCCCCGAAGCCTTCCCCTCACCCGTCCCCTAATCCTAACCCGTACGCTCACACTAACACGCGCCCTCACACGTACGCTCCCCCTAAACCATTGTCGTACCCTCACCTCGACCCGAAACCGTCCCCGTCCCCTAACCCTAACCCTAGCCCTAACCCTAACCCTAACACTTCCCCGAAGCCTTCCCCTCACCCGTCCCCTAATCCTAACCCGTACGCTCACACAAACCCGCGCCCTCACACGTACGCTCCACCTAAACCGTTCTCGTACACTCACCTGGACCCTAAACCGTCCCCGTCCCCTAAACCTAACCCTAGCCCGAACCCTATCCATAACCATTCCCCGAAGCCTTCGGTTCACCCGTCCCCTAATCCTAACCCGTAAGCTCACACTATCCGGCGCCCTCACACGTACGCTCCCCCTAAACCGCTGTCGTACACTCAACTGGACACAAAACCGTCCCCGTCCCCTAACCCTAACCCTAGCCCGAACCCTAACCCTAACACTTCCCCGAAGCCTTCCCCTCACCCGTCCCCTAATCCTAACCCGTACGTTCACACTAACACGCGCCCTCACACGTACGCTCCCCCTAAAGTGTTGTCTTACCCTCAACTGGACCTTAAACCGTCCCCGTCCCCTAACCCTAACCCTAGCCTGAACCCTAACCCTAACCCTTCCCCAAAGCCTTCCCCTAACCTGTCCCCTAATCCTAACCCGTAAGCTCACACTATCCGGCGCCCTCACACTTACGCTCCCCCTAAACCGCTGTCGTACCCTCAACTGGACACGAAACCGTCCCCGTCCCCTAACCCTAACCCTAGCCCGAACCCTAACCCTAACACTTCCTGGAAGCCTTCCCCTCACCCGTCCCCTAATCCTAACCCGTACTCTCACACTAACCCACGCCCTCACACGTACGCTCCCCCTAAACCGTTGTCGTACCCTCACCTGGACACTAAACCGTCTCTGTCCCCTAACCCTAACCCTAGCCCGAACCCTAACCCTAACCCTTCCCCGAAGCCTTCTCCTCACCTGTCCCCTAATCCTAACCCATACGCTCACACTAACCCGCGCCCTCACACATACGCTCCACCTAAACCGCTGTCGTACTCTCAACTGGACCCGAAACCGTCCCCGTCCCCTAACCCTAACCTTAGCCCGAACCCTAACCCTAACCCTTCCCCGAAGCCTTCCCCTCACCCGTCCCCTAATCCTAACCCGTACGCTCACACTAACCCGCGCCCTCACACGTACGCTCCCCCTAAACCGTTGTCGTACCCTCACCTGGACCCTAAACCGCCCCCGTCCCCTAACCCTAACCCTAGCCCGAACCCTAACCCTAACAGTTCCCCGAAGCCTTCCCTTGACCTGTCCCCTAATCCTAACCCGTACGCTCACACTAACCCATGCCCTCACACGTACGCTCCCCCTAAACCGTTGTCGTACCCTCACCGGGACCCTAAACCGTCCCTGTCCCCTAACCCTAACCCTAGCAAGAACCCTAACCCTAACCCTTCCCCGAAGCCTTCCCCTCACCCGTCCCCTAATCCTAAGCCGTACGCTCACACTAACCCACGCCCTCACACGTACGCTGCCCCTAAACCGTTGTCATACCCTCACCTGGACCCTAAACCGTCCCCAACCCCTAACCCTAACCCTAGCCCGAACCCTAACCCTAACACTTCACCGAAGCCTTCCCCTCACCCGTCTCCTAATCCTAACCCGTACGCTCACACTAACCCGCGCCCTCACACGTACGCTCCCCCTAAACCGTTGTCGTACCCTCACCTGGACCCTAAACCGTCCCCGTGCCCTAACCCTAACCCTAGCCCGAACCCTAACCCTAACCCTTCCGCTCACCCTTCCCCTAATCCTAACCCGTACGCTCACACTAACCCGCGCCTCACACGTACGCTCCCCCTAAACCGTTGTCGTACCCTCACCTGGACCCTATACATCCCCGTCCCCTAACCCTAACCCTAGCCTGAACCCTAACCCTAACCCTTCCCCGAAGCCTTCCCCTCACCAGTCCCCTAATCCTAACCCGTAGGCTCACACTAACCCGCGCCCTCACACGTACGCTCACCCTAAAGCATTTTCGTACCCTCATCTGGACCCTAAAGCGTCCCCGTCACCTAACACTAACCCTAGTGCGAACCCTAACCCTAACCCTTCCCCGAAGCCTTCCCCTCACCCGTCCCCTAATCCTAACCCGTACGCGGACACTAACCAGCGCCCTCACACGTACCCTCCCCCTAAACCGTTGTCATACCCTCAATTGGACCCTAAACCGTCCCCGTCCCCTAACCCTAACCCTAGCCCGAACCCTATCCCTAATCCTTCCCCGAAGCCTTCCCTTCACCCGTCCCCTAATCCTAAAACATACGCTCACACTGACCCGCGCCCTCACACGTACGCTCCCACTAAACCGCTGTAATACCCTCACCTGGACCCTAAACCATCCCCGTCCCCTAATCCTAACCCTAGCCCGAACCCTATCCATAACCATTCCCCGAAGTCTTCGGTTCACCCATCCCCTAATCCTAACCCGTAAGCTCACACTAACCCGCGCCCTCACACGTACGCTCCCCCTAAACCGCTGTTGTACCCACAACTGGACACGAAACCGTCCCCGTCCCCTAACCCTAACCCTAGCCCGAACCGTAACCCTAACCCTTCCCCGAAGCCTTCCCCTCACCCGTCCCCTAATCCTAACCCGTACGCTCACACTAACCCGTGCCCTCAAACGTACGCTCCCCCTAAAGCGTTCTAGTACCCTCACCTGGACCATAAACCGTCCCCGTCCTCTAAACCTAACCCTAGCCGAACCCTAACCCTAATACTTCCCGGAAGCCTTCCCCTCACCCGTCCCCTAATCCTAACCAGTACTCTCACACTAACCCACGCCCTCACACGTACGCTTCCCCTAAACTGTTGTCGTACCCTCACCTGGACACTAAACCGTCTCCGTCCCCTAACCCTAACCCTAGCCCGAACCCTAACCCTAACCCTTCCCCGAAGCCTTCTCCTCACCCGTCCCCTAATCCTAACCCGTTCGCTCACACTAACCCGCGCCCTCACACATACGCTCCCCCTAAAGCGTTGTCCTACCCTCACCTGGACCCTAAACCGCCTCCGTCCCCTAACCCTAATCCTAGCCCGAACCCTAACACTAATCGTTCCCCGAAGCCTTCCCCTCACCCGTCCCCTAATCGTAACCCGTACGCTCACACTAACCCATGCCCTCACACGTACGCTCCGCCTAAACTGCTGACGTACCCTCACCTGGATCCTAAACCGTCCCCATCCCCTAACCCTAACCCTAGCCCGAACCCTAACCCTAACCCTTCCCCGAAGCCTTCCCCTCACCCGTCCCCTAATCCTAACAAGTAAGCTCACACTAACCCGCGCCCTCACACGTTAGCTCCCCCTAAACCATGGTCGTACACTCACCTGGACCCTAAACCGTCCCCGTCCCCTAACCCTAACCCTAGCCCGAACCGTAACCGTAACCCTTCCCCGAAGCCTTCCCCTCACCCGTCCCCTAATCCTAACCCGTACGATAACACTAACCCATGCCCTCACACGTACGCTACCCCTAAACCGTTTTCTTACCCTCACCTGGACCCTAAACCGTCCCCGTGCCCTAACCCTATCCCTAGCCCGAACCCTAACCCTAAACCTTCCCCTCACCCGTCCCCTAATCCTAACCAGTAAGCTCACACTAACCCGCGCCTCACATGTACGCTCCCCCTAAACCGTTGTCGTACCCTCACCTGGACCCTATACATCCCCGTCCCCTAACCCTAACCCTAGCCCGAACCCTAACCCTAACCCTTCCCCGAAGCCTTCCCCTCACTCGTCCCCTAATCCTTACTCGTAGGCTCACACTAACCCGCGCCCTCAAACGTACGCTCACCCTAAAGCATTGTCGTACCCTCACCTGGACCCTAAACCCTCCCCGTCACCTAACACTAACCCTAGTGCGAACCCTAACCCTAACCCTTCCCCGAAGCCTTCCCCTCACCCGTGCCCTAATCCTAACACGTACGTGGACACTAACCAGCGCCCTCACACGTACCCTCCCCCTAAACCGTTGTCATACCCTCAATTGGACCCTAAACCGTCCCCGTCCCCTAACCCTAACCCTAGCCCGAACCCTATCCCTAATCCTTCCCCGAAGCCTTCCCTTCACCCGTCCCCTAATCCTAAAACATACGCTCACACTGACCCGCGCCCTCACACGTACGCTCCCACTAAACCGCTGTAATACCCTCACCTGGACCCTAAACCATCCCCGTCCCCTAATCCTAACCCTAGCCCGAACCCTATCCCTAACCATTCCCCGAAGCCTTCCCCTCACCCGTCCCCTAATCCTAACCCGTTCGCTCACACTAACACGCGCCCTCACACGTACGCTCCCCCTAAACCATTGTCGTACCCTCACCTGGACCCTAAACCGTCCCCGTCCCCTACCCCTAACCCTAGCCAAAACGCTAACACTGACTCTTCCCCGAAACCTTCCCTTCAACCGTCCCCTAATCCTAACCCGTACGCTCACACTAACCCGCGCCCTCACACGTACGCTCCCCCTAAACCGTTGTCGTACCCTCACCTGGACCCTAAACCGTCCCCGTCCTCTAACCCTAACCCTAGCCCGAACCCTAACTCTAACCCTTCCCCGAAATCTTCTCCTCACCCGTCCCCTAATCCTAACCCGTACGCTCACAGTAAACCACACCCTCACACGTACTCTCCCCCTAAAGCGTTGTCGTACCCTCACCTGGACCCTAAACCGTCCCCTAACCCTAACCCTAACCCTAGCCCGAACCCTATCCCTAACCCTTCCCCGAAGCCTTCCCCTCACCCGTCCCCTAATCCTAACCCGTTCGCTCACACTAACACGCGCCCTCACACTTACGCTCCCCCTAAACCATTGTCGTACCCTCACCTGGAACCTAAACCATCCCCGTCCCCTAACCCTAACCCTAGCCCGAACCCTATCCCTAACCATTCCCCGAAGCCTTCCCCTCTCCCGTCCCCTAATACTAACCCGTTCGCTCACACTAACACGCGCCCTCACACGTACGCTCCCCCTAAACCGTTGTCGTACCCTCACCTGGACCCTAAACCATCCCCGTCCCCTAACCCTAACCCTAGCCCGAACCGTATCCCTAACCATTCCCCGAAACCATCCCCTCACCCGTCCCCTAATCCTAACCTGTACTTTCACACTAACCCGCGCCCTCACACGTACGCTCCCCCTAAAGCGTTGTCGTACTCTCACCTGGACCCTAAACCGTCCCCGTCCCCTAACCCTAACCCTAGCCCGAACCCTAACCCTAACACTTCCCCAAAGGCTTCCCCTTACCCGTCCCCTAATCCTAACCCGTATGCTCACACTAACCCGCACCCTCACACGTACTCTCCCCCTAAAGCGTTGTCGTACCCTCACCTAGACCCTAAAACGTCCCCGTCCCCTAACCCTAACCCTAACCCGAACCCTAACCCTAACCCTTCCCCTAAGCCTTCCCCTCACCCGTCCCTAATCCTAACCCGTACGCTCACACTATCCAGCCCGCTCACACGTATGCTGCCCCTAAACCGTTGTCGTACCCTCACTTGGACCCTAAACCGTCCCCATCCCTTAACCCTAACCCTACCCAAACCCTAACCCTAACCCGTCCCCGAAGCCTTCCCCTCACCCATCCCCTGATCCTAACCCGTACGCTCACACTAACCCGCGCCCTCACACGAACGGTCCCCCTAAACCGTTGTCGTACCCTCACCTGGACCCTAAACCGTCCCCGTCCCCTAACCCTAACCCTACCCCGAACCCTAACCCTAACACTTCCCAAAACCTTCCCCTCCCCCGTCCTCTAATCCTAAACCGTACGCTCACACAAAGCCGCGCCCTCACACGTACGCCCCCCCTAAACCGTTGTCGTACCCTCACCTGGACACGAAACCGTCCCCGTCCCCTAAACCTAACCCTAGCCCGAACCCTAACCCTAACCCTTCCCCGAAGCCTTCCCCTCCCTCGTCTCCTAATCCTAACCCGAACGCTCACACTAACCCGCGCCCTCACACGTATGCTCCACCTAAACCGCTGTCATACCCTCAACTGGACCCGAAACCGTCCCCGTCCCCTAACCCTAACCCTACCCCGAACCCTAACCCTAACACTTCCCGAAACCTTCCCCTCACCCGTCCCCTAATCCTAACCCGTACGCTCACACAAACCCGCGCCCTCACACGTACGCTTCCCCTAAACCGTTGTCGTACCCTCGCCTGGACCCTAAACCGTCCCCATCCCCTAAACCTAACCCTAGCCCGAAGCCTATCCCTAACCCTTCCCCGAAGACTTCCCCTCAAGCATCCCCTAATCCTAACCCGTACGCTCACACTAACCCGCGCCCTCACACGTACGCTCCACCTAAACCGTTGTCGTACCCTCACCTGGACCCTAAACCGACCCCGTCCCCTAACCCTAACCCTAGCCCGAACCCTAACCCTAACACTTCCCCAAAGGCTTCCTCTTACCCGTCCCCTAATCCTAACCCATATGCTCACACTAACCCACGCCCTCACACGTACTCTCCCGCTAAAGCGTTGTCGTACCCTCACCTGGACCCTAAAACGTCCCCGTCCCCTAACCCTAACCCTAGCCCGAACCCTAACCCTAACCCTTACCCGAAGCCTTCCCCTCACCCGTCCCTAATCCTAACCCGTACACTCACACTATCCAGCCCACTCACACGTATGCTGCCCCTAAACAGTTGTCGTACCCTCACTTGGACCCTAAACCGTCCCCATCCCTTAACCCTAACCCTATCCAAACCCTAAACCTAACCCGTCCCCGAAGCCTTCCCCTCACCCATCCCCTAATCCTAACCCGTACACTCACACTAACCCGCGCCCTCACACGAACGGTCCCCCTAAACCGTTGTCGTACCCTCACCTGGACCCTAAACCGTCCCCGTCCCCTAACCCTAACCCTAGCCCGAACCATAACCCTAACCCTTCCCCGAATCCTTCCCCTCACCCTTTCCCTAATCCTATCCCGTACGCTCACATAACCCATGCCCTCACACGTACGCTCCCCCTAAACCGTTGTCATACCCTCACCTGGACCCTAAACCGTCCCCTTCCCCTAACCCTAACCCTAGCCCGAACCCTAACCCTAACCCTTCCCCGAAGCCTTCCCCTCACCCGTCCCCTAATCCTAACCCGTAAGCTCACACTAACACGCGCCCTCACACATACGCTCCCCCTAAAGTGTTGTCTTACCGTCACCTGGACCCTAAACCGTCCCCGTCCCCTAACCCTAACCCTAGCCCGAACCCTAACCCTAACCCTTCCCCGAAGCCTTCACTTCACCCGTCCCTTAAAACTAACCCGTAAGCTCACACTACCCTGCGCCCTCACACGTACGCTCCCCCTAAACAGTTGTCGTACCCTCACCTGGACACTATACATCCCCGTCCCCTAACCCTAACCCTAGCCCGAACACTCACCCTAACACTTCCCCGAAGCCTTCCCCTCACCCGTCCCCTAATCCTAACCCGAAGGCTCACACTAACCCGCGCCCTCACACGTACGCTCACCCTAAAGCAGTGTCGTACCCTCACCTGGACCCTAAACCCTCCCCGTCACCTAACCCTAACCCTAGTCCGAACCCTAACCCTAACCCTTCCCCGAAGCCTTCCCCTCACCCGTCCCCTAATCCTAACCCGTACGCTGACTCTAACCAGCGCCCTCACACGTACGCTCCCCCTAAACCGTTGTCAGACCCTCAATTGGACCCTAAACCGTCCCCGTCCCCTAACCCTAACCCTAGCCCGAACCCTATCCCTAACCGTTCCCCGAAGCCTTCCCCTCACCCGTCCCCTAATCCTAACCCATATGCTCACACTGACCCACGCCCTCACACGTACGCTCCCTCTAAACCGCTGTAATACCCTCATCTGGACCCTAAAGCATCCCCGTCCCCTAATCCTAACCCTAGCCTGAACCCTAACCCTGACACTTCCCCAAAGCCTTCCCCTCACCCGTCCCCTAATCCTACCCCGAACGCTCACACTAACCCACGCGCTCACACGTACGCTCCCCCTAAACCGTTGTCGTACCCTCAGCTGGACCCTAAACCGTCCCCGTCCCCTAACCCTAACCCTAGCCTGAACCCTAACCCTCACCCTTCCCCGAAGCCTTCTCCTCACCCGTCCGCTAATCCTAACCTGTACTTTCACACTAACCCGCGCCCTCACATGTACGCTCCCCCTAAACCATTGTCGTCCCCTCACCTGTACCCTAAACTGTCCCCGTCCCCTAACCCTAACCCTAGCCCGAACCCTAACCCTAACCCTTCCCTGGAGCCTTCCCCTCACCCGTCCCCTAATCCTAACCCGTATGCTCACACTAACCCGCGCCCTCACATGTACGCTCCCCCTAAACCGTTGTCGTACCCTCACCTGGACCCTAAACCGTCCCCGTCCCCTAACCCTAACCCTAACCAGAACCCTATCCCTAACCCTTCCCCGAAGCCTCCCCCTCACCCGTCCCCTAATCCTAACCCGTTCGCTCACACTAACACGCGCCCTCACACGTACGTTCCCCCTAAACCGTTGTCGTACCCTCACCTGGACCCTAAACCATCCCCGTCCCATAACCCTAACCCTAGCCCGAACCCTATCCCTAACCATTCCCCAAAGCCTTCCCCTCACCCGTCCCCTAATCCTAACCCGTACGCTCACACTAACCCGCGCCCTCACACGTACGCTACCCCTAAACCGCTGGCGTACCCTCACCTAGACCCTAAACCGTCCCCGTCCCCTACCCCTAACCCTAGCCCAAACGCTAACCCTAACTCTTCCCCGAAACCTTCCCCTCAACCGTCCCCTAATCCTAACCCGTACGCTCACACTAACACGCGCCCTCGCACGTACGCTCCCCCTAAACCATTGTCGTACCCTCACCTAGACCCTAAACCGTCCCCGTCCCCTACCCCTAACCCTAGCCCGAACCCTAACCCTAACCCTTCCCTGAAGCCTTCCCCTCATCCGTCCCCTAATCCTAACCCGTACGCTCACACTAACCCGCGCCCTCACACGTACGCAACCCCTAAACCGTTGTCGTACCCTCACCTGGACCCTAAACCGTCCCCGTCCCCTAACCCTAACCCTAGCCCGAACCCTAACCCTAACCCTTCCCCAAAGGCTTCCCCTCACACGTCCCCTAATCCTAACCGGTACGCTCACACTAACCCGTGCCCTCACACGTACGATCCCTGTATAGCGTTGTCGTACCCTCACCTGGACCCTCAACCGTCCCCATCCCCTAACCCTAACCCTAGCCTGAACCCTAACCCTCACCCTTCCCCGAAGCCTTCTCCTCACCCCTCCCCTAATCCTAACCCGTACGCTCACACTAACCCACGCTCTCACACGTACGCTCCCCCTAAACCGTTGTCATACCCTCACCTGGACCCTATACCGTCCCCGTCTCCTAACCCTAACCCTAGCCCGAACCCTAACCCTAACCCTTCCCCGAAGCCTTCACGTCACCCGTCTCCTAATCCTAACCCGTACCATCACACTACCCACGCCCTCACACATTCGCTCCACCTAAACCATTGTCGTACCCTCACCTGGACCCTAAACCGTCCCCGTCCCCTAACCCTAACCCTAGCCCGAACCCTATCCCTAAACCTTCCCCGAAACCTTCCCCTCACCCGTCCCCTAATCTTAACCCGTACGCTCAAACTAACCCGCGCCCTTACACGTACGCTCCCCCTAAACCGCTGTCGTACCCTCACCTGGACCCTAAACCGTCCCCGTCCCCTAACCCTAACCGTAGCCCGAACCCTAACACTAACCCTTCCCCGAAGCCTTCCCCTCACCCGTCCCCTAATCCTAACCCGTACGCTCACACTAACCTGCACCCTCACATGTACGCTCCCCCTAATCCGTTGTCGTACCATTACCTGGACCCTACACCGTCCACATCCCCTAACCGTAACCCTAGCCCGAACCCTAAACCTGACACTTCCCCGAAATCTTCCCCTCACCCGTCCCCTAATCCTAACCCGTACGCTCACACTAACCCGCGCCCTCACACGTACGCTCCCCCTAAACCGCTGTCGTACCCTCAATTGGACCCGAAACCATCCCCGTCCCCTAACCCTAACCCTAGCCCGAACCCTAACCCTAACACTTCCCCGAAGCCTTCCCCTCACCCGTCCCCTAATCCTAACCGGTACGCTCACACTAACCCACGCCCTCCCACGTACGCTCCCCCTATAGCGTTGTCGTACCCTCAGCTGGACCCTAAACCGTCCCCGTCCCATAACCCTAACCCTAGCCTGAACCCTAACCCTCACCCTTCCCCAAAGCCTTCTACTCACCCGTCCCCTAATCCTAACCTGTACTTTCACACTAACCCGCGCCCTCACATGTACGCTCCCCCTAAACCATTGTCGTACCCTCACCTGTACCCTAAACTGTCCCCGTCCCCTAACCCTAACCCTAGCCCGAACCCTAACCCTAACCCTTCCCTGAAGCCTTCCCCTCACCCGTCCCCTAATCCTAACCCGTACGCTCACACTAACCCACGCCCTCACACGTACGCTACCCCTAAACCGTTGTCGTACCCTCACCTGGACCCTAAACCGTCCCTGTCCCCTAACCCTAACCCTAACCAGAACCCTATCCCTAACCCTTCCCTGAAGCCTTCCCCTCACCCGTCCCCTAATCCTAACCCGTTCGCTCACACTAACACGCGCCCGCACACGTACGCTCCCCCTAAACCGTTGTCGTACCCTCACCTGGACCCTAAACCATCCCCGTCCCCTAACCCTAACCCTAGCCCGAACTCTATCCCTAACCATTCCCCAAAGCCTTACTCTCAGCCGTCCCCTAATCCTAACCCGTACGCTCACACTAACCCGCGCCCTCACATGAACGCTCCCCCTAACCCGTTGTCGTACCCTCACCTGGACCCTAAACCGTCCCCGTCCCCTAACCCTAACCCTAGCCCGAACCCTAACCCTAACCCTTCCCCGAAGCCTTCACGTCACCCGTCACCTAATCCTAACCCGTACCATCACACTACCCACGCCCTCACACATTCGCTCCACCTAAACCATTGTCGTACCCTCACCTGGACCCTAAACCGTCCCCGTCCCCTAACCCTAACCGTAGCCCGAACCCTAACACTAACCCTTCCCCGAAGCCTTCCCCTCTCCCGTCCCCTAATCCTAACCCGTACGCTCACAATAACCTGCACCCTCACATGTACGCTCCCCCTAATCCGTTGTCGTACCCTTACCTGGACCCTACACTGTCCACGTCCCCTAACCCTAACCCTAGCCCGAACCCTAAGCCTGACATTTCCCCGAAATCTTCCCCTCACCCGTTTCCTAATCCTAACCCGTACGCTCACACTAACCCGCGCCCTCACACGTACGCTCCCCCTAAACCGCTGTCGTACCCTCAATTGGACCCGAAACCATCCCCGTCCCCTAACCCTAACCCTAGCCCGAACCCTAACCCTAACACTTCCCCGAAGCCTTCCCCTCACCCGTCCCCTAATCCTAACCGGTACGCTCACACTAACCCGCGCCCTCCCACGTACGCTCCCCCTATAGCGTTCTCGTACCCTCACCTGGACCCTAAACCGTCCCCGTGCCCTAACCCTATCCCTAGCCCGAACCCTAACCCTAAACCTTCCCCTCACCCGTCCCCGAATCCTAACCCGTACGCTCACACTAACCCGCGCCTCACACGTACGCTCCCCCTAAACCGTTGTCGTACCCTCACCTGGACCCTATACATCCCCGTCCACTAACCCTAACCCTAGCCCGAACCCTAACCCTAACCCTTCCCCGAAGCCTTCCCCTCACCCGTCCCCTAATCCTTACTCGTAGGCTCACACTAACCCGCGCCCTCACACGTACGCTCACCCTAAAGCATTGTCGTACCCTCACCTGGACCCTAAACCCTCCCCGTCACCTAACACTAACCCTAGTGCGAACACTAACCCTAACCCTTCCCGTCACCCGTCCCCTAATCCTAAACCATACGCTCACACTGACCCGCCGCCTCACACGTACGCTCCCCCTAAACCGCTGTAATACCCTCACCTGGACCCTAAACCATCCCCGTCCCCTAATCCTAACCCTAGCCCGAACCCTATCCCTACCCATTCCCCGAAGCCTTCCCCTCACCCGTCCCCTAATCCTAACCCGTACGCTCACACTAACACGCGCCCTCACACGTACGCTCCCCCTAAACCATTGTCGTACCCTCACCTCGACCCGAAACCGTCCCCGTCCCCTAACCCTAACCCTAGCCCTAACCCTAACCCTAACACTTCCCCAAAGCCTTCCCTTCACCCGTCCCCTAATCCTAACCCGTACGCTCACACAAACCTGCGCCCTCACACGTACGCTCCACCTAAACCGTTCTCGTACCCTCACCTGGACCCTAAACCGTCCCCGTCCCCTAAACATAACCCTAGCCCGAACCCTATCCCTAACCATTCCCCGAAGCCTTCCCCTCACCCGTCCCCTAATCCTAACCCGTACGCTCACACTAACACGCGCCCTCACACGTACGCTCCCCCTAAACCATTGTCGTACCCTCACCTCGACCCGAAACCGTCCCCGTCCCCTAACCCTAACCCTAGCCCTAACTCTAACCCTAACACTTCCCCGAAGCCTTCCCCTCACCCTTCCCCTAATCCTAACCCGTACGCTCACACAAACCCACGCCCTCACACGTACGCTCCACCTAAACCGTTCTCGTACCCTCACCTGGACCCTAAACCGTCCCCGTCCCCTAAACCTAACCCTAGCCCGAACCCTATCCATAACCATTCCCCGAAGCCTTCGGTTCACCCGTCCCCTAATCCTAATCCTAGCCCGAACCCTAACCCTAACCCTTCCCCGAAGCCTTCCCCTCACCCGTCCCCTAATCCTAAACCGTACGCTCACACTAACCCGCGCCCTCACACGTACGCTCCCCCTAAACCGTTGTCGTACCCTCACCTGGACCCTAAACCGCCCCCGTCCCCTAACCCTAACCCTAGCCCGAACCCTAACCCTAACCGTTCCCCGAAGCCTTCCCTTGACCTGTCCCCTAATCCTAACCCGTACGCTCACACTAACCCATGCCCTCACACGTACGCTCCCCCTAAACCGTTGTCGTACCCTCACCGGGACCCTAAACCGTCCCTGTCCCCTAACCCTAACCCTAGCAAGAACCCTAACCCTAACCCTTCCCCGAAGCCTTCCCCTCACCCGTCCCCTAATCCTAACCCGTACGCTCACACTAACACGCGCCCTCACACGTACGCTCCCCCTAAAGTGTTGTCTTACCCTCAACTGGACCTTAAACCGTTCCCGTCCCCTAACCCTAACCCTAGCCCGAAACCTAACCCTAACCCTTCCCCAAAGCCTTCCCCTAACCTGTCCCCTAATCCTAACCCGTAAGCTCACACTATCCGGCGCCCTCACACTTACGCTCCCCCTAAACCGTTGTCGTACCCTCACCTGGACCCTAAACCGTCCCCGTGCCCTAACCCTAACCCTAGCCCGAACCCTAACCCTAACCCTTCCCCTCTCCCTTCCCCTAATCCTAACCCGTACGCTCACACTAACCCGTGCCTCACACGTACGCTCCCCCTAAACTGTTGTCGTACCCTCACCTGGACCCTATACATCCCCGTCCCCTAACCCTAACCCTAGCCTGAACCATAACACTAACCCTTCCCCGAAGCCTTCCCCTCACCAGTCCCCTAATCCTAACCCGTAGGCTCACACTAACCCGCGCCCTCACACGTACGCTCACCCGAAAGCATTTTCGTACCCTCATCTGGACCCTAAAGCGTCCCCGTCACCTAACACTAACCCTAGTGCGAACCCTAACCCTAACCCTTCCCCGAAGCCTTCCCCTCACCCGTGCCCTAATCCTAACACGTACGCGGACACTAACCAGCGCCCTCACACGTACCCTCCCCCTAAACCGTTGTCATACCCTCAATTGGACCCTAAACCGTCCCCGTCCCCTAACCCTAACCCTAGCCCGAACCCTATCCCTAATCCTTCCCCGAAGCCTTCCCTTCACCCGTCCCCTAATCCTAAAACATACGCTCACACTGACCCGCGCCCTCACACGTACGCTCCCACTAAACCGCTATAATACCCTCACCTGGACCCTAAACCATCCCCGTCCCCTAATCCTAACCTTAGCCTGAACCCTATCCCTAACCATTCCCCGAAGCCTTCCCCTCACCCGTCCCCTAATCCTAACCCGTTCGCTCACACTAACACGCGCCCTCACACGTACGCTCCCCCTAAACCATTGTCGTACCCTCACCTGGACCCTAAACCGTCCCCGTCCCCTACCCCTAACCCTAGCCAAAACGCTAACACTGACTCTTCCCCGAAACCTTCCCTTCAACCGTCCCCTAATCCTAACCCGTACGCTCACACTAACCCGCGCCCTCACACGTACGCTCCCCCTAAACCGTTGTCGTACCCTCACCTGGACCCTAAACCGTCCCCGTCCTCTAACCCTAACCCTAGCCCGAACCCTAACTCTAACCCTTCCCCGAAATCTTCTCCTCACCCGTCCCCTAATCCTAACCCGTACACTCACAGTAAACCACACCCTCACACGTACTCTCCCCCTAAAGCGTTGTCGTACCCTCACCTGGACCCTAAACCGTCCCCTAACCCTAACCCTAACCCTAGCCCGAACCCTATCCCTAACCCTTCCCCGAAGCCTTCCCCTCACCCGTCCCCTAATCCTAACCCGTTCGCTCACACTAACACGCGCCCTCACACTTACGCTGCCCCTAAACCGTTGTCGTACCCTCACCTGGAACCTAAACCATCCCCGTCCCATAACCCTAACCCTAGCCCGAACCCTATCCCTAACCATTCCCCGAAGCCTTCCCCTCTCCCGTCCCCTAATACTAACCCGTTCGCTCACACTAACACGCGCCCTCACACGTACGCTCCCCCTAAACCGTTGTCGTACCCTCACCTGGACCCTAAACCATCCCCGTCCCCTAACCCTAACCCTAGCCCGAACCGTATCCCTAACCATTCCCCGAAACCATCCCCTCACCCGTCCCCTAATCCTAACCTGTACTTTCACACTAACCCGCGCCCTCACACGTACGCTCCCCCTAAAGCGTTGTCGTACCCTCACCTGGACCCTAAACCGTCCCCGTCCCCTAACCCTAACCCTAGCCCGAACCCTAACCCTAACCCTTCCCCAAAGGCTTCCCCTTACCCGTCCCCTAATCCTAACCCGTATGCTCACACTAACCCGCACCCTCACACGTACTCTCCCCCTAAAGCGTTGTCGTACCCTCACCTGGACCCTAAAACGTCCCCGTCCCCTAACCCTAACCCTAACCCGAACCCTAACCCTAACCCTTCCCCTAAGCCTTCCCCTCACCCGTCCCTAATCCTAACCCGTACGCTCACACTATCCAGCCCGCTCACACGTATGCTGCCCCTAAACCGTTGTCGTACCCTCACTTGGACCCTAAACCGTCCCCATCCCTTAACCCTAACCCTACCCAAACCCTAACCCTAACCCGTCCCCGAAGCCTTCCCCTCACCCATCCCCTGATCCTAACCCGTACGCTCACACTAACCCGCGCCCTCACACGAACGGTCCCCCTAAACCGTTGTCGTACCCTCACCTGGACCCTAAACCGTCCCCGTCCCCTAACCCTAACCCTACCCCGAACCCTAACCCTAACACTTCCCAAAACCTTCCCCTCCCCCGTCCTCTAATCCTAAACCGTACGCTCACACAAAGCCGCGCCCTCACACGTACGCCCCCCCTAAACCGTTGTCGTACCCTCACCTGAACCCTAAACCGTCCCGATCCCCTAAACCTAACCCTAGCCCGAACCCTAACCCTAACCCTTTTCCGAAGCCTTCCCCTCACCCGCCCCCTAATCTTAACCCGTACACTCACACTAACCCGCGCCCTCACACGTACGCTCCCCCTAAACCGCTGTCGTACCCTCATCTGGACCCGAAACCGTCGCCGTCCCCTAACCCTAACCCTAGCCCGAACCCTAACCCTAACCCTTCCCCGAAGCCTTCCCCTCACGCGTCTCCTAATCCTAACCCGAACGCTCACACTAACCCGCGCCCTCACACGTATGCTCCACCTAAACCGCTGTCATACCCTCAACTGGACCCGAAACCGTCCCCGTCCCATAACCCTAACCTTAGCCCGAACCCTAACCCTAACACTTCCCCGAAGCCTAACCCTCACCCGTCCCCTAATCCTAACCCGTAAGCTCACACTAACCCGTGCCCTCACACGTACGCTCCCCCTAAACCATTGTCGTACCCTCACCTGGGCCCTAAACCGTCCCCGTCCCCTAACCCTAACCCTAGCCCGAACCCTAACCCTAACACTTCCCGAAACCTTCCTCTCACCCGTCCCCTAATCCTAACCCGTACGCTCACACAAAGCCGCGCCCTCACACGTACGCTCCCCCTAAACCGTTGTCGTACCCTCGCCTGGACCCTAAACCGTCCCCATCCCCTAAACCTAACCCTAGCCCGAAGCCTATCCCTAACCCTTCCCCGAAGACTTCCCCTCAAGCATCCCCTAATCCTAACCCGTACGCTCACACTAACCCACGCCCTCACACGTACGCTCCACCTAAACCATTGTCGTACCCTCACCTGGACCCTAAACCGACCCCATACCCTAACCCTAACCCTAGCCCGAACCCTAACCCTAACACTTCCCCAAAGGCTTCCTCTTACCCGTCCCCTAATCCTAACCCGTATGCTCACACTAACCCGCGCCCTCACACGTACTCTCCCGCTAAAGCGTTGTCGTACCCTCACCTGGACCCTAAAACGTCCCCGTCCCATAACCCTAACCCTAGCCCGAACCCTAACCCTAACCCTTACCCGAAGCCTTCCCCTCACCCGTCCCTAATCCTAACCCGTACGCTCACACTATCCAGCCCGCTCACACGTATGCTGCCCCTAAACAGTTGTCGTACCCTCACTTGGACCCTAAACTGTCCCCATCCCTTAACCCTAACCCTACCTAAACCCTAAAGCTAACCCGTCCCCGAAGCCTTCCCCTCACCCATCCCCTAATCCTAACCCGTACACTCACACTAACCCGCGCATTCACACGAACGGTCCCCCTAAACCGTTGTCGTACCCTCACCTGGACCCTAAACCGTCCCCATCCCCTAACCCTAACCCTAGCCCGAACCATAACACTAACCCTTCCCCGAAGCCTTCCCCTCACCCTTTCCCTAATCCTATCCCGTACGCTCACATAACCCATGCCCTCACACGTACGCTCCCCCTAAACCGTTGTCGTAACCTCACCTGGACCCTAAACCGTCCCCTTCCCCTAACCCTAACCCTAGCCCGAACCCTAACCCTAACCCTTCCCCGAAGCCTTCCCCTCACCCGTCCCCTAATCCTACCCCGAACGCTCACACTAACCCACGCGCTCACACGTACGCTCCCACTAAACCGTTGTCGTACCCTCAGCTGGACCCTAAACCGTCCCCGTCCCCTAACCCTAACCCTAGCCTGAACCCTAACCCTCACCCTTCTCCGAAGCCTTCTCCTCACCCGTCCCCTAATCCTAACCTGTACTTTCACACTAACACGCGCCCTCACATGTACGCTCCCCCTAAACCATTGTCGTACCCTCACCTGTACCCTAAACTGTCCCCATCCCCTAACCCTAACCCTAGCCCGAACCCTAACCCTAACCCTTCCCTGAAGCCTTCCCCTCACCCGTCCCCTAATCCTAACCCGTATGCTCACACTAACCCGCGCCCTCACATGTATGCTCCCCCTAAACCGTTGTCGTACCCTCACCTGGACCCTAAACCGTCCCCGTCCCCTAACCCTAACCCTAACCAGAACCCTATCCCTAACCCTTCCCCGAAGCCTTCCCCTCACCCGTCCCCTAATCCTAACCCGTTCGCTCACACTAACACGCGCCCTCACACGTACGTTCCCCCTAAACCGTTGTCGTACCCTCACCTGGACGCTAAACCATCCCCGTCCCCTAACCCTAACCCTAGCCCGAACCCTATCCCTAACCATTCCCCGATGCCTTCCCCTCACCCGTCCCCTAATCCTAACCCGTACGCTCACACTAACCCGCGCCCTCACACGTACGCTACCCCTAAATCGCTGGCGTACCCTCACCTAGACCCTAAACCGTCCCCGTCCCCTACACCTAACCCTAGCCCAAACGCTAACCCTAACTCTTCCCCGAAACCTTCCCCTCAAACGTCCCCTAATCCTAACCCGTACGCTCACACTAACCCGCGCCCTCGCACGTACGCTCCCCCTAAACCATTGTCGTACCCTCACCTAGACCCTAAACCGTCCCCGTCCCCTACCCCTAACCCTAGCCCGAACCCTAACCCTAACCCTTCCCTGAAGCCTTCCCCTCATCCGTCCCCTAATCCTAACCCGTACGCTCACACTAACCCGCGCCCTCACACGTACGCTACCCCTAAACCGTTGTCGTACCCTAACCTGGACCCTAAACCGTCCCCGTCCCCTAATCCTAACCCTAGCCCGAACCCTAACCCTAACCCTTCCCCAAAGGCTTCCCCTCACACGTCCCCTAATCCTAACCGGTACGCTCACACTAACCTGTGCCCTCACACGTACGATCCCCGTATAGCGTTGTCGTACCCTCACCTGGACCCTAAACCGTCCCCATCCCCTAACCCTAACCCTAGCCTGAACCCTAACACTCACCCTTCCCCTAAGCCTTCTCCTCACCCCTCCCCTAATCCTAACCTGTACTTTCACACTAACCCGCGCCCTCGCACGTACGCTCCCCCTAAACCATTGTCGTACCCTCACCAGTACCCTAAACTGTCCCCATCCCCTAACCCTAACCCTAGCCCGAACCCTAACTCTAACCCTTCCCCGAAACCTTCCCCTCACCCGTCCCCTAATACTAACCCATACGCTCACACTAACCTGCGCCCTCACATGAACGGTACCCCTAAACCGTTGTCGTACCCTCACCTGGACCCTAAACCGTACCCGTCCCCTAACCCTAACCCTAGCCCGAACCCTAACCCTAAACCTTCCCCGAAGCCTTCCCCTCACCCGTCCCCTAATCCTAACCCGTACGCTCACACTAACACGCGTCCTCACACGTACGCTCCCCCTAATGTGTTGTCTTACACTCACCTGGACCTTAAACCGTCCCCGTCCCCTAACCCTAACCCTAGGCCGAACCCTAAACCTAACCCTTCCCCAAAGCCTTCCCCTAACTCGTACCCTAATCCTAACCCGTACGCTCACACTAACCGGCGCCCTCACACGTACGCTCCCCCTAAACCGTTGTCGTACTCTCACCTGGACCCTAAACCGTCCCCGTCCCCTAACCCTAACCCTAGCCCGAACCCTAAACCTAACCCTTCCCCGAAGCCTTCCCCTCACCCGTCCCCTAATCCTAACCCGTACGCTCACACTAACCCAGTCTCTCACACGTACGCTCCCCCTAAACCGTTGTCATACCCTCACCTGGACCCTATACCGTCCCCGTCTCCTAACCCTAACCCTAGCCCGAACCCTAACCCTAACCCTTCCCTGAAGCCTTCACGTCACCCGTCTCCTAATCCTAACCCGTACCATCACACTACCCACGCCCTCACACATTCGCTCCACCTAAACCATTGTCGTACCCTCACCTGGACCCTAAACCTTCCCCGTCCCCTAACCCTAACCCTAGCCCGAACCCTATCCCTAAACCTTCCCCGAAACCTTCCCCTCACCCGTCCCCTAATCTTAACCCGTACGCTCAAACTAACCCGCGCCCTTACAAGTACGCTCCCCCTAAACCGCTGTCGTACCCTTACCTGGACCCTACACCGTCCACGTCCCCTAACCCTAACCCTAGCCCGAACCCTAACCCTAACACTTCCCCGAAGCCTTCCCCTCACCCGTCCCCTAATCCTAACCGGTACGCTCACACTAACCCACGCCCTCTCACGTACGCTCCCCCTATAGCGTTGTCGTACCCTCAGCTGGACCCTAAACCGTCCCCGTCCCCTAACCCTAACCCTAGCCTGAACCCTAACCCTCACCCTTCCCCGAAGCCTTCTACTCACCCGTCCCCTAATCCTAACCTGTACTTTCACACTAACCCGCGCCCTCACATGTACGTTCCCCCTAAACCATTGTCGTACCCTCAACTGTACCCTAAACTGTCCCCGTCCCCTAACCCTAACCCTAGCCCGAACCCTAACCCTAACCCTTCCCTGAAGCCTTCCCCTCACCCGTCCCCTAATCCTAACCCGTACGCTCACACTAACCCGCACCCTCACACGTACGCTACCCCTAAACCGTTGTCGTACCCTCACCTGGACCCTAAACCGTCCCTGTCCCCTAACCCTAACCCTAACCAGAACCCTATCCCTAACCCTTCCCTGAAGCCTTCCCCTCACCCGTCCCCTAATCCTAACCCGTTCGCTCACACTAACACGCGCCCGCACACGTACGCTCCCCCTAACCCGTTGTCGTACCCTCACCTGGACCCTAAACCGTCCCCGTCCCCTAACCCTAACCCTAGCCCAAACCCTATCCATAACCCTTTTCCGAAGCCTTCCCCTCACCCGTCCCCTAATCCTAACCCGTACGCTCACACAAACCCGTGCCCTCACACCTACACACCCCCTAAACCGCTGTCGTACCATCAACTGGACCCGAAACCGTCCCCGTCCCCTAACCCTAACCCTATCCCGAAACCTAACCCTAACCATTCCCCGAAGCCTTCCCCTCACACGTCCCCTAATCCTAACCCGTACACTCTCACTAACCTGCTCCCTCACACGTACGCTCCCCCTAAACCGTTGTCGTACACTCACCTGGACCCTAAATGGTCCCCGACCCCTAACCCAAACCCTAGCCCGAACCCTAACATTAACCCTTCCCCGAAGCCTTCCCCTCACCCGTCCCCTAATCCTAACCCGTACGCTCACACTAACCTGCGCCCTCACACGTACGCTCCCTCAAAACAGTTGTTGTACCCTCACATGGATCCTAAACCGTCCCTGTCCCCTAACGCTAACCCTAGCCCGAACCCTAACACTAGCACTTCTCCGAAGCCTTCCCCTCACCCGTCCCTTAATCCTAACCCGTATGCTCACACTAACCCACGCCCTCACACATACGCTCCCCCTACACCGTGGTCGTACCCTCACCTGGACCCTAAACCGTCCCCGTACCCTAACCCTAACACTAGCCCGAACCCTAACCCTTACCTTTCCCCGAAACATTCCCCTCAACCGTCCCCTAATCCTAAGCCATACGCTGACACTAACCCACGCGCTCACACGTACGCTCCCCCTCAACCGTTGTCGTACCCCCACCTGGACCCTAAACCGTCTCCGTCCCCTAACCCTAACCCTAGCCCGAACACTAAACCTAACACTTCCCCGAAGCCTTCCCCTCACCCATCCCCTAATCCTAACGCGTACGCTCACACTAACCCGCGCCCTCACACGAACGGTCCCCCTAAACCGTTGTCGTACCCTCACCTGGACCCTAAACCGTCCCCGTTCCCTAACCCTAACCCTAGCCCGAATCCTAACCCTAACCCTTCCCCGAAGCCTTCCCCTCACCCGTCTCCTAATCCTAACCCATACGCTCACATAACCCACGCCCTCACACGTACGCTCCCCCTAAACCGTTGTCGTACCTTCACCTGGACATTAAACCGTCCCCGTCACCTAACCCTAACCCTAGCCCGAACCCTAACACTAACCCTTCCCCGAAGCCTTCACCTCACCCATCCCCTAATCCTAACCCGTATGCTCACACTAAGCCGCGCCCTCACACGTACGCTCCCCCTAAACCGTTGTCGTACCCTCACCTGGACCCTAAACTGTCCCCGTCCCCTAACCCTAACCCTAGCCCAAACCCTATCCATAACCCTTTTCCGAAGCCTTCCCCTCACCCGTCCCCTAATCCTAACCCGTACGCTCACACTAACCCGTGCCCTCACACGTACACTCCCCCTAAACCGCTGTCGTACCCTCAAATGGACCCGAAACCGTCCCCGTCCCCTAACCCTAACCCTAGCCCAAACCCTATCCATAACCCTTTTCCGAAGCCTTCCCCTCACCCGTCCCCTATTCCTAACACGTATGCTCACACTAACCCGCGCCCTCACACGTACGCTCCCCCTAAAGCGTTGTCGTACCCTCACCTGGACCCTAAAACGTCCCCGTCCCCTAACCCTAACCCTAGCCCGAACCCTAACCCTAACCCTTCCCCGAAGCCTTCCCCTCAACCGTCCCTAATCCTAACCCGTACGCTCACACTATCCAGCCCGCTCACACGTACGCTCCCCCTAAACCGTTGTCGTACCCTCACCTGGACCCTAAACCGTCCCCGTCCCCTAACCCTAACCCTAGCCAGAACCCTAACACTAACCCTTCCCCGAAGACTTCCCATCACCCGTCCCCTAATCCTATCCCATACGCTCACACTAACACGCGCCCTCACACATACGCTCCCCCTAAAGTGTTGTCTTACCCTCACCTGGACCTTAAACCGTCCCCGCCCCTAACCCTAACCCTAGGCCGAACCCTAAACCTAACCCTTCCCCGAAGCCTTCTCCTCACCCGTCGCCTAATCCTAACCCGTACGCTCACACTAACCCGCGCCCTCACACGTACGCTCCCCCTAAACCGTTGTCGTACCCTCACCTGGACCCTAAACCGTCCCCGTCCCCTAACCCTATCCCTAGCCCGAACCCTAACCCTAACCCTTCCCCAAAGCCTTCCCCTCACCCGTCCCCTAATCCTAACCCGTATGCTCACACTAACCCGCGCCCTCACACGTACGCTCCCCCTAAATCGTTGTCGTACCCTCACCTGGACCCTAAAACGTCCCCGTCCCCTAAACCTAACCCTAGCCCGAACCCTAACCCTAACCCTACCCCGAAGCCTTCCCCTCACCCGTCCCCTAATCCTAACCCGTACGCTCACACTATCCAGCCTGCTCACTCGTACGCTGCCCCTAAACCATTGTCGTACCCTCACCTGGATCCTAAACCGTCCCTATCCACTAACCCTAACCCTAGCCCGAACCCTAACCCTAACCCTTCCCCGAAGCCTTCCCCTCACCCGTCCCCTAATCCTAACCCGTACGCTCACACTAACCTGCGCCCTCACACGTACGCTCCCCCTAAACCGTTATCGTACCCTCACCTGGACCCTAAATGTTCCCCGACCCCTAACCCAAACCCTAGCCGGAACCCTAACCCTAACACTTCCCCGAAGCCTTCCCCTCACCCGTCCCCTAATCCTAACCCGTACGCTCACACTAACCTGCGCCCTCACATGTACGCACCCCCAAAAGAGTTGTCGTACCCTCACATGGACCCTAAACCGTCCCCGTCCCCTAACCCTAACCCTAGCCCGAACCCTAACCCTAAACCTTCTCCGAAGCCTTCCCCTCACCCGTCCCCTAATCCTAACCCGTATGCTCACACTAACCCACGCCCTCACACGTACGCTCTCCCTAAACCGTCGTCGTACTCTCACATTGACCCTAAACTGTCCCCGTCCCCTAACCCTAACCCTAGCCCGAACCCTAACCCTAAACCTTCCCCGAAGCCTTCCCCTCACCCGTCCCCTAATCCTAACCTGTACGCTCACACTAACCCATGCCCTCACACGTACGCTCCCCCTAAACCGTTGGCATACCCTCACCTGGACCTTAAACCATCCCCGTCCCCTAACACTAACCCTAGCCCGAACCCTTACCCTAACCCTTCCCTGAAGCCTTCCCCTCACCCGTCCCCTAATCCTAACCCGTACGCTCACACTAACCAGCCCGCTCACACTTACGCTGCCCCTAAACCGTTGTCGTACCCTCACCTGGACCCTAAACCGTCCCCATCCCCTAACCCTAACCCTACCCAAACCCTAACCCTAACCCTAACCCTAACCCTAACCCTAACCCTAACCCTAACCCATCCCCTAATCCTAACACATATGCTCACACTAACCCGCGCCCTCACACGTACGCACCCCTAAACCGTGGTCGTACCCTCACCTGGACCCTAAACCGTCCCCGTACCCTAACCCTAACACTAGCCCGAACCCTAACCCTAACCTTTCCCCGAAGCATTCCCCTCAACCTCCCCTAATCCTAACCCATACGCTGACACTAACCCACGCGCTCACACGTACGCTCCCCCTCAACCGTTGTCGTACCCTCACCTGGACCCTAAACGTCCCCGTCCCCTAACCTTAACCCTAGCCCGAACCCTAACCCTAACCCTTCCCCGAAGCCTTCACTTCACCCGTCACCTAATCCTAACCCGTACCATCACACTACCCACGCCCTCACACATTCGCTCCACCTAAACCACTGTCGTACCCTCACCTGCACCCTAAACCGTCCCCGTCCCCTAACCCTAACCGTAGCCCGAACCCTAACCCTAACCCTTCCCCGAAGCCTTCCCCTCTCCCGTCCCCTAATCCTAACCAGTACGCTCACACTAACCTGCACCCTCACATGTACGCTCCCCCTAATCCGTTGTCGTACCCTTACCTGGACCCTACACTGTCCACGTCCCCTAACCCTAACCCTAGCCCGAACCCTAACCCTGACATTTCCCCGAAATCTTCCCCTCACCCGTTTCCTAATCCTAAACCGTACGCTCACACTAACCCGCGCCCTCACACGTACGCTCCCCCTAAACCGCTGTCGTACCCTCAATTGGACCCGAAACCATCCCCGTCCCCTAACCCTAACCCTAGCCCGAACCCTAACCCTAACACTTCCCCGAAGCCTTCCCCTCACCCGTCCCCTAATCCTAACCGGTACGCTCACACTAACCCGCGCCCTCCCACGTACGCTCCCCCTATAGCGTTGTCGTACCCTCACCTGGACTCTAAACCATCCCCATCCCCTAACCCTAACCCTAGCCAGAACCCGAACCCTAACCTTTCCCCGAAGCCTTCCCCTCACCCGTCCCCTAATCCTAATCCGTTCGCTCACACTAACCCGTGCCCTCACACGTACGCTCCCCCTAAACCGTTGTCGTACACTCACCTGGTCTCTAAACCATCCCCGTCCCCTAACCCTAACCCTAGCCCGAACCCTATCCCTAACCATTCCCCGAAGCCTTCCCCTCACCCATCCCCTAATCCTAACCCGTACGCTCACACTAACCCACGCCCTCACACGTACGCTCCCCCTAAACTGTTGTCGTACCCTCAGCTGGACTCTAAACCGTCCCCGTCCCCTAACCCTAACCCTAGCCTGAACCCTAACCCTCACACTTTCCCTAAGCCTTCTCCTCACCCGTCCCCTAATCCTAACCTGTACTTTGACACTAACCCGCGCCCTCACATGTACGCTCCCCCTAAACCATTGTCGTACCCTCAACTGTACCCTAAACCGTCCCCGTCCCCTAACCGTAACCCTAGCCCGAACCCTAAAGCTAACCCTTCCCCGAAGCCTTCCCCTCACCCGTCCCCTAATCCTAACCCGTACGCTCACACTAACCCGCGCCCTCACACGTACGCTCCCCCTTAACCGTTGTCGTACCCTCACCTGGACCCTAAACCGTCCCCGTCCCATAACCCAACCCTAGCCCGAACCCTAACCCTAACACTTCCCTGAAGCCTTCCCCTCAACCGTCCCCTAATCCTAACCCGTACGCTGACACTAACCAGCGCCCTCACACGTACGCTCCCCCTAAACCGTTGTCGGACCCTCAATTGGACCCTAAACCGTCCCCGTCCCCTAACCATAACCCTAGCCCGAACCCTATCCCTAACCGTTCCCCGAAGCCTTCCCCTCACCCGTCTCCTAATCCTAACCCATATGCTCACACTGACCTGCGCCCTCACACGTACGCTCCCCCTAAACCGCTGTAATACCCTCATCTGGACCCTAAACCATCCCCGTCCCCTAATCCTAACCCTAGCCTGAACCCTAACCCTAACACTTCCCCAAAGCCTTCCCCTCACCCGTCCCCAAATCCTAACCCGTACGCTCACACTAACCCGCGCCCTCACACGTACGCTCCCCCTAAACCGTTGTCGTACCCTCAGCTGGACCCTAAACCGTCCCCGTCCCCTAACCCTAACCCTAGCCTGAACCCTAACCCTCACCCTTCCCCGAAGCCTTCTCCTCACCAGTCCCCTAATCCTAACCTGTACTTTCACACTAACCCGCGCCCTCACATGTACGCTCCCCCTAAACCATTGTCTTACCCTCACCTGTACCCTAAACTGTCCCCGTCCCCTAACCCTAACCCGAACCCTAACCCTAACCCTTCCCTGAAGCCTTCCCCTCACCCGTCCTTTAATCCTAACCCGTATGCTCACACTAACCCGCGCCCTCACACGTACGCTCCCCCTAAACCGTTGTCGTACCCTCCCCTGGACCCTAAACCGTCCCCGTCCCCTAACCCTAACCCTAACCAGAACCCTATCCCTAACCCTTCCCCGAAGCCTTCCCCTCACCCTTCCCCTAATCCTAACCCGTTCGCTCACACTATCACGCGCCCTCACACGTACGTTCCCCCTAAACCGTTGTCGTACCCTCACCTGGACCCTAAACCATCCCCGTCCCCTAACCCTAACCCTAGCCCGAACCCTATCCCTAACCATTCCCCGAAGCCTTCCCCTCACCCGTCCCCTAATCCTAACCCGTTCGCTCACACTAACCCGCGCCCTCACACGTACGTTCCCCCTAAACTGCTGGCGTACCCTCACCTAGACCCTAAACCGTCCCCGTCCCCTACCCCTAACCCTAGCCCAAACGCTAACCCTAACTCTTCCCCGAAACCTTCCCCTCAACCGTCCCCTAATGCTAACCCGTACGCTCACACTAACCCACGCCCTCACACGTACGCGCCCCCTAAACCGTTGTCGTACCCTCACCTGGACCCTAAACCGTCCTCGTCCCCTAACCCTAACCCTAGCCTGAACCCTAACCCTCACCCTTCCCCGAACCCTTCTCCTAACCCGTCCCCTAATCCTAACCTGTAATTTCACACTAACCCGCGCCCTCACACGTACGCTCCCCCTAAACCATTGTCGTACCCTCACCTGTACCCTAAACTGTCCCCGTCCCCTAACCCTAACCCTAGCCCGAACCCTAACCCTAACCCTTCCCCGAAGCCTTCCCCTCACCCGTCCCCTAATCCTAACCCGTACGCTCACACTAACCTGCGCCCTCACACGAAAGGTACCCCTAAACCGTTGTCGTACCCTCACCTGGACCCTAAACCGTCCCCGTCCCCTAACCCTAACCCTAGCCCGAACCCTAAACCTAAACCTTCCCCGAAGCCTTCCCCTCACCCGTCCCCTAATCCTAACCCGTACGCTCACACTAACACGCGTCCTCACACGTACGCTCCCCCTAATGTGTTGTCTTACACTCACCTGGACCTTAAACCGTCCCCGTCCCCTAACCCTAACCCTAGGCAGAACCTTAAACCTAACCCTTCCCCAAAGCCTTCCCCTAACCCGTCCCCTAATCTTAACCCGTACGCTCAAACTAACCCGCGCCCTTACACGTACGCTCCCCCTAAACCGCTGTCGTACCCTCAACTGGACCCTAAACCGTCCCCGTCCCCTATCCCTAACCGTAGCCCGAACCCTAACCCTAACCCTTCCCCGAAGCCTTCCCCTCACCCGTCCCCTAATCCTAACCCGTACGCTCACACTAACCTGCACCCTCACATGTACGCTCCCCCTAATCCGTTGTCGTACCCTTACCTGGACCCTACACCGTCCACGTCCCCTAACCCTAACCCTAGCCCGAACCCTAAACCTGACACTTCCCCGAAATCTTCCCCTCACCCGTCCCCTAATCCTAACCTGTACGCTCACACTAACCCGCGCCCTCACACGTACGCTCCCCCTAAACCGCTGTCGTACCCTCAATTGGACCCGAAACCATTCCCGTCCCCTAACCCTAACCCTAGCCCGAACCCTAACCCTAACACTTCCCCGAAGTCTTCCCCTCACCCGTCCCCTAATCCTAACCGGTACGCTCACACTAACCCACGCCCTCCCACGTACGCTCCCCCTATAGCGTTGTCGTACCCTCACCTGGACCCTAAACCATCCCCATCCTGTAACCCTAACCTTAGCCAGAACCCGAACCCTAACCTTTCCCCGAAGCCTTCCCCTCACACGTCCCCTAATCCTAACCCGTTCGCATACACTAACCCGCGCCCTCACACGTACGCTCCCCCTAAACCGTTGTCGTACACTCACCTGGACCCTAAACCATCCCCGTCCCCTAACCCTAACCCTAGCCCGAACCCTATCCCTAACCATTCCCCGAAGCCTTCCCCTCACCCGTCCCCTAATCCTAACCCGTACGCTCACACTAACCCGCGCCCTCACACGTACGCTCCCCCAAAACCGCTGACGTACCCTCACCTGGACCCTAAACCGTCCCCGTCCCCTACCCCTAACCCTAGCCCAAACGCTAACGCTGACTCTTCCCCGAAACCTTCCCCTCAACCGTGCCCTAATCCTAACCCGTACGCTCACACTAACCCACGCCCTCACATGTACGCTCCCCCTAAACCGTTGTCGTACCCTCAGCTGGACCCTAAACCGTCCCCGTCCCCTAACCCTAACCCTAGCCTGAACCCTAACCCTCACCCTTCCCCGAAGCCTTCTCCTCACCCGTCCCCTAATCCTAACCTGTACTTTCACACTAACCCAAGCCCTCACATGTACGCTCCCCCTAAACCATTGTCGTACCCTCACCTGTACCCTAAACTGTCCCCGTCCCCTAACCCTAACCCTAGCCCGAACCCTAACCCTAACCCTTCCCTGAAGCCTTCCCCTCACCCGTCCCCTAATCCTAACCCGTACGCTCACACTAAACCACGCCCTCACACGTACGCTACCCCTAAACCATTGTCGTACCCTCACCTGGACCCTAAACCGTCCCCGTCCCCTAACCCTAACCCTAGCCCGAACCCTAACCCTAACCCTTCCCCAAAGGCTTCCCCTCACACATCCCCTAATCCTAACCGGTACGCTCACACTAACCCGTGCCCTCACACGTACGCTCCCCCTATAGCGTTGTCGTACCCTCACCTGGACCCTAAACAGTCCCCATCCCCTAACCCTAACCCTAGCCAGAACCCTAACCCTAACATTTCCCCAAAACCATCCCCTAAACTGTCCCCTAATCCTAACCCGTACGCTCACACTAACCCGCGCCCTCACACGTACCCTCCCCCTAAACCGTTGTCGTACCCTCACCTGGACCCTAAACCGTCCCTGTCCCCTAACCCTAACCCTAACCAGAACCCTATCACTAACCCTTCCCTGAAGCCTTCCCCTCACCCGTCCCCTAATCCTAACCCGTTCGCTCACACTAACACGCGCCCGCACACGTATGCTCCCCCTAAACCGTTGTCGTACCCTCACCTGGACCCTAAACCGTCCCCGTTCCCTAACCCTAACCCTAGCCCGAACCCTAACCCTAACCCTTCCCCGAAGCCTTCCCCTCTCCCGTCTCCTAATCCTAACCCGTACGCTCACATAACCCACGCCCTCACACGTACGCTCCCCCTAAACCGTTGTCGTACCTTCACCTGGACCCTAAACCGTCCCCGTCCCCTAACCTTAACCCTAGCCCGAACCCTAACACTAACACTTCCCCGAAGCCTTCCCCTCACCAGTCCCCTAATCCTAACCCGTACGCTCACACTAACCCGCGCCCTCACACGTACGCTCCCCCTAAACCGTTGTCGTACCCTCACCTGGACCCTAAACCGTCCCCGTCCCCTAACCCTAACCCTAGCCCAAACCCTATCCATAACCCTTTTCCGAAGCCTTCCCCTCACCCGTCCCCTAATCCTAACGCGTACGCTCACACTAACCCGTGCCCTCACACGTACACTCCCCCTAAACCGCTGTCGTACCCTCAACTGGACCCGAAACCGTCCCCGTCCCCTAACCCTAACCCTAGCCCGAACCCTAACCCTAACCCTTCCCCGAAGCCTTCCCCTCACCCGTCCCCTAATCCTAACCCGTACGCTCACACTAATCCACGCCCTCACACGTACGCTCCCCCTAAACCGTTGTCGTACCCTCACCTGGACCCTAAACCGTCCCCGTCCCCTAACCCTAACCCTAGCCCGAACCCTAACCCTAACCCTTCCCCGAAGCCTTCCCCTCACCCGTCCCCTAATCCTAACACGTATGCTCACACTAACCCGCGCCCTCACACGTACGCTCCCCCTAAATCGTTGTCGTACCCTCACCTGGACCCTAAAACGCCCCCGTCCCCTAACCCTAACACTAGCCCGAACCCTAACCCTAACCCTTCCCCGAAGCCTTCCCCTCAACCGTCCCTAATCCTAACTCGTACGCTCACACTATCCAGCCCGCTCACACGTACGCTCCCCCTAAACCGTTGTCGTACCCTCACCTGGACCCTAAACCGTCCCCGTCCCCTAACCCTAACCCTAGACAGAACCCTAACACTAACCCTTCCCCGAAGCCTTCCCATCACCCGTCCCCTAATCCTAACCCGTACGCTCACACTAACACGCACCCTCACACATACGCTCCCCCTAAAGTGTTGTCTTACCCTCACCTGGACTTTAAACCGTCCCCGTCCCCTAACCCTAACCCTAGGCCGAACCCTAAACCTAACCCTTCCCCGAAGCCTTCTCCTCACCCGTCGCCTAATCCTAACCCGTACGCTCACACTAACCCGCGCCCTCACACGTACGCTCCCCCTAAACCGTTGTCATACACTCACCTGGACCCTAAACCGTCCCCGTCCCCTAACCCTATCCCTAGCCCGAACCCTAACCCTAACCCTTCCCCAAAGCCTTCCCCTCACCCGTCCCCTAATCCTAACCCGTATGCTCACACTAACCCTCGCCCTCACACATACGCTCCCCCTAAATCGTTGTCGTACCCTCACCTGGACCCTAAAACGTCCCCGTCCCCTAAACCTAACCCTAGCCCGAACCCTAACCCTAACCCTACCCCGAAGCCTTCCCCTCACCCGTCCCCTAATCCTAACCCGTACGCTCACACTATCCAGCCCGCTCACTCGTACGCTGCCCCTAAACCATTGTCGTACCCTCACCTGGATACTAAACCGTCCCTATCCACTAACCCTAACCCTAGCCCGAACCCTAACCCTAACCCTTCCCCGAAGCCTTCCCCTCACCCGTCCCCTAATCCTAACCCGTACGCTCACACTAACCTGCGCCCTCACACGTACGCTCCCCCTAAACCGTTGTCGTACCCTCACCTGGACCCTAAATGTTGCCCGACCCCTAACCCAAACCCTAGCCGGAACCCTAACCCTAAACCTTCCCCGAAGCCTTCCCCTCACCCGTCCCCTAATCCTAACCCGTACGCTCACACTAACCTGCGCCCTCACATGTACGCACCCCCAAAACAGTTGTCGTACCCTCACCTGGATCCTAAACCGTCCCCGTCCCCTAACCCTAACTCTAGCCCGAACCCTAACCCTAACCCTTCTCCGAAGCGTTCCCCTCACCCGTCCCCTAATCCTAACCCGTATGCTCACACTAACCCACGCCCTCACACGTACGCTCTCCCTAAACCGTCGTCGTACTCTCACATGGAACCTAAACTGTCCCCGTCCCCTAACCCTAACCCTAGCCCGAACCCTAAACCTAAACCTTCCCCGAAGCCTTCCCCTCACCCGTCCCCTAATCCTAACCTGTACGCTCACACTAACCCGTGCCCTCACACGTACGCTCCCCCTAAACCGTTGGCATACCCTCAACTGGACCTTAAACCATCCCCGTCCCCTAACACTAACCCTCGCCCGAACCCTTACCCTAACCCTTCCCTGAAGCCTTCCCCTCACCCGTCCCCTAATCCTAACCCGTACGCTCACACTAACCAGCCCGCTCACACTTACGCTGCCCCTAAACCGTTGTCGTACCCTCACCTGGACCCTAAACCGTCCCCATCCCCTAACCCTAACCCTACCCAAACCCTAACCCTAACCATAACCCTAACCCTAACCCTAACACTAACCCTAACCCTAACCCATCCCCTAATCCTAACACATATGCTCACACTAACCCGCGCCCTCACACGTATGCTCCCCCTAATGTGTTGCCTTACACTCACCTGGACCGTAAACCGTCCCCGTCCCCTTAACCCTAACCCTAGGCCGAACACTAACCCTAACACTTCCCCGAAGCCTTCCCCTCACCCGTCCCGTAATCCTAACCCGTACGCTCACACTAACCCACGCTCTCACACGTACGCTCCCCCTAAACCGTTGTCATACCCTCACCTGGACCCTATACCGTCCCCGTCCCCTAACCCTAACCCTAGCCCTAACCCTAACCCTAACCCTTCCCCGAAGCCTTCACGTCACCCATCACCTAATCCTAACCCGTACCATCACACTACGCACGCCCTCACACATTCGCTCCACCTAAACCATTGTCGTACCCTCACCTGGACCCTAAATCGTCCCCATCCCCTAACCCTAACCCTAGCCAGAAACCTAACACTAACCTTTCCCCAAAGCCTTCCCCTAACCCGTCCCCTAACCCTAACCCGTACGCTCACACTAAACCGTGCCCTCACACGTACGCTCCCCCTAAACCGCTGTCGTACCCTCAAATGGACCCGAAAACGTCCCCGTCCCCTAACCCTAACCCTATCCCGAACCGTAACCCTAACACTTCCCCGAAGCCTTTCCCTCACCCGTCCCCTAATCCTAACCCGTACGCTCACACTAACCCACGCCCTCACACGTACGCTCCCCCTAAACCGTTGTCGTACCCTCAACTGGACCCTAAACCCTCCCCGTCCCCTAACCCTAACCCTAGCCCGAACCCTAACCCTAACGCTTCCCCGAAGCCTTCCCCTCAGCCGTCCACTAATCCTAACCCGTACGCTCACACTAACCCGCGCCCTCACACGTACACTCCCCCTAAACCGTTGTCGTACCCTCACCTGGACCCTAAACCGTCCTCGTCCCCAAACCCTAACCCTAGCCCGAACCCTAACCCTAACCCTTCCCCGAAGCCTTCCCCTCACACGTCCCCTAATCCTAACCCGTACGCTCACACTAACACGCGCCCTCACACGTACGCTCCCCCTAAAGTTTTGTCTTACCCTCACCTGGACCTTAAACCGTCCCCGTCCCCTAACCCTAACCCTAGGCCGAACACTAAACCTAACCCTTTCCCGAAGCCTTCCCCTCAACCGTCCACTAATCCTAACCAGTACGCTCACACTAACCCGCGCCCTCACACGTACGCTCCCCCTAAATCGTTGTCGTACCCTCACCTGGACCCTAAAACGTCCCCGTCCCCTAAACCTAACCCTAGCCCGAACCCTAAACCTAACCCTTCCCCGAAGCCTTCCCCTCACCCGTCCCCTAATCCTAACCCGTACGCTCACACTATCCATCCTGCTCACTCGTATGCTGCCCCTAAACCGTTGTCGTACCCTCACCTGGATCCTAAACCGTCCCTATCCACTAACCCTAACCCTAGCCCGAACCCTAACCCTAACCCTTCCCCGAAGCCTTCCCCTCACCCGTCCCCTAATCCTAACACGTACGCTCACACTAACCTGCGCCCTCACACGTACGCTCCCCCTAAACCGTTGTCGTACCCTCACCTGGACCCTAAATGTTCCCCGAACCCTAACCCAAACCCCAGCCCGAACCCTATCCCTAACCCTTCCCCGAAGCCTTCACCTCACCCGTCCCCTAATCCTAACCCGTACGCTCACACTAACCTGCGCCCTCACACGTACGCACCCCCAAAACAGTTGTCGTACCCTCACCTGGACCCTAAACCGTCCCCGTCCCCTAACCCTAACCCTAGCCCGAACCCTAACCCTAAACCTTCCCCGAAGCCTTCCCCTCACCCGTCCCCTAATCCTAACCTGTACGCTCACACTAACCCGCGCCCTCACACGTACGCTCCCACTAAACCGTTGGCATACTCTCACCTGGACCTTAAACCATCCCCGTCCCCTAACACTAACCCTAGCCAGAACCCTTACCCTAACCCTTCCCTGAAGCCTTCCCCTCACCCGTTCCCTAATCCTAACCCGTACGCTCACACTAACCAGCCCGCTCACACTTACGCTGCCCCTAAACCGTTGTCGTACCCTCACCTGGACCCTAAACCGTCCCCATCCCCTAACCCTAACCCTACCCAAACCCTAACCCTAACCCGTCCCCGAAGCCTTCCACTCACCCATTCCCTAATCCTAACACGTACGCTCACACTAACCCGCGCCCTCACACGTACGCTCCCCCTAAACCGTGGTCGTACCCTCACCTGGACCCTAAACCGTCCCCGTACCCTGACCCTAACCCTAGCCCGAACCCTAACCCTAACCTTTCCCCGAAGCATTCCCCTCAACCTCCCCTAATCCTAACCCGTACGCTGACACTAACCCACGCGCTCACACGTACGCTCCCCCTCAACCGTTGTCGTACCCTCACCTGGACCCTAAACCGTCTCCGTCCCCTAACCCTAACCTGAGCCCGAACACTAACCCTAACACTTCCCCGAAGCCTTCCCCTCACCCATCCCCTAATCCTAAACCGTACGCTCACACTTTCCCGCGCCCTCACACGAACGGTCCCCCTAAACCGTTGTCGTACCCTCACCTGGACCCTAAACCGTCCCCGTCCCCTAAACCTAACACTAGCCGAACCCTAAACCTAACCCTTCCCCAAAGCCTTCCCCTCACCCGTCCCCTAATCCTAACGCGTATGCTCACATAACCCACGCCCTCACACGTATGCTCCCCCTAAACCGTTGTGGTACCCTCACCTGGATCCTAAACCGTCCCCGTCTCCTAACCCTAACCCTAGCCCGAACCCTAACCCTAACCCTTCCCCGAAGCCTTCCCCTCACACGTCCCCTAATCCTAAGCCATACGCTCACACTAACCCGCGCCCTCACATGAACGCTCCCCCGAAACCGCTGTCGTACTCTCACCTGGACCCGAAACCGTCCCCGTCCGCTAACCCTAACACTAGCCCAAACCATATCTATAACCCATTTCCGAAGCCTTCCCATCACCCGTCCCCTAATCCTAACCCGTACGCTCACACTAACCCATGCCCTCACACGTACGCTCCCCCTAAACCGCTGTCGTACCCTCAACTGGACCCAAAACCGTCCCCGTCCCCTAACCCTAACCCTAGTCCGAACCCTAACCCTAACCCTTCCCCGAAGCCTTCCCCTCAACCGTCCCCTAATCCTAACCCGTAAGCTCACACTAACCCGCGCCCTCACACGTACACACCCCTAAACCGTTGTCGTACCCTCACCTGGACCCTAAACCGTCCCCTAACCCTAACCCTAACCCTAGCCCGAACCATAACCCTGAACCTTCCCCGAAGCCTTCCCCTCACCCGTCCACTAATCCTAACCCGTACGCTCACACTAACCCACGCCCTCACACGTACGCTCCCCCTAAAGCGTTCTCGTACCCTCACCTGGACCCTAAACCGTCCCCGTCCCCTAACGGTAACCCTAGCCCGAACCCTAATCGTAACACTTCTCCGAAGCCTTCCCCTCACCCGTCCACTAATCCTAACCCGTACGCTCACACAAACCCGCGCCCTCACACGTACGCTGCCCCTAAACCGTTGTCGTACCCTCACTTGGACCCTAAAACGTCCCCGTCCCCTAACCCTAACCCTAGCCCGAACCGTAAACCTAACCCTTCCCCAAAGCCTTCCCTTAACTCGTCCCATAATCCTAACCCGTACGCTCACACTAACCCGCGCCCTCACACGTACGCTCCCCCTAAACCGTTGTCGTACCCTCACCTGGACCCTAAACCGTCCCCGTCCCCTAACCCTAACCCTAGCCCGAACCCTAAAGCTAACACTTCCCTGAAGCCTTCCCCTCACCCGTCCCCTAATCCTAACCAGTACGCTCACACTAACCGGCGCCCTCACACGTACGATCCCCCTAAAATGTTGCGTACCCTCACCTGGACCCTAAAACGTCCCTGTCCCCTAACCCTAACCCTAGACCGAACCCTAACCCTAACACTTCCCCGAAGCCTTCTCCTCACCCGTCGCCTAATCCTAACCCGTACGCTCACACTAACCCGCGCCCTCACACGTACGCTCCCCCTAAACCGTTGTCGTACCCTCACCTGGACCCTAAACCGTCCCCGTCCCCTAACCCTATCCCTAGCCCGAACCCTAACCCTAACCCTTCCCCAAAGCCTTCCCCTAATCCGTCCCCTAATCGTAACCCGTATGCTCACACTAACCCGCGCCCTCACACGTACGCTCCCCCTAAATCGTTGTCGTACCCTCACCTGGACCCTAAAATGTCCCCGTCCCCTAACCCTAACCCAAGCCCGAACCCTAACCCTAACCCTTCCCCGAAGCCTTCCCCTCACCCGTCCCCTAATCCTAACCCGTACGCTCACACTATCCAGCCCGCTCACACGTACGCTGCTCCTAAACCGTTTTCGTACCCTCACCTGGACCCTAAACCGTCCCTATCCACTAACCCTAACCCTAGCCCGAACCCTAACCCTAACCCTTCCCCGAAGCCTTCCCCTCACCTGTCCCCTAATCCTAACCCGTACGCTCACACTAACCTGCGCCCTCACACGTACACTCCCCCTAAACCGTTGTCGTACCCTCACCTGGAACCTAAATGTTCCCCGACCCCTAACCCAAACCCTAGCCCGAACCCTAACCCTAACCCTTCCCCGAAGCCTTCCCCTCACCCGTCCCCTAATCCTAACCCGTACGCTCACACTAACCTGCACCCTCACACGTACGCACCCGCAAAACAGTTGTTGTACCCTAACCTGGACCCTAAACCGTCCCCGTCCCCTAACCCTAACCCTAGCCCGAACCCTAACCCTAACCCTTCTCGGAAGCCTTCCCCTCACCCGTCCCCTAATCCTAACCCGTATGCTCACACTAACCCACGCCCTCACACGTACGCTCTCCCTAAACCGTCGTCGTACTCTCACATGGACCCTAAACCGTCCCCGTCCCCTAACCCTAACCCTAGCCCGAACCCCAAACCTAACCCTTCCCCGAAGCCTTCCCCTCACCCGTCCCCTAATCCTAACCTGTACGCTCACACTAACCCGCGCCCTCACACATACGCTCCCCCTAAACCGTTGGCATACCCTCACCTGGACCTTAAACCAACCCCGTCCCCTAACCCTAACCCTAGCCCAAACCCTTACCCTAACCCTTCCCTGAACCCTTCCCCTCACCCGTCCCCTAATCCTAACCCGTACGCTCACACTAACCAGCCCGCTCACACGTACGCTGCCCCTAAACGGTTGTCGTACCCTCACCTGGACCCTAAACCGTCCCCATCCCCTATCCCTAACCCTACCCAAACCCTAACCCTAACCCGTCCCCGAAGCCTTCCCCTCACCCATTCCCTAATCCTAACACGTATGCTCACACTAACCCGCGCCCTCACACGTACGCTCCCCCTAAACCGTGGTCGTACCCTCACCTGGACCCTAAACCGTCCCCGTACCCTAACCCTAACCCTAGCCCGAACCCTAACCCTAACCTTTCCCCGAAGCATTCCCCTCAACCGTCCCCTAATCCTAACCCGTACGCTAACACTAACCCACGCGCTCACACGTACGCTCCCCCTCAACCGTTGTCGTACCCTCACCTGGACCCTAAACCGTCTCCGTCCCCTAACCCTAACCTTAGCCCGAACACTAACCCTAACACTTCCCCGAAGCCTTCCCCTCACCCATCCCCTAATCCTAACCCGTACGCTCACACTAACCCGCGCCCTCACACGAACGGTCCCCCTAAACCGTTGTCGTACCCTCACCTGGACCCTAAACCGTCCCCGTCCCCTAAACCTAACCCGAGCCGAACCCTAACCCTAACCCTTCCCCGAAGCCTTCCCCTCACCCGTCCCTAATCCTAACCCGTACGCTCACACTAACACGCGCCCTCACACGTACGCTCCCCCTAAACCGTTGTCGTACTCTCACCTGGACCCTAAACCGTCCCTGCCTCCTAACCCTAACTCTAGCCCGAACCCTAACCATAAAACTTCCCTGAAGCCTTCCCCTCACCCGTCCCCTAATCCTAACCCGTACGCTCACACTAACACGCGCCCTCACACGTACGCTCCCCCTAAAGCGTTGTCTTACCCTTACCTGGACCCTAAACCGTCCCCGTCACCTAACCCTAACCCTAGCCCGAACCCTAAACCTAACCCTTCCCCAAAGCCTTCCCCTAACTCGTCCCCTAATCCTAACCCGTACGCTCACACTAACCCGCACCCTCACACGTATGGTCCCCCTAAACCGTTGTCGTACCCTCACCTGGACCCTAAACCGTCCCCGTCCCCTAACCCTAACCCTAGACCGAAACCTAACCCTAACACTTCCCCGAAGACTTCCCCTCACCCGTCCACTAATCCTAACCCGTACGCTCACACTAACCCACGCCCTCACACGTACGCTCCCCCTAAACCATTGTCGTACCCTCACCTGGATCCTAAACCGTCCCCGTCCCCTAACCCTAACCCTAACCCGAACACTAACCCTAACCCTTCCCCGAAGCATTCACGTCACCCGTCACCTAATCCTAACCCGTACCATCACACTACGCACGCCCTCACACATTCGCTCCACCTAAACCATTGTCGTACCCTCACCTGGACCCTAAACCGTCCCCATCCCCTAACCCTAACCCTAGCCCCAACCTTAACCCTAACCCTTCCCCGAAACATTCCCCTCACCCGTCCCCTAATCCTAACCCGTACACTCACACTAACACGCGCCATCACACGTACGCTCCCCCTAAACCGTTGTCGTACCCTCACATAAACCCTAAACCGTCCCCGTCCCCTAACCCTAACCCTAGCCCTAACCCTAACCCTAACACTTCCCCGAAGCCTTCCCCTCACCCGTCCCCTAATCCTAACCCGTACGCTCACACTAACCCGCGCCCTCACAGGTAGGCTCCCCCTAAACCGCTGTCATACCCTCAATTGGACCCGAAACCATCCCCGTCCCCTAACCCTATCCCTAGCCCGAACCCTAACCCTAACACTTCCCTGAAGCCTTCCCCTCACCCGTCCCCTAATCCTAACCCGTACGGTCACACTAACCTGCGCCCTCACACGTACGCTCCCCCTAAACCGTTGTCGTACCCTCAACTTTACCCTAAACCGTCCCCGACCCCTAACCCAAACCCTAGCCCGAACCTTAACATTAACCCTTCCCCGAAGCCTTCCCCTCACACGTCCCCTAATCCTAACCCGTATGCTCACACTAACCCACGCCCTCACACGTACGCTCCCCCTAAACCGTGGTCGTACCCTCACCTGGACCCTAAACCGTCCCCGTACCCTAACCCTAACACTAGCCCGAACCCTAACCCTAACCTTTCCCCGAAGCATTCCCCTCAACCGTCCCCTAATCCTAACCCGTACGCTGACACTAACCCACGCGCTCACACGTACGCTCCCCCTCCACCGTTGTCATACCCTCAGCTGGACCCTAAACCGTTTCCGTCCCCTAAACCTAACACTAGCCCGAACTCTAACCCTAACACTTCCCCGAAGCCTTCCCCTCACCCATCCCCTAATCCTAACCCGTACGCTCACACTAACCCGCGCCCTCTCACGAACGGTCCCCCTAAACCGTTGTCGTACCCTCACCTGGACCCTAAACCGTCCCCGTCCCCATCCCTAACCCTAGCCCGTACCCTAACCTTAACCCTTCCCGGAAGCCTTCCCCTCACCCGTCCCATAATCCTAAGCCGTACGCTCAGAGTAACCCGCGCACTCACATGTACACTCCCCCTAAACCGCTGTCGTACTCTCACCTGGACCCGAAACCGTCCCCGTCTCCTAACCCTAACCCTAGCCCAAACCCTATCTATAACCCTTTTCCGAAGCCTTCCCCTCACCCGTCCCCTAATCCTAACCCGTACGCTCACACTAACCCGTGCCCTCACATGTACGCTCCCCCTAAACCGCTGTCGTACCCTCAACTGGACCCGAAACCGTCCCCGTCCCCTAACCCTAACCCTAGCCCGAACCCTAACCCTAACCTTCCCCGAAGCCTTCCCCTCACCCGTCCCCTAATCCTAACCCGTACTCTCACACTATCCAGCCCGCTCACACGTACGCTGCCCCTAAACCGTTGTCCTACCCTCACCTGGACCCTAAAACGTCCCCGTCCCCTACACCTAACCCTAGCCCGAACCCTAACCCTAACCCTTCCCCGAAGCCTTCCCCTCACCCGTCCCCTAAAACTAACCCGTAAGCTCACACTATCCAGCCCGCTCACACGTAGGCTGCCCTTAAACTGTTGTCGTACCCTCACCTGGACCCTAAACCATCCCCATCACCTAACCCTAACCCTAGCCCGAACCCTAACCCTAACCCTTCCCCGAAGCCTTCCCCTCACCCGTCCCCTAATCCTAACCTGTACGCTCACACTAACCTGCGCCCTCACTCGTACGCACCCCCTAAACCGTTGTCGTACCCTCACCTGGACCCTAAATGGTCCCCGACCCCTAACCCAAACCCTAGCCCGAACACTAACCCTAACACTTCCCCGAAGCCTTCCCCTCACCCGTCCCCTAATCCTAACCCGTATGCTCACACTAACCCACGCCCTCACTCGTACGCTCTCCCTAAACCATCGTCGTACCCTCACATGGACCCTAAACCGTCCCCGTCCCCTATCCCTAACCATAGCCCGAACCGTAACCCTAACCCTTCCCCGAAGCCTTCCCCTCACCCGTCCCCTAATCCTAACCCGTACGCTCACACTAACATGCGCCCTCACACGTACGCTCCCCCTAAACCGTTGGCATACACTCACCTGGGCCTTAAACTATCCCCGTCCCCTAACCCTAACCCTAGCCCGAACCCTTACCCTAACCCTTCCCCGAAGCCATCCCCTCACCCGTCACCTAATCCTAAACCTTACGCTGACACTAACCAGCCCGCTCACACGTACGCTACCCCTAAACCGTTGTCGAACCCTCACCTGAACCCTAAACCGTCCCCGTACCCTAACCCTAACCCTGGCCCGAAACCTAACCCCAACCTTTCCCAGAAGCATTCCCCTCAACCGTCCACTAATCCTAACGCGTACGCTGACACTAACCCACGCGCTCACACGTACGCTCCACCTCAACCGTTGTCGTACCCTCACCTGGACCCTAAACCGTCTCCGTCCCCTAACCCTAACCCTAGCCCGAACACTAACTCTAACACTTCCCCGAAGCCTTCCCCTCAGCCATCCCCTAATCCTAACCCGTACGCTCACACTAACCCGCGCCCTCACACGAACGGTCCCCCTAAACAGTTGTCTTACCCTCACCTGGACCCTAAACCATCCCCGTCCCCTAACCCTAACCCTAGGCCGAACCCTAACCCTAACCCTTCCCCAAAGCCTTCCCCTAACTCGTCCCCTAATCCTAACCCGTACGCTCACACTAACCCGCACCCTCACACGTATGGTCCCCCTAAACCGTTGTCGTACCCTCACCTGGACCCTAAACCGTCCCCGTCCCCTAACCCTAACCCTAGACCGAAACCTAACCCTAACACTTCCCCGAAGACTTCCCCTCACCCGTCCACTAATCCTAACCCGTACGCTCACACTAACCCACGCCCTCACACGTACGCTCCCCCTAAACCGTTGTCGTACCCTCACCTGGATCCTAAACCGTCCCCGTCCCCTAACCCTAACCCTAACCCGAACACTAACCCTAACCCTTCCCCGAAGCATTCACGTCACCCGTCACCTAATCCTAACCCGTACCATCACACTACGCACGCCCTCACACATTCGCTCCACCTAAACCATTGTCGTACCCTCACCTGGACCCTAAACCGTCCCCGTCCCCTAACCCTAACCCTAGCCCCAACCTTAACCCTAACCCTTCCCCGAAGCATTCCCCTCACCCGTCCCCTAATCCTAACCCGTACACTCACACTAACACGCGCCATCACACGTACGCTCCCCCTAAACCGTTGTCGTACCCTCACATAAACCCTAAACCGTCCCCGTCCCCTAACCCTAACCCTAGCCCTAACCCTAACCCTAACACTTCCCCGAAGCCTTCCCCTCACCCGTCCCCTAATCCTAACCCGTACGCTCACACTAACCCGCGCCCTCACAGGTACGCTCCCCCTAAACCGCTGTCATACCCTCAATTGGACCCGAAACCATCCCCGTCCCCTAACCCTAACCCTAGCCCGAACCTTAACCCTAACACTTCCCTGAAGCCTTCCCCTCACCCGTCCCCTAATCCTAACCCGTACGGTCACACTAACCTGCGCCCTCACACGTACGCTCCCCCTAAACCGTTGTCGTACCCTCAACTTTACCCTAAACCGTCCCCGACCCCTAACCCAAACCCTAGCCCGAACCTTAACATTAACCCTTCCCCGAAGCCTTCCCCTCACACGTCCCCTAATCCTAACCCGTATGCTCACACTAACCCACGCCCTCACACGTACGCTCCCCCTAAACCGTGGTCGTACCCTCACCTGGACCCTAAACCATCCCCGTACCCTAACCCTAACACTAGCCCGAACCCTAACCCTAACCTTTCCCCGAAGCATTCCCCTCAACCGTCCCCTAATCCTAACCCGTACGCTGACACTAACCCACGCGCTCACACGTACGCTCCCCCTCCACCGTTGTCATACCCTCAGCTGGACCCTAAACCGTTTCCGTCCCCTAAACCTAACACTAGCCCGAACAGTAACCCTAACACTTCCCCGAAGCCTTCCCCTCACCCATCCCCTAATCCTAACCCGTACGCTCACACTAACCCGCGCCCTCTCACGAACGGTCCCCCTAAACCGTTGTCGTACCCTCACCTGGACCCTAAACCGTCCCCGTCCCCATCCCTAACCCTAGCCCGTACCCTAACCTTAACCCTTCCCGGAAGCCTTCCCCTCACCCGTCCCATAATCCTAAGCCGTACGCTCAGAGTAACCCGCGCACTCACATGTACACTCCCCCTAAACCGCTGTCGTACTCTCACCTGGACCCGAAACCGTCCCCGTCTCCTAACCCTAACCCTAGCCCAAACCCTATCTATAACCCTTTTCCGAAGCCTTCCCCTCACCCGTCCCCTAATCCTAACCCGTACGCTCACACTAACCCGTGCCCTCACATGTACGCTCCCCCTAAACCGCTGTCGTACCCTCAACTGGACCCGAAACCGTCCCCGTCCCCTAACCCTAACCCTAGCCCGAACCCTAACCCTAACCTTCCCCGAAGCCTTCCCCTCACCCGTCCCCTAATCCTAACCCGTAGGCTCACACTAAACCACGCCCTCACACGTACGCTACCCCTAAACCATTGTCGTACCCTCACCTGGACCCTAAACCGTCCCCGTCCCCTAACCCTAACCCTAGCCCGAACCCTAACCCTAACCCTTCCCCAAAGGCTTCCCCTCACACATCCCCTAATCCTAACCGGTACGCTCACACTAACCCGTGCCCTCACACGTACGCTCCCCCTATAGCGTTGTCGTACCCTCACCTGGACCCTAAACAGTCCCCATCCCCTAACCCTAACCCTAGCCAGAACCCTAACCCTAACATTTCCCCAAAACCATCCCCTAAACTGTCCCCTAATCCTAACCCGTACGCTCACACTAACCCGCGCCCTCACACGTACCCTCCCCCTAAACCGTTGTCGTACCCTCACCTGGACCCTAAACCGTCCCTGTCCCCTAACCCTAACCCTAACCAGAACCCTATCACTAACCCTTCCCTGAAGCCTTCCCCTCACCCGTCCCCTAATCCTAACCCGTTCGCTCACACTAACACGCGCCCGCACACGTATGCTCCCCCTAAACCGTTGTCGTACCCTCACCTGGACCCTAAACCGTCCCCGTTCCCTAACCCTAACCCTAGCCCGAACCCTAACCCTAACCCTTCCCCGAAGCCTTCCCCTCTCCCGTCTCCTAATCCTAACCCGTACGCTCACATAACCCACGCCCTCACACGTACGCTCCCCCTAAACCGTTGTCGTACCTTCACCTGGACCCTAAACCGTCCCCGTCCCCTAACCTTAACCCTAGCCCGAACCCTAACACTAACACTTCCCCGAAGCCTTCCCCTCACCAGTCCCCTAATCCTAACCCGTACGCTCACACTAACCCGCGCCCTCACACGTACGCTCCCCCTAAACCGTTGTCGTACCCTCACCTGGACCCTAAACCGTCCCCGTCCCCTAACCCTAACCCTAGCCCAAACCCTATCCATAACCCTTTTCCGAAGCCTTCCCCTCACCCGTCCCCTAATCCTAACGCGTACGCTCACACTAACCCGTGCCCTCACACGTACACTCCCCCTAAACCGCTGTCGTACCCTCAACTGGACCCGAAACCGTCCCCGTCCCCTAACCCTAACCCTAGCCCGAACCCTAACCCTAACCCTTCCCCGAAGCCTTCCCCTCACCCGTCCCCTAATCCTAACCCGTACGCTCACACTAATCCACGCCCTCACACGTACGCTCCCCCTAAACCGTTGTCGTACCCTCACCTGGACCCTAAACCGTCCCCGTCCCCTAACCCTAACCCTAGCCCGAACCCTAACCCTAACCCTTCCCCGAAGCCTTCCCCTCACCCGTCCCCTAATCCTAACACGTATGCTCACACTAACCCGCGCCCTCACACGTACGCTCCCCCTAAATCGTTGTCGTACCCTCACCTGGACCCTAAAACGCCCCCGTCCCCTAACCCTAACACTAGCCCGAACCCTAACCCTAACCCTTCCCCGAAGCCTTCCCCTCAACCGTCCCTAATCCTAACTCGTACGCTCACACTATCCAGCCCGCTCACACGTACGCTCCCCCTAAACCGTTGTCGTACCCTCACCTGGACCCTAAACCGTCCCCGTCCCCTAACCCTAACCCTAGACAGAACCCTAACACTAACCCTTCCCCGAAGCCTTCCCATCACCCGTCCCCTAATCCTAACCCGTACGCTCACACTAACACGCACCCTCACACATACGCTCCCCCTAAAGTGTTGTCTTACCCTCACCTGGACTTTAAACCGTCCCCGTCCCCTAACCCTAACCCTAGGCCGAACCCTAAACCTAACCCTTCCCCGAAGCCTTCTCCTCACCCGTCGCCTAATCCTAACCCGTACGCTCACACTAACCCGCGCCCTCACACGTACGCTCCCCCTAAACCGTTGTCATACACTCACCTGGACCCTAAACCGTCCCCGTCCCCTAACCCTATCCCTAGCCCGAACCCTAACCCTAACCCTTCCCCAAAGCCTTCCCCTCACCCGTCCCCTAATCCTAACCCGTATGCTCACACTAACCCTCGCCCTCACACATACGCTCCCCCTAAATCGTTGTCGTACCCTCACCTGGACCCTAAAACGTCCCCGTCCCCTAAACCTAACCCTAGCCCGAACCCTAACCCTAACCCTACCCCGAAGCCTTCCCCTCACCCGTCCCCTAATCCTAACCCGTACGCTCACACTATCCAGCCCGCTCACTCGTACGCTGCCCCTAAACCATTGTCGTACCCTCACCTGGATACTAAACCGTCCCTATCCACTAACCCTAACCCTAGCCCGAACCCTAACCCTAACCCTTCCCCGAAGCCTTCCCCTCACCCGTCCCCTAATCCTAACCCGTACGCTCACACTAACCTGCGCCCTCACACGTACGCTCCCCCTAAACCGTTGTCGTACCCTCACCTGGACCCTAAATGTTGCCCGACCCCTAACCCAAACCCTAGCCGGAACCCTAACCCTAAACCTTCCCCGAAGCCTTCCCCTCACCCGTCCCCTAATCCTAACCCGTACGCTCACACTAACCTGCGCCCTCACATGTACGCACCCCCAAAACAGTTGTCGTACCCTCACCTGGATCCTAAACCGTCCCCGTCCCCTAACCCTAACTCTAGCCCGAACCCTAACCCTAACCCTTCTCCGAAGCGTTCCCCTCACCCGTCCCCTAATCCTAACCCGTATGCTCACACTAACCCACGCCCTCACACGTACGCTCTCCCTAAACCGTCGTCGTACTCTCACATGGAACCTAAACTGTCCCCGTCCCCTAACCCTAACCCTAGCCCGAACCCTAAACCTAAACCTTCCCCGAAGCCTTCCCCTCACCCGTCCCCTAATCCTAACCTGTACGCTCACACTAACCCGTGCCCTCACACGTACGCTCCCCCTAAACCGTTGGCATACCCTCAACTGGACCTTAAACCATCCCCGTCCCCTAACACTAACCCTCGCCCGAACCCTTACCCTAACCCTTCCCTGAAGCCTTCCCCTCACCCGTCCCCTAATCCTAACCCGTACGCTCACACTAACCAGCCCGCTCACACTTACGCTGCCCCTAAACCGTTGTCGTACCCTCACCTGGACCCTAAACCGTCCCCATCCCCTAACCCTAACCCTACCCAAACCCTAACCCTAACCATAACCCTAACCCTAACCCTAACACTAACCCTAACCCTAACCCATCCCCTAATCCTAACACATATGCTCACACTAACCCGCGCCCTCACACGTATGCTCCCCCTAATGTGTTGCCTTACACTCACCTGGACCGTAAACCGTCCCCGTCCCCTTAACCCTAACCCTAGGCCGAACACTAACCCTAACACTTCCCCGAAGCCTTCCCCTCACCCGTCCCGTAATCCTAACCCGTACGCTCACACTAACCCACGCTCTCACACGTACGCTCCCCCTAAACCGTTGTCATACCCTCACCTGGACCCTATACCGTCCCCGTCCCCTAACCCTAACCCTAGCCCTAACCCTAACCCTAACCCTTCCCCGAAGCCTTCACGTCACCCATCACCTAATCCTAACCCGTACCATCACACTACGCACGCCCTCACACATTCGCTCCACCTAAACCATTGTCGTACCCTCACCTGGACCCTAAATCGTCCCCATCCCCTAACCCTAACCCTAGCCAGAAACCTAACACTAACCTTTCCCCAAAGCCTTCCCCTAACCCGTCCCCTAACCCTAACCCGTACGCTCACACTAAACCGTGCCCTCACACGTACGCTCCCCCTAAACCGCTGTCGTACCCTCAAATGGACCCGAAAACGTCCCCGTCCCCTAACCCTAACCCTATCCCGAACCGTAACCCTAACACTTCCCCGAAGCCTTTCCCTCACCCGTCCCCTAATCCTAACCCGTACGCTCACACTAACCCACGCCCTCACACGTACGCTCCCCCTAAACCGTTGTCGTACCCTCAACTGGACCCTAAACCCTCCCCGTCCCCTAACCCTAACCCTAGCCCGAACCCTAACCCTAACGCTTCCCCGAAGCCTTCCCCTCAGCCGTCCACTAATCCTAACCCGTACGCTCACACTAACCCGCGCCCTCACACGTACACTCCCCCTAAACCGTTGTCGTACCCTCACCTGGACCCTAAACCGTCCTCGTCCCCAAACCCTAACCCTAGCCCGAACCCTAACCCTAACCCTTCCCCGAAGCCTTCCCCTCACACGTCCCCTAATCCTAACCCGTACGCTCACACTAACACGCGCCCTCACACGTACGCTCCCCCTAAAGTTTTGTCTTACCCTCACCTGGACCTTAAACCGTCCCCGTCCCCTAACCCTAACCCTAGGCCGAACACTAAACCTAACCCTTTCCCGAAGCCTTCCCCTCAACCGTCCACTAATCCTAACCAGTACGCTCACACTAACCCGCGCCCTCACACGTACGCTCCCCCTAAATCGTTGTCGTACCCTCACCTGGACCCTAAAACGTCCCCGTCCCCTAAACCTAACCCTAGCCCGAACCCTAAACCTAACCCTTCCCCGAAGCCTTCCCCTCACCCGTCCCCTAATCCTAACCCGTACGCTCACACTATCCATCCTGCTCACTCGTATGCTGCCCCTAAACCGTTGTCGTACCCTCACCTGGATCCTAAACCGTCCCTATCCACTAACCCTAACCCTAGCCCGAACCCTAACCCTAACCCTTCCCCGAAGCCTTCCCCTCACCCGTCCCCTAATCCTAACACGTACGCTCACACTAACCTGCGCCCTCACACGTACGCTCCCCCTAAACCGTTGTCGTACCCTCACCTGGACCCTAAATGTTCCCCGAACCCTAACCCAAACCCCAGCCCGAACCCTATCCCTAACCCTTCCCCGAAGCCTTCACCTCACCCGTCCCCTAATCCTAACCCGTACGCTCACACTAACCTGCGCCCTCACACGTACGCACCCCCAAAACAGTTGTCGTACCCTCACCTGGACCCTAAACCGTCCCCGTCCCCTAACCCTAACCCTAGCCCGAACCCTAACCCTAAACCTTCCCCGAAGCCTTCCCCTCACCCGTCCCCTAATCCTAACCTGTACGCTCACACTAACCCGCGCCCTCACACGTACGCTCCCACTAAACCGTTGGCATACTCTCACCTGGACCTTAAACCATCCCCGTCCCCTAACACTAACCCTAGCCAGAACCCTTACCCTAACCCTTCCCTGAAGCCTTCCCCTCACCCGTTCCCTAATCCTAACCCGTACGCTCACACTAACCAGCCCGCTCACACTTACGCTGCCCCTAAACCGTTGTCGTACCCTCACCTGGACCCTAAACCGTCCCCATCCCCTAACCCTAACCCTACCCAAACCCTAACCCTAACCCGTCCCCGAAGCCTTCCACTCACCCATTCCCTAATCCTAACACGTACGCTCACACTAACCCGCGCCCTCACACGTACGCTCCCCCTAAACCGTGGTCGTACCCTCACCTGGACCCTAAACCGTCCCCGTACCCTGACCCTAACCCTAGCCCGAACCCTAACCCTAACCTTTCCCCGAAGCATTCCCCTCAACCTCCCCTAATCCTAACCCGTACGCTGACACTAACCCACGCGCTCACACGTACGCTCCCCCTCAACCGTTGTCGTACCCTCACCTGGACCCTAAACCGTCTCCGTCCCCTAACCCTAACCTGAGCCCGAACACTAACCCTAACACTTCCCCGAAGCCTTCCCCTCACCCATCCCCTAATCCTAAACCGTACGCTCACACTTTCCCACGCCCTCACACGAACGGTCCCCCTAAACCGTTGTCGTACCCTCACCTGGACCCTAAACCGTCCCCGTCCCCTAAACCTAACACTAGCCGAACCCTAAACCTAACCCTTCCCCAAAGCCTTCCCCTCACCCGTCCCCTAATCCTAACGCGTATGCTCACATAACCCACGCCCTCACACGTATGCTCCCCCTAAACCGTTGTGGTACCCTCACCTGGATCCTAAACCGTCCCCGTCTCCTAACCCTAACCCTAGCCCGAACCCTAACCCTAACCCTTCCCCGAAGCCTTCCCCTCACACGTCCCCTAATCCTAAGCCATACGCTCACACTAACCCGCGCCCTCACATGAACGCTCCCCCGAAACCGCTGTCGTACTCTCACCTGGACCCGAAACCGTCCCCGTCCGCTAACCCTAACACTAGCCCAAACCATATCTATAACCCATTTCCGAAGCCTTCCCATCACCCGTCCCCTAATCCTAACCCGTACGCTCACACTAACCCATGCCCTCACACGTACGCTCCCCCTAAACCGCTGTCGTACCCTCAACTGGACCCAAAACCGTCCCCGTCCCCTAACCCTAACCCTAGTCCGAACCCTAACCCTAACCCTTCCCCGAAGCCTTCCCCTCAACCGTCCCCTAATCCTAACCCGTAAGCTCACACTAACCCGCGCCCTCACACGTACACACCCCTAAACCGTTGTCGTACCCTCACCTGGACCCTAAACCGTCCCCTAACCCTAACCCTAACCCTAGCCCGAACCATAACCCTGAACCTTCCCCGAAGCCTTCCCCTCACCCGTCCACTAATCCTAACCCGTACGCTCACACTAACCCACGCCCTCACACGTACGCTCCCCCTAAAGCGTTCTCGTACCCTCACCTGGACCCTAAACCGTCCCCGTCCCCTAACGGTAACCCTAGCCCGAACCCTAATCGTAACACTTCTCCGAAGCCTTCCCCTCACCCGTCCACTAATCCTAACCCGTACGCTCACACAAACCCGCGCCCTCACACGTACGCTGCCCCTAAACCGTTGTCGTACCCTCACTTGGACCCTAAAACGTCCCCGTCCCCTAACCCTAACCCTAGCCCGAACCGTAAACCTAACCCTTCCCCAAAGCCTTCCCTTAACTCGTCCCATAATCCTAACCCGTACGCTCACACTAACCCGCGCCCTCACACGTACGCTCCCCCTAAACCGTTGTCGTACCCTCACCTGGACCCTAAACCGTCCCCGTCCCCTAACCCTAACCCTAGCCCGAACCCTAAAGCTAACACTTCCCTGAAGCCTTCCCCTCACCCGTCCCCTAATCCTAACCAGTACGCTCACACTAACCGGCGCCCTCACACGTACGATCCCCCTAAAATGTTGCGTACCCTCACCTGGACCCTAAAACGTCCCTGTCCCCTAACCCTAACCCTAGACCGAACCCTAACCCTAACACTTCCCCGAAGCCTTCTCCTCACCCGTCGCCTAATCCTAACCCGTACGCTCACACTAACCCGCGCCCTCACACGTACGCTCCCCCTAAACCGTTGTCGTACCCTCACCTGGACCCTAAACCGTCCCCGTCCCCTAACCCTATCCCTAGCCCGAACCCTAACCCTAACCCTTCCCCAAAGCCTTCCCCTAATCCGTCCCCTAATCGTAACCCGTATGCTCACACTAACCCGCGCCCTCACACGTACGCTCCCCCTAAATCGTTGTCGTACCCTCACCTGGACCCTAAAATGTCCCCGTCCCCTAACCCTAACCCAAGCCCGAACCCTAACCCTAACCCTTCCCCGAAGCCTTCCCCTCACCCGTCCCCTAATCCTAACCCGTACGCTCACACTATCCAGCCCGCTCACACGTACGCTGCTCCTAAACCGTTTTCGTACCCTCACCTGGACCCTAAACCGTCCCTATCCACTAACCCTAACCCTAGCCCGAACCCTAACCCTAACCCTTCCCCGAAGCCTTCCCCTCACCTGTCCCCTAATCCTAACCCGTACGCTCACACTAACCTGCGCCCTCACACGTACACTCCCCCTAAACCGTTGTCGTACCCTCACCTGGAACCTAAATGTTCCCCGACCCCTAACCCAAACCCTAGCCCGAACCCTAACCCTAACCCTTCCCCGAAGCCTTCCCCTCACCCGTCCCCTAATCCTAACCCGTACGCTCACACTAACCTGCACCCTCACACGTACGCACCCGCAAAACAGTTGTTGTACCCTAACCTGGACCCTAAACCGTCCCCGTCCCCTAACCCTAACCCTAGCCCGAACCCTAACCCTAACCCTTCTCGGAAGCCTTCCCCTCACCCGTCCCCTAATCCTAACCCGTATGCTCACACTAACCCACGCCCTCACACGTACGCTCTCCCTAAACCGTCGTCGTACTCTCACATGGACCCTAAACCGTCCCCGTCCCCTAACCCTAACCCTAGCCCGAACCCCAAACCTAACCCTTCCCCGAAGCCTTCCCCTCACCCGTCCCCTAATCCTAACCTGTACGCTCACACTAACCCGCGCCCTCACACATACGCTCCCCCTAAACCGTTGGCATACCCTCACCTGGACCTTAAACCAACCCCGTCCCCTAACCCTAACCCTAGCCCAAACCCTTACCCTAACCCTTCCCTGAACCCTTCCCCTCACCCGTCCCCTAATCCTAACCCGTACGCTCACACTAACCAGCCCGCTCACACGTACGCTGCCCCTAAACGGTTGTCGTACCCTCACCTGGACCCTAAACCGTCCCCATCCCCTATCCCTAACCCTACCCAAACCCTAACCCTAACCCGTCCCCGAAGCCTTCCCCTCACCCATTCCCTAATCCTAACACGTATGCTCACACTAACCCGCGCCCTCACACGTACGCTCCCCCTAAACCGTGGTCGTACCCTCACCTGGACCCTAAACCGTCCCCGTACCCTAACCCTAACCCTAGCCCGAACCCTAACCCTAACCTTTCCCCGAAGCATTCCCCTCAACCGTCCCCTAATCCTAACCCGTACGCTAACACTAACCCACGCGCTCACACGTACGCTCCCCCTCAACCGTTGTCGTACCCTCACCTGGACCCTAAACCGTCTCCGTCCCCTAACCCTAACCTTAGCCCGAACACTAACCCTAACACTTCCCCGAAGCCTTCCCCTCACCCATCCCCTAATCCTAACCCGTACGCTCACACTAACCCGCGCCCTCACACGAACGGTCCCCCTAAACCGTTGTCGTACCCTCACCTGGACCCTAAACCGTCCCCGTCCCCTAAACCTAACCCGAGCCGAACCCTAACCCTAACCCTTCCCCGAAGCCTTCCCCTCACCCGTCCCTAATCCTAACCCGTACGCTCACACTAACACGCGCCCTCACACGTACGCTCCCCCTAAACCGTTGTCGTACTCTCACCTGGACCCTAAACCGTCCCTGCCTCCTAACCCTAACTCTAGCCCGAACCCTAACCATAAAACTTCCCTGAAGCCTTCCCCTCACCCGTCCCCTAATCCTAACCCGTACGCTCACACTAACACGCGCCCTCACACGTACGCTCCCCCTAAAGCGTTGTCTTACCCTTACCTGGACCCTAAACCGTCCCCGTCACCTAACCCTAACCCTAGCCCGAACCCTAAACCTAACCCTTCCCCAAAGCCTTCCCCTAACTCGTCCCCTAATCCTAACCCGTACGCTCACACTAACCCGCACCCTCACACGTATGGTCCCCCTAAACCGTTGTCGTACCCTCACCTGGACCCTAAACCGTCCCCGTCCCCTAACCCTAACCCTAGACCGAAACCTAACCCTAACACTTCCCCGAAGACTTCCCCTCACCCGTCCACTAATCCTAACCCGTACGCTCACACTAACCCACGCCCTCACACGTACGCTCCCCCTAAACCATTGTCGTACCCTCACCTGGATCCTAAACCGTCCCCGTCCCCTAACCCTAACCCTAACCCGAACACTAACCCTAACCCTTCCCCGAAGCATTCACGTCACCCGTCACCTAATCCTAACCCGTACCATCACACTACGCACGCCCTCACACATTCGCTCCACCTAAACCATTGTCGTACCCTCACCTGGACCCTAAACCGTCCCCATCCCCTAACCCTAACCCTAGCCCCAACCTTAACCCTAACCCTTCCCCGAAACATTCCCCTCACCCGTCCCCTAATCCTAACCCGTACACTCACACTAACACGCGCCATCACACGTACGCTCCCCCTAAACCGTTGTCGTACCCTCACATAAACCCTAAACCGTCCCCGTCCCCTAACCCTAACCCTAGCCCTAACCCTAACCCTAACACTTCCCCGAAGCCTTCCCCTCACCCGTCCCCTAATCCTAACCCGTACGCTCACACTAACCCGCGCCCTCACAGGTAGGCTCCCCCTAAACCGCTGTCATACCCTCAATTGGACCCGAAACCATCCCCGTCCCCTAACCCTATCCCTAGCCCGAACCCTAACCCTAACACTTCCCTGAAGCCTTCCCCTCACCCGTCCCCTAATCCTAACCCGTACGGTCACACTAACCTGCGCCCTCACACGTACGCTCCCCCTAAACCGTTGTCGTACCCTCAACTTTACCCTAAACCGTCCCCGACCCCTAACCCAAACCCTAGCCCGAACCTTAACATTAACCCTTCCCCGAAGCCTTCCCCTCACACGTCCCCTAATCCTAACCCGTATGCTCACACTAACCCACGCCCTCACACGTACGCTCCCCCTAAACCGTGGTCGTACCCTCACCTGGACCCTAAACCGTCCCCGTACCCTAACCCTAACACTAGCCCGAACCCTAACCCTAACCTTTCCCCGAAGCATTCCCCTCAACCGTCCCCTAATCCTAACCCGTACGCTGACACTAACCCACGCGCTCACACGTACGCTCCCCCTCCACCGTTGTCATACCCTCAGCTGGACCCTAAACCGTTTCCGTCCCCTAAACCTAACACTAGCCCGAACACTAACCCTAACACTTCCCCGAAGCCTTCCCCTCACCCATCCCCTAATCCTAACCCGTACGCTCACACTAACCCGCGCCCTCTCACGAACGGTCCCCCTAAACCGTTGTCGTACCCTCACCTGGACCCTAAACCGTCCCCGTCCCCATCCCTAACCCTAGCCCGTACCCTAACCTTAACCCTTCCCGGAAGCCTTCCCCTCACCCGTCCCATAATCCTAAGCCGTACGCTCAGAGTAACCCGCGCACTCACATGTACACTCCCCCTAAACCGCTGTCGTACTCTCACCTGGACCCGAAACCGTCCCCGTCTCCTAACCCTAACCCTAGCCCAAACCCTATCTATAACCCTTTTCCGAAGCCTTCCCCTCACCCGTCCCCTAATCCTAACCCGTACGCTCACACTAACCCGTGCCCTCACATGTACGCTCCCCCTAAACCGCTGTCGTACCCTCAACTGGACCCGAAACCGTCCCCGTCCCCTAACCCTAACCCTAGCCCGAACCCTAACCCTAACCTTCCCCGAAGCCTTCCCCTCACCCGTCCCCTAATCCTAACCCGTACTCTCACACTATCCAGCCCGCTCACACGTACGCTGCCCCTAAACCGTTGTCCTACCCTCACCTGGACCCTAAAACGTCCCCGTCCCCTACACCTAACCCTAGCCCGAACCCTAACCCTAACCCTTCCCCGAAGCCTTCCCCTCACCCGTCCCCTAAAACTAACCCGTAAGCTCACACTATCCAGCCCGCTCACACGTAGGCTGCCCTTAAACTGTTGTCGTACCCTCACCTGGACCCTAAACCATCCCCATCACCTAACCCTAACCCTAGCCCGAACCCTAACCCTAACCCTTCCCCGAAGCCTTCCCCTCACCCGTCCCCTAATCCTAACCTGTACGCTCACACTAACCTGCGCCCTCACTCGTACGCACCCCCTAAACCGTTGTCGTACCCTCACCTGGACCCTAAATGGTCCCCGACCCCTAACCCAAACCCTAGCCCGAACACTAACCCTAACACTTCCCCGAAGCCTTCCCCTCACCCGTCCCCTAATCCTAACCCGTATGCTCACACTAACCCACGCCCTCACTCGTACGCTCTCCCTAAACCATCGTCGTACCCTCACATGGACCCTAAACCGTCCCCGTCCCCTATCCCTAACCATAGCCCGAACCGTAACCCTAACCCTTCCCCGAAGCCTTCCCCTCACCCGTCCCCTAATCCTAACCCGTACGCTCACACTAACATGCGCCCTCACACGTACGCTCCCCCTAAACCGTTGGCATACACTCACCTGGGCCTTAAACTATCCCCGTCCCCTAACCCTAACCCTAGCCCGAACCCTTACCCTAACCCTTCCCCGAAGCCATCCCCTCACCCGTCACCTAATCCTAAACCTTACGCTGACACTAACCAGCCCGCTCACACGTACGCTACCCCTAAACCGTTGTCGAACCCTCACCTGAACCCTAAACCGTCCCCGTACCCTAACCCTAACCCTGGCCCGAAACCTAACCCCAACCTTTCCCAGAAGCATTCCCCTCAACCGTCCACTAATCCTAACGCGTACGCTGACACTAACCCACGCGCTCACACGTACGCTCCACCTCAACCGTTGTCGTACCCTCACCTGGACCCTAAACCGTCTCCGTCCCCTAACCCTAACCCTAGCCCGAACACTAACTCTAACACTTCCCCGAAGCCTTCCCCTCAGCCATCCCCTAATCCTAACCCGTACGCTCACACTAACCCGCGCCCTCACACGAACGGTCCCCCTAAACAGTTGTCTTACCCTCACCTGGACCCTAAACCATCCCCGTCCCCTAACCCTAACCCTAGGCCGAACCCTAACCCTAACCCTTCCCCAAAGCCTTCCCCTAACTCGTCCCCTAATCCTAACCCGTACGCTCACACTAACCCGCACCCTCACACGTATGGTCCCCCTAAACCGTTGTCGTACCCTCACCTGGACCCTAAACCGTCCCCGTCCCCTAACCCTAACCCTAGACCGAAACCTAACCCTAACACTTCCCCGAAGACTTCCCCTCACCCGTCCACTAATCCTAACCCGTACGCTCACACTAACCCACGCCCTCACACGTACGCTCCCCCTAAACCGTTGTCGTACCCTCACCTGGATCCTAAACCGTCCCCGTCCCCTAACCCTAACCCTAACCCGAACACTAACCCTAACCCTTCCCCGAAGCATTCACGTCACCCGTCACCTAATCCTAACCCGTACCATCACACTACGCACGCCCTCACACATTCGCTCCACCTAAACCATTGTCGTACCCTCACCTGGACCCTAAACCGTCCCCGTCCCCTAACCCTAACCCTAGCCCCAACCTTAACCCTAACCCTTCCCCGAAGCATTCCCCTCACCCGTCCCCTAATCCTAACCCGTACACTCACACTAACACGCGCCATCACACGTACGCTCCCCCTAAACCGTTGTCGTACCCTCACATAAACCCTAAACCGTCCCCGTCCCCTAACCCTAACCCTAGCCCTAACCCTAACCCTAACACTTCCCCGAAGCCTTCCCCTCACCCGTCCCCTAATCCTAACCCGTACGCTCACACTAACCCGCGCCCTCACAGGTACGCTCCCCCTAAACCGCTGTCATACCCTCAATTGGACCCGAAACCATCCCCGTCCCCTAACCCTAACCCTAGCCCGAACCTTAACCCTAACACTTCCCTGAAGCCTTCCCCTCACCCGTCCCCTAATCCTAACCCGTACGGTCACACTAACCTGCGCCCTCACACGTACGCTCCCCCTAAACCGTTGTCGTACCCTCAACTTTACCCTAAACCGTCCCCGACCCCTAACCCAAACCCTAGCCCGAACCTTAACATTAACCCTTCCCCGAAGCCTTCCCCTCACACGTCCCCTAATCCTAACCCGTACGCTCACATAACCCACGCCCTCACACGTACGCTCCCCCTAAACCGTTGTCGTACCCTCACCTGGACCCTAAACCGTCCCCGTCCCCTAACCTTAACCCTAGCCCGAACCCTAACACTAACACTTCCCCGAAGCCTTCCCCTCACCAGTCCCCTAATCCTAACCCGTACGCTCACACTAACCCGCGCCCTCACACGTACGCTCCCCCTAAACCGTTGTCGTACCCTCACCTGGACCCTAAACCGTCCCCGTCCCCTAACCCTAACCCTAGCCCAAACCCTATCCATAACCCTTTTCCGAAGCCTTCCCCTCACCCGTCCCCTAATCCTAACGCGTACGCTCACACTAACCCGTGCCCTCACACGTACACTCCCCCTAAACCGCTGTCGTACCCTCAACTGGACCCGAAACCGTCCCCGTCCCCTAACCCTAACCCTAGCCCGAACCCTAACCCTAACCCTTCCCCGAAGCCTTCCCCTCACCCGTCCCCTAATCCTAACCCGTACGCTCACACTAATCCACGCCCTCACACGTACGCTCCCCCTAAACCGTTGTCGTACCCTCACCTGGACCCTAAACCGTCCCCGTCCCCTAACCCTAACCCTAGCCCGAACCCTAACCCTAACCCTTCCCCGAAGCCTTCCCCTCACCCGTCCCCTAATCCTAACACGTATGCTCACACTAACCCGCGCCCTCACACGTACGCTCCCCCTAAATCGTTGTCGTACCCTCACCTGGACCCTAAAACGCCCCCGTCCCCTAACCCTAACACTAGCCCGAACCCTAACCCTAACCCTTCCCCGAAGCCTTCCCCTCAACCGTCCCTAATCCTAACTCGTACGCTCACACTATCCAGCCCGCTCACACGTACGCTCCCCCTAAACCGTTGTCGTACCCTCACCTGGACCCTAAACCGTCCCCGTCCCCTAACCCTAACCCTAGACAGAACCCTAACACTAACCCTTCCCCGAAGCCTTCCCATCACCCGTCCCCTAATCCTAACCCGTACGCTCACACTAACACGCACCCTCACACATACGCTCCCCCTAAAGTGTTGTCTTACCCTCACCTGGACTTTAAACCGTCCCCGTCCCCTAACCCTAACCCTAGGCCGAACCCTAAACCTAACCCTTCCCCGAAGCCTTCTCCTCACCCGTCGCCTAATCCTAACCCGTACGCTCACACTAACCCGCGCCCTCACACGTACGCTCCCCCTAAACCGTTGTCATACACTCACCTGGACCCTAAACCGTCCCCGTCCCCTAACCCTATCCCTAGCCCGAACCCTAACCCTAACCCTTCCCCAAAGCCTTCCCCTCACCCGTCCCCTAATCCTAACCCGTATGCTCACACTAACCCTCGCCCTCACACATACGCTCCCCCTAAATCGTTGTCGTACCCTCACCTGGACCCTAAAACGTCCCCGTCCCCTAAACCTAACCCTAGCCCGAACCCTAACCCTAACCCTACCCCGAAGCCTTCCCCTCACCCGTCCCCTAATCCTAACCCGTACGCTCACACTATCCAGCCCGCTCACTCGTACGCTGCCCCTAAACCATTGTCGTACCCTCACCTGGATACTAAACCGTCCCTATCCACTAACCCTAACCCTAGCCCGAACCCTAACCCTAACCCTTCCCCGAAGCCTTCCCCTCACCCGTCCCCTAATCCTAACCCGTACGCTCACACTAACCTGCGCCCTCACACGTACGCTCCCCCTAAACCGTTGTCGTACCCTCACCTGGACCCTAAATGTTGCCCGACCCCTAACCCAAACCCTAGCCGGAACCCTAACCCTAAACCTTCCCCGAAGCCTTCCCCTCACCCGTCCCCTAATCCTAACCCGTACGCTCACACTAACCTGCGCCCTCACATGTACGCACCCCCAAAACAGTTGTCGTACCCTCACCTGGATCCTAAACCGTCCCCGTCCCCTAACCCTAACTCTAGCCCGAACCCTAACCCTAACCCTTCTCCGAAGCGTTCCCCTCACCCGTCCCCTAATCCTAACCCGTATGCTCACACTAACCCACGCCCTCACACGTACGCTCTCCCTAAACCGTCGTCGTACTCTCACATGGAACCTAAACTGTCCCCGTCCCCTAACCCTAACCCTAGCCCGAACCCTAAACCTAAACCTTCCCCGAAGCCTTCCCCTCACCCGTCCCCTAATCCTAACCTGTACGCTCACACTAACCCGTGCCCTCACACGTACGCTCCCCCTAAACCGTTGGCATACCCTCAACTGGACCTTAAACCATCCCCGTCCCCTAACACTAACCCTCGCCCGAACCCTTACCCTAACCCTTCCCTGAAGCCTTCCCCTCACCCGTCCCCTAATCCTAACCCGTACGCTCACACTAACCAGCCCGCTCACACTTACGCTGCCCCTAAACCGTTGTCGTACCCTCACCTGGACCCTAAACCGTCCCCATCCCCTAACCCTAACCCTACCCAAACCCTAACCCTAACCATAACCCTAACCCTAACCCTAACACTAACCCTAACCCTAACCCATCCCCTAATCCTAACACATATGCTCACACTAACCCGCGCCCTCACACGTATGCTCCCCCTAATGTGTTGCCTTACACTCACCTGGACCGTAAACCGTCCCCGTCCCCTTAACCCTAACCCTAGGCCGAACACTAACCCTAACACTTCCCCGAAGCCTTCCCCTCACCCGTCCCGTAATCCTAACCCGTACGCTCACACTAACCCACGCTCTCACACGTACGCTCCCCCTAAACCGTTGTCATACCCTCACCTGGACCCTATACCGTCCCCGTCCCCTAACCCTAACCCTAGCCCTAACCCTAACCCTAACCCTTCCCCGAAGCCTTCACGTCACCCATCACCTAATCCTAACCCGTACCATCACACTACGCACGCCCTCACACATTCGCTCCACCTAAACCATTGTCGTACCCTCACCTGGACCCTAAATCGTCCCCATCCCCTAACCCTAACCCTAGCCAGAAACCTAACACTAACCTTTCCCCAAAGCCTTCCCCTAACCCGTCCCCTAACCCTAACCCGTACGCTCACACTAAACCGTGCCCTCACACGTACGCTCCCCCTAAACCGCTGTCGTACCCTCAAATGGACCCGAAAACGTCCCCGTCCCCTAACCCTAACCCTATCCCGAACCGTAACCCTAACACTTCCCCGAAGCCTTTCCCTCACCCGTCCCCTAATCCTAACCCGTACGCTCACACTAACCCACGCCCTCACACGTACGCTCCCCCTAAACCGTTGTCGTACCCTCAACTGGACCCTAAACCCTCCCCGTCCCCTAACCCTAACCCTAGCCCGAACCCTAACCCTAACGCTTCCCCGAAGCCTTCCCCTCAGCCGTCCACTAATCCTAACCCGTACGCTCACACTAACCCGCGCCCTCACACGTACACTCCCCCTAAACCGTTGTCGTACCCTCACCTGGACCCTAAACCGTCCTCGTCCCCAAACCCTAACCCTAGCCCGAACCCTAACCCTAACCCTTCCCCGAAGCCTTCCCCTCACACGTCCCCTAATCCTAACCCGTACGCTCACACTAACACGCGCCCTCACACGTACGCTCCCCCTAAAGTTTTGTCTTACCCTCACCTGGACCTTAAACCGTCCCCGTCCCCTAACCCTAACCCTAGGCCGAACACTAAACCTAACCCTTTCCCGAAGCCTTCCCCTCAACCGTCCACTAATCCTAACCAGTACGCTCACACTAACCCGCGCCCTCACACGTACGCTCCCCCTAAATCGTTGTCGTACCCTCACCTGGACCCTAAAACGTCCCCGTCCCCTAAACCTAACCCTAGCCCGAACCCTAAACCTAACCCTTCCCCGAAGCCTTCCCCTCACCCGTCCCCTAATCCTAACCCGTACGCTCACACTATCCATCCTGCTCACTCGTATGCTGCCCCTAAACCGTTGTCGTACCCTCACCTGGATCCTAAACCGTCCCTATCCACTAACCCTAACCCTAGCCCGAACCCTAACCCTAACCCTTCCCCGAAGCCTTCCCCTCACCCGTCCCCTAATCCTAACACGTACGCTCACACTAACCTGCGCCCTCACACGTACGCTCCCCCTAAACCGTTGTCGTACCCTCACCTGGACCCTAAATGTTCCCCGAACCCTAACCCAAACCCCAGCCCGAACCCTATCCCTAACCCTTCCCCGAAGCCTTCACCTCACCCGTCCCCTAATCCTAACCCGTACGCTCACACTAACCTGCGCCCTCACACGTACGCACCCCCAAAACAGTTGTCGTACCCTCACCTGGACCCTAAACCGTCCCCGTCCCCTAACCCTAACCCTAGCCCGAACCCTAACCCTAAACCTTCCCCGAAGCCTTCCCCTCACCCGTCCCCTAATCCTAACCTGTACGCTCACACTAACCCGCGCCCTCACACGTACGCTCCCACTAAACCGTTGGCATACTCTCACCTGGACCTTAAACCATCCCCGTCCCCTAACACTAACCCTAGCCAGAACCCTTACCCTAACCCTTCCCTGAAGCCTTCCCCTCACCCGTTCCCTAATCCTAACCCGTACGCTCACACTAACCAGCCCGCTCACACTTACGCTGCCCCTAAACCGTTGTCGTACCCTCACCTGGACCCTAAACCGTCCCCATCCCCTAACCCTAACCCTACCCAAACCCTAACCCTAACCCGTCCCCGAAGCCTTCCACTCACCCATTCCCTAATCCTAACACGTACGCTCACACTAACCCGCGCCCTCACACGTACGCTCCCCCTAAACCGTGGTCGTACCCTCACCTGGACCCTAAACCGTCCCCGTACCCTGACCCTAACCCTAGCCCGAACCCTAACCCTAACCTTTCCCCGAAGCATTCCCCTCAACCTCCCCTAATCCTAACCCGTACGCTGACACTAACCCACGCGCTCACACGTACGCTCCCCCTCAACCGTTGTCGTACCCTCACCTGGACCCTAAACCGTCTCCGTCCCCTAACCCTAACCTGAGCCCGAACACTAACCCTAACACTTCCCCGAAGCCTTCCCCTCACCCATCCCCTAATCCTAAACCGTACGCTCACACTTTCCCACGCCCTCACACGAACGGTCCCCCTAAACCGTTGTCGTACCCTCACCTGGACCCTAAACCGTCCCCGTCCCCTAAACCTAACACTAGCCGAACCCTAAACCTAACCCTTCCCCAAAGCCTTCCCCTCACCCGTCCCCTAATCCTAACGCGTATGCTCACATAACCCACGCCCTCACACGTATGCTCCCCCTAAACCGTTGTGGTACCCTCACCTGGATCCTAAACCGTCCCCGTCTCCTAACCCTAACCCTAGCCCGAACCCTAACCCTAACCCTTCCCCGAAGCCTTCCCCTCACACGTCCCCTAATCCTAAGCCATACGCTCACACTAACCCGCGCCCTCACATGAACGCTCCCCCGAAACCGCTGTCGTACTCTCACCTGGACCCGAAACCGTCCCCGTCCGCTAACCCTAACACTAGCCCAAACCATATCTATAACCCATTTCCGAAGCCTTCCCATCACCCGTCCCCTAATCCTAACCCGTACGCTCACACTAACCCATGCCCTCACACGTACGCTCCCCCTAAACCGCTGTCGTACCCTCAACTGGACCCAAAACCGTCCCCGTCCCCTAACCCTAACCCTAGTCCGAACCCTAACCCTAACCCTTCCCCGAAGCCTTCCCCTCAACCGTCCCCTAATCCTAACCCGTAAGCTCACACTAACCCGCGCCCTCACACGTACACACCCCTAAACCGTTGTCGTACCCTCACCTGGACCCTAAACCGTCCCCTAACCCTAACCCTAACCCTAGCCCGAACCATAACCCTGAACCTTCCCCGAAGCCTTCCCCTCACCCGTCCACTAATCCTAACCCGTACGCTCACACTAACCCACGCCCTCACACGTACGCTCCCCCTAAAGCGTTCTCGTACCCTCACCTGGACCCTAAACCGTCCCCGTCCCCTAACGGTAACCCTAGCCCGAACCCTAATCGTAACACTTCTCCGAAGCCTTCCCCTCACCCGTCCACTAATCCTAACCCGTACGCTCACACAAACCCGCGCCCTCACACGTACGCTGCCCCTAAACCGTTGTCGTACCCTCACTTGGACCCTAAAACGTCCCCGTCCCCTAACCCTAACCCTAGCCCGAACCGTAAACCTAACCCTTCCCCAAAGCCTTCCCTTAACTCGTCCCATAATCCTAACCCGTACGCTCACACTAACCCGCGCCCTCACACGTACGCTCCCCCTAAACCGTTGTCGTACCCTCACCTGGACCCTAAACCGTCCCCGTCCCCTAACCCTAACCCTAGCCCGAACCCTAAAGCTAACACTTCCCTGAAGCCTTCCCCTCACCCGTCCCCTAATCCTAACCAGTACGCTCACACTAACCGGCGCCCTCACACGTACGATCCCCCTAAAATGTTGCGTACCCTCACCTGGACCCTAAAACGTCCCTGTCCCCTAACCCTAACCCTAGACCGAACCCTAACCCTAACACTTCCCCGAAGCCTTCTCCTCACCCGTCGCCTAATCCTAACCCGTACGCTCACACTAACCCGCGCCCTCACACGTACGCTCCCCCTAAACCGTTGTCGTACCCTCACCTGGACCCTAAACCGTCCCCGTCCCCTAACCCTATCCCTAGCCCGAACCCTAACCCTAACCCTTCCCCAAAGCCTTCCCCTAATCCGTCCCCTAATCGTAACCCGTATGCTCACACTAACCCGCGCCCTCACACGTACGCTCCCCCTAAATCGTTGTCGTACCCTCACCTGGACCCTAAAATGTCCCCGTCCCCTAACCCTAACCCAAGCCCGAACCCTAACCCTAACCCTTCCCCGAAGCCTTCCCCTCACCCGTCCCCTAATCCTAACCCGTACGCTCACACTATCCAGCCCGCTCACACGTACGCTGCTCCTAAACCGTTTTCGTACCCTCACCTGGACCCTAAACCGTCCCTATCCACTAACCCTAACCCTAGCCCGAACCCTAACCCTAACCCTTCCCCGAAGCCTTCCCCTCACCTGTCCCCTAATCCTAACCCGTACGCTCACACTAACCTGCGCCCTCACACGTACACTCCCCCTAAACCGTTGTCGTACCCTCACCTGGAACCTAAATGTTCCCCGACCCCTAACCCAAACCCTAGCCCGAACCCTAACCCTAACCCTTCCCCGAAGCCTTCCCCTCACCCGTCCCCTAATCCTAACCCGTACGCTCACACTAACCTGCACCCTCACACGTACGCACCCGCAAAACAGTTGTTGTACCCTAACCTGGACCCTAAACCGTCCCCGTCCCCTAACCCTAACCCTAGCCCGAACCCTAACCCTAACCCTTCTCGGAAGCCTTCCCCTCACCCGTCCCCTAATCCTAACCCGTATGCTCACACTAACCCACGCCCTCACACGTACGCTCTCCCTAAACCGTCGTCGTACTCTCACATGGACCCTAAACCGTCCCCGTCCCCTAACCCTAACCCTAGCCCGAACCCCAAACCTAACCCTTCCCCGAAGCCTTCCCCTCACCCGTCCCCTAATCCTAACCTGTACGCTCACACTAACCCGCGCCCTCACACATACGCTCCCCCTAAACCGTTGGCATACCCTCACCTGGACCTTAAACCAACCCCGTCCCCTAACCCTAACCCTAGCCCAAACCCTTACCCTAACCCTTCCCTGAACCCTTCCCCTCACCCGTCCCCTAATCCTAACCCGTACGCTCACACTAACCAGCCCGCTCACACGTACGCTGCCCCTAAACGGTTGTCGTACCCTCACCTGGACCCTAAACCGTCCCCATCCCCTATCCCTAACCCTACCCAAACCCTAACCCTAACCCGTCCCCGAAGCCTTCCCCTCACCCATTCCCTAATCCTAACACGTATGCTCACACTAACCCGCGCCCTCACACGTACGCTCCCCCTAAACCGTGGTCGTACCCTCACCTGGACCCTAAACCGTCCCCGTACCCTAACCCTAACCCTAGCCCGAACCCTAACCCTAACCTTTCCCCGAAGCATTCCCCTCAACCGTCCCCTAATCCTAACCCGTACGCTAACACTAACCCACGCGCTCACACGTACGCTCCCCCTCAACCGTTGTCGTACCCTCACCTGGACCCTAAACCGTCTCCGTCCCCTAACCCTAACCTTAGCCCGAACACTAACCCTAACACTTCCCCGAAGCCTTCCCCTCACCCATCCCCTAATCCTAACCCGTACGCTCACACTAACCCGCGCCCTCACACGAACGGTCCCCCTAAACCGTTGTCGTACCCTCACCTGGACCCTAAACCGTCCCCGTCCCCTAAACCTAACCCGAGCCGAACCCTAACCCTAACCCTTCCCCGAAGCCTTCCCCTCACCCGTCCCTAATCCTAACCCGTACGCTCACACTAACACGCGCCCTCACACGTACGCTCCCCCTAAACCGTTGTCGTACTCTCACCTGGACCCTAAACCGTCCCTGCCTCCTAACCCTAACTCTAGCCCGAACCCTAACCATAAAACTTCCCTGAAGCCTTCCCCTCACCCGTCCCCTAATCCTAACCCGTACGCTCACACTAACACGCGCCCTCACACGTACGCTCCCCCTAAAGCGTTGTCTTACCCTTACCTGGACCCTAAACCGTCCCCGTCACCTAACCCTAACCCTAGCCCGAACCCTAAACCTAACCCTTCCCCAAAGCCTTCCCCTAACTCGTCCCCTAATCCTAACCCGTACGCTCACACTAACCCGCACCCTCACACGTATGGTCCCCCTAAACCGTTGTCGTACCCTCACCTGGACCCTAAACCGTCCCCGTCCCCTAACCCTAACCCTAGACCGAAACCTAACCCTAACACTTCCCCGAAGACTTCCCCTCACCCGTCCACTAATCCTAACCCGTACGCTCACACTAACCCACGCCCTCACACGTACGCTCCCCCTAAACCATTGTCGTACCCTCACCTGGATCCTAAACCGTCCCCGTCCCCTAACCCTAACCCTAACCCGAACACTAACCCTAACCCTTCCCCGAAGCATTCACGTCACCCGTCACCTAATCCTAACCCGTACCATCACACTACGCACGCCCTCACACATTCGCTCCACCTAAACCATTGTCGTACCCTCACCTGGACCCTAAACCGTCCCCATCCCCTAACCCTAACCCTAGCCCCAACCTTAACCCTAACCCTTCCCCGAAACATTCCCCTCACCCGTCCCCTAATCCTAACCCGTACACTCACACTAACACGCGCCATCACACGTACGCTCCCCCTAAACCGTTGTCGTACCCTCACATAAACCCTAAACCGTCCCCGTCCCCTAACCCTAACCCTAGCCCTAACCCTAACCCTAACACTTCCCCGAAGCCTTCCCCTCACCCGTCCCCTAATCCTAACCCGTACGCTCACACTAACCCGCGCCCTCACAGGTAGGCTCCCCCTAAACCGCTGTCATACCCTCAATTGGACCCGAAACCATCCCCGTCCCCTAACCCTATCCCTAGCCCGAACCCTAACCCTAACACTTCCCTGAAGCCTTCCCCTCACCCGTCCCCTAATCCTAACCCGTACGGTCACACTAACCTGCGCCCTCACACGTACGCTCCCCCTAAACCGTTGTCGTACCCTCAACTTTACCCTAAACCGTCCCCGACCCCTAACCCAAACCCTAGCCCGAACCTTAACATTAACCCTTCCCCGAAGCCTTCCCCTCACACGTCCCCTAATCCTAACCCGTATGCTCACACTAACCCACGCCCTCACACGTACGCTCCCCCTAAACCGTGGTCGTACCCTCACCTGGACCCTAAACCGTCCCCGTACCCTAACCCTAACACTAGCCCGAACCCTAACCCTAACCTTTCCCCGAAGCATTCCCCTCAACCGTCCCCTAATCCTAACCCGTACGCTGACACTAACCCACGCGCTCACACGTACGCTCCCCCTCCACCGTTGTCATACCCTCAGCTGGACCCTAAACCGTTTCCGTCCCCTAAACCTAACACTAGCCCGAACACTAACCCTAACACTTCCCCGAAGCCTTCCCCTCACCCATCCCCTAATCCTAACCCGTACGCTCACACTAACCCGCGCCCTCTCACGAACGGTCCCCCTAAACCGTTGTCGTACCCTCACCTGGACCCTAAACCGTCCCCGTCCCCATCCCTAACCCTAGCCCGTACCCTAACCTTAACCCTTCCCGGAAGCCTTCCCCTCACCCGTCCCATAATCCTAAGCCGTACGCTCAGAGTAACCCGCGCACTCACATGTACACTCCCCCTAAACCGCTGTCGTACTCTCACCTGGACCCGAAACCGTCCCCGTCTCCTAACCCTAACCCTAGCCCAAACCCTATCTATAACCCTTTTCCGAAGCCTTCCCCTCACCCGTCCCCTAATCCTAACCCGTACGCTCACACTAACCCGTGCCCTCACATGTACGCTCCCCCTAAACCGCTGTCGTACCCTCAACTGGACCCGAAACCGTCCCCGTCCCCTAACCCTAACCCTAGCCCGAACCCTAACCCTAACCTTCCCCGAAGCCTTCCCCTCACCCGTCCCCTAATCCTAACCCGTACTCTCACACTATCCAGCCCGCTCACACGTACGCTGCCCCTAAACCGTTGTCCTACCCTCACCTGGACCCTAAAACGTCCCCGTCCCCTACACCTAACCCTAGCCCGAACCCTAACCCTAACCCTTCCCCGAAGCCTTCCCCTCACCCGTCCCCTAAAACTAACCCGTAAGCTCACACTATCCAGCCCGCTCACACGTAGGCTGCCCTTAAACTGTTGTCGTACCCTCACCTGGACCCTAAACCATCCCCATCACCTAACCCTAACCCTAGCCCGAACCCTAACCCTAACCCTTCCCCGAAGCCTTCCCCTCACCCGTCCCCTAATCCTAACCTGTACGCTCACACTAACCTGCGCCCTCACTCGTACGCACCCCCTAAACCGTTGTCGTACCCTCACCTGGACCCTAAATGGTCCCCGACCCCTAACCCAAACCCTAGCCCGAACACTAACCCTAACACTTCCCCGAAGCCTTCCCCTCACCCGTCCCCTAATCCTAACCCGTATGCTCACACTAACCCACGCCCTCACTCGTACGCTCTCCCTAAACCATCGTCGTACCCTCACATGGACCCTAAACCGTCCCCGTCCCCTATCCCTAACCATAGCCCGAACCGTAACCCTAACCCTTCCCCGAAGCCTTCCCCTCACCCGTCCCCTAATCCTAACCCGTACGCTCACACTAACATGCGCCCTCACACGTACGCTCCCCCTAAACCGTTGGCATACACTCACCTGGGCCTTAAACTATCCCCGTCCCCTAACCCTAACCCTAGCCCGAACCCTTACCCTAACCCTTCCCCGAAGCCATCCCCTCACCCGTCACCTAATCCTAAACCTTACGCTGACACTAACCAGCCCGCTCACACGTACGCTACCCCTAAACCGTTGTCGAACCCTCACCTGAACCCTAAACCGTCCCCGTACCCTAACCCTAACCCTGGCCCGAAACCTAACCCCAACCTTTCCCAGAAGCATTCCCCTCAACCGTCCACTAATCCTAACGCGTACGCTGACACTAACCCACGCGCTCACACGTACGCTCCACCTCAACCGTTGTCGTACCCTCACCTGGACCCTAAACCGTCTCCGTCCCCTAACCCTAACCCTAGCCCGAACACTAACTCTAACACTTCCCCGAAGCCTTCCCCTCAGCCATCCCCTAATCCTAACCCGTACGCTCACACTAACCCGCGCCCTCACACGAACGGTCCCCCTAAACAGTTGTCTTACCCTCACCTGGACCCTAAACCATCCCCGTCCCCTAACCCTAACCCTAGGCCGAACCCTAACCCTAACCCTTCCCCAAAGCCTTCCCCTAACTCGTCCCCTAATCCTAACCCGTACGCTCACACTAACCCGCACCCTCACACGTATGGTCCCCCTAAACCGTTGTCGTACCCTCACCTGGACCCTAAACCGTCCCCGTCCCCTAACCCTAACCCTAGACCGAAACCTAACCCTAACACTTCCCCGAAGACTTCCCCTCACCCGTCCACTAATCCTAACCCGTACGCTCACACTAACCCACGCCCTCACACGTACGCTCCCCCTAAACCGTTGTCGTACCCTCACCTGGATCCTAAACCGTCCCCGTCCCCTAACCCTAACCCTAACCCGAACACTAACCCTAACCCTTCCCCGAAGCATTCACGTCACCCGTCACCTAATCCTAACCCGTACCATCACACTACGCACGCCCTCACACATTCGCTCCACCTAAACCATTGTCGTACCCTCACCTGGACCCTAAACCGTCCCCGTCCCCTAACCCTAACCCTAGCCCCAACCTTAACCCTAACCCTTCCCCGAAGCATTCCCCTCACCCGTCCCCTAATCCTAACCCGTACACTCACACTAACACGCGCCATCACACGTACGCTCCCCCTAAACCGTTGTCGTACCCTCACATAAACCCTAAACCGTCCCCGTCCCCTAACCCTAACCCTAGCCCTAACCCTAACCCTAACACTTCCCCGAAGCCTTCCCCTCACCCGTCCCCTAATCCTAACCCGTACGCTCACACTAACCCGCGCCCTCACAGGTACGCTCCCCCTAAACCGCTGTCATACCCTCAATTGGACCCGAAACCATCCCCGTCCCCTAACCCTAACCCTAGCCCGAACCTTAACCCTAACACTTCCCTGAAGCCTTCCCCTCACCCGTCCCCTAATCCTAACCCGTACGGTCACACTAACCTGCGCCCTCACACGTACGCTCCCCCTAAACCGTTGTCGTACCCTCAACTTTACCCTAAACCGTCCCCGACCCCTAACCCAAACCCTAGCCCGAACCTTAACATTAACCCTTCCCCGAAGCCTTCCCCTCACACGTCCCCTAATCCTAACCCGTATGCTCACACTAACCCACGCCCTCACACGTACGCTCCCCCTAAACCGTGGTCGTACCCTCACCTGGACCCTAAACCATCCCCGTACCCTAACCCTAACACTAGCCCGAACCCTAACCCTAACCTTTCCCCGAAGCATTCCCCTCAACCGTCCCCTAATCCTAACCCGTACGCTGACACTAACCCACGCGCTCACACGTACGCTCCCCCTCCACCGTTGTCATACCCTCAGCTGGACCCTAAACCGTTTCCGTCCCCTAAACCTAACACTAGCCCGAACAGTAACCCTAACACTTCCCCGAAGCCTTCCCCTCACCCATCCCCTAATCCTAACCCGTACGCTCACACTAACCCGCGCCCTCTCACGAACGGTCCCCCTAAACCGTTGTCGTACCCTCACCTGGACCCTAAACCGTCCCCGTCCCCATCCCTAACCCTAGCCCGTACCCTAACCTTAACCCTTCCCGGAAGCCTTCCCCTCACCCGTCCCATAATCCTAAGCCGTACGCTCAGAGTAACCCGCGCACTCACATGTACACTCCCCCTAAACCGCTGTCGTACTCTCACCTGGACCCGAAACCGTCCCCGTCTCCTAACCCTAACCCTAGCCCAAACCCTATCTATAACCCTTTTCCGAAGCCTTCCCCTCACCCGTCCCCTAATCCTAACCCGTACGCTCACACTAACCCGTGCCCTCACATGTACGCTCCCCCTAAACCGCTGTCGTACCCTCAACTGGACCCGAAACCGTCCCCGTCCCCTAACCCTAACCCTAGCCCGAACCCTAACCCTAACCTTCCCCGAAGCCTTCCCCTCACCCGTCCCCTAATCCTAACCCGTACGCTCACACTATCCAGCCCGCTCACACGTACGCTGCCCCTAAACCGTTGTCCTACCCTCACCTGGACCCTAAAACGTCCCCGTCCCCTACACCTAACCCTAGCCCGAACCCTAACCCTAACCCTTCCCCGAAGCCTTCCCCTCACCCGTCCCCTAAAACTAACCCGTAAGCTCACACTATCCAGCCCGCTCACACGTAGGCTGCCCTTAAACTGTTGTCGTACCCTCACCTGGACCCTAAACCATCCCCATCACCTAACCCTAACCCTAGCCCGAACCCTAACCCTAACCCTTCCCCGAAGCCTTCCCCTCACCCGTCCCCTAATCCTAACCTGTACGCTCACACTAACCTGCGCCCTCACTCGTACGCACCCCCTAAACCGTTGTCGTACCCTCACCTGGACCCTAAATGGTCCCCGACCCCTAACCCAAACCCTAGCCCGAACACTAACCCTAACACTTCCCCGAAGCCTTCCCCTCACCCGTCCCCTAATCCTAACCCGTATGCTCACACTAACCCACGACCTCACTCGTACGCTCTCCCTAAACCATCGTCGTACCCTCACATGGACCCTAAACCGTCCCCGTCCCCTATCCCTAACCATAGCCCGAACCGTAACCCTAACCCTTCCCCGAAGCCTTCCCCTCACCCGTCCCCTAATCCTAACCCGTACGCTCACACTAACATGCGCCCTCACACGTACGCTCCCCCTAAACCGTTGGCATACACTCACCTGGGCCTTAAACTATCCCCGTCCCCTAACCCTAACCCTAGCCCGAACCCTTACCCTAACCCTTCCCCGAAGCCATCCCCTCACCCGTCACCTAATCCTAAACCTTACGCTGACACTAACCAGCCCGCTCACACGTACGCTACCCCTAAACCGTTGTCGTACCCTCACCTGAACCCTAAACCGTCCCCGTACCCTAACCCTAACCCTGGCCCGAAACCTAACCCCAACCTTTCCCAGAAGCATTCCCCTCAACCGTCCACTAATCCTAACGCGTACGCTGACACTAACCCACGCGCTCACACGTACGCTCCCCCTCAACCGTTGTCGTACCCTCACCTGGACCCTAAACCGTCTCCGTCCCCTAACCCTAACCCTAGCCCGAACACTAACTCTAAAACTTCCCCGAAGCCTTCCCCTCAGCCATCCCCTAATACTAACCCGTACGCTCACACTAACCCGCGCCCTCACACGAACGGTCCCCCTAAACCGTTGTCTTACCCTCACCTGGAACCTAAACCATCCCCGTCCCCTAACCCTAACCCTAGGCCGAACCCTAACCCTAACCCTTCCCCAAAGCATTCCCCAACTCGTCCCCTAATCCTAACCCGTACGCTCACACTAAACCGCGCCCTCACACGTACGCTCCCCGTAAACTGTTGTCGTACCCTCACGTGGACCCTAAACCGTCCCCGTCCCCTAACCCTAACCCTAGCCTGAACCCTATCCCTAACACTTCCCCGAAACCTTCCCCTCACCCGTCCCCTAATCCTAACCCGTACGCTCACACTAACCCGCGCCCTCACACGTACGCTCCACCTAAACCGTTGGCATACCCTCACCTGCACCTTAAACCATCCCCGTCCCCTAACCCTAACCCTAGCCCGAACCCTTACCCTAACACTTCCCCGAAGCCTTCCCCTCACCCGTCCCATAATCCTAACCCGTACGCTCACACTAACCAGCCCGCTCACACGTACGCTGCCCCTAAAGCATTGTCGTACCCTCACCTGTACCCTAAACCGTCCCCATCCCCTAACCGTAACCCTACCCAAACCCTAACCCTAACCCGTCCCTGAAGCCTTCCCCTCACCCATCCCCTAATCCTAACCCGTACGCTCACACTAACCCGCGCCCTCACACGTACGCTCCCCCTAAACCGTGGTCGTACCCTCACCTGGACCCTAAACCGTCCCCGTACCCTAACCCTAACCCTAGCCCCATCCATAACCCTAACCTTTCCCCGAAGCATTCCCCTCAACCGTCCCCTAATCCTAACCCGTACGCTGACACTAACCCTCGCCCTCACACGAACGTTCCCCCTAAACCGTTGTCGTACCCTCACCTGGACCCTAAACCGTCCCCGTCCCCTAACCCTAACCCTAGCCCGAACCCTAACCCTAACCCTTCCCCGAAGCCTTCCCCTCACCCGTCCCCTAATCCTAAGCCGTACGCTCACACTAACCCGCCCCCTCACATGTACGCTCCCCCTAAACCGCTGTCGTACTCTCACCTGGACCCGAAACCGTCCCCGTCCCCGTCCCCTAACCCTAGCCCGAACCCTAACCCTAACCCTTCCCCGAAGCCTTCCCCTCACCCGTCCCCTAATCCTAACCCGTACGCTCACACTAACCCGCACCCTCACACGTATGCTCCCCCTAAACCGCTGTCGTACCCTCAATTGGACCCGAAACCATCCCCGTCCCCTAACCTTAACCCTAGCCCGAACCCTAACCCTAACCCTTCCCCGAAGCCTTCCCCTCACCCGTCCCCTAATCCTAACCCGTACGCTCACATAACCCATGCCCTCACACGTACGCTCCCCCTAAAGCGTTGTCGTACCCTCACCTGGACCCTAAACCGTCCCCGTCCCCTAACCCTAACCCTAGCCCGAACCCTAACCCTAACCCTTCCCCGAAGCCTTCTCTTCACCCGTCCCCTAATCCTCAGCCGTACGCTCACACTAACCCGCGCCCTCACAGATATGCTCCCCCTAAACCGTTGTCGTACCCTCACCTGGACCCTAAACCTTCCCCGTCCCATAACACTAACCCTAGCCCGAAACCTAACCCTGACACTTCCCCGAAATCTTCCCCTCACCCGTCCCCTAATCCTAACCCGTACGCTCACACTAACCCGCGCCCTCACACGTACGCTCCCACTAAACCGCTGTCGTACCCTCAATTGGACCCGAAACCATCCCCGTCCCCTAACCTTAACCCTAGCCTGAACCCTAACCCTAACACTTCCCCGAAGTCTTCCCCTCACCCGTCCCCTAATCCTAACCCGTACGCTCAAACTAACCGGCGCCCTCACACGTATGCTCCCCCTAACCCGTTGTCGTACCCTCAACTGGACCCTAAAACGTCCCCGTCCCCTAACCCTAACCCTAACCCGAACCCTAACTCTAACCATTCTCCGAAGCCTTCTCCTCACCCGTCCCCTAATCCTAACCCGTACGCTCACACTAACCCGTGCCCTCACAAGTATGATCCCCATAAACCGTTGTCGTACCCTCACCTGGACCCTAAACCGTCCCCATCCCCTAACCCTAACCTTAGCCCAAACCCTAACCCTAACCGTTCTCCGAAGCCTTCCCCTCACCCGTCCCCTAATCCTAACCCGTACGCTAACACTAACACGCGCCCTCACACGTACGCTCCCCCTAAAGCGTTGTCTTACCCTCACCTGGACCCAAAACCTTCCCCATCCCGTAACCCTAACCCTAGGCCGAACCCTAAACCTAACCCTTCCCCAAAGCCTTGCCCTAACTCGTCCCCTAATCCTAACCCGTACGCTCACACTAACCCGCGCCCTCACACGTACGCTCCCCCTAAAGCGTTCTCGTACCCTCACCTGGACCCTAAACCGTCCCCGTCCCCTAACCCTAACCCTAGCCCGAACCCTAACCCTAACCCTTCCCCGAAGCCTTCCCCTCACCCGTCCCCTAATCCTAACCTGTACGCTCACACTAACCCGCGCCCTCACACGTACGCTCCCCCTAAAGGGTTGTCGTACCCTCACCTGGATCCTAAACCGTCCCCGTCCCCTAACCCTAAGCCTAGCCCGAACCCTAACCCTAACCCTTCCCCGAAGCCTTCACGTCACCCGTCACCTAATCCTAACCCGTACCATCACACTACCCACGCCCTCACACGTTCGCTCCCCCTAAAGCGTTGTCGTACCGTCACCTGGACCCTAAATCGTCCCCGTCCCTAACCCTAAACCTAGCCCGAACCCTATCCCTAACACTTCTCCGAAACCTTCCCCTCACCCGTCCCCTAATCCTAACCCGTACGCTCACACTAATCCGCGCCCTTCCACGTACGCTTCCCCTTAACCGCTGTCGTACCCTCACCTGGACCCTAAACCGTCCCCGTCGCCTAACTCTAACTCTAGCCCGAACCCTAACCCTCACCCTTTCCCGAAGCCTTCCCCTCACCCGTCCCCTAATCGTAACCCGTACGCTCACACTAACCTGTGCCCTCACACATACGCTCCCCCTAATCCGTTGTCGTACCCTTACCTGGACCCTACACCGTCCCCGTCCCCTAACCCTAACCCTAGCCCGAACCCTATCCCTAATTCTTCCCCGAAGCCTTCCCCTCACCCGTCCCCTAATCCTAACCCGTACGCTCACACTTACCCGCGCCCTCACACGTACGCTCCCCCTAAACCGTTGTCGTACCCTCACTTGGACCCTAAACCGTCCCCGTCCGCTAACACTAACCCTAGTCTGAACCCTAACCCTAACCCTTCCCCGAAGCCTTCCCCTCACCCGTCCCTTAATCCTAACCCGTACGCTCACACTAATCCGCGCCCTCACACGTACGCCCCCCCCTAAACCGTTGTAGTACCCTCACCTAGACCCTAAACCGTCCCCGTCCCCTAACCCTAACCTTAGCCCGAACCCTAACACTAACCCTTCCCCGAAGCATTCCCCTCACCCGTCCCCTAATCCTAACCCGTACACTCACACTATCCATCCCGCTCACACGTACACTTCCCCTAAATCGTTGTCGTACCCATACCTGGACCCTAAACCGACCACATCACCTAACCCTAACCCTAGCCCGAACCCTAACCCTAACCCGCCCCCTCACATGTACGCTCCCCCTAAACCGCTGTCGTACTCTCACCTGGACCCGAAACCGTCCCCGTCCCCGTCCCCTAACCCTAGCCCGAACCCTAACCCTAACCCTTCCCCGAAGCCTTCCCCTCACCCGTCCCCTAATCCTAACCCGTACGCTCACACTAACCCGCGCCCTCACACGTATGCTCCCCCTAAACCGCTGTCGTACCCTCAATTGGACCCGAAACCATCCCCGTCCCCTAACCTTAACCCTAGCCCGAACCCTAACCCTAACCCTTCCCCGAAGCCTTCCCCTCACCCGTCCCCTAATCCTAACCCGTACGCTCACATAACCCATGCCCTCACACGTACGCTCCCCCTAAAGCGTTGTCGTACCCTCACCTGGACCCTAAACCGTCCCCGTCCCCTAACCCTAACCCTAGCCCGAACCCTAACCCTAACCCTTCCCCGAAGCCTTCCCCTCACCCGTCCCCTAATCCTCAGCCGTACGCTCACACTAACCCGCGCCCTCACAGATATCCTCCCCCTAAACCGTTGTCGTACCCTCACCTGGACCCTAAACCTTCCCCGTCCCATAACACTAACCCTAGCCCGAAACCTAACCCTGACACTTCCCCGAAATCTTCCCCTCACCCGTCCCCTAATCCTAACCCGTACGCTCACACTAACCCGCGCCCTCACACGTACGCTCCCACTAAACCGCTGTCGTACCCTTAATTGGACCCGAAACCATCCCCGTCCCCTAACCTTAACCCTAGCCTGAACCCTAACCCTAACACTTCCCCGAAGTCTTCCCCTCACCCGTCCCCTAATCCTAACCCGTACGCTCAAACTAACCGGCGCCCTCACACGTATGCTCCCCCTAAACCGTTGTCGTACCCTCAACTGGACCCTAAAACGTCCCCGTCCCCTAACCCTAACCCTAGCCCGAACCCTAACTCTAACCATTCTCCGAAGCCTTCTCCTCACCCGTCCCCTAATCCTAACCCGTACGCTCACACTAACCCGTGCCCTCACAAGTATGATCCCCATAAACCGTTGTCGTACCCTCACCTGGACCCTAAACCGTCCCCATCCCCTAACCCTAACCTTAGCCCGAACCCTAACCCTAACCGTTCTCCGAAGCCTTCCCCTCACCCGTCCCCTAATCCTAACCCGTACGCTAACACTAACACGCGCCCTCACACGTACGCTCCCCCTAAAGCGTTGTCTTACCCTCACCTGGACCCAAAACCTTCCCCATCCCGTAACCCTAACCCTAGGCCGAACCCTAAACCTAACCCTTCCCCAAAGCCTTGCCCTAACTCGTCCCCTAATCCTAACCCGTACGCTCACACTAACCCGCGCCCTCACACGTACGCTCCCCCTAAAGCGTTCTCGTACCCTCACCTGGACCCTAAACCGTCCCCGTTCCCTAACCCTAACCCTAGCCCGAACCCTAACCCTAACGCTTCCCCGAAGCCTTCCCCTCACCCGTCCCCTAATCCTAACCTGTACGCTCACACTAACCCGCGCCCTCACACGTACGCTCCCCCTAAAGGGTTGTCGTACCCTCACCTGGATCCTAAACCGTCCCCGTCCCCTAACCCTAAGCCTAGCCCGAACCCTAACCCTAACCCTTCCCCGAAGCCTTCACGTCACCCGTCACCTAATCCTAACCCGTACCATCACACTACCCACGCCCTCACACGTTCGCTCCACCTAAACCGTTGTCGTACCCTCACCTGGACCCTAAACCGTCCCCGTCCCCTAACCCTAACCCTAGCCCTAACCCTAACCCTAACACTTCCCCGAAGACTTCCCCTCACCCGTCCCCTAATCCTAACCCGTACGCTCACACTAACCCGCGCCCTCACACGTACGCTACCCCTAAAGCGTTGTCGTAGCCTCACCTGGACCCTAAACCGTCCCCGTCCCCTAACCCTAACCCTAGCCCGAACCCTAACCCTAACCCTTCCCCGAAGCCTTCCCCTCACCCGTCCCCTAATCCTAACCCGTACGCTCACACTAACCCGCGCCCTCACACGTACGCTCCCCCTAAAGCGTTGTCGTACCGTCACCTGGACCCTAAATCGTCCCCGTCCCTAACCCTAACCCTAGCCCGAACCCTATCCCTAACACTTCTCCGAAACCTTCCCCTCACCCGTCCCCTAATCCTAACCCGTACGCTCACACTAATCCGCGCCCTTCCACGTACGCTTCCCCTTAACCGCTGTCGTACCCTCACCTGGACCCTAAACCGTCCCCGTCGCCTAACTCTAACTCTAGCCCGAACCCTAACCCTCACCCTTTCCCGAAGCCTTCCCCTCACCCGTCCCCTAATCCTAAACCATACGCTCACACTAAACAGCCCGCTCACACGTACGCTGCCCGTAAACCGTTGTGGTACCCTCACCTGGACCCTAAACCGTCCCCATCCCCTAACACTAACCCTACCCAAACCCTAACCCTAACCCGTCCCCGAAGCCTTCCCGTAACCTGTCCCCTAATCCTAACCCGTACGCTCACACTAACCCGTGCCCTCACACGTACGCTCCCCCTAAACCGTTGTCGTAACCTCACCTGGACCCTAAACCGTCCCCGTCCCCTAACCCTACCCCTAGCCCGAACCCTAACCCTAAACCTTCCCCGAAGCCTTCCCCTCACCCGTCCCCTAATCCTAACCCGTACGCTCACACTAACCCGCGCCTTCACACGTACGCTCCCCCTAACCGTTGTCGTACCCTCACCTGGACGCTAAACCGTCCCCGTCCCCTAACCCTAACTCTAACCCTAGCCCGAACCCTAACCCTGACCCTTCCCCGAAGCCTTCCCCTCAACCGTCCCCCAATCCTAACCCGTACGCTGACACTAACCCGCGCCCTCACACATACGCTCCCCCTAAACCATTGTCGTACCCTCACCTGGACCCTAAACCATCCCCGTCCCCTAACCCTAACCCTAGCCCGAACCCTAACCCTAACCCTTCCCCGAAGACATCCCCTCACCCATCCCCTAATCCTAACCCGTACGCTCACACTAACCCACGTCTTCACACGTACGCTCCCCCTAAACCGTTGTCGTACCCTCACCTGGACCCTAAACCGTCCCCGTCCCCTAACCCTAACCCTAGCCCGAACCCTAACCCTAACCCTTCCCCGAAGCCTTCCCCTCACCCGTCCCCTAATCCTAACCCGTACGCTCACACTATCCATTCCGCTCACACGTACGCTACCCCTAAACCGTTGTCGTACCCACACCTGGACCCTAAACGGTCCCCATCCCCTAACCTTAACCCTAGCCCAGACCCTAACCCTAAACCTTTCCCGAAGCCTTCCCCTCACCCGTCCCATAATCCTAACACGTACGCTCACACTTACCCGCGCCCTCACACGTACGCTCCACCTAAACCGTTGTCGTACCCTCACCTGGACCCTAAACCGTCCCCGTCCCCTCACCCTAACCCTAGCCCGAACCCTAACCCTAACCGTTGCCCGAAGCCTTCCCCTCACCCGTCCCCTAATCCTAACCCGTACGCTCACACTAAACAGCCCGCTCACACGTACGCTGCCCCTAAACCGTTGTGGTACCCTCACCTGGACCCTAAACCGTCCCCATCCCCTAACACTAACCCTACCGAAACCCTAACCCTAACCCGTCCCCGAAGCCTTCCCCTCACCCGTCCCCTAATCCTAACCCGTACGCTCAAACTAACCCGCACCGTCACACGTACGCTACCCCTAAACCGCTGTCGTACCTTCATCTGGACCCGAAACCGTCCCCGTCCCCTAACCCTAACCCTAGCCCGAACCCTAACATTAACCCTTCCCCGAAGCCTTCCCCTCACCCGTCTCCTAATCCTAACCCGAACGCTCACACTAACCCGCGCCCTCACACGTACGCTCCACCTAAACCGCTGTCGCACCCTCAACTGGACCCGAAACCGTCCCCGTCCCCTAACCCTAACCCTAGCCCGAAACCTAACCCTAACACTTCCCCGAAGCCTTTCCCTCACCCGGCCCCTAATCCTAACCCGTAAGCTCACACTAACCCGTGCCCTCACATGTACGCTCCCCCTAAACCATTGTCGTACCCTCACCTGGGCCCTAAACCGTCCCCGTCCCCTAACCCTAACCCTAGCCCAAACCCTATCCATAACCCTTTTCCGAAGCCTTCCCCTCACCCGTCCCCTAATCCTAACCCGTACGCTCACACTAACCCGCGCCCTCACACTTACGCTCCCCCTAAACCGTTGTCGTAACCTCACCTGGACCCTAAAACGTCCCCGTCCCCTAACCCTAACCCTAGCCCGAACCCTAACCCTAAACCTTCCCCGCAGCCTTCCCCTCACCCGTCCCCTAATCCTAACCCGTACGCTCACACTAACCCGCGCCTTCACACGTACGCTCCCCCTAACCGTTGTCGTACCCTCACCTGGACGCTAAACCGTCCCCGTCCCCTAACCCTAACCCTAACCCTAGCCTGAACCCTAACCCTGACCCTTCCCCGAAGACTTCCCCTCAACCGTCCCCCAATCCTAACCCGTACGCTGACACTAACCCGCGCCCTCACACGTACGCTCCCCCTAAACCATTGTCGTACCCTCACCTGGAACCTAAACCATCCCCGTCCCCTAACCCTAACCCTAGCCCGAACCCTAACCCTAACCCTTCCCCGAAGACATCCCCTCACCCATCCCCTAATCCTAACCCGTACGCTCACAGTAACCCGCGCCCTCACACGTACGCTCCCCCTAAACCATTATCGTGCCCTCACCTGGACCCTAAACCGTCCCCATCCCCTAACCCTAACCCTAGCCCGAACCTTAACCCTAACCATTCCCCGAAACCTTCCCCTCATCCGTCCGCTAATCCTAACCCGTACGCTCACACTAACCCACATCTTCACACGTACGCTCCCCCTAAACCGTTGTCGTACCCTCACCTGGACCCTAAACCGTCCCCGTCCCCTAACCCTAACCCTAGCCCGAACCCAAACCCTAACACTTCTCCGAAGCCTTCCCCTCACCTGTCCCCTAATCCTAACCCGTACGCTCACACTATCCATTCCGCTCACAAGTACGCTGCCCCTAAACCGTTGTCGTACCCACACCTGGACCCTAAACGGTCCCCATCCCCTAATCTTAACCCTAGCCCAGACCCTAACCCTAAACCTTCCCCGAAGCCTTCCCCTCACCCGTCCCCTAATCCTAACCCGTACGCTCACACTTACCCGCGCCCTCACACGTACGCTCCCCCTACACCGTTTTCGTACCCTCACCTGGACACTAAACCGTCCCCGTCCCCTAACCCTAACCCTAGCCCGAAACCTAACACTAACCCTTGCCCGAAGCCTTCCCCTCACCCGTCCCCTAATCCTAAACCGTACGCTCACACTAAACAGCCCGCTCACACTTACGCTGCCCCTAAACCGTTGTGGTACCCTCACCTGGACCCTAATCCGTCCCCATCCCCTAACACTAACCCTACCCAAACCCTAACCCTAACCCGTCCCCGAAGCCTTCCCCTAACCTGTCCCCTAATCCTTACCCGTACGCTCACACTAACCCGTGCCCTCACACGTACGCTACCCCTAAACCGTTGTCTTACCCTCACCTGGACCCTAAACCGTCCCCGTCCCCTAACCCTAACCCTAGCCCGAACCCTATCCCTAACACTTCCCTGAAGCCTTCCCCTCACCCATCCCCTAATCCTAACCCGTACGTTCACACTAACCCGCGCCCTCACACGTATGCTCCCCCTAAACCGCTGTCGTACCCTCATCTGGACTCGAAACCGTCCCCGTCCCTTAACCCTAACCCTAGCCCGAACCCTAACCCTAACCCTTCCCCGAAGCCTTCCCCTCACCCGTCTCCTAATCCTAACCCGAACGCTCACACTAACCCGCGCCCTCACACGTACGCTCCACCTAAACCGCTGTCGTACCCTCAACTGGACCAGAAACCGTCCCCGTCCCCTAACCCTAACCCTAGCCCGAAACCTAACCCTAACACTTCCCCGAAGCCTTCCCCTCACCCGTCTCCTAATCATAACCCGTAAGCTCACACTAACCTGTGCCCTCACACGTACGCTCCCCCTAAACCATTGTCGTACCCTCACCTGCGCCCTAAACCGTCCCCGTCCTCTAACCCTAACCCTAGCCCGAACCCTAACCCTAACCTTTCCCCGAAGCCTTCCCCTCACCCGTCCCCTAATCCTAACCCGTACGCTCACACTAACCCAAGCCCTCGCACGTACGCTCCCCCTAAACCGTTGTCGTACCCTCACCTGGACCCTAAACCGTCCCTGTCCCCTAACCCTAACCCTAGCCCGAACCCTAACCCTAACCCTTCACCGAAGCCTTCCCGTCACCCGTCCCCTAATCCTAACCCGTACGCTCACACTAACCCACGCCCTCACACGTACGCTCCCCCTAAACCGCTGTCGTACACTCATCTGGACCCGAAACCGTCCCCGTCCCCTAACCCTAACCCTAGCCCGAACCCTAACCCTAACCCTTCCCCGAAGCCTTCCCGTCACCCGTCCCCTAATCCTAACCCGTACGCTCACACTAACCCACGCCCTCACACGTACGCTCCCCCTAAACCGTTGTCGTACCCTCACCTGGACCCTAAACCGTCCCCGTCACCTAACCCTAACCCTAGCCCGAACCCTAACCCTAACCCTCCCCCAAAGCCTTCCCCTAACCTGTCCCCTAATCCTAACCCGTACGCTCACACTAACCCGCGCCCTCACACGTACGCTCCCCCTAAACCGTTGTCGTACCCTCACCTGGACCCTAAACCATCCGCGTCCCCTAAACCTAACCTAGCCCGAACCCTAACCCTAACCGTTCCCCGAAGCCTTCCCCTGACCCGTGCCCTAATCCTAACCCGTACGCTCACACTAACCCATGCCCTCACACGTACGCTCCCCCTAAACCGTTGTCATACCCTCACCGGGACCCTAAACCGTCCTCGTCCCCTAATCCTAACCCTAGCCCGAACCCTAACCCTAACCCTTCCCCGAAGCCTTCCCGTCACCCATCCCCTAATCCTAACCCGTACGCTCACACTAACCCGCGGCCTCAAACGTACGCTCCCCCTAAACCGTTGTCGTACCCTCACCTGGACCCTAAACCATCCCCGTCCCCTAACCCTAACCCTAGCCCGAACCCTAACCCTAACGCTTCCCCAAGGGGTTCCCCTAAACCATCCCCTAATCCTAACCCGTACGCTCACACTAACCCGCGCCCTCACGCGTACGCTCCCCCAAACTGCTGTCGTACCCTCAACTGGACCCGAAACCATCCCCATCCCGTAACCCTAACCCTAGCCCGAACCCTGAACCTAACACTTCCCCGAAGCCTTCCCCTCACCCGTCCCCTAATCCTAAGCCGTACGCTCACACTAACCCACGCCCTCACACGTACGCTGCCCCTAAACCGTTGTCGTACCCTCACATGGACCCTAAACCGTCCCCATCCCCTAACCCTAACCCTAGCCCGAACCCTAACCCTAATCCTTCCCCGAAGCCTTCACCCACCCGTCCCCTAATCCTAACCCGTACGCTCACACTAACCCGCGCCCTCACACGTACACTACCCCTAAAACGTTGTCGTTCCCTCATCTGGATCCTAAACCGTCCCCGTCCCCTAACCCTAACCCTAGCCCGAAACATAACACTAACCCTTCTCCGAAGCCTTCATGTCACCCGTCCCCTAATCCTAACCCGTTCGCTCACACTAACCCGCTCTCTCACACGTACGCTCCCCCTAAACCGCTTACGTACCCTCACCTGGACCCTAAACCGTCCCCTTCCACTACCCCTAACCCTAGCCCAAACGCTAACCCTAACTCTTCCACGAAACCTTCCCCTCAACCGTCCCCTAATCCTAACCCGTACGCTCACACTAACCCACGCCCTCACACGTACGCTCCCCCTAAACTGTTGTCGTACCCTCACCTGGACCTTAAAACGTCCCCGTCCCCTAACCCTAACCCTAGCCTGAACCCTAACCCTCACACTTCCCCGAAGCCTTCTCCTCACCCGTCCCCTAATCCTAACCTGTCCTTTCACACTAACCCGCGCCCTCACACGTACGCTGCCCCTAAACCATTGTCGTACCTTCACCTGGACTCTAAACTGTCCCCGTCCCCTAACCCTAACCCTAGCCCGAACCCTAACTCTAACCCTTCCCCGAAGTCTTCCTCTCACCCGTCCTCTAATCCTAACCCGTACGCTCACACTAACCCGCGCCCTCACACGTACGCTCCTCCTAAACCGTTGTCGTACCCTCACCTGGACCCTAAACCGTCCCCGTCCCCTAACCCTAACCCTAGCCCAAACCCTATCCATAAAACTTTTCCGAAGCCTTCCCCTCACCCGTCCCCTAATCCTAACCCATACGCTCACACTAACCCGTGCCCTCACACGTACGCTACCCCTAAACCACTGTCGTACCCTCAACTGGACCCGAAACCGTCCCCGTCGCGTAACCCTAACCCTAGCCCTAATCCTAACCCTAACACTTCCCTGAAGCCTTCCCCTCACCTGTCCCCTAATCCTAACCCGTACGCTCACACTAACCCGCGCCTCACACGTACGCTCCCCCTAAACCGTTGTCGTACCCTCACCTGGACCCTATACATCCCCGTCCCCTAACCCTAACCCTAGCCCGAACCCTAACCGTAACCCTTCCCCGAAGCCTTCCCCTCACCCGTCCCCTAATCCAAACCAGTAGGCTCACACTAACCCGCGCCCTCACACGTACGCTCAGCCTAAAGCATTGTCGTACCCTCACCTGGACCCTAAACCGTCCCCGTCCCCTAACCCTAACCCTAGCCCGAACCCTAACCCTAACCCTTCCCCAAAGGATTCCCCTAACCCGTCCCCTAATCCTAACCTGTACGCTCACACTAACCCGCGCCCTCACACGTACGCTCCCCCTAAACCATTATCGTGCCCTCACCTGGACCCTAAACCGTCCCCATCCCCTAACCCTAACCCTAGCCCGAACCTTAACCCTAACCATTCCCTGAAACCTTCCCCTCACCCGTCTCCTAATCCTAACCCGTACGCTCACACTAACCCGCGCCCTCACACGTACGCTCCCCCTAAACCGTTGTCGTACCCTCACCTGGACCCTAAACCGTCCCCGTCCCCTAACCCTAACCCTAGCCCGAACCCTAACCCTAACCCTTCCCCGAAGCCTTCCCCTCACCCGTCCCCTAATCCTAACCCGTACGCTCACACTATCCAGTCCGCTCACACGTACGCTGCCCCTAAACCGTTGTCGTACCCACACCTGGACCCTAAACGGTCCCCATTCCCTAACCTTAACCCTAGCCCAGACCCTAAACGTAAATCTTCCCCGAAGCCTTCCCCTCACCCGTCCCCTAATCCTAAACCGTACGCTCACACTTACCCGCGCCCTCACACGTACGCTCCCCCTAAACAGTTTTTGTACCCTCACCTGGACCCTAAACCGTCCCCGTCCACTAACCCTAACCCTAGCCCGAACCCTAACCCTAACCCTTCCCCGAAGCCTTCCCCTCACCCGTCCCCTAATGCTAGCCCGTACGCTCACACTAACCCGCGCCCTAACACGTACGCTCCCCCTAAACCGTTGTGGTACCCTCACCTGGACCCTAAAGTGTCCCCGTCCCCTAACCCTAACCCTAGCCCGAATCCTAACCCTAACACTTGCCTGAAGCCTTCCCCTCACCCGTCCCTTAATCCTAACCCGTACGCTCACACTAAACAGCCCGCTCACACGTACGCTGCCCCTAAACCGTTGTGGTACCCTCACCTGGACCCTAAACCGTCCCCATCCCCTAACACTAACCCTACCCAAACCCTAACCCTAACCCGTCCCCGAAGCCTTCCCCTCACTCGTCCCCTAATCCTAACCCGTACGCTCAAACTAACCCGCGCCCTCACACGTACGCTCCCCCTAAACCGATGTCGTACATTCATCTGGACCCGAATCCGTCCCCGTCCCCTAACACTAACCCTAGCCCGAACCATAACCTTAACCCTTACCCGAAGCCTTCCCCTCACCCGTCTCCTAATCCTAACCCGAACGCTCACACTAACCCACGCCCTCACACGTATGCTCCACCTAAACCGCTGTCGTACCCTCAACTGGACTCGAAACCGTCCCCATCCCCTAAACCTAACCCTAGCCCGAACCCTAACCCTAACACTTCCCCGAAGCCTTCCCCTCACCCGTCCCCTAAACCTAACCCGTAAGCTCACACTAACCCGTACCCTCACACGTACGCTCCCCATAAACCATTGTCATACCCTCACCTGGGCCCTAAACCGTCCCCGTCCCCTAACCCTAACCCTAGCCCGAACCCTAACCCTAACCCTTCCCGGAAGCCTTCCCCTCACCCGTCCCCTAATCCTAACCCGTACGCTCACACTAACCCGCGCCCTCACACGTACGCTCTCCCTAAACCGTTGTCATACCCTCACCTGGACCCTAAACCGTCCCCGTCCCCAAACCCTAACCCTAGCCCGAACCCTGACCCTAACCCTTCCCCGAAGCCTTCCCGTCACGCGTGCCCTAATCCTAACCCGTACGCTCACACTAACCCGCGCCCTCACACGTACGCTCCCCCTAAACCGTTGTCGTACCCTCACCTGGACCATAAACCGTCCCCGCCACATAACCCTATCCCTAGCCTGAACCCTAACCCTAACCCTTCAACAAAGCCTTCCCCTAACCTGTCCCCTAATCCTAACACGTACGCTCACACTAACCGGCGCCCTCACATGTACGCTCCCCCTAAACCATTATCGTGCCCTCACCTGGACCCTAAACCGTCCCCGGCCCCTAAACCTAACCCTAGCCCGAACCCTAACCCTAACACTTCCCCGAAGCCTTCGCTTCACCCGTCCCCTAAAACTAATCCGTAAGCTCACACTACCCCGCGCCCTCACACGTACGCTCCCCCTAAACCATTGTCGTACACTCACTTGGACCCTAAACCGCCCCCGTCCACTAACCCGAACCCTACCCCGAACCCTATCCCTAAACGTTCCCCGAAGCCTTCCCCTGACCCGTCCCCTAATCCTAACCCATACGCTCACACTAACCCATGCCCTCACACGTACGCTCCCCCTAAACCTTTGTCGTACCCTCACCGGGACCCTAAACCGTCCTTGTCCCCTAACCCTAACCCAACCCGAACCCTAACCCTAACACTTCCCCGAAGCCTTCCCCTCACCCGTCCCCTAAACCTAACCCGTAAGCTCACACTAACCCGTGCCCTCACACGTACGCTCCCCCTAAACCATTGTCGTACACTCACTTGGACCCTAAACCGTCCCCGTCCCCTAACCCTAACCCTAGCCCGAACCCTAACACTAACCCTTCCCCGAAGCCTTCCCCTCACCCGTCCCCTAATCCTAACCCGTACGCTCACACTATCCAGTCCACTCACACGTACGCTGCCCCTAAACCGTTGTCGTACACACACCTGGACCCAAAACGGTCCCCATCCGCTAACCTTAACCCTAGCCCAGACCCTAACCCTAAACCTTCCCCGAAGCCTTCCCCTCACCCGTCCCCTAGTCCTAACCCGTACGCTCACACTTACCCGCGCCCTCACACGTACGCTCCCCCTAAACAGTTTTTGTACCCTCACTTGGACCCTAAACCGTCCCCGTCCCCTAACCCTAACCCTAGCCCGAACCCTAACCCTAACCCTTCCCCGAAGCCTTCCCCTCACCCGTCCCCTAATGCTAGCCCGTACGCTCACACTAACCCGCGCCCTAACACGTACGCTCCCCCTAAACCGTTGTCGTACCCTCACCTGGACCCTAAAGTGTCCCCGTACCCTAACCCTAACCCTAGCTCGAACCCTAACCCTAGCCCTTGCCCGAAGCCTTCCCCTCACCCGTCCCCTAATCCTAACCCGTACGCTCACACTAAACAGCCCACTCACACGTACGCTGTCCCTAAACCGTTGTGGTACCCTCACCTGGACCCTAAACCGTCCCCATCCCCTAATACTAACCCTACCCAAACCCTAACCCTAACCCGTCCCCGAAGCCTTCCCCTCACACGTCCCCTAATCCTAACCCTTACGCTCAAACTAACCCGCGCCCTCACACGTACGCTCCCCCTAAACCGATGTCGTACCTTCATCTGGACCCGAAACCGTCCCCGTCCCCAAACCCTAACCCTAGCCCGAACCGTAACCCTAACCCTTCCCCGAAGCCTTCCCGTCACCCGTCCCCTAATCCTAACCCGTACGCTCACACTAACCCGCGCCCTCACACGTACGCTCCCCCTAAAGCATTGTCGTACACTTACCTGAACCCTAAACCGCCCCCGACCCCTAACCCGAACCCTAGCCCGAACCCTATCCCTAACCGTTCCCCGAAGCCTTCCCCTGACCCATCCCCTAATCCTAACCCGTACGCTCACACTAACCCATGCCCTCACACGTACGCTCCCCCTAAAACTTTGTCGTACCCTCACCGGGACCCTAAACCGTCCCTGTCCCCTAACCCTAACCCTAGCCCGAACCCTAACCCTAACCCTTCCCCGAAGCCTTCCCCTCACCCGTCCCCTAATCCTAACCCGTACGCTCACACTAACCCACGCCCTCACACGTACGCTCCCCCTCAACCACTGTCGTACCCTCACCTGGACCCTAAACCGTCCCCGTTCCCTAACCCTAACCCTAGCCCGAACCCTAACCCTAACCCTTCCCCGAAGCCTTCCCCTCACTCGTCCCCTAATCCTAAGCCGTACGCTCACACTAAACAGCCCGCTCACACGTACGCTGCCCCTAAACCGTTGAGGTACCCTCACCTGGACCCTAAACCGTCCCCATCCCCTAACACTAACCCTACCCAAACCCTAACCCTAACCCGTCCCCGAAGCCTTCCCCTCACCCGTCCCCTAATCCTAACCCGTACGCTCAAACTAACCCGCGCCCTCACACGTACGCTCCCCATAAACCGATGTCGTACCCTCACCTGGACCCTAAACCGTCCCCGTCCCCTAACCCTAACCCTAGCCCGAACCCTAACCCTAACCCTTCCCCGAAGCCTTCCCCTCACCCGTCCCCTAATCCTAACCCGTACGCTCACACTTACCCGCGCCCTCACACATACGCTCCCCCTAAACCGTTTTCGAACCCTCACCTGGACCCTAAACCGTCCCCGTCCCCTAACCCTAACCCTAGCCCGAACCCTAACCCTTACCGTTACCCGAAGCCTTCCCCTCACCCGTCCCCTAATCCTAACCCGTACGCTCACACTAAACAGCCCGCTCACACGTACGCTGCCCCTAAACCGTTGTGGTACCCTCACCTGGACCCTAAACCGTCCCCATCCCCTAACACTAACCCTACCCAAACCCTAACCCTAACCCGTCCCCGAAGCCTTCCCCTCACCCGTCCCCTAATCCTAACCTGTACGCTCAAACTAACCCGCGCCGTCACACGTACGCTACCCCTAAACCGCTGTCGTACCTTCATCTGGACCCGAAACCGTCCCCGTCCCCTAACCCTAACCCTAGCCCGAACCCTAACCCTAACACTTCCCCGAAGCCTTTCCCTCACCCGTCCCCTAATCCTAACCCGTAAGCTCACACTAACCCGTGCCCTCACACGTACGCTCCCTCTAAACCATTGTCGTACCCTCACCTGGGCCCTAAACCGTCCCCGTCCCCTAACCCTAACCCTAGCCCGAACCCTAACCCTAACCCTTCCCCGAAGCCTTCCCCTCACCCGTCCCCTAATCCTAACCCGTACGCTCACACTAACCCGCGCCCTCACACGTACGCTCCCCCTAAACCGTTGTCGTACCCTCACCTGGACCCTAAACCGTTCCCGTCCCCAAACCCTAACCCTAGTCCGAACCCTAACCCTAACCCTTCCCCGAAGCCTTCCCGTCACCCGTCCCCTAATCCTAAACCGTACGCGCACACTAACCCGCGCCCTCACACGTACGCTCCCCGTAAACCTTTGTCGTACCCTCACCTGGACCCTAAACCGTCCCCGTCACCTAACCTTAACCCTAGCCCGAACCCTAACCCTAACCCTTCAACAAAGCCTTCCCCTAACCTGTCCCCTAATCCTAACCCGTACGCTCACACTAACCGGCGCCCTCACACGTACGCTCCCCCTAAACCGTTGTCATACACTCACCTGGACCCTAAACCGTCCCCGTCCCCTAAACCTAACCCTAGCCCGAACCCTAACCCTAACCCTTCCCGAAGCCTTCGCTTCACCCGTCCCCTAAAACTAACCCGTACGCACACACTATCCATTCCGCTCACACGTACGCTGCCCCTAAACCGTTATCGTACCCACACCTGGACCCTAAACGGTCCCCATCCCCTAATCTTAACCCTAGCCCAGACCCTAACCCTAAACCTTCCCCGAAGGCTTCCCGTCACCCGTCCCCTAATCCTAACCCTTACGCTCACACTAACCCGCGCCCTCACACGTACGCTCCCCCTACACCGTTTTTGTACCCTCACCTGGACCCTAAACCGTCCCCGTACCCTAACCCTAACCCTAGCCCGAACCCTAACCCTAACCCTTGCCCGAAGCCTTCCCCTCACCCGTCCCCTAATCCTAAACCGTACGCTCACACTAAACAGCCCGCTCACACGTACGTTGCCCGTAAACCGTTGTGGTACCCTCACCTGGACCCTAAACCGTCCCCATCCCCTAACACTAACCCTACCCAAACCCTAACCCTAACCCGTCCCCGAAGCCTTCCCGTAACCTGTCCCCTAATCCTAACCCGTATGCTCACACTAACCCGTGCCCTCACACGTACGCTACCCCTAAACCGTTGTCTTACCCTCACCTGGACCCTAAACCGTCCCCGTCCCTTAACCCTAACCCTAGCCCGAACCCTATCCCTAACACTTCCCTGAAGCCTTCCCCTCACCCGTCCCCTAATCCTAACCCGTACGTTCACACTAACCCGCGCCCTCACACGTATGCTCCCCCTAAACCGCTGTTGTACCCTCATCTGGACCCGAAACCGTCCCCGTCCCTTAACCCTAACCCTAGCCCGAACCCTAACCCTAACCCTTCCCCGAAGCCTTCCCCTCACCCGTCTCCTAATCCTAACCCGAACGCTCACACTAACCCGCGCCCTCACACGTACGCTCCACCTAAACCGCTGTCGTACCCTCAACTGGACCCGAAACCGTCCCCGTCCCCTAACCCTAACCCTAACCCTAGCCCGAACCCTAACCCTAACCCTTCCCCGAAGCCTTCCCCTCACCCGTCCCCTAACCCTAACCCGTACGCTCACACTATCCATTCCACTCACACGTACGCTGCCTCTAAACCGTTGTCGTACCCACACCTGGACCCTAAACGGTCCCCATCCCCTAACCTTAACCCTAGCCCAGACCCTAACCCTAAACCTTCCCCGAAGCCTTCCCCTCACCCGTCCCCTAATCCTAACCCGTACGCTCACACTTACCCGCGCCCTCACACGTACGCTCCCCCTAAACCGTTTTCGTACCCTCACCTGGACCCTAAACCGTCACCGTCCCGTAATCCTAACCCTAGCCCGAACCCTGAACCTAACCCTTCCCCGAAGCCTTCCCCTCACCCGTCCCCTAATCCTAAGCCGTACGCTCACACTAAACCACGCCCTCACACGTACGCTGCCCCTAAACCGTTGTCGTACCCTCACATGGACCCTAAACCGTCCCCATCCCCTAACCCTAACCCTAGCCCGAACCCTAACCCTAACCCTTCCCCGAAGCCTTCCCCTCACCCTTCCGCTAATCCTAACCCGTACGCTCACACTAACCCGCGCCCTCAAACGTATGCTCCCCCTAAACCGTTGTCGTTCCCTCATCTGGATCCTAAACCGTCCCCGTCCCCTAACCCTAACCCTAGCCCGAACCCTAACCCTAACCCTTCCCCAAAGGGTTCCCCTAACCCGTCCCCTAATCCTAACCCGTACGCTCACACTAACCCACGCCCTCACACGTACGCTCCCCCTAAACCGTTGTTGTACACTCACCTGGACCCTAAACCGTCCCCGTCCCGTAACCCTAACCCTAGCCCGAACCCTAACCCTAACCCTTCCCCGAAGCCATCCCCTCACTCGTCCCCTAATCCTAAGCTGTACGCTCACACTAACCCACGCCCTCACACGTACGCTGCCCCTAAACCGTTGTCGTACCCTCAAATGGACCCTAAACTGTCCCCATCCCCTAACCCTAACCCTAGCCCGAACCCTAACCCTAATCCTTCCCCGAAGCCTTCACCCACCCGTCCCCTAATCCTAACCCGTACGCTCACACTAACCCGCGCCCTCACACGTACACTACCCCTAAACCGTTGTCGTTCCCTCATCTGGATCCTAAACCGTCCCCGTCCCCTAACCCTAACCCTAGCCCGAAACATAACACTAACCCTTCTCCGAAGCCTTCATGTCACCCGTCCCCTAATCCTAACCCGCACGCTCACACTAACCCGCGCCCTCACACGTACGCTCCCCCTAAACCGTTGTCGTACCCTCACCTGGACTCTAAACTGTCCCCGTCCCCTAACCCTAACCCTAGCCCGAACCCTAACCCTAACTCTTCCCCGAAACCTTCCCCTCACCCGTCCCCTAATCCTAACCGGTACGCTCACACTAACCCGCGCCATCACACGTACGCTCCCCCTATAGCATTGTCATACCCTCACCTGGACCCTAAACCGTCCCCATCCCCTAACACTAACCCTAGCCCGAACCTTAACCCTAACCATTCCCCGAAACCTTCCTCTCACCCGTCCGCTAATCCTAACCCGTACGCTCACACTAACCCACGTCTTCACACGTACGCTCCCCCTAAACCGTTGTCGTACCCTCACCTGGACCCTAAACCATCCCCGTCCCCTAACCCTAACCCTAGCCCGAACCCTAACCCTAACCGTTGGCCGAAGCCTTCCCCTCACCCGTCCCCTAATCCTAACCCGTACGCTCACACTAAACAGCCCGCTCACACGTACGCTGCCCCTAAACCGTTGTGGTACCCTCACCTGGACCCTAAACCGTCCCCATCCCCTAACACTAACCCTACCCAAACCCTAACCCTAACCCGTCCCCGAAGTCTTCCCCTCACCCGTCCCCTAATCCTAACCCGTACGCTCAAACTAACCCGCGCCGTCACACGTACGCTACCCCTAAACCGCTGTCGTACCTTCATCTGGACCCGAAACCGTCCCCGTCCCCTAACCCTAACCCTAGCCCGAACCCTAACCTTAACCCATCCCCGAAGCCTTCCCCTCACCCGTCTCCTAATCCTAACTCGAACGCTCACACTAACCCGCGCCCTCACACGTACGCTCCACCTAAACCGCTGTCGTACCCTCAACTGGACCCGAAACCGTCCCCGTCCCCTAACCCTAACCCTAGCCCGAAACCTAACCCTAACACTTCCCCGAAGCCTTTCCCTCACCCGTCCCCTAATCCTAACACGTAAGCTCACACTAACCCGTGCCCTCACATGTACGCTCCCCCTAAACCATTGTCGTACCCTCACCTGGGCCCTAAACCGTCCCCGTCCCCTAACCCTAACCCTAGCCCGAACCCTAACCCTAACCCTTCCCCGAAGCCTTCCCCTCACACGTCCCCTAATCCTAACCCGTACGCTCACACTAACCCGCGCCCTCACACGTACGCTCCCCCTAAACCGTTGTCGTACCCTCACCTGGAACCTAAACCGTCCCCGTCCCCAAACGCTAACCCTAGCCCGAACCCTAACCCTAACCCTTCCCCGAAGCCTTCCCGTCACCCGTCCCCTAATCCTAACCCGTACGCTCACACTAACCCGCGCCCTCACACGTACGCTCCCCCTAAACCGTTGTCGTACCCTCACCTGGACCCTAAACCGTCCCCGTCACCTAACCTTAACCCTAGCGCGAACCCTAACCCTAACCCTTCAACAAAGCCTTCCCCTAACCTGTCCCCTAATCCTAACCCGTACGTTCACACTAACCGGCGCCCGCACACGTACGCTCCCCCTAAACCGTTGTCGTACACTTACCTGGACCCTAAACCGTCCCCGTCCCCTAAACCTATCCCTAGCCCGAACCCTAACCCTAACCCTTCCCCGAAGCCTTCGCTTCACCCGTCCCCTAAAACTAACCCGTAAGCTCACACTACCACGCGCCCTCACAGGTACGCTCCCCCTAAACCGTTGTCGTACACTCACCTGGACCCTAAACCGCCCCCGTCCCCTAACCCTAACCCTAGCCCAAACCCTATCCATAACCCTTTTCCGAAGCCTTCCCCTCACCCGTCCCCTAATCCTAACCCGTACGCTCACACTAACCCGCGCCTTCACACGTACGCTCCCCCTAACCGTTGTCGTACCCTCACCTGGACGCTAAACCGTCCCCGTCCCCTAACCCTAACCCTAACCCTAGCCTGAACCCTAACCCTGACCCTTCCCCGAAGCCTTCCCCTCAACCGTCCCCCAATCCTAACCCGTACGCTCACACTAACCCGCGCCCTCACACGTACGCTCCCCCTAAACCATTATCGTGCCCTCACCTGGACCCTAAACCGTCCCCATCCCCTAACCCTAACCCTAGCCCGAACCTTAACCCTAACCATTCCCCGAAACCTTCCCCTCATCCGTCCGCTAATCCTAACCCGTACGCTCACACTAACCCACATCTTCACACGAACGCTCCCCCTAAACCGTTGTCGTACCCTCACCTGGACCCTAAACCGTCCCCGTCCCCTAACCCTAACCCTAGCCCGAACCCTAACCCTAACCCTTCTCCGAAGCCTTCCCCTCACCCGTCCCCTAATCCTAACCCGTACGCTCACACTATCCATTCCGCTCACAAGTACGCTGCCCCTAAACCGTTGTCGTACCCACACCTGGACCCTAAATGGTCCCCATCCCCTAATCTTAACCCTAGCACAGACCCTAACCCTAAACCTTCCCCGAAGCCTTCCCCTCACCCGTCCCCTAATCCTAACCCGTACGCTCACACTTACCCGCGCCCTCACACGTACGCTCCCCCTACACCGTTTTCGTACCCTCACCTGGACCCTAAGCCGTCCCCGTCCCCTAACCCTAACCCTAGCCCGAAACCTAACACTAACCCTTGCCCGAAGCCTTCCCCTCACCCGTCCCCTAATCCTAAACCGTACGCTCACACTAAACAGCCCGCTCACACGTACGCTGCCCCTAAACCGTTGTGGTACCCTCACCTGGACCCTAATCCGTCCCCGTCCCTTAACCCTAACCCTAGCCCGAACCCTAACCCTAACCCTTCCCCGAAGCCTTCCCCTCACCCGTCTCCTAATCCTAACCCGAACGCTCACACTAACCCGCGCCCTCACACGTACGCTCCACCTAAACCGCTGTCATACCCTCAACTGGACCAGAAACCGTCCCCGTCCCCTATCCCTAACCCTAGCCCGAAACCTAACCCTAACACTTCCCCGAAGCCTTCCCCTCACCCGTCTCCAAATCATAACCCGTAAGCTCACACTAACCCGTGCCCTCACACGTACGCTACCCCTAAACCATTGTCGTACCCTCACCTGCGCCCTAAACCGTCCCCGTCCTCTAACCCTAACCCTAGCCCGAACCCTAACCCTAACCCTTCCCCGAAGCCTTCCCCTCACCCGTCCCCTAATCCTAACCCGTACGCTCACACTAACCCACGCCCTCGCACGTATGCTCCCCCTAAACCGTTGTCGTACCCTCACCTGGACCCTAAACCGTCCCTGTCCCCTAACCCTAACCCTAGCCCGAACCCTTACGCTAACCCTTCACCGAAGCCTTCCCGTCACCCGTCCCCTAATCCTAACCCGTACGCTCACACTAACCCACGCCCTCACACGTACGCTCCCCCTAAACCGCTGTCGTACCCTCATCTGGACCCGAAACCGTCCCCGTCCCCTAACCCTAACCCTAGCCCGAACCCTAACCCTAACCCTTCCCTGAAGCCTTCCCCTCACCCGTCCCCTAATCCTAACCCGTACGCTCACACTAACCCACGCCCTCACACGTACACTCTCCCTAAACCGTTGTCGTACCCTCACGTGGACCCTAAACCGTCCCCGTCCCCTAACCCTAACCCTAGCCCGAAACATAACACTAACCCTTCTCCGAAGCCTTCATGTCACCCGTCCCCTAATCCTAACCCGCACGCTCACACTAACCCGCGCCCTCACACGTACGCTCCCCCTAAACCGTTGTCGTACCCTCACCTGGACCCTAAACCGTCCCGGTCCCCTAACCCTAACCCTAGCCCGAACCCTAACCCTAACACTTCCCCGAAGCCTTCCCCTCACCCGAACCCTAATCCTAACCCATACGCTCACACTAACCCACGCCCTCACCCGTACGCTCCCCCTAAACCGTTGTCGTACCCTCACCTGGACTCTAAACCGTCCCAGTCCCCTAACCCTAACCCTAGCCCGAACCCTAACCCTAACACTTCCCCGAAACCTTCCCCTCACCCGTCCCCTAATCCTAACCGGTACGCTCACACTAACCCGCGCCATCACACGTACGCTCCCCCTATAGCGTTGTCATACCCTCAACTGGACCCTAAACCGTCCCCATCCCCTAAACCTAACCCTAGCCAGAACCCTAACCCTAACCTTTCCCCAAAGCCTTCCCCTAACCCGTCCCCTAATCCTAACCCGTACGCTCACACTAACCCGCGCCCTCACACATACGCTCCCCCTAAACCGTTGTCGTACCCTCACCTGGACCCTAAACCGTCCCCGTCCCCTATCCCTAAACCTAACCAGAACCCTATCCCTAACCCTTCCCCGAAGCCTTCCCTTCACCCGTCCCCTAATCCTAACCCGTTCGCTCACACTAACATGCGCCCTCACACGTATGCTCCCGCTAAACCGTTGTCGTACCCTCACCTGGACCCTAAACCATCCCCGTCCCCTAACCCTAACCCTAGCCCGAACCCTATCCCTAACCATTCCCCGAAAGCCTTCCCCTCACCTGTCCCCTAATCCTAACCCGTACGCTCACACTAACCCGCGCCCTCACACGTACGCTCCCCCTAAACCGCTGACGTACCCTCACCTGGACCCTAAACCGTCCCCTTCCCCTACCCCTAACCCTAGCCTGAACCCTAACCCTCACACTTCCCCGAAGCCTTCTCCTCACCCGTCTCCTAATCCTAACCTGTCCTTTCACACTAACCCGTGCCCTCACACGTACGCTGCCCCTAAACCATTGTCGTACCCTCACCTGGACTCTAAACTGTCCCCGTCCCCTAACCCTAACCCTAGCCCGAACTCTAACCCTAACCCTTACCCGAAGTCTTCCAATCACCCGTCCCCTAATCCTAACCCGTACGCTCACACTAACCCGCGCCCTCACACGTACGCTCCTCCTAAACCGTTGTCGTTCCCTCACCTGGACCCTAAACCGTCCCCGTCCCCTAACCCTATCCCTAGCCCAAACCCTATCCATAAAACATTTCCGAAGCCTTCCCCTCACCCGTCCCCTAATCCTAACCCATACGCTCACACTAACCCGTGCCCTCACACGTACGCTACCCCTAAACCGCTGTCGTACCCTCAACTGGACCCGAAACCGTCCCCGTCGCCTAACCCTAACCCTAGCCCTAACCCTAACCCTAACACTTCCCCGAAGCCTTCCCCTCACCTGTCCCCTAATCCTAACCCGTACGCTCACACAAACCCGCGCCCTCACACGTACGCTCCACCTAAACCGTTGTCGTACCCTCACCTGGACCCTAAACCGTCCCCATCCCCTAAAACTAACCCTAGCCCGAACCCTAACCTTAACCCTTCCCCGAAAACTTCCCCTCACCCATGACCTAATCCTATCCCGTACGCTCACACTAACCCGCGCCCTCACACGTACGCTCCCCCTAAACCGTTGTCGTACCCTCACTTGGACCCTAAACCGTCCCCATCCCTTAACCCTAACCCTACCCAAACCCTAACCATAACCCGTCCCCGAAGCCTTCCCCTCACCCTTCCCCTAATCCTAACCCGTACGCTCACACTAACCCGCGCCCTCAAACGCATGCTACCCCTAAACCGTTGTCGTTCCCTCATCTGGATCCTAAACCGTCCCCGTCCCCTAACCCTAACCCTACCCGAAACATAACACTAACCCTTCTCCGAAGCCTTCCCGTCTCCCGTCCCCTAATCCTAACCCGTACGCTCACACTAACCCGCGCCTCACACGTACGATCCCCCTAAACCGTTGTCGTACCCTCACCTGGACCCTATACATCCCCGTCCCCTAACCCTAACCCTAGCCCGAACCCTAACCCTAACCCTTCCCCGAAGCCTTCCCCTCACCCGTCCCCTAATCCAAACCAGTAGGCTCACACTAACCCGCGCCCTCACACGTACGCTCAACCTAAAGCATTGTCGTACCCTCACCTGGACCCTAAACCGTCCCCGTCCCCTAACCCTAACCCTAGCCCGAACCCTAACCCTAACCCTTCCCCAAAGGGTTCCCCTAACCCGTCCCCTAATCCTAACCTGTACGCTCACACTAACCCGTGCCCTCACACGTACGCTCCCCCTAAACCATTATCGTGCCCTCACCTGGACCCTAAACCGTCCCCATCCCCTAACCCTAACCCTAGCCCGAAACTTAACAGAACCATTCCCTGAAACCTTCCCCTCACCCGTCCCCTAATCCTAACCCGTACGCTCACACTAACCCACGTCTTCACACGTACGCTCCCCCTAAACCGTTGTCGTACCCTCACCTGGACCCTAAACCGTCCCCGTCCCCTAACCCTAACCCTAGCCCGAACCCTAACACTAACCCTTCCCCGAAGCCTTCCCCTCACCCGTCCCCTAATCCTAACCCGTACGCTCACACTATCCAGTCCGCTCACACGTACGCTGCCCCTAAACCGTTGTCGTACCCACACCTGGACCCTAAACGGTCCCCATCCCCTAACCTTAACCCTAGCCCAGACCCTAACCCTAAACCTTCCCCGAAGCCTTCCCCTCACCCGTCCCCTAATCCTAACCCATACGCTCACACTTACCCGCGCCCTCACACGTACGCTCCCCCTAAACAGTTTTTGTACCCTCACCTGGACCCTAAACCGTCCCCGTCCCCTAACCCAAACCCTAGCCCGAACCCTAACCCTAACCCTTCCCCGAAGCCTTCCCCTCACCCGTCCCCTAATGCTAGCCCGTACGCTCACACTAACCCGCGCCCTAACACGTACGCTCCCCCTAAACGGTTGTCATACCCTCACCTGGACGCTAAAGTGTCCCCGTCCCCTAACCCTAACCCTAGCCCGAATCCTAACCCTAACACTTGCCTGAAGCCTTCCCCTCACCCGTCCCCTAATCCTAACCCGTACGCTCACACTAAACAGCCCGCTCACACGTACGCTGCCCCTAAACCGTTGTGGTACCCTCACCTGGACCCTAAACCGTCCCCATCCCCTAACACTAACCCTACCCAAACCCTAACCCTAACCCGTCCCCGAAGCCTTCCCCTCACCCGTCCCCTAATCCTAACCCGTACGCTCAAACTAACCCGCGCCCTCACACGTACGCTCCCACTAAACCGATGTCGTACATTCATCTGGACCCGAAACCGTCCCCGTCCCCTAACCCTAACCCTAGCCCGAACCGTAACCTTAACCCTTACCCGAAGCCTTCCCCTCACCCGTCTCCTAATCCTAACCCGAACGCTCACACTAACCCGCGCCCTCACACGTACGCTCCACCTAAACCGCTGTCGTACCCTCAACTGGACTCGAAACCGTCCCCATCCCCTAACCCTAACCCTAGCCCGAACCCTAACCGTAACACTTCCCCGAAGCCTTCCCCTCACCCGTCCCCTAAACCTAACCCGTAAGCTCACACTAACCCGTACCCTCACACGTACGCTCCCCATAAACCATTGTCGTACCCTCACCTGGGCCCTAAACCGTCCCCGTCCCCTAACCCTAACCCTAGCCCGAACCCTAACCCTAACCCTTCCCGGAAGCCTTCCCCTCACCCGTCCCCTAATCCTAACCCGTACGCTCACACTAACCCGCGCCCTCACACGTACGCTCCCCCTAAACCGTTGTCATAACCTCACCTGGACCCTAAACCGTCCCCGTCCCCAAACCCTAACCCTAGCCCGAACCCTGACCCTAACCCTTCCCCGAAGCCTTCCCGTCACCCGTGCCCTAATCCTAACCCGTACGCTCACACTAACCCGCGCCCTCACACGTACGCTCCCCCTAAACCGTTGTCGTACCCTCACCTGGACCATAAACCGTCCCCGTCACATAACCCTAACCCTAGCCCGAACCCTAACCCTAACACTTCAACAAAGCCTTCCCCTAACCTGTCCCCTAATCCTAACCCGTACGCTCACACTAACCGGCGCCCTCACATGTACGCTCCCCCTAAACCGTTGTCGTACACTCACCTAGACCCTAAACCGTCCCCGTCCCCTAAACCTAACCCTAGCCCGAACCCTAACCCTAACACTTCCCCGAAGCCTTCGCTTCACCCGTCCCCTAAAACTAATCAGTAAGCTCACACTACCCCGCGCCCTCACACGTACGCTCCCCCTAAACCATTGTCGTACACTCACCTGGACTCTAAACCGCCCCCGTCCACTAACCCGAACCCTAGCCCAAACTATCCCTAAACGTTCCCCGAAGCCTTCCCCTGACCCGTCCCCTAATCCTAACCCATACGCTCACACTAACCCATGCCCTCATACGTACGCTTCCCCTAAACCATTGTCGTACCCTCACTTGAGCCCTAAACCGTCCCCGTCCCCTAACCCTAACCCTAGCCCGAACCCTAACCCTAACCCTTCCCCGAAGACATCCCCTCACCCGTCCCCTAATCCTAACCCGTACGCTCACACTAACCCGCGCCCTCACACGTACGCTCCCCCTAAACCATTATCGTGCCCTCACCTGGACCCTAAACCGTCCCCATCCCCTAACCCTAACCCTAGCCCGAACCTTAACCCTAACCATTCCCCGAAACCTTCCCCTCACCCGTCCCCTAATCCTAACCCGTACGCTCACACTAACCCACGTCTTCACACGTACGCTCCCCCTAAACCGTTGTCGTACCCTCACCTGGACCCTAAACCGTCCCCGTCCCCTAACCCTAACCCTAGCCAGAACCCTAACCCTAACCTTTCCCCAAAGCCTTCCCCTAACCCGCCCCCTAATCCTAACCCGTACGCTCACACTAACCCGCGCCCTCACACATACGCTCCCCCTAAACCGTTGTCGTACCCTCACCTGGACCCTAAACCGTCCCCGTCCCCTAACCCTAAACCTAACCAGAACCCTATCCCTAACCCTTCCCCGAAGCCTTCCCTTCACCCGTCCCCTAATCCTAACCCGTTCGCTCACACTAACATGCGCCCTCACACGTATGCTCCCGCTAAACCGTTGTCGTACCCTCACCTGGACCCTAAACCATCCCCGTCCCCTAACCCTAACCCTAGCCCGAACCCTATCCCTAACCATTCCCCGAAAGCCTTCCCCTCACCTGTCCCCTAATCCTAACCCGTACGCTCACACTAACCCGCGCCCTCACACGTACGCTCCCCCTAAACCGCTGACGTACCCTCACCTGGACCCTAAACCGTCCCCTTCCCCTACCCCTAACCCTAGCCCAAACGCTAACCCTAACTCTTCCCCGAAACCTACCCCTCAACCGTCCCCTAATCCTAACCCGTACGCTCACACTAACCCACGCCCTCACACGTACGCTCCCCCTAAACCGTTGTCGTACCCTCACCTGGACCTTAAACTGTCCCCGTCCCCTAACCCTAACCCTAGCCTGAACCCTAACCCTCACACTTCCCCGAAGCCTTCTCCTCACCCGTCCCCTAATCCTAAACTGTCCTTTCACACTAACCCGCGCCCTCACACGTACGCTGCCCCTAAACCATTGTCGTACCCTCACCTGGACTCTAAACTGTCCCCGTCCCCTAACCCTAACCCTAGCCCGAACCCTAACCCTAACCCTTCCCCGAAGTCTTCCTCTCACCCGTCCCCTAATCCTAACCCGTACTCTCACACTAACCCGCGCCCTCACACGTACGCTCCTCCTAAACCATTGTCGTACCCTCACCTGGACCCTAAACCGTCCCCGTCCCCTAACCCTAACCCTAGCCCAAACCCTATCCATAAAACTTTTCCGAAGCCTTCCCCTCACCCGTCCCCTAATCCTAACCCATACGCTCACACTAACCCGTGCCCTCACACGTACGCTACCCCTAAACCGCTGTCGTACCCTCAACTGGACCCGAAACCGTCCCCGTCGCCTAACCCTAACCCTAGCCCTAACCCTAACCCTAACACTTCCCCGAAGCCTTCCCCTCACCTGTCCCCTAATCCTAACCCGTACGCTCACATAAACCCGCGCCCTCACACGTACGCTCCACCTAAACCGTTGTCGTACCCTCACCTGGACCATAAACCGTCCCCGTCACATAACCCTAACCCTAGCCCGAACCCTAACCCTAACACTTCAACAAAGCCTTCCCCTAACCTGTCCCCTAATCCTAACCCGTACGCTCACACTAACCGGCGCCCTCACATGTACGCTCCCCCTAAACCGTTGTCGTACACTCACCTAGACCCTAAACCGTCCCCGTCCCCTAAACCTAACCCTAGCCGAAACCCTAACCCTAACACTTCCCCGAAGCCTTCGCTTCACCCGTCCCCTAAAACTAATCCGTAAGCTCACACTACCCCGCGCCCTCACACGTACGCTCCCCCTAAACCATTGTCATACACTCACCTGGACTCTAAACCGCCCCCGTCCACTAACCCGAACCCTAGCCCGAACCCTATCCCTAAACGTTCCCCGAAGCCTTCCCCTGACCCGTCCCCTAATCCTAACCCATACGCTCACACTAACCCATGCCCTCACACGTACGCTCCCCCTAAACCTTTGTCGTACCCTCACCGGGACCCTAAACCGTCCTTGTCCCCTAACCCTAACCCTAGCCCGAACCCTAACCCTAACACTTCCCCGAAGCCTTCCCCTCACCCGTCCCCTAAACCTAACCCGTAAGCTCACACTAACCCGTGCCCTCACACGTACGCTTCCCCTAAACCATTGTCGTACCCTCACTTGAGCCCTAAACCGTCCCCGTCCCCTAACCCTAACCCTAGCCCGAACCCTAACCCTAACCCTTCCCCGAAGACATCCCCTCACCCGTCCCCTAATCCTAACCCGTACGCTCACACTAACCCGCGCCCTCACACGTACGCTCCCCCTAAACCATTATCGTGCCCTCACCTGGACCCTAAACCGTCCCCATCCCCTAACCCTAACCCTAGCCCGAACCTTAACCCTAACCATTCCCCGAAACCTTCCCCTCACCTGTCCCCTAATCCTAACCCGTACGCTCACACTAACCCGCGCCCTCACACGTACGCTCCCCCTAAACCGCTGACGTACCCTCACCTGGACCCTAAACCGTCCCCTTCCCCTACCCCTAACCCTAGCCCAAACGCTAACCCTAACTCTTCCCCGAAACCTTCCCCTCAACCGTCCCCTAATCCTAACCCGTACGCTCACACTAACCCACGCCCTCACACGTACGCTCCCCCTAAACCGTTGTCGTACCCTCACCTGGACCCTATACATCCCCGTCCCCTAACCCTAACCCTAGCCTGAACCCTAACCCTAACCCTTCCCCGAAGCCTTCCCCTCACCCGTCCCCTAATCCAAACCAGTAGGCTCACACTAACCCGCGCCCTCACACGTACGCTCAACCTAAAGCATTGTCGTACCCTCAACTGGACCCTAAACCGTCCCCGTCCCCTAACCCTAACCCTAGCCCGAACCCTAACCCTAACCCTTCCCCAAAGGGTTCCCCTAACCCGTCCCCTAATCCTAACCTGTACGCTCACACTAACCCGCGCCCTCACACGTACGCTCCCCCTAAACCATTATCGTGCCCTCACCTGGACCCTAAACCGTCCCCATCCCCTAACCCTAACCCTAGCCCGAACCTTAACAGAACCATTCCCTGAAACCTTCCCCTCACCCGTCCCCTAATCCTAACCCGTACGCTCACACTAACCCACGTCTTCACACGTACGCTCCCCCTAAACCGTTGTCGTACCCTCACCTGGACCCTAAACCGTCCCCGTCCCCTAACCCTAACCCTAGCCCGAACCCTAACCCTAACCCTTCCCCGAAGCCTTCCCCTCACCCGTCCCCTAATCCTAACCCGTACGCTCACACTATCCAGTCCGCTCACACGTACGCTGCCCCTAAACCGTTGTCGTACCCACACATGGACCCTAAACGGTCCCCATCCCCTAACCTTAACCCTAGCCCAGACCCTAACCCTAAACCTTCCCCGAAGCCTTCCCCTCACCCGTCCCCTAATCCTAACCCGTACGCTCACACTTACCCGTGCCCTCACACGTACGCTCCCCCTAAACAGTTTTTGTACCCTCACCTGGTCCCTAAACCGTCCCCTAACCCTAACCCTAACCCTAGCCCGAACCCTAACCCTAACCCTTCCCCGAAGCCTTCCCCTCACCCGTCCCCTAATGCTAGCCCGTACACTCACACTAACCCGCGCCCTAACACGTACGCTCCCCCTAAAACGTTGTCGTACCGTCACCTGTACCCTAAAGTGTCCCCGTCCCCTAACCCTAACCCTAGCCCGAATCCTAACCCTAACACTTGCCTGAAGCCTTCCCCTCACCCGTCCCCTAATCCTAACCCGTACGCTCACACTAAACAGCCCGCTCACACGTACGCTGCCCCTAAACCGTTGTGGTACCCTCACCTGGACCCTAAACCGTCCCCATCACCTAACACTAACCGTACCCAAACCCTAACCCTAACCCGTCCCCGAAGCCTTCCCCTCACCCGTCCCCTGATCCTAACCCGTACGCTCAAACTAACCCGCGCCCTCACACGTACGCTCCCCCTAAACCGATGTCGTACATTCATCTGGACCCGAAACCGTCCCCGTCCCCTAACCCTAACCCTAGCCCGAACCGTAACCTTAACCCTTACCCGAAGCCTTCCCCTCACCCGTCTCCTAATCCTAACCCAAACGCTCACACTAACCCGCGCCCTCACACGTACGCTCCACCTAAACCGCTGTCGTACCCTCACCTGGACCCTAAACCGTCCCCTTCCCCTACCCCTAACCCTAGCCCAAACGCTAACCCTAACTCTTCCCCGAAACCTTCCCCTCAACCGTCCCCTAATCCTAACCCGTACGCTCACACTAACCCACGCCCTCACACGTACGCTCCCCCTAAACCGTTGTCGTACCCTCACCTGGACCTTAAACCGTCCCCGTCCCCTAACCCTAACCCTAGCCTGAACCCTAACCCTCACACTTCCCCGAAGCCTTCTCCTCATCCGTCCCCTAATCCTAACCTGTCCTTTCACACTAACCCGCGCCCTCACACGTACGCTGCCCCTAAACCATTGTCGTACCCTCACCTGGACTCTAAACTATCCCCGTCCCCTAACCCTAACCCTAGCCCGAACCCTAACCCTAACCCTTCCCCGAAGTCTTCCTCTCACCCGTCCCCTAATCCTAACCCGTACGCTCACACTAACCCGCGCCCTCACACGTACGCTCCTCCTAAACCGTTGTCGTACCCTCACCTGGACCCTAAACCGTCCCCGTCCCCTAACCCTAACCCTAGCCCAAACCCTATCCATAAAACTTTTCCGAAGCCTTCCCCTCACCCGTCCCCTAATCCTAACCCATACGCTCACACTAACCCGTGCCCTCACACGTACGCTACCCCTAAACCGCTGTCGTACCCTCAACTGGACCCGAAACCGTCCCCGTCGCCTAACCCTAACCCTAGCCCTAACCCTAACCCTAACACTTCCCCGAAGCCTTCCCCTCACCTGTCCCCTAATCCTAACCCGTACGCTCACACAAACCCGCGCCCTCACACGTACGCTCCACCTAAACCGTTGTCGTACCCTCACCTGGACCCTAAACCGTCCCCATCCCCTAAACCTAACCCTAGCCCGAACCCTAACCTTAACCCTTCCCCGAAAACTTCCCCTCACCCATCACCTAATCCTATCCCGTACGCTCACACTAACCCGCGCCCTCACACGTACGCTCCCCCTAAACCGTTGTCGTACCCTCACCTGGACCCTATACATCCCCGTCCCCTAACCCTAACCCTAGCCTGAACCCTAACCCTAACCCTTCCCCGAAGCCTTCCCCTCACCCGTCCCCTAATCCAAACCAGTAGGCTCACACTAACCCGCGCCCTCACACGTACGCTCAACCTAAAGCATTGTCGTACCCTCACCTGGACCCTAAACCGTCCCCGTCCCCTAACCCTAACACTAGCCCGAACCCTAACCCTAACCCTTCCCCAAAGGGTTCCCCTAACCCGTCCCCTAATCCTAACCTGTACGCTCACACTAACCCGCGCCCTCACACGTACGCTCCCCCTAAACCATTATCGTGCCCTCACCTGGACCCTAAACCGTCCCCATCCCCTAACCCTAACCCTAGCCCGAACCTTAACAGAACCATTCCCTGAAACCTTCCCCTCACCCGTCCCCTAATCCTAACCCGTACGCTCACACTAACCCACGTCTTCACACGTACGCTCCCCCTAAACCGTTGTCCTACCCTCACCTGGACCCTAAACCGTCCCCGTCCCCTAACCCTAACCCTAGCCCGAACCCTAACCCTAACCCTTCCCCGAAGCCTTCCCCTCACCCGTCCCCTAATCCTAACCCGTACGCTCACACTATCCAGTCCGCTCACACGTACGCTGCCCCTAAACCGTTGTCGTACCCACACATGGACCCTAAACGGTCCCCATCCCCTAACCTTAACCCTAGCCCAGACCCTAACCCTAAACCTTCCCCGAAGCCTTCCCCTCACCCGTCCCCTAATCCTAACCCGTACGCTCACACTTACCCGCGCCCTCACACGTATGCTCCCCCTAAACAGTTTTTGTACCCTCACCTGGACCCTAAACCGTCCCCGTCCCCTAACCCTAACCCTAGCCCGAACCCTAACCCTAACCCTTCCCCGAAGCCTTCCCCTCACCCGTCCCCTAATGCTAGCCCGTACGCTCACACTAACCCGCGCCCTAACACGTACGCTCCCCCTAAACCGTTGTCGTACCCTCACCTGTACCCTAAAGTGTCCCCGTCCCCTAACCCTAACCCTAGCCCGAATCCTAACCCTAACACTTGCCTGAAGCCTTCCCCTCACCCGTCCCCTAATCCTAACCCGTACGCTCACACTAAACAGCCCGCTCACACGTACGCTGCCCCTAAACCGTTGTGGTACCCTCACCTGGACCCTAAACCGTCCCCATCCCCTAACACTAACCGTACCCAAACCCTAACCCTAACCCGTCCCCGAAGCCTTCCCCTCACCCGTCCCCTGATCCTAACCCGTACGCTCAAACAAACCCGCGCCCTCACACGTACGCTCCCCCTAAACCGATGTCGTACATTCATCTGGACCCGAAACCGTCCCCGTCCCCTAACCCTAACCCTAGCCCGAACCGTAACCTTAACCCTTACCCGAAGCCTTCCCCTCACCCGTCTCCTAATCCTAACCCGAACGCTCACACTAACCCGCGCCCTCACACGTACGCTCCACCTAAACCGCTGTCGTACCCTCAACTGGACTCGAAACCGTCCCCATCCCCTAACCCTAACCCTAGCCCGAACCCTAACCCTAACACTTCCCCGAAGCCTTCCCCTCACCCGTCTCCTAAACCTAACCCGTAAGCTCACACTAACCCGTACCCTCACACGTACGCTCCCCATAAACCATTGTCGTACCCTCACCTGGGCCCTAAACCGTCCCCGTCCCCTAACCCTAACCCTAGCCCGAACCCTAACCCTAACCCTTCCCGGAAGCCTTCCCCTCACCCGTCCCCTAATCCTAACCCGTACGCTCACACTAACCCGCGCCCTCACACGTACGCTCCCCCTAAACCGTTGTCATACCCTCACCTGGACCCTAAACCGTCCCCGTCCCCAAACCCTAACCCTAGCCCGAACCCTGACCCTAAACCTTCCCCGAAGCCTTCCCGTCACCCGTGCCCTAATCCTAACCCGTACGCTCACACTAACCCGCGCCCTCACACGTACGCTCCCCCTAAACCGTTGTCGTACCCTCACCTGGACCATAAACCGTCCCCGTCACATCACCCTAACCCTAGCCCGAACCCTAACCCTAACCCTTCAACAAAGCCTTCGCCTAACCTGTCCCCTATTCCTAACCCGTACGCTCACACTAACCAGCGCCCTCACATGTATGCTCCCCCTAAACCGTTGTCGTACACTCACCTAGACCCTAAACCGTCCCCGTCCCCTAAACCTAACCCTAGCCCGAACCCTAACCCTAACACTTCCCCGAAGCCTTCGCTTCACCCGTCCCCTAAAACTAATCCGTAAGCTCACACTACCCCGCGCCCTCACACGTACGCTCCCCCTAAACCATTGTCGTACACTCACCTGGACTCTAAACCGCCCCCGTCCACTAACCCGAACCCTAGCCCGAACCCTATCCCTAAACGTTCCCCGAAGCCTTCCCCTGACCCGTCCCCTAATCCTAACCCATACGCTCACACTAACCCATGCCCTCACACGTACGCTCCCCCTAAACCTTTGTCGTACCCTCACCGGGACCCTAAACCGTCCTTGTCCCCTAACCCTAACCCTAGCCCGAACCCTAACCCTAACACTTCCCCGAAGCCTTCCCCTCACCCGTCCCATAAACCTAACCCGTAAGCTCACACTAACCCGTGCCCTCACACGTACGCTTCCCCTAAACCATTGTCGTACCCTCACCTGAGCCCTAAACCGTCCCCGTCCCCTAACCCTAACCCTAGCCCGAACCCTAACCCTAACCCTTCCCCGAAGACATCCCCTCACCCGTCCCCTAATCCTAACCCGTACGCTCACACTAACCCGCGCCCTCACACGTACGCTCCCCCTAAACCATTATCGTGCCCTCACCTGGACCCTAAACCGTCCCCATCCCCTAACCCTAACCCTAGCCCGAACCTTAACCCTAACCATTCCCCGAAACCTTCCCCTCACCCGTCCCCTAATCCTAACCCGTACGCTCACACTAACCCACGTCTTCACACATACGCTCCCCCTAAACCGTTGTCGTACCCTCACCTGGACCCTAAACCGTCCCCGTCCCCTAACCCTAACCCTAGCCCGAACCCTAACCCTAACCCTTCCCCGAAGCCTTCCCCTCACCCGTCCCCTAATCCTAACCCGTACGCTCACACTCTCCAGTCCACTCACACGTACGCTGCCCCTAAACCGTTGTCGTACCCACACCTGGACCCTAAACGGTCCCCATCCGCTAACCTTAACCCTAGCCCAGACCCTAACCCTAAACCTTCCCCGAAGCCTTCCCCTCACCCGTCCCCTAATCCTAACCCGTACGCTCACACTTACCCGCGCCCTCACACGAACGCTCCCCCTAAACAGTTTTTGTACCCTCACTTGGACCCTAAACCGTCCCCGTCCCCTAACCCTAACCCTAGCCCGAACCCTAACCCTAACCCTTCCCCGAAGCCTTCCCCTCACCCGTCCCCTAATGCTAGCCCGTACGCTCACACTAACCCGCGCCCTAACACGTACGCTCCCCCAAAACCGTTGTCGTACCCTCACCTGGACTCTAAAGTGTCCCCGTACCCTAACCCTAACCCTAGCCCGAACCCTAACCCTAACCCTTGCCCGAAGCCTTCCCCCCACCCGTCCCCTAATCCTAACCCGTACGCTTACACTAAACAGCCCACTCACACGTACGCTGCCCCTAAACCGTTGTGGTACCCTCACCTGGACCCTAAACCGTCCCCATCCCCTAACACTAACCCTACCCAAACCCTAACCCTAACCCGTCCCCGAAGCCTTCCTCTCACCCGTCCCCTAATCCTAACCCTTACGCTCAAACTAACCCGCGCCCTCACACGTACGCTCCCCCTAAACCGATGTCGTACCTTCATCTGGACCCGAAACCGTCCCCGTCCCCAAACCCTAACCCTAGCCCGAACCCTAATCCTAACCCTTCCCCGAAGCCTTCCCGTCACCCGTCCCCTAATCCTAAACTGTACGCTCACACTAACCCACGCCCTCACACGTACGCTCCCCCTAAACCGTTGTTGTACCCTCACCTGGACCATAAACCGTCCCCGTCACCTAACCCTAATCCTAGCCCGAACCCTAACCCTAAGCCTTCAACAAAGCCTTCCCCTAACCTGTCCCCTAATCCTAACCCGTACACTCACACTAACCGGCGCCCTCACACGTACGCTCCCCCTAAACCGTTGTCGTACACTCACCTGGACCCTAAACCGTCCCCGACCCCTAAACCTAACCCTAGCCCGAACCCTAACCCTAACCCTTCCCCGAAGCCTTCGCTTCACACGTCCCCTAAAACTAACCCGTAAGCTCACACTACCCCGCGCCCTCACACGTACGCTCCCCCTAAACCATTGTCGTACACTTACCTGGACCCTAAACCGCCCCCGAACCCTAACCCGAACCCTAGCCCGAACCCTATTCCTAACCATTCCCCGAAGCCTTCCCCTGACCCGTCCCCTAATCCTAACCCGTACGCTCACACTAACCCATGCCCTCACACGTACGCTCCCCCTAAACCTTTGTCGTACCCTCACCGGGACCCTAAACCGTCCCTGTCCCCTAACCCTAACCCTAGCCCGAACCCTAACCCTAACCCTTCCCCGAAGCCTTCCCCTCACCCGTCCCCTAATCCTAACCCGTACGCTCACACTAACCCACGCCCTCACATGTAAGCTCCCCCTAAACCACTGTCGTACCCTCACCTGGACCCTAAACCGTCCCCGTCCCCTAACCCTAACCCTAGCCCGAACCCTAACCCTAAACCTTCCGCAAAGGGTTTCCCTAACCCGTCCCCTAATCCTAACCCGTACGCTCACACTAACCCACGCCCTCACACGTACGCTCCCCCTAAACCGTTGTCGTACACTCACCTGGACCCTAAACCGTCCCCGTCCCGTAACCCTAACCCTAGCCCGAACCCTAACCCTAACACTTCCCCGAAGCCTTCCCCTCACTCGTCCCCTAATCCTAAGCCGTACACTCACACTAACCCACGCCCTCACACGTACGCTGCCCCTAAACCGTTGTCGTACCCTCACATGGACCCTAAACCGTCCCCATCCCCTAACCCTAACCCTAGCCCGAAGCCTAACCCTAATCCTTCCCTGAAGCCTTCACCCACCCGTCCCCTAATCCTAACCCGTACGCTCACACTAACCCGCGCCCTCACACGTACACTCCCCCTAAACCGTTGTCGTTCCCTCATCTGGATCCTAAACCGTCCCCGTCCTCTAACCCTAACCCTAGCCCGAAACATAACACTAACCCATCTCCGAAGCCTTCATGTCACCCGTCCCCAATCCTAACCCACACGCTCACACTAAACCGCGCCCTCACACGTACGCTCCCCCTAAACCGTTGTCGTACCCTCACATGGACCCTAAAGTGTCCCCGTCCCCTAACCCTAACCCTAGCCCGAACCCTAACCCTAACCTTTGCCCAAAGCCTTCCCCTCACCCGTCCCCTAATCCTAACCCGTACGCTCACATTAAACAGCCCGCTCACACGTACGCTGCCCCTAAACCGTTGTGGTACCCTCACCTGGACGCTAAACCGTCCCCATCCCCTAACACTAACCCTACCCAAACCCTAACCCTAACCCGTCCCCGAAGCCTTCCCCTCACCCGTCCCCTAATCCTAACCCGTACGCTCAAACTAACCCACGCCCTCACACGTACGCTCCCCCTAAACCGATGCCGTACCTTCATCTGGACCCGAAACCGTCCCCGTCCCCTAACCCTAACCCTAGCCCGAACCCTAACCTTAACCCTTCCCCGAAGCCTTCCCCTCACCCGTCTCCTAATCCTAACCCGAACGCTCACACTAACCCGCGCCCTCACACGTACGCTCCACCTTAACCGCTGTCGTACCCTCAACTGGACCCGAAACTGTCCCCATCCCCTAACCCTAACCCTAGCCAGAACCCTAACCCTAACACTTCCCCGAAGCCTTCCCCTCACCTGTCCCCTAATCCTAACCCGTAAGCTCACACTAACCCGTGCCCTCACACGTACGCTCCCCCTAAACCATTGTCGTACACTCACCTGGACCCTAAACCGCCCCCGTCCCCTAACCCGAGCCCTAGCCCGAACCCTATCCCTAACCGTTCCCCGAAGCCTTCCCCTGACCCGTCCCCTAATCCTAACCCGTACGCTCACACTAACACATGACCTCACACGTACGCTCCCCCTAAAACTTTGTCGTACCCTCACCGGGACCCTAAACCGTCCCTGTCCCCTAACCCTAACCCTAGCCCGAACCCTAACCCTAAACCTTCCCCGAAGCCTTCCCCTCACCCGTCCCCTAATCCTAACCCGTACGCTCACACTAACCCACGCCCTCACACGTACGCTCCCACTAAACCTCTGTCGTACCCTCACCTGGACCCTAAACCGTCCCCGTCCCCTAACCCTAACCCTAGCCCGAACCCTAACCCTAACCCTTCCCCAAAGGGTTCCCCTAACCCGTCCCCTAATCCTAACCCGTACGCTCACACTAACACACGCCCTCACACGTACGCTCCCCCTAAAACACTGTCGTACCCTCACCTGGACCCTAAACCGTCCCCGTCCCCTAACCCTAACCCTAGCCCGAACCCTAACCCTAAACCTTCCGCAAAGGGTTCCCCTAACCCGTCCCCTAATCCTAACCCGTACGCTCACACTAACCCACGCCCTCACACGTACGCTCCCCCTAAACCGTTGTCGTACACTCACCTGGACCCTAAACCGTCCCCGTCCCGTAACCCTAACCCTAGCCCGAACCCTAACCCTAACCCTTCCCCGAAGCCTTCCCCTCACTCGTCCCCTAATCCTAAGCCGTACGCTCACACTAACCCACGCCCTCACACGTACGCTGCCCCTAAACCGTTGTCGTACCCTCACATGGACCCTAAACCGTCCCCATCCCCTAACCCTAACCCTAGCCCGAAGCCTAACCCTAATCCTTCCCTGAAGCCTTCACCCACCCGTCCCCTAATCCTAACCCGTACGCTCACACTAACCCGCGCCCTCACACGTACACTCCCCCTAAACCGATGTCGTTCCCTCATCTGGATCCTAAACCGTCCCCGTCCTCTAACCCTAACCCTAGCCCGAAACATAACACTAACCCATCTCCGAAGCCTTCATGTCACCCGTCCCCTAATCCTAACCCACACGCTCACACTAAACCGCGCCCTCACACGTACGCTCCCCCTAAACCGTTGTCGTACCCTCACATGGACCCTAAAGTGTCCCCGTCCCCTAACCCTAACCCTAGCCCAAACCCTAACCCTAACCTTTGCCCAAAGCCTTCCCCTCACCCGTCCCCTAATCCTAACCCGTACGCTCACATTAAACAGCCCGCTCACACGTACGCTGCCCCTAAACCGTTGTGGTACCCTCACCTGGACGCTAAACCGTCCCCATCCCCTAACACTAACCCTACCCAAACCCTAACCCTAACCCGTCCCCGAAGCCTTCCCCTCACCCGTCCCCTAATCCTAACCCGTACGCTCAAACTAACCCACGCCCTCACACGTACGCTCCCCCTAAACCGATGCCGTACCTTCATCTGGACCCGAAACCGTCCCCGTCCCCTAACCCTAACCCTAGCCCGAACCCTAACCTTAACCCTTCCCCGAAGCCTTCCCCTCACCCGTCTCCTAATCCTAACCCGAACGCTCACACTAACCCGCGCCCTCACACGTACGCTCCACCTTAACCGCTGTCGTACCCTCAACTGGACCCGAAACTGTCCCCATCCCCTAACCCTAACCCTAGCCAGAACCCTAACCCTAACACTTCCCCGAAGCCTTCCCCTCACCTGTCCCCTAATCCTAACCCGTAAGCTCACACTAACCCGTGCCCTCACACGTACGCACCCCCTAAACCATTGTCGTACACTCACCTGGACCCTAAACCGCCCCCGTCCCCTAACCCGAGCCCTAGCCCGAACCCTATCCCTAACCGTTCCCCGAAGCCTTCCCCTGACCCGTCCCCTAATCCTAACCCGTACGCTCACACTAACCCATGACCTCACACGTACGCTCCCCCTAAAACTTTGTCGTACCCTCACCGGGACCCTAAACCATCCCTGTCCCCTAACCCTAACCCTAGCCCGAACCCTAACCCTAAACCTTCCCCGAAGCCTTCCCCTCACCCGTCCCCTAATCCTAACCCGTACGCTCACACTAACCCACGCCCTCACACGTACGCTCCCCCTAAACCACTGTCGTACCCTCACCTGGACCCTAAACCGTCCCCGTCCCCTAACCCTAACCCTAGCCCGAAACATAACACTAACCCTTCTCCGAAGCCTTCATGTCACCCGTCCCCTAATCCTAACCCGCACGCTCACACTAACCCGCGCCCTCACACGTACGCTCCCCCTAAACCGTTGTCGTACCCTCACCTGGAACCTAAACCGTCCCGGTCCCCTAACCCTAACCCTAGCCCGAACCCTAACCCTAACACTTCCCCGAAGCCTTCCCCTCACCCGACCCCTAATCCTAACCCGTACGCTCACACTAACCCACGCCCTCACCCGTACGCTCCCCCTAAACCGTTGTCGTTACCCTCACCTGGACCCTAAACCCTCCCCGTCACCTAACCGTAACCCTAGTCCGAACCCTAACCCTAACCCTTCCCCGAAGACATCCCCTCACCCGTCCCCTAATCCTAACCCGTACGCTCACACTAACCCGCGCCCTCACACGTACGCTCCCCCTAAACCATTATAGTGCCCTCACCTGGACCCTAAACCGTCCCCATCCCCTAACCCTAACCCTAGCCCGAACCTTAACCGTAATCATTCCCCGAAACCTTCCCCTCACCCGTCCCCTAATCCTAACCCGTACGCTCACACTAACCCACGTCTTCACACGTACGCTCCCCCTAAACCGTTGTCGTACCCTCACCTGGACCCTAAACCGTCCCCGTCCCCTAACCCTAACCCTAGCCCAAACCCTAACCCTAACCCTTGCCCGAAGCTTCCCCTCACCCGTCCCCTAATCCTAACCCGTACGCTCACACTAACCCACGTCTTCACACGTACGCAGCCCCTAAACCGTTGTGGTACCCTCACCTGGACCCTGAACCGTCCCCATCCCCTAACACAAACCCTACCCAAACCCTAACCCTAACCCGTCCCCGAAGCCTTCCCCTCACCCGTCCTCTAATCCTAACCCATACGCTCAAACTAACCCGCGCCCTCACACGTACGCTCCCCCTAAACCAATGTGGTACCTTCATCTGGACCCGAAACCGTCCCCGTCCCCTAACCCTAACACTAGCCCGAACCCTAACCTTAACCCTTCCCCGAAGCCTTCCCCTCACCGTCTCCTAATCCTAACCCGAACGCTCACACTAACCCGCGCCCTCACACGTACGCTCCAACTAAACCACTGTCGTACCCTCAACTGGACCCGAAACCGTCCCCATCCCCTAACCCTAACCCTAGCCCGAACCCTAACCCTAACACTTCCCCGAAGCCTTCCCCTCACCCGTCCCCTAAACCTAACCCGTAAGCTCACACTAACCCGTGCCCTCACACGTACGCTCCCCCTAAACCATTGTCGTACCCTCACCTGGGCCCTAAACCGTCCCCGTCCCCTAACCCTAACCCTAGCCCGAACCCTAACCCTAACCCTTCCCCGAAGCCTTCCCCTCACCCGTCCCCTAATCCTAACCCGTACGCTCACACTAACCCGCGCCCTCACACGTACGCTTCCCCTAAACCGTTGTCGTACCCTCACCTGGACCCTAAACCGTCCCAGTCCCCAAACCCTAACCCTAGCCCGAACCCTAACCCTAACCCTACCCCGAAGCCTTTCCGTCACCTGTCCCCGAATCCTAACCAGTACGCTCACACTAACCCGCGCCCTCACACGTACGCTCCCCCTAAACCGTTGTCGTACCCTCACCTGGACCATAAACCGTCCCCGTCACCTAACCCTAACCCTAGCCCGAACCCTAACACTAACAATTCCCCAAAGGGTTCCCCTAACCCGTCCCCTAATCCTAACCCGTACGCTCACACTAACCCACGCCCTCACACGTACGCTCCCCCTAAACCGTTGTCGTACACTCACCTGGACCCTAAACCGTCCCCGTCCCGTAACCCTAACCCTAGCCCGAACCCTTACCCTAACCCTTCCCCGAAGCCTTCCCCTCACTCGTCCCCTAATCCTAAGCCGTACGCTCACACTAACCCACGCCCTCACACGTACGCTGCCCCTAAACCGTTGTCGTACCCTCACATGGACCCTAAACCGTCCCCATCCCCTAACTCTAACCCTAGCCGGAACCCTAACCCTAACCCTTCCCCGAAGACTTCCCCTCACCCGTAGCCTAATCCTAACCAGTAGGCTCACACTAACCCGCGCCCTCACACGTACGCTCACCCTAAAGCATTGTCGTACCCTCACCTGGACCCTAAACCCTCCCCATCACCTAACCGTAACCCTAGTCCGAACCCTATCCCTAATCCTTCCTCGAACACATCCCCTCACCCGTACCCTAATCCTAACCCGTACGCTTACACTAACCCGCGCCCTCACACTTACGCTCCCCCTAAACCATTATCATGCCCTCACCTGGACCCTAAACCGTCCCCATCCCCTAACCCTAACCCTAGCCCGAACCTTAACCCTAACCATTCCCCGAAACCTTCCCCTCACCCGTCCCCTTATCCTAACCCGTACGCTCACACTAACCCACGTCTTCACACGTATGCTCCTCCTAAACCGTTGTCGTACCCTCACCTGTACCCTAAACAGTCCCCGTCCCCTAACCCTAACCCTAGCCCGAACCCTAACCCTAACCCTTCCCCGAAGCCTTCCCCTCACCCGTCCCCTAATCCTAACCCGTACGCTCACACTATCCAGTCCGCTCACACGTTCGCTGCCCCTAAACCGTTGTCGTACCCACACCTGGACCCTAAACGGTCCCCATCCCCTAACCTTAACCCTAGCCCAGACCCTAACCCTAAACCTTCCCCGAAGCCTTCCCCTCACCCGTCCCCTAATCCTAACCCGTACGCTCACACTTACCCGCGCCCTCACACGTACGCTCCCCCTAAACAGTTTTCGTACCCTCACCTGGACCCTAAACCGTCCCCGTCCCCTAACCCTAACCCTAGCCCGAACCCTAACCCTAACCCTTCCCCGAAGCCTTCCCCTCACCCGTCCCCTAATGGTAGCCCGTACGCTCACACTAACCTGTGCCCTAACACGTACGCTCCCCCTCAACCGTTGTCGTACCCTCACCTGGACCCTAAAGTGTCCCTGTCCCCTAACCCTAACCCTAGCCCGAACCCTAACCCTAACCCTTGCTCGAAGCCTTCCCCTCACCCGTCCCCTAATCCTAACCCGTACGCTCACACTAAACAGCCCGCTCACACGTACGCTGCCCCTAAACCGTTGTGGTACCCTCACCTGGACCCTAAACCGTCCCCATCCCCTAACACTAACCCTACCCAAACCCTAACCCTAACCCGTCCCCGAAGCCTTCCCCTCACCCGTCCCCTAATCCTAACCCGTACGCTCAAACTAACCCGCGCCCTCACACGTACGCTCCCCCTAAACCGATGTCGTACCTTCATCTGGACCCGAAACCGTCCCCGTCCCCTAACCCTAACCCTAGCCCGAACCCTAACCTTAACACTTCCCCGAAGCCTTCCCCTCACCCGTCTCCTAATCCTAACCCGAACGGTCACACTAACCCGCGCCCTCACACGCACACTCCACCTAAACCGCTGTCGTACCCTCAACTGGACCCGAAACCGTCCCCAACCCCTAACCCTAACCCTAGCCCGAACCCTAACCCTAACACTTCCCCGAAGCCTTCCCCTCACCCGTTCCCTAAACCTAACCCGTAAGCTCACACTAACCCGTGCACTCACACGTAGGCTCCCCATAAACCATTGTCGTACCCTCACCTGGGCCCTAAACCGTCCCCGTCCCCTAACCCTAACCCTAACCAGAACCCTATCCCTAACCCTTCCCCGAAGCCTTCCCCTCACCCATCCCCTAATCCTAACCCGTTCGCTCACACTAACACGCGCCCTCACACGTACGCTCCCCATAAACCGTTGTCGTACCCTCACCTGGACCCTAAACCATCCCCGTCCCTTAACCCTAACCCTAGACCGAACCCTAACCCTAAACCTTCCCCGAAGCCTTCCCCTCACCCGTCCCCTAATCCTAACCCGTACGCTCACACTAACCCACGCCCTCACACGTACGCTCCCCCTAAACCGCTGTCGTACCCTCAATTGGACCCGAAACCATCCCCGTCCCCTAACCTTAACCCTAGCCCGAACACTAACCCTAACCCTTCCCCGAAGCCTTCCCCTCACCCGTCCCCTAATCCTAACCCGTACGCTCACACTAACCCATGCCCTCACAAGTGAAAAATGGATAAAGAAGTTGTGGTACTTACGTACAATGCAATATCACTCAGCAATGAAATCTATGTCATCAGGCCCGTAGCAGCATAATGAGTGGATTCAGGTATGATGATTCTAACTGAAATAAGTCACACAGAAAAAGAAACATCATAAGATATCACTAATACACGGAATGTAAACTTGGCTACACAGGAACTGGATTACAAATCAGAACAGGGTCTCAAATTTAGAAAACCAACTTATGCTTGCTTAAGCGAAAAGGTGGGTGCTGCATAAAACCAGAGATTGAAATGAGCACAGATAAAGTTCCTTAAGCCAAATATGGAATAGACAAGAACTACTCCTTGCTCAACGAAATGGACTCAACACCCCATATTAAACGCCTAAGAATGTACCTGACTAGTAAGTAACTTAAAACCTATGGATTGCTTTGTCTCTGAAAGAGAATCAAGCGTGTGTACAGGGGCATAAACGCAGCAGTGATAGGATTGGAGAGGTTTGGTGAGCAAATGAAGACCCTTTGAAGTCATATTGCATGGTACCCATTCCACGGGTCTCAACTCTCCAGGTTTAAGGGATTCTTCCTTCAGCTAAAACATAAATGTTGAACCCAGAGTATGTTCAACCGTGTGATTGGGAGACGTGTTCAATATGTCTCAGTTCTCGTCCCCTGGTACTCGGGTGCAACATTCCAGACGCTTTACTAACACTCTCCTGACTTGGAAAGTCAGTGCCTTTAACCTCCTGTTTGGCCCATTTGCAATTTCTGCGGAATATGAACAGGAATAGGGAGAACCAATGAGAGACTAGCTGGAGGTGTCTGGACGGGCAAATTTAACTCTCATTTCCCACCAGGAAGAGGAATTAACCAAAGGCTCAGCGTGCCGTGCCGGAACCAGATTAGGGCCTGAAGCAATCCTGCGGTGTTGCGGCCAGCTCACAAGAAAGCGAGTTGAAGAAAGGAGCTCAGGGGCACTGTAATTCACAAACCTGCAGAGTTATAAATGACAGCTATCGTCCAAAAATATACTGAAGTAAGGCTGCCAAGAGTACTTGAAAGCGGGGCAGAATTGCAGGAAACCGATTTCAGGAGGTAGACTGGAATTGCATTTAAAGCATAGGAAAAGAGGCAGAACGTCCACAATGATGCACTTGGACAAAAAAGGCGTATGCGTTTTTTCCTGAATATATTCAGGAAAAAACGCATACGCCCTTTTTGGCCAACCAAGCAAGCTTGCAAAGGAAATCTGCACTACAATGAAGTCTCACTTCCCCACGGTCAAAAGGGTCATCTGAAAAAAGTGTAAAATCCAGAAAGGCAGGACAGGCCATGGAGAACTGGGAGCCTTGTTATGCTGATGGGCGGGATGTAAATTGCCAACAGCCACTAGGGAGAGGTGTATGGTGTTTCCTGAAACATCTAAAAAACAAAGCAACAGAGCCTAGGGCACTTCCACTTATGGAACTATAGCTTAGGGAAATTAAAATAAAAAAGACACATCCACCCCAAAGATTGGGATGGCTCTGTTTACAAGAACCTCATTTACGGTTAAGGTTCAATATCGCAGAAAATGAAAAATGAATAAAGAAGTTGTGGTACTTACGTACAATGCAATATCACTCAGCAATGAAATCTATGTCATCAGGCCCATAGCAGCATAATGAGTGGGTTCAGGTATGATGATTCTAACTGAAATAAGTCACACAGAAAAAGAAACATCATAAGATACCACTAATACACGGAATGTAAACTTGGGTACACAGGAACTGGATTACAAAACAGAACAGGGTCTCAAATTTAGAAAACCAAGTTATGCTTGCTTAAGGGGATAGGTGAGTTGGGGTGCTGCATCAAACCTGAGATTGAAATGAGCACAGATAAAGTTCCTTAAGCCAAATATGGAATAGACAAGAGCTACTCCTTGCTCAACGAAATGGACTCAACACCTCATATTAAACGCCTAAGAATGTACCTGACTAGTAAGTATCTTAAAACCTATGGATTGCTATGTCTCTGAAAGAAAATCATGCGTGTGTTCAGGGGCATAAACGCAGCAGTGATAGGATTGGAGAGGTTCGGTGAGCAAATGAAAACCCCTTGAAGTCATATTGCATGGTACCCATTCCACGGGTCTCAACTCTCCAGGTTTAAGGGATTCTGCCTTCAGCTAAAACATGCATGTGGAACCCAGAGTATGATCAACCGTGTGATCGGGAGACGTGTTCCAATATGTCTCAGTTCTCGTGCCCTGGTACTCGGGTGCAACATTCCAGACGCTTTACTAACACTCTCCCGAGTTGGAGAGTCAGTGCCTTTAACCTCCTGTTTGACCCAGTTTGCAATTTCTGCGGAAGATGAACAGGAATAGGGAGAACCAATGAGAGACTAGCTGGAGGTGTCTGGACGGTCAAATTTAACTCTCATTTCCCACCAGGAAGAGGAATTAACCAAAAGCTCAGCGTGCGGTGCCGGAACCTGATTAGGGCCTGAAGCAATCCAGCGGTGTTGCGGCCACCACAGAAGAAAGCGAGTTGAAGAAAGGAGCTCAGGGGCACTGTAATTCACAAACCTGCAGAGTTATAAATGACAGCTATCGTCCAAAAATATACTGAAGTAAGGCTGCCAAGAGGACTTGAAAGCGGGGCAGAATTGCAGGAAACCGATTTCAGGAGGTAGACTGGAATTGCATTTAAAGCATAGGAAATGAGGCAGAACGTCCACAATGATGCACTTGGCCAAAAAGTGTGTATGCGTTTTTTCCTGAATATATACAAGAAAAAACGCATACGCACTTTTTGGCCAACCAAGCAAGCTTGCAAAGGAAATCTGCACTACAATGAAGTGTCACTTCCCCCCTCTCAAAAGAGCCACCTGAAAAATGTGTAAAATCCAGAAAGGCAGGACAGGCCATGGAGAACTGGGAGCCTTGTTATGCTGATGGGCGAGATATAAATTGCCAAGAGTCAGTCGGAAGAAGTGTATGGTGCTTTCTGAAACATATAAAAAACAAAGCAACGGAGCCTAGGGCACTTCCACTTATGGTCCTATAGCTTAGGGAAATTAAAATCAAAAAGACACAGCCACCCCAAAGTTTGGGACGGCTCTGTTTACAAAAACCTCGTTTACGGTACAAGTTCAATATCGCAGAAAGTGAAAAATGGATAAAGAAGTTGTGGTACTTACGTACAATGCAATATCACTCAGCAATGAAATCTATGTCATCAGGCCCGTAGCAGCATAATGAGTGGATTCAGGTATGATGATTCTAACTGAAATAAGTCACACAGATAAAGAAACATCATAAGATATCACTAATACAAGGAATGTAAACTTGGCTACACAGGACCTGGATTACAAAACAGAACAGGGTCTCAAATTTAGAAAACCTACTTATGCTTGCTTAAGGGGATAGGTGAGTTGGGGTGCTGCATCAAACCTGAGATTGAAATGAGCACAGATAAAGTTCCTTAAGCCAAATATGTAATAGACAAGAACTACTCCTTGCTCAACGAAATGGACTCAACACCTCATATTAAACGCCTAAGAATGTACCTGACTAGTAAGTATCTTAAAACCTATGGATTGCTATGTCTCTGAAAGAAAATCATGCGTGTGTTCAGGGGCATAAACGCAGCAGTAATAGGATTGGAGAGGTTCGGTGAGCAAATGAAGACCCCTTGAAGTCATATTGCATGGTACCCATTCCACGGGTCTCAACTCTCCAGGTTTAAGGGATTCTGCCTTCAGCTAAAACATGCATGTGGATCCAGAGTATGATCAACCATATGATCGGGAGACGTGTTCCAATATGTCTCAGTTCTCGTCCTCTGGTACTCGGGTGCAACATTCCAGACGCTTTACTAACACTCTCCCGACTTTTAGAGTCAGTGCCTTTAACCTCCTGTTTGGCCCAGTTTGCAATTTCTGCGGAAGATGAACAGGAATAGGGAGAACCAATGAGAGACTAGTTGGAGGTGTCTGGACGGGCAAATTTAACTCTCATTTCCCACCAGGAAGAGGAATTAACCAAAGGCTCAGCGTGCCTTGCCGGAACCAGATTAGGGCCTGAAGCAATCCTGCGGTGTTGCGGCCAGCTCACAAGAAAGCGAGTTGAAGAAAGGAGCTCAGGGGCACTGTAATTCACAAACCTGCAGAGTTATAAATGACAGCTATCGTCCAAAAATATACTGAAGTAAGGCTGCCAAGAGGACTTGAAAGCAGGGCAGAATTGCAGGAAACCGATTTCAGGAGGTAGACTGGAATTGCATTTAAAGCATAGGAAAAGAGGCAGAACGTCGACAATGAGGCACATGGCCAAAAAGGGCGTATGCGTTTTTTCCTGAATATATTCAGGAAAAAACGCATACGCCCTTTTTGGCCAACCAAGCAAGCTCGCAAAGGAAATCTGCACTACAATGAAGTCTCACTTCCCCCCAGTCAAAAGGGACATCTGAAAAAAGTGTAAAATCCAGAAAGGCAGGACAGGCCATGGAGAACTGGGAGCCTTGTTATGCTGATGGGCGGGATGTCAATTGCCAACAGCCACTCGGGAGAAGTGTATGGTGTTTCCTAAAACATCTAAAAAACAAAGCAGCGGAGCATAGGGCACTTCCACTTATGGTCCTATAGCTTACGTAAATTAAAATCAAAAAGACACAGCCACCCCAAAGTTTGGGATGGCTCTGTTTACAAGATCCTCGTTTACAGTACAAGTTCAATATCGCAGAAAGTGAAAAATAGATAAAGAAGTTGTGGTACTTACGTACAATGCAATATCACTCAGCAATGAAATCTATGTCATCAGGCCCGTAGCAGCATAATGAGTGGATTCAGGTATGATGATTCTAACTGAAATAAGTCACACAGAAAAAGAAACATCATAAGATATCACTAATACACGGAATGTAAACTTGGCTACACAGGAACTGGATTACAAAACAGAACAGGGCCTTAAATTTAGAAAACCAACTTATGCTTGCTTAAGGGGAAAGGTGAGTTGGGGTGCTGCCTAAAACCAGAGATTGAAATGAGCACAGATAAAGTTCCTTAAGCCAAATATGGAATAGACAAGAGCTACTCCTTACTCAACGAAATGGACTCAACACACCATATTAAATGCTTAAGAATGTACCTGACGAGTAAGTATCTTAAAACCTATGGATTGCTATGGCTCTGAAAGAGAATCAAGCGTGTGTACAGGGGCATAAACGCAGCAGTGATAGGATTGGAGAGGTTCGGTGAGCAAATGAAGACCCATTGAAGTCATATTGCATGGTACCCATTCCACGGGTCTCAACTCTCCAGGTTTAAGGTATTCTTCCTTCAGCAAAAACATGCATGTGGAACCCAGAGTATGATCAACCGTGTGATCGGGAGACGTGTTCCAATATGTCTCAGTTCTCGTCCCCTGGTACTCGGGTGCAACATTCCAGACGCTTTACTAACACTCTCCCGACTTGGAGAGTCAGTGCCTTTAACCTCCACTTTGGTCCAGTTTGCAATTTCTGCGGAAGATGAACAGGAATAGGGAGAACCAATGAGAGACTAGCTGGAGGTGTCTGGACGGGCAAATTTAACTCTCATTCCCACCAGGAAGAGGAATTAAACAAAGGCTCAGTGTGCGGTGCCAGAACCAGATTAGGGCCTGAAGCAATCCTGCGGTGTTGCGGCCAGCTCACAAGAAAGCGAGTTGAAGAAAGGAGCTCAGGGGCACTGTAATTCACAAACTTGCAGAGTTATAAATGACAGCTATCGTCCAAAAATATACTGAAGTAAGGCTGCCAAGAGGACTTGAAAGCGGGGCAGAATTGCAGGACACCGATTTCAGGAGGTAGACTGGAATTGCATTTAAAGCATAGGAAAAGAGGCAGAACGTCGACAATGAGACACTTGGCCAAAAGGGGCGTATGCGTTTTTTCCTGAATATATTCAGGAAAAAACGCATACGCCCCTTTTTGGCCAACCAAGCAAGCTTGCAAAGGAAATCTGCACTACAATGAAGTCTCACTTCCCCCCGGTCAAAAGGGCCATCTGAAAAAAGTGTAAAATCCAGAAAGGCAGGACAGGCCATGGAGAACTGGGAGCCTTGTTATGCTGATGGGCGGGATGTAAATTGCCAACAGCCACTGGGGAGAAGTGTATGGTGTTTCCTGAAACATCTAAAAAACAAAGCAACAGAGCCTAGGGCACTTCCACTTATGGTCCTATAGCTTAGGGAAATTAAAATCAAAAAGACACAGCCACCCCAAAGTTTGGGACGGCTCTGTTTACAAGAACCTCGTTTACAGGACAAGTTCAATATCGCAGAAAGCGAAAAATGGATAAAGAAGTTGTGGTACTTACGTACAATGCAATATTACTCATCAATGAAATCTATGTCATCAGGCCCGTAGCAGCATAATGAGTGGATTCAGGTATGATGATTCTAACTGAAATAAGTCACACAGAAAAAGAAACATCATAAGATATCACTAATACACGGAATGTAAACTTGGCTACACAGGAACTGGATTACAAATCAGAACAGGGTCTCAAATTTAGAAAACCAACTTATGCTTGCTTAAGCGAAAAGGTGAGTTGGGTTGCTGCATCAAAGCAGAGATTGAAATGAGCACAGATAAAGTTCCTTAAGCCAAATATGGAATAGACAAGAGCTACTCCTTGCTCAACAAAATGGACTCAACACCCCATATTAAACGCCTAAGAATGTACCTGACTAGTAAGTATCTTAAAACCTATGGATTGCTATGTCTCTGAAAGAGAATGAAGCGTGTGTACAGGGGCATAAACGCAGCAGTGATAGGATTGGAGAGGTTCGGTGAGCAAATGAAGACCCTTTGAAGTCATATTGCATGGTACCCATTCCACGGGTCTCAACTCTCCAGGTTTAAGGGATTCTTCCTTCAGCTAAAACATGCATGTGGAAACCAGAGCATGATCAACCGTGTGATCGGGAGACGTGTTCCAATATATCTCAGTTCTCGTTCCCTGGTACTCGGGTGCAACATTCCAGACGCTTTACTAACACTCTCCCGACTTGGAGAGTCAGTGCCTTTAACCTCCTGTTTGGCCCAGTTTGCAATTTCTGCGGAAGATGAACAGGAATAGGGAGAACCAATGAGAGACTAGCTGGAGGTGTCTGGACGGGCAAATTTAACTCTCATTTCCCACCAGGAAGAGGAATTAACCAAAGGCTCAGCGTGCGGTGCCGGAACCAGATTAGGGCCTGAAGCAATCCTGCGGTGTTGCGGCCAGCTCACAAGAAAGCGAGTTGAAGAAAGGAGCTCAGGGGCACTGTAATTCACAAACCTGCAGAGTTATAAATGACAGCTATCATCCAAAAATATACTGAAGTAAGGCTGCAAACAGAACTTGAATGCGGGGCAGAATTGCAGGAAACCGATTTCAGGAGGTAGACTGGAATTGCATTTAAAGCATAGGAAAAGAGCAGAACGTCCACAATGATGCATTTGGCCAAAAAGGGCGTATGCGTTTTTTCTTGAATATATTCAGGGAAAAAACGCATACGCCCTTTTTGGCCAACCAAGCAAGCTCGCAAAGGAAATCTGCACTACAATGAAGTCTCACTTCCCCCCGGTCAAAAGGGCCATGTGAAAAATGTGTAAAATCCAGAAAGGCAGGACAGGCCATGGAGAACTGGGAGCCTTGTTATGCTGATGGGCAGGATGTAAATTGCCAACAGCCACTCAGGAGAAGCGTATGGTGTTTCCTGAAACATCTAAAAAACAAAGCAACAGAGCCTAGGGCACTTCAACTTATGGTCCTATAGCTTAGGGAAATTCAAATCAAAAAGACACAGCCACCCCAAAATTTGGGATGAATCTGTTTACAAGAACCTGGTTTACGGTACAAGCTAAATATCGCAGAAAGTGAAAAATGGATAAAGAAGTTGTGGTACTTACGTACAATGCAATATCACTCAGCAATGAAATCTATGTCATCAGGCCCGTAGCAGCATAATGAGTGGATTCAGGTATGATGATTCTAACTGAAATAAGTCACACAGAAAAAGAAACATCATAAGATATCACTAATACACGGAATGTAAATTTGGCTACACAGGAACTGGATTACAAAACAGAACAGGGTCTCAAATTTAGAAAACCAAATTATGCTTGCTCAAGTGGAAAGGTGAGTTGGGGTGCTGCATAAAACCAGAGATTGAAATGAGCACAGATAAAGTTCCTTAAGCCAAATATGGAATAGACAAGAGCTACTCCTTGCTCAACAAAATGTACTCAACACCCCATATTAAACGCCTAAGAATGTACCTGACTAGTAAGTATCTTAAAACCTATGGATTGCTATGTCTCTTAAAGAGAATGAAGCGTGAGTACAGGGGCATAAACGCAGCAGTGATAGGATTGGAGAGGTTCGGTGAGCAAATGAAGACCCTTTGAAGTCATATTGCATGGTACCCATTCCACGGGTCTCAACTCTCCAGGTTTAAGGGATTCTTCCTTCAGCTAAAACATGCATGTGGAACCCAGAGTATGATCAACCGTGTGATCGGGAGACGTGTTCCAATATATCTCAGTTCTCGTCCCCTGGTATTCGGGTGCAACATTCCAGACGCTTTACTAACACTCTCCCGACTTGGAGAGTCAGTGCCTTTAACCTCCTGTTTGGCCCAGTTTGCAATTTCTGCGGAAGATGAACAGGAAATGGGAGAACCAATGAGAGACTAGCTGGAGGTGTCTGGACGGGCAAATTTAACTCTCATTCCCACCAGGAAGAGGAATTATCCAAAGGCTCAGCGTGCGGTGCTGGAACCAGATTAGGGCCTGAAGCAATCCTGCGGTGTTGCGGCCAGCTCACAAGAAAGCGAGTTGAAGAAAGGAGCTCAGGGGCACTGTAATTCACAAACCTGCAGAGTTATAAATGACAGCTATCGTCCAAAAATATACTGAAGTAAGGCTGCCAACAGAACTTGAATGCGGGGCAGAATTGCAGGAAACCGATTTCAGGAGGTAGACTGGAATTGCATTTAAAGCATAGGAAAAGAGCAGAACGTCCACAATGATGCATTTGGCCAAAAAGGGCGTATGCGTTTTTTCCTGAATATATTCAGGGAAAAAACGCATACGCCCTTTTTGGCCAACCAAGCAAGCTCGCAAAGGAAATCTGCACTACAATGAAGTCTCACTTCCCCCCGGTCAAAAGGGCCATCTGAAAAATGTGTAAAATCCAGAAAGGCAGGACAGGCCATGGAGAACTGGGAGCCTTGTTATGCTGATGGGCGGGATGTAAATTGCCAACAGCCACTCGGGAGAAGTGTATGGTGTTTCCTGAAACATCTAAAAAACAAAGCAACAGAGCCTAGGGCATTTCCACTTATGGTCCTATAGCTTAGGGAAATTCAAATCAAAAAGACACAGCCACCCCACAATTTGGGATGAATCTGTTTACAAGAACCTGGTTTACGGTACAAGCTAAATATCGCAGAAAGTGAAAAATGGATAAAGAAGTTGTGGTACTTACGTACAATGCAATATGACTCATCAATGAAATCTATGTCATCAGGCCCGTAGCAGCATAATGAGTGGATTCAGGTATGATGATTCTAACTGAAATAAGTCACACAGAAAAAGAAACATCATAAGATATCACTAATACACGGAATGTAAACTTGGCTACACAGGAACTGGATTACAAAACAGAACAGGGTCTCAAATTTAGAAAACCAACTTATGCTTGCTTAAGGGGAAAGGTGAGTTGTGGTGCTGCCTAAAACCAGAGATTGAAATGAGCACAGATAAAGTTCCTTAAGCCAAATATGGAATAGACAAGAGCTACTCCTTACTCAACGAAATGGACTCAACACACCATATTAAACGCCTAAGAATGTACCTGACTAGTAAGTAACTTAAAACCTATGGATTGCTATGTCTCTGAAAGAGAATCAAGCGTGTGTACAGGGGCATAAACGCAGCAGTGATAGGATTGGAGAGGTTCGGTGAGCAAATGAAGACCCGTTGAAGTCATATTGCATGGTACCCATTCCAGGGGTCTCAAATCTCCAGGTTTAAGGGATTCTTCCTTCAGCTTAAACATGCATGTGGAACCCAGAGTATGATCAACCATGTGATCGGTAGACGTGTTCCAATATGTCTCAGTTCTCGTCCCCTGGTACTCGGGTGCAACATTCCAGACGCTTTACTAACACTCTCCCGACTTGTAGAGTCAGTGCCTTTAACCTCCACTTTGGTCCAGTTTGCAATTTCTGCGGAAGATGAACAGGAATAGTGAGAACCGATGAGAGACTAGCTGGAGGTTTCTGGACGGGCAAATTTAACTCTCATTTCCCACAAGGAAGAGGAATTAACCAAAGGCTCAGTGTGCCGTGCCGGAACCAGATTAGGGCCTGAAGCAATCCTGCGGTGTTGCGGCCAGCTCACAAGAAAGCGAGTTGAAAAAAGGAGCTCAGGGGCACTGTAATTCACAAACTTGCAGAGTTATAAATGACAGCTATCGTCCAAAAATATACTGAAGTAAGGCTGCCAAGAGGATTTGAAAGTGGGGCAGAATTGCAGGACACCGATTTCAGGAGGTAGACTGGAATTGCATTTAAAGCATAGGAAAAGAGGCAGAACGTCGACAATGAGACACTTGGCCAAAAGGGGCGTATGCGTTTTTTCCTGAATATATTCAGGAAAAAACACATACGCCCTTTTTGGCCAACCAAGCAAGCTTGCAAAGGAAATCTGCACTACAATGAAGTCTCACTTCCCCCCGGTCAAAAGGGCCATCTGAAAAAAGTGTAAAATCCAGAAAGGCAGGTCAGGCCATGGAGAACTGGGACCTTGTTATGCTGATGGGGGGGGATGTAAATTGCCAACAGCCACTGGGGAGAAGTGTATGGTGTTTCCTGAAACATCTAAAAAACAAAGCAACAGAGCCTAGGGCACTTCCACTTATGGTCCTATAGCTTAGGGAAATTAAAATCAAAAAGACACAGCCACCCCAAAGTTTGGGACGGCTCTGTTTACAAGAACCTCGTTTACAGGACAAGTTCAATATTGCAGAAAGCGAAAAATGTATAAAGAAGTTGTGGTACTTACGTACAATGCAATATGACTCATCAATGAAATCTATGTCATCAGGCCCGTAGCAGCATAATGAGTGGATTCAGGTATGATGATTCTAACTGAAATAAGTCACACAGAAAAAGAAACATCATAAGATATCACTAATACACGGAATGTAAACTTGGCTACACAGGAACTGGATTACAAAACAGAACAGGGTCTCAAATTTAGAAAACCAACTTATGCTTGCTTAAGGGGAAAGGTGAGTTGTGGTGCTGCCTAAAACCAGAGATTGAAATGAGCACAGATAAAGTTCCTTAAGCCAAATATGGAATAGACAAGAGCTACTCCTTACTCAACGAAATGGACTCAACACACCATATTAAACGCCTAAGAATGTACCTGACTAGTAAGTAACTTAAAACCTATGGATTGCTATGTCTCTGAAAGAGAATCAAGCGTGTGTACAGGGGCATAAACGCAGCAGTGATAGGATTGGAGAGGTTCGGTGAGCAAATGAAGACCCGTTGAAGTCATATTGCATGGTACCCATTCCACGGGTCTCAAATCTCCAGGTTTAAGGGATTCTTCCTTCAGCTTAAACATGCATGTGGAACCCAGAGTATGATCAACCATGTGATCGGTAGACGTGTTCCAATATGTCTCAGTTCTCATCCCCTGGTACTCGGGTGCAACATTCCAGACGCTTTACTAACACTCTCCCGACTTGGAGAGTCAGTGCCTTTAACCTCCACTTTGGTCCAGTTTGCAATTTCTGCGGAAGATGAACAGGAATAGTGAGAACCGATGAGAGACTAGCTGGAGGTTTCTGGACGGGCAAATTTAACTCTCATTTCCCACAAGGAAGAGGAATTAACCAAAGGCTCAGTGTGCCGTGCCGGAACCAGATTAGGGCCTGAAGCAATCCTGCGGTGTTGCGGCCAGCTCACAAGAAAGCGAGTTGAAAAAAGGAGCTCAGGGGCACTGTAATTCACAAACTTGCAGAGTTATAAATGACAGCTATCGTCCAAAAATATACTGAAGTAAGGCTGCCAAGAGGATTTGAAAGCGGGGCAGAATTGCAGGACACCGATTTCAGGAGGTAGACTGGAATTGCATTTAAAGCATAGGAAAAGAGGCAGAACGTCGACAATGAGACACTTGGCCAAAAGGGGCGTATGCGTTTTTTCCTGAATATATTCAGGAAAAAACACATACGCCCTTTTTGGCCAACCAAGCAAGCTTGCAAAGGAAATCTGCACTACAATGAAGTCTCACTTCCCCCCGGTCAAAAGGGCCATCTGAAAAAAGTGTAAAATCCAGAAAGGCAGGTCAGGCCATGGAGAACTGGGACCTTGTTATGCTGATGGGGGGGGATGTAAATTGCCAACAGCCACTGGGGAGAAGTGTATGGTGTTTCCTGAAACATCTAAAAAACAAAGCAACAGAGCCTAGGGCACTTCCACTTATGGTCCTATAGCTTAGGGAAATTAAAATCAAAAAGACACAGCCACCCCAAAGTTTGGGACGGCTCTGTTTACAAGAACCTCGTTTACAGGACAAGTTCAATATTGCAGAAAGCGAAAAATGTATAAAGAAGTTGTGGTACTTACGTACAATGCAATATGACTCATCAATGAAATCTATGTCATCAGGCCCGTAGCAGCATAATGAGTGGATTCAGGTATGATGATTCTAACTGAAATAAGTCACACAGAAAAAGAAACATCATAAGATATCACTAATACACGGAATGTAAACTTGGCTACACAGGAACTGGATTACAAAACAGAACAGGGTCTCAAATTTAGAAAACCAACTTATGCTTGCTTAAGGGGAAAGGTGAGTTGTGGTGCTGCCTAAAACCAGAGATTGAAATGAGCACAGATAAAGTTCCTTAAGCCAAATATGGAATAGACAAGAGCTACTCCTTACTCAACGAAATGGACTCAACACACCATATTAAACGCCTAAGAATGTACCTGACTAGTAAGTAACTTAAAACCTATGGATTGCTATGTCTCTGAAAGAGAATCAAGCGTGTGTACAGGGGCATAAACGCAGCAGTGATAGGATTGGAGAGGTTCGGTGAGCAAATGAAGACCCTTTGAAGTCATATTGCATGGTACCCATTCCACGGGTCTCAACTCTCCAGGTTTAAGGGATTCTGCCTTCAGCTAAAACATGCATGTGGAACCCAGAGTATGATCAACCGTGTGATCGGGAGACGTGTTCCAATATATCTCAGTTCTCGTCCCCTGGTACTCGAGTGCAACATTCCAGACACTTTACTAACACTCTCCCGACTTGGAGAGTCAGTGCCTTTAATCTCCTGTTTGGCCCATTTGCAATTTCTGCGGAAGATGAACACGAATAGGGAGAACCAATGAGAGACTAGCTGGAGGTGTCTGGACGGGCAAATTTAACTCTCATTCCCACCAGGAAGAGGAATTAAACAAAGGCTCAGCGTGCAGTGCCGGAACCAGATTAGGGCCTGAAGCAATCCTGCGGTGTTGCGGCCAGCTCACAAGAAAGCGAGTTGAAGAAAGGAGCTCAGGGGCACTGTAATTCACAAACCTGCAGAGTTATAAATGACAGCTATCGTCCAAAAATATACTGAAGTAAGGCTGCCAACAGAACTTGAATGTGGGGCAGAATTGCAGGAAACCGATTTCAGGAGGTAGACTGCAATTGCATTTAAAGCATAGGAAAAGAGCAGAACGTCCACAATGATGCATTTGGCCAAAAAGGGCGTATGCGTTTTTTCCTGAATATATTCAGGAAAAAACGCATACGCCCTTTTTGGCCAACCAAGCAAGCTCGCAAAGGAAATCTGCACTACAATGAAGTCTCACTTCCCCCCAGTCAAAAGGGCCATCTGAAAAAAGTGTAAAATCCAGAAAGGCAGGACAGGCCATGGAGAACTGGGAGCCTTGTTATGCTGATGGGCGGGATGTCAATTGCCAACAGCCACTCCGGAGAAGTGTATGGTGTTTTCTAAAACATCTAAAAAACAAAGCAGCGGAGCATAGGGCACTTCCACTTATGGTCCTATAGCTTAGGGAAATTAAAATCAAAAAGACACAGCCACCCCAAAATTTGGGATGGCTCTGTTTACAAGATCCTCGTTTACAGTACAAGTTCAATATCGCAGAAAGTGAAAAATGGATAAAGAAGTTGTGGTACTTACGTACAATGCAATATCACTCAGCAATGATATCTATGTCATCAGGCCCGTAGCAGCATAATGAGTGGATTCAGGTATGATGATTCTAACTGAAATAAGTCACACAGAAAAAGAAACATCATAAGATATCACTAATACACGGAATGTAAACTTGGCTACACAGGAACTGGATTACAAAACAGAACAGGGCCTTAAATTTAGAAAACCACCTTATGCTTGCTTAAGGGGAAAGGTGAGTTGGGGTGCTGCCTAAAACCAGAGATTGAAATGAGCACAGATAAAGTTCCTTAAGCCAAATATGGAATAGACAAGAGCTACTCCTTACTCAACGAAATGGACTCAACACTCCATATTAAACGCCTAAGAATGTACCTGACTAGTAAGTATCTTAAAACCTATGCATTGCTATGTCTCTGAAAGAGAATCAAGCGTGTGTACAGGGGCATAAACGCAGCAGTGATAGGATTGGAGAGGTTCGGTGAGCAAATGAAGACCCGTTGAAGTCATATTGCATGGTACCCATTCCAGGGGTCTCAAATCTCCAGGTTTAAGGGATTCTTCCTTCAGCTTAAACATGCATGTGGAACCCAGAGTATGATCAACCATGTGATCGGTAGACGTGTTCCAATATGTCTCAGTTCTCGTCCCCTGGTACTCGGGTGCAACATTCCAGACGCTTTACTAACACTCTCCCGACTTGGAGAGTCAGTGCCTTTAACCTCCACTTTGGTCCAGTTTGCAATTTCTGCGGAAGATGAACAGGAATAGTGAGAACCGATGAGAGACTAGCTGGAGGTTTCTGGACGGGCAAATTTAACTCTCATTTCCCACAAGGAAGAGGAATTAACCAAAGGCTCAGTGTGCCGTGCCGGAACCAGATTAGGGCCTGAAGCAATCCTGCGGTGTTGCAGCCAGCTCACAAGAAAGCGAGTTGAAAAAAGGAGCTCAGGGGCACTGTAATTCACAAACTTGCAGAGTTATAAATGACAGCTATCGTCCAAAAATATACTGAAGTAAGGCTGCCAAGAGGATTTGAAAGCGGGGCAGAATTGCAGGACACCGATTTCAGGAGGTAGACTGGAATTGCATTTAAAGCATAGGAAAAGAGGCAGAACGTCGACAATGAGACACTTGGCCAAAAGGGGCGTATGCATTTTTTCCTGAATATATTCAGGAAAAAACGCATACGCCCTTTTTGGCCAACCAAGCAAGCTTGCAAAGGAAATCTGCACTACAATGAAGTCTCACTTCACCCCGGTCAAAAGGGCCATCTGAAAAAAGTGTAAAATCCAGAAAGGCAGGACAGGCCATGGAGAACTGGGACCTTGTTATGCTGATGGGGGGGATGTAAATTGCCAACAGCCACTGGGGAGAAGTGTATGGTGTTTCCTGAAACATCTAAAAAACAAAGCAACAGAGCCTAGGGCACTTCCACTTATGGTCCTATAGCTTAGGGAAATTAAAATCAAAAAGACACAGCCACCCCAAAGTTTGGGACGGCTCTGTTTACAAGAACCTCGTTTACAGGACAAGTTCAATATCGCAGAAAGCAAAAAATGGATAAAGAAGTTGTGGTACTTACGTACAATGCAATATGACTCATCAATGAAATCTATGTCATCAGGCCCGTAGCAGCATAATGAGTGGATTCAGGTATGATGATTCAAACTGAAATAAGTCACACAGAAAAAGAAACATCATAAGATATCACTAATACACGGAATGTAAACTTGGCTACACAGGAACTGGATTACAAAACAGAACAGGGTCTCAAATTTAGAAAACCAACTTATGCTTGCTTAAGGAGAAAGGTGAGTTGGGGTGCTGCATAAAACCAGAGATTGAAATGAGCACAGATAAAGTTCCTTAAGCCAAATATGGAATTGACAAGAGCTACTCCTTGCTCAACGAAATGGACTCAACACCCCATATTAAACGCCTAAGAATGTACCTGACTAGTAAGTATCTTAAAAGCTATGGATTGCTATGTCTCTGAAAGAGAATCAAGCGTGTGTACAGGGGCATAAACGCAGCAGTGATAGGATTGGAGAGGTTCGGTGAGCAAATGAAGACCCTTTGAAGTCATATTGCATGGTACCCATTCCACAGGTCTCAACTCTCCAGGTTTAAGGGATTCTTCCTTCAGCTAAAACATGCATGTGGAACCCAGAGTATGATCAACCATGTGATTGGGAGACGTGTTCCAATATGTCTCATTTCTCATCCTCTGGTACTCGGGTGCAACATTCCAGACGCTTTACTAACACTCTCCCGACTCGGAGAGTCAGTGCCTTTAACCTCCTGTTTGGCCCAGTTTGCAATTTCTGCAGAAGATGAACAGGAATAGGGAGAACCAATGAGAGCCTAGCTGGAGGTGTCTGGACAGGCAAATTTAACTCTCATTTCCCACCAGGAAGAGGAATTAACCAAAGGCTCAGCGTGCCATGCTGGAACCAGATTAGGGCCTGAAGCAAATCTGCGGTGTTGCAGCCAGCTCACAAGAAAGCGAGTTGAAGAAAGGAGCTCAGGGGCACTGTAATTCACAAACCTGCAGAGTTATAAATGACAGCTATCGTCCAAAAATATACTGAAGTAAGGCTGCCAAGAGGACTTGAAAGCGGGGCAGAATTGCGGGAAACCGATTTCAGGAGGTAGACTGAAATTGCATTTAAAGCATAGGAAAAGAGGCAGAACGTCCACAATGATGCACTTGGCCAAAAAGGGCGTATGCGTTTTTTCCTGAATATATATGAATATATATGAGTGGATTTAGGTATGATGATTCTAAATGAAATAAGTCACACAGAAAAAGAAACATGATAAGATATCACTAATACACGGAATGTGAACTTGGCTACACATGAACTTAATTACAAAACAGAACAGGGTCTCAAGTTTAGAAAACCAACTTATGCTTGCTTAAGGGGGAAGGTGAGTTGGGGTGCTGCCTAAAACCAGAGTTTGACATTAGCACAGATACTGTTCCATAAGCCAAATATGTAATAGACAAGACCTACCCCTTGCTCAACAAAATGGACTCAACAATGAGGTATCACCTCACAGCTGATAGAATGGGCATCATCAGAAAATCTACAAACAAAAAATGCTGGAAAGGGTGTGGAGAAAAGGAACCCTTTTCCACTATTGTTGGGAATATAAATTGATACAGTCACTGGAGAACAATATGGAGTTCTTAAGAAACTAACAATAGAATTACCATATGATACAGTAATCCCAGTACTGGACATATACCTAGACAAAACCATAAATCAAAAAGAGACATTCACTGCAATGTTCATTGCATCACTATTTACAATATCGAGGTAATGGAAGCAACCTAAATGCCCACAGACAGACGAATGCATAAAGCTGTGGTACATATATAAAATGGAATATTACTAAGCCATGAAAAGGAATGAAATTGGGTCATTTGTAGAGACGTCGATGGGTCTAGAATCTGTCATACAGAGTGAAGTAAGTCAGAAAGAGAAAAACAAATCTTGTATATTCATGCATATATGTGGAACCTAGAAAAACTGTACAGATTAACCATTTTGCAAGGCATAAATAGAGCAACAGATGTAGACAACAAATGTATGGACAACAAGGGGGGAAAGCTGTTGGGGGGGTGGTGGTGGGAGGAGTTGAGAGACTGGGATTGGCATGTATACATTTATATGTATAAAATAGATAACCAATAAGAACCTGCTGTATAAAAATATAAAATAAAATTCAAAATTGAAAAGAAATAAAATTTAAAAAATAAAACGGAAAAAACAATTATTCCCTTCACATACATGTATTTATATGAATAAATTATTTCCATGCTTATATCTGTAAATACAAAAAAGAGGAATAAAATCTACCTTGAACCAAAAATGAAAAAGAGAAAAAAAACACAGAACCCACCAGTTCCACAGAGGAAAACCGTATCAGGGCACTTGCTCCAGTTGTAAATAATTCTGAAGTTGGTCAGTGGTGGGGAATCGTCTCCCATTCAGCCAGCAGCCCCCACGCAACAAGCGTCCTCATTGCAAAGCTGGGGCACCGTGCCGAGGCATCTGTGAGTAAACGTGAGTTGAGCCCCAGGCCAGTTGCTGCTGAACTATTCCCACCCATCCCAGGTAAAACACCTGAATATATACAAGGACTTGAAAGCCTAGAGGAAGGGCCATAGAGCCACACGAGTGACAGCATGCCGGCCGACTTGGTGCCTGCAGGCCAGCCAGGATGGTCCTGGCCCTGGGTGCTCTTCTGGAAGATTTCCATTTCCCTGCCTGAGATACCCGTCCTGTCCCTGCCCCCACTGCTTTTTTCCTTCCTCACCTCTGCCCAGGGAGAAATTCCAGCAGCAGGTATGGGTGACACATCCTCTTCTTTAGCAGGTGGCAGCCTGGAAACTGCTGCAGAAAGTCCAGCAGAGCCCCACTCACACTGGGCCACCCACAAAGCCGTGGCCTCTCACTCCCTCCCACCAGCCCAGCCCCGAGACTGCTGACAGGGCAGAGAAAATGGCGTCAGGCATGGCTGCAGGGGCTCTTGCTGCCTGGAGTGGTATTTATATTGATCTCAACCCAAGCACACCTGGGGAGGGCTGGCTGGCACGGTAAGGCTGCCCAGCTCAGCCAATCATCACCCCTCAGGGGCTCACAGTTGCAGAAAATGGAACTTGCTGAACCGGCCAGGTCCAAGGAACAGGTGTGGGCTCCTGAGAGTCAGGATAGACAAGGGGCTGCAGCTTTGGCTTGTTTTCTAATCATTTTATCTGGCCCATGAGTGGGAGACAACTTCAAGAAAACCCTCTCCTAATGAGAGGAACGCAGGAGTCAGGGAGAGGAGGGGTGGGTGGTGGTTGGAGACAGAGGCCTGGTGCCCTGGGTGCAGTGGAAGTCTCTGGAAGACCAGGTGGAGGGAGGCCGCACAGAGTGATGCCCAGGGTCACAGACCTGTCGCAGCTGCTGTTTGTTAGTTCAAGTCCTGCTCTGAGGTGCTCTGTGTCAGCTCTGAGCGACAGGTGAGCTGGGGGTGCTCTGCAATGAGGGCTATGTGCACGGTTCCTGTGTGCCCAGCCCTGCCACGGTACCTGCAAGGGTAGCTCTGTATCCTGGGAGGGGCCTGACCACGAGAGCCCCGTGGGCTGGGGTGTGGGGTGGGGTACCTGCCCAGGTGAGCTCCATATTCTGGGATTGGTCTGACCACGAGAGCCCCATGGGCTGCTGGGGACCTGGTAAAGGATGTCAGGACAGTCAGTGAAGCCACCGAGGATATACCTCCAGTTGCTCCTAATTCCTACACCCTGCTGGTCATTCTACCAACCACCAGGACATGGTATTCTGTATTAGTCTTCAATGATGCCTTCTTTTGTATTCCATTAGTCCCAGAGTCACAAGAAATTTTGGCTTGTGAGTGGCAGGACTCAACATACAACTAAAACAATACTTCCGGGCCGTCTTGCCCCAAGGGTGCAAAAATTCCCACACTATCTTTGGGGAAACCTTAGCTAAAGACCTAAAAGTTCTACCTCTGGAAAAGGAAACCCTCCTTCAGTACTCAGACGACATTCTGATTGCCAGCCCTACTAAGGAGGCCTCTGAACTACCAAGCCAATAAAGGATAGAAGTTGTCCAAGAAAAAGCTCAAATATCACAGACTGCGGTGACCTGCCTGGGCTTCATTCTCACAGAAGGTCGGAGAAGCCCATCCCAGGAAAGGGAAGAAACCATTTTCGGCCTTACCCCTTTCTAAAACTAGAAGACAGCTTAGGGGTTCCTGGGGAGGCCAGGGTTTGCTGCTTCTGGATCCCTAACTACAGTCTACTAGCTGGGCCTCTATATGAAACACTGAAAGGAAAAGATGATGATCCTTTTGAATAGAATCCAGAAGTGGCCTTTCAAGAATGGAAAGAGCAGTCAATTCAGACCCTTGCCCTGGAACTCCCTAATTTGGCTAAACCCTTTGACCTTTACATTCCCGGTGAAAGGTGAATCGCCATTGGAGAATTAGTGCAAAAACTGGGACCACTTGAAATGGAACAATGCAAGAATGCCATCCAGGTAGGATAAACTACGGTCACCAAGGGGCTTGGCCCACTGCCGCATCTGGCCAAGATACTGGCGGTATCTAAAAACCTGGAAATCAGCAGCCCAAAAGGCCACCTCCCTCCTAAGGGAAAAGGACCCCACGTGGTGATCCTAACCACCAACCATGCCCTGAAGTTGCAGGGTTTGCTCCGTGGGCACACCAACCTCGAGTGCGGAGGCCCTCCAACTCCAACATCCAGAGAGATAACCGGGGGCAACAGGGCACCATGACGACTCGTGTGAACATCACTTGACCTGGAGTTTCTCTCATAAAACAACAAGAGTGTGTCCCAAAAGAGTAGACTACTGCTTGCAGGACTTACTGCACCCAGAGGGGAGCTAATAATCTTGGCGGGGGAACCGTATATCACACTGTCACCATAGAAAAGCCTACAGACACCGTGATGATGGTGGCCAATAAGACTGGCTGGACTCCTGTTTACTTCAAAAGGCTGTTGACTCAGTGGCCATCATGGTCCTTGATCACCACTGACCCTGGACTGCCTGGGAGTTGAGCGGGCAGGGCTCTGACACCTGGTGCTGTTTGTACGTTAATTCAGGGGCCTAATTGAAGAAAGCACAGACTACTGTTCAGAGCATCTAGGCTGGCAGAAACGGTCAGCCTAAGGTGGCCGAACAAATGTGGGACGGGGTGAAACCGGCCCCCACAGCGTCTCTGCACATCTCTTTCCTGGACCCTTAAAGGTCATTAGAATCTATAACGCTTCCAATGCTGGTGCTCAGGTGGACGAGCAGGGAGGCAGGGGGCCTGGGGACAATCAACGTCACCTGGAGGCTGCTGGGGAGAAGCTCTGACCCTCGCCCCTTGGTATGAGGGCTCCCAACTCAGCACTCAGCAGTTACAGAAGAAGGGTCTGCACCCTCAGCACTCCAAGAATGAGGAACGGGACAAAAGGCAGAGGAGGGGTTTGTCCCCAGCAAAGCCCATTAAAAATCCCTGGGAGATAAAAATAGAATCTGGGCAATAAAGTCAAGTCTAACCTTTCTTATCCTTTGTGCTTTGTCTAATTTCATGTGCTCCTAGGGTCCCGCATGCAGAGGTTCCACACCCGGCACTTCAGACCAGATTTCCTAGTGCAGAATGGCTGGGTCGACACCTCAGCTCCTGGGGCCCAGTGCAGACTCCGCGATATAGAGCCTGAGCTGCAGCCAACCCGGCCCTCGAGAGCTCCGCCCCCTCCCTCCCACTGACTCTGACAGGATCTCTACACAGCAGCCCAGCCCACAGCCCACGGGGTAGTGCATGCTCTCACCTCTCCATTCTCTGATCAAAATATAAAGTTTCCTTTGCTTGTGAACCAAACTCAGTCTCGATCTGTTGGCCCCAATGACACTGCGCAGGGGGACACTTGTTGGGGTCCACTCTGGAGGATCAGTAACAGAAATTGAGACTATTGTAACCTCAATGAACAGATGTGTGAGCCAAACTGTAGTTAACATAGAACAGTGTATAAGGCTCGGGTAAAATAAGATGTTTCTAACGCTTCCATTGGCTATTTCCATCACTTTATTATAAGCAAGTTCAGTGAAAAGGTTTGTCTTATTTGTCAGGTCAATATTAGAGAAACGAAGTGATTTCTTTCCAAGGATGTACATCTAATAATCTTGGTTAAAGCTTCAATCTTGTTTTAAATGCTTTTCCATTGAAAATGATACCTCTCTTTCAGCTCCCCCATTTCTGAGAAGTATAAAATCTTATAATTTATTATTACCAAAGGGGAAAGGTGGGAGGAGGGATAAATTAACAGTTTGGGATTAACACATACACACTGCTATGTATAAAATAGATCATCAACAAGGAACTACTGTATAGCACAGGGAACTACACTCAACATTTTGCAATAACCTATAAGGGGAAATAATCTGAAAAAGAATAGATATTTTTATTGACATCATCTATCAATGACAGTTAAAGTGTAACCTAGGGGAAGCTGGTGGTGAGTGCTTCTGACCCTGAAGACTTCAATCATCTAAAGTTTGGACTCTGCCTACTTCCCAAGGCCCTTAATGAACATATGTGTAGCCGTAGCTTAAAAAATTCCCCAGTTTGGGTTTCGGGGAGACACTGATTTTGAAAAAGCCCTGGTGTTCTCCTTACATGAATGGGACTCTTCCTACTGCTAAAACATGTCTGTCACACCCAGAGGATGGTATACCGTCTGATCGGGAAGAGTTTGGAAAAGGCATCTCATCTCCTCATCTCCTGGTGCTCGGGTTCACCCATCCAGCGTCTTTACTAACAGTCTCCCCACTTGGAGATGGCAGCACTGTCAACATCCTGTTGCGTACAGTTTGGAATTTGTCCAGAGGATGAAGCGGAAGGATGAGGAACAATGAGAGACAAGTCCTAGGTGTTCAGACAGGCACATGTCACTCTAATTTCCAATCAGGAAGACGAATTGACCAAAGGCTAGGGTTGCCCATGGAAACAGTATAGGGCTTGAGGAAATCCCGCTGCTTTGTGGCCAGTTCCCATAAACACAAGTTGAACAATGGAACTCAGGGACAGTAAAATTCACGAAACTGCAGAGTTGAAAATATCCATCACTGAAAAATGTCTTGAGGAAAGTCAGAGAAAAGGACTTGTAAGCAAGGGAGAATGGCAGGAAAGGGATTTGAGGAGGTAGAAAGGACTCGCCATTAAGCACAAGAAAAGGAGCTGAACATTGCCAACATTGCAGTTGGCCAAAAAGGGTGTATGCGTTTTTTTCTGTATATATTCAAGAAAAGGGCATACACTTTTTTAGCCAACCAAACAGGTGGGCACTGGAAGTCAATACTACAAGAGATATCACTTCGCATCAGTCAGAAGAGCCATCCTCATAAAGTGTAAACAACAGAAATGCAGGACAGGGCAAGGAGAAGAGGGAGCCCTGTGAGACTTATAGTGGAAATGTATATTGCCAACGGCCATTCTGGAGAAGTGTATTGTGTTTACTAAAGCATCTAAAAAATGAGCTACAGAGCATAGGGCACTTGCACTCATGGGCGTATATCTTGGGAAAAACAAAAATCGAGAGGACACAGGCACCCCAATGTTTACCCCCTCTCTGTTTAAAAGATCCTCGACTAGGATATAACTTAAATGTCTCTGGAGAGAAAAAATGGATAGAGATGTGGTACTTAGGTAGAGTGGAATATTATTCAGCCTGGAAATCAATGAAATATGGCCAGTTGTAACAACTCCGGAGGAGTTACGTATGATCATTCTAAGTGACATAATTCAAAAAGAAAAAGACACATATCATAAGATATCACTTAAAGGTGGAATCCAAAATGGCTACACATGAAATAAATTACAAAACAAAAACATAGTCAAATATGTAGAAAACACGCATAAGGCTGCTAAACGGGAAAGGTGGGGAGGGGTGAGGCATCATCCAGGAGGTTGAAATTAGCAAAGATACCATTCCAAATACCAAACTGATAATCAACAAGGCCTACACGGTAGCTAAAAGAACTGCACTCAGCACACTCAAGTCACCGGAAAAGAATATATACGACTGGTAAGAATCTGAAAAAGAATTTACTGATGTCTCTCTGTACGTGAATCAAGTGGATGTACAGCAGCAAGAAACAGAGCTTTGAAAATCAGCTGTAACCAATATAGTAATAAATTGAAAAAAATAAACGACAGAGAGACAGAGAAAACCTCTTACAACTTTTCCTCAGGGCCGGTGATGCAACATGGATTGAACACATCTAGACCCACAGCAGGATGAGACATAAGGCTGGAAACTGTTTGCACTAAGAGAAATGTGAGGTTGGGTGAGGAAATGCACACCCTTTAAAGTAATACTACCTGGTACCCATTCAATGGGTCCCAAATCTGCAGGTTCAAGGGATCTTCCTACAGCTAAAACATGCATGGAAAACCCAGAGGACTGTACACCATGTGATCGGGAGATGTGTCTAAAATGCAGCTCATTTATCCTCTCCTGGTGCTCCTGTTCACCATTCCAGCCACGTTACTTAGAATCTCCCCACTTGGAGAATCAGCACATTTCAACTTCTGTTTCACACATTTTGCAAATTGTGAGGAGGATGAACGGGAAGAGGGGGAACCAATGAGAGAATAGTTGTAGGGGTTCGGACGGGCACATATCACTCTAATTTCCCATTAAGAATAAGAATTGCAAAAAGGCTCAGCCCGCCTCGCCCGAGCCAAAATAGGGCCTGAAGCAATCCTGCGGGTTTGAGGCCAGCTCACAAAAGAGCAACTTAAAAAATGGAGCTCAGGGTCACTGCAATTCACAAACCTGCAGAGTTATAAATGAAAACTAACGTCCAAAAATATGTTGAGGTAAGGCAAAGAAGAGGATCTGAATGCAAGACAGAATTGCAAGAAACAGATTTCAAGAGATAGATTGGACTCATCTTTAAAGCACATGAAAAGCGGCAGATTTTCGACAATGATGCAGTTGGCCCAAAAGGGCGTATGCGTTTTTTCCTGATTATATCCAGGAAAAAACGCATACGCACTTTATGGGCAACGAAGCAAGCAAGCAATGCAAATGTGCACAACAAAGAAGTCTCATTTCCCACTGGTCAAAAGGGCCATCCTAAAAAATTGTAAAAACCAGAAATGCAGGACAGGCCATGGAGAACAGGGAGCCTTTATACGCTGATGGGCAGTGTGTGAACTGCCGAGAGCCACTCTGGAGAAGTGTATGGTGGTTCCTAAATCATCTAAAAAACAGAGCTACAGAGCATAGGACACTTCCAATCATGGGAGTATATCTAGGGAAGTCTAAAAATCAACAAGACACAAGCACACCACAGTTTAGGGCTACTCTGTTTACAAGAACCTCAACTTCAGTACACCTTAAATATCCCAGGAAAGAGAACAATGGATAAAGAAGATGTGGTACTTATGTACAATGGAATATCTCTTCACCATGATATCAATGTAATAAGGCTAGTAGAAGGATAAAGAGTGGATTTAGGTCCGATAATACTACTTGAAGTAAGTCAAACAGAAAAAGAAACATATCATAAGATATCACTTATAGAGGGAGGGTAAATATGGCTGCACAAGAAATGAATTACAGAACAGAACAGTGTCTCACATTTAGAAAACACACTTATTTCAGCTTAAGGGGAAAGGAGAGGTGGGGTGATGCATAAAACCAGAGTTTGAAATTAGCACAGATACCGTTCAATAAACCAAATAGATATTAGACAAGATCTACACCTTGCTCAATGAACTGGCCTCAACACACCCTATACACCGCAGAGAAATATATCTGAGTAATAAGAATCTTAAAACCCATGTATTGATATATCTCCATAAGGGAATCAAGTGTGTGCAGAGCGGCACAAACACAGCAGTGAAAATGAGCTAAACCCCATTATAGAAATAAATTTTAAAAACAAAACGCAGAAACAATGAAAGAGAGAAAAATTCTTACAAAATTCGCTCAGGGGCTGTGATGCAACCTGGATTGACCACATATAAACCCACAGCTGGATAAGACATAAGGCTGGACACTTGGGGCTGAGAGGATTGGTGAGCTTTGGTGAGCAACTGCCAAAAGTTTCATGCAATACTTCATGCTACTCATGCCAAGGGTCCCAACACTCCAGGTTGAAGGGAATCTTCCTACAGCTAAACCATGCTTGGGAAACCCAGCGACTGGTATACCATATGATCGGGAAAGGTTTCTAAAACGCACCTCATTTTTCCTCTCCTGGGGCTCCGGATCGACATTCCAGCCGCTTTACTAAAAATATCCCCACATGGAGAGTCAATGCCTTTAAGTTCTGGTATCGCACAGTCTGCAGTTAGTGCGGAGGATGAATGGGAATAGGGGGAACCAGTGAGAAACTAGATGTAGCGGTTTCAATGGGCACATGTCACTCTAATTTCACATCAGTAAGAAGAATAACCCTAACCCTAACCCTTCCCCGAAGCTTTCCCCTCACCCGTCCCCTAATCCTAACACGAACGCTCACACTAACCCGCGCCCTCACACGTACGCTCCCTCTAAACCATTGGCATACACTCACCTGGACCCTAAACCGTCCCCGTCCCCTAACCCTAACCGTAGCCCGAACCCTAACCCTAACCCTTCCCCGAAGCCTTCCCCTCACCCGTCCCCTAATCCTAACCCGTACGCTCACACTAACCCGCGCGCTCACACGTACGCTCCCCCTCAACCGTTGTCGTAAACTCACCTGGACCCTAAACCGTCCCCATCCCCTAACCCTAACCCTAGCCCGAACCCTGTCTCTAACCCTTCCCCGAAGCCTTCCCCTCACCCGTCCCCTAATCCTAACCCGTACGCTCACATTAACCCGCGCCCTCACACATACGCTCCCCCTAAACTGCTGTCGTACCATCACATGGACCCTAAACCGTCCCCGTCCCCTAACCCTAACCCTAGCCCGAACCCTAACCCTAACCCTTCCCCGAAGCCTTCCCCTCACCCGTCCCCTAATCCTAACCCGTACGCTCACACTAACCCGCACCCACACACGTACGCTCCCCCTAAACCGTTGTCGTACCCTCACCTGGAACCTAAACCTTCCCCTTCCCCTAACCCTAACCCTAGCCTGAACCCTAACCCTAACCCTTCCCAAAAGCCTTCCCCTAACCCGTCCCCTAATCCTAACCCGTACGCTCACACTAACCTGCACCCTCACACGTACGCTCCCCCTAAAGCGTTGTCGTACCCTCACCTGGACCCTAAAACGTGCCCGTCCCCTAACCCTAACCCTAGCCCGAACCCTAACCCTAACACTTCCCCGAAGCCTTCCCCTCACCGTCCCCTAATCCTAACCCGTACGCTCACACTAACCCGCGCCCTCACACGTACGCTCCCCCTAAACTGTTGTTGTACACTCACCTGGACCCTAAACCGTCCCCGTCCCCTAACCCTAACCCTAGCCCGAACCCTAACCATAACCCTTCCCCGAAGCCTTCCCCTCACCCGTCCCCTAATCCTAACACGTGCGCTCACACTAACCTGCGCCCTCACACGTACGCTCCCCCTAAAGCTCTGTCGTACCCTCACCTGCACCCTAAACCGTCCCCGTCCCCGTCCCCTAACCCTAGCCTGAACCCTAACCCTAAACCTTCCCCGAAGCCTTCCCCTCACCCGTCCCCTAATCCTAACCCGTACGCTCACAGTAACCTGCGCCCTCACACGTACGCTCCCCCTCAACCGTTGTCGTACCCTCACCTGGACCCTAAACCGTCCCCATCCCCTAACCCTAACGCTAGCCTGAACCCTAACCCTAACCCTTCCCCGAAGCCTTCCCCTCACCGGTCCCATAATCCTAACCCGTACGCTCACACTAACCCACGCCCTCACACTTACGCTCCCCATAAACCGTTGTCGTAACCGAACCTGGACCCTAAACCATCCCCGTCCCCTAACCCTAACCCTAGCCCGAACCCTAACCCTAACCCTTCCCCGAAATCTTCCCCTCACCCGTCCCCTAATCCTAACCCGTACACTCACACTAACCCGCCCCTCACACGTACGCTCCCCCAAAATCGCTGTCGTACCATCACCTGGACCCTAAACCGTCCCCGTCCCCTAACCCTAGCCCTAGCCCGAACCCTAACCCTAAACCTTCCCCGAAATCTTCCCCTCACCCGTCCCCTAATCCTAACCCATACCCTCACACTAACCCTCGCCCTCACACATTCGCTCCCCCTAAACCGTTTTTGTACGCTCACCTGGACCCTAAACCGTCCCCTAACCCTAACCCTAACCCTAGCCCGAAACCTAACCCTAACCCTTTCCCGAAGCCTTCCCCTCACCCGTCCGCTAATCCTAATCCGTACGCTCACAGTAACCCACGTGCTCACACGTACGCTCCCCCTAAACCGTTGTCGTACCCTCACCTGGACCCTAAACCGTCCCCGTCCCCTAACCCTAACCCTAGCCCGAACCCTAACCCTAACCCATCCCCGAAGCCTTCCCCTCACCCGTCCCATAATCCTAACCCCTACGCTCACACTAAACCGCGCCCTCACACGTACCCACCCCCTAAAGCGTTGTCGTACCCTCGCCTGGACCCTAAACCGTCCCCGTCCCCTAAACCTAACCCTACACCGAACCCTAACCGTAACCCTTCCCCGAAGCCTTCCCCTCACCCGTCCCCTAATCCTAACCCGTACGCTCACACTAACCCGCGCCCTCATACATACGCTCCTCCTAAAGCATTGTCGTACCCTTACCTGGACCCTAAACCGTCCCCGTCCGCTAACCCGAACCCTAAACATAACACTTCCCCGAAGCCTTCCCCTCACCCGTCCCCTAATCCTAACCCGTACGCTCACACTAATCCACGCCCTCACACGTACAGTCCACCTAAACCATTGTCGTACACTCACCTGGACCCTAAACCGTCCCCGTCCCCATCCCCTAACCCTAGACCGAACCCTAACCGTAAACCTTCCCCGAAGCCTTCCCCTCACCCGTCCCCATCCTAACAGGTACGCTCACACTAACCCACGCCCTCACACGTACGCTCCCCCTAAGCCGTTGTCGTACCCTCACCTGGACCCTAAATGGTCCCCGTCCCCTAAACCTAACCCTAGCCCTAGCCCGAACCCTAACCCTAACCCTTCCCCGAAGCCTTCCCCTCACCCGTCCCCTAATCCTAACCCGTACGCTCACACTAACCCGCGCCCTCACACGTACGCTCCCCCTAAACCGTTGTCGTACCCTCACGTGGAACCTAAACCGTCCCCGTCCCCGTCCCCTAACCCTAGCTCGAACCCTAACCCTAACACTTCCCCGAAGCCTTCCCCTCACCCGTCCCCTAATCCTAACCCGTACCCTCACACTAACCCGCGCCCTCACACGTACCCTCCCCCTAAAGCGTTGTCGTACACTCACCTCGACCCTAAACCGTCCCCGTCCCCTAACCCTAACCCTAGCCCGAACCCTAACCCTAACCCTTCCCCGAAGCCTTCCCCTCACCCGTCCCCTAATCCTAACCCGTACCCTCACAGTAACACGCGCCCTCACACGTACGCTCCCCCTAAACCGTTGTCATTACCCTCAACTGGACCCTAAACCGTCCCTGTCCACTAACCCTAACCTTAGCCCGAACCCTAACCCTAACCCTTCCCCGAAGCCTTCCCCTCACACATCCCCTAATCCTAACCCGTACGCTCACACTAACCCGCTACCTCACACGTACGCTCCCCCTAAAGCGTTGTCGTACCCTCACCTGGACCCTAAACCGTCCCCGTCCCCTAACCCTAACCGTAGCCCGAACCCTAACCTTAACCCTTCCCCAAAGCCTTCCCCTCACCCGTCCCCTAATCCTAACCCGTACGGTCACACTAACCCACGCCCTCACACGTACGCTTCCCCTAAAATGTTGTCGTACCCACACCTGGACCCTAAACCGTCCCCGTCCCCTAACCCTAACCCTAGCCCGAACACTAGCCCTAACCCTTCCCCGAAGCCTTCCCCTCACCCGTCCCCTAATCCTAACCCGTACGCTCACACTAACCCGCGCCCTCACACGTACCCTCCCCCTAAAGCGTTGTCGTACCCTCACCTGGACCCTAAACCTTCCCCGTCCCCTAACCCTAACCCTAGCCTGAACACTAACCCTAACACTTCCCCAAAACCTTCCCCTCACCCGTCCCCTAATCCTAACCCGTACGCTCACACTAACCCACGCCCTCACACGTACCCTCCCCCTAAAGCGCTGTCGTACCCTCAACTGGACCCTAAACCGGCCCCGTCCCCTAAGCCTAACCCTAGCCCGAACCCTAACCCTAACACTTCCCCGAAGCCTTCCACTCACCCGTCCCCTAATTCTAACCCGTACGCTCACACTAACCCGTGCCCTCACACGTACGCTCCCCCTAAACCGTTGTCATACCCTCACCAGGACCCTAAACCGTCCCCGTCCCCTAGCCCTAAGCTTAGCCAGAACCCTAACCCTAACCCTTCCCCGAAGCCTTCCACTCACCCGTCCCCTAATCCTAACCCGTACGCTCACACTAACCCGCACCCTCACACGTACCCTCCTCCTCAAGCGTTGTCGTACCCTCATCTGGACCCTAAACCATACCCGTACCCTAACCTTAACCCTAGCTCGAACCCTAACCCTAACCATTCCCCGAAGCCTGCCCCTCACCCGTCCCCTAATCCTAAACCATACGCTCACACTAACCCACGCCCTCACACGTACGCTCCCCCTAAACTGTTGTCGTAACCTCACCTGGACCTAAACCGTCCCTGTCCCCTAACCCTAACCCTAGCCCGAATCCTAAACCTAACCCATCCCCAAAGCCTTCCCCTCACCCATCCCCTAATCCTAACCCGTACGCTCACACTAACCTGCGCCCTCACACGTACGCTCCCCCTAAACCGTTGTCGTACCCTCACCTGGTCCCTAAACCGTCCCCATCCCCTAACCCTAACCCTAGCCCGAACCCTAACACTAACGCTTCCCCGAAGCCTTCCCCTCACACGTCCCCTAATCCTAACCCGTACGCTCACACTAACCCGCGCCCTCACACGTACAGTCCCCTTAAACCATAGTCGTACACTCACCTGGACCCTAAACCGTCCCCGTCCCCGTCCCCTAACCCTAGACCGAACCCTAACCCTAAAACTTCCCCGAAGCCTTCCCCTCACCCGTCTCCTATCCTAACAGGTACGCTCACACTAACCCACGCCCTCACACGTACGCTCCCCCTAAGCCGTTGTCGTACCCTCACCTGGACCCTAAATGGTCCCCGTCTCCTAAACCTAACCCTAGCCCTAGCCCGAACCCTAACCCTAACCCTTCCCCGAAGCCTTCTCCTCACCCGTCCCCTAATCCTAACCCGTACTCTCACACTAACCCGCGCCCTCACACGTACGCTCCCCCTAAACCGTTGTCGTACCCTCACCTGGAACCTAAACCGTCCCCGTCCCCTAAACCTAACCCTAGCCCGAACCCTAATCCTAACACTTCCCCGAAGCCTTCCCCTCACCCGTCCCCTAATCCTAACCCGTACCCTCACACTAACCCGCGCCCTCACACGTACCCTCCCCCTAAAGCGTTGTCGTACACTCACCTCGACCCTAAACCGTCCCCGTCCCCTAACCCTAACCCTAGCCCGAACCCTAACCCTAACCCTTCCCCAAAGCCTTCCCTTCACCCGTCCCCTAATCCTAACCCGTACCCTCACACTAACACGCGCCCTCACACGTACGCTCCCCCTAAACCGTTGTCATACCCTCACCTGGACCCTAAACCGTCCCTGTCCACTAACCCTAACCCTAGCCCGAACCCTAACCCTAACCCTTCCCCGAAGCCTTCCCCTCACACATCACCTAATCCTAACCCGTACGCTCACACTAACCCGCTACCTCACACGTACGCTCCCCCTAAAGCGTTGTCGTACCCTCACCTGGACCCTAAACTGTCCCCGTCCCCTAACCCTAACCCTAGCCCGAACCCTAAACCTAACCCTTCCCCAAAGCCTTCCCCTCACCCGTCCCCTAATCCTAACCCGTACAGTCACACTAACCCATGCCCTCACACGTACGCTTCCCCTAAAATGTTGTCGTACCCTCACCTGGACCCTAAACCGTCCCCGTCCCCTAACCTTAACCCTAGCCCGAACCCTAGCCCTAACCCTTCCCCGAAGCCTTCCCCTCACCCGTCCCCTAATCCTAACACGTACCCTCACACTAACCTGCGCCCTCACACATTCGCTCCCCCTAAACCGTTTTCGTAACCTCACCTGGACCCTAAACCGTCCCCATCACCTAACCCTAACCCCAGCCCCTACCCTAAACCTAACGCTTCACCGAAGCCTTCCCCTCACCCGTCCCCTAATCCTAACACATATGCTCACACTAACCCGTGCCCTCACACGTATGCTGCCCCTAAACCGTTGTCGTACCCTCACCTGGACCCTAAAACGTCCCCGTCCCCTAAACGTAACCCTAGCCAGAACCCTAAACCTAACACTTCCCCGAAGCCTTCCCCTCACCCATCCCCTAATCCTAACCCATACGCTCACACTAACCCGCGCCCTCACACGTATGCTCCCCCAAACCGTTGTCGTATCCTCACCTGGACCGTAAACCGTCCCCGTCCCCTAACCCTAACCCTGGCCCGAACCCTAAACCTAACCCTTCCCCGAAGCCTTCCTCTCACCCGTCCCCTAATCCTAACCCGTACGCTCACACTAACCCGCGCCCTCACACGTAGCCTCCCCCTAAAGCGTTGTCGTACCCTCATCTGGACCCTAAACCGTCCCCGTCCCCTAACCCTAAACCTAGCCCGAACCCTAACCCTAACCCTTCCCCGAAGCCTTCCCCTCACCCTTCCCCTAATCCTATCCCGTACGCTCACACTAACCCACGCCCTCACACGTACCCTCCCCCTAAAGCGTTGTCGTACCCTCACCTGGACCCTAAACCTTCCCCGTCCCCTAACCCTAACCCTAGCCCGAACACTAACCCTAACACTTCCCCAAAACCTTCCCCTCACCCGTCCCATAATCCTAACCCGTACGCTCACACTAACCCACGCCCTCACACGTACCCTCCCCCTAAAGCGCTGTCGTACCCTCAACTGAACCCTAAACCGTCCCCGTCCCCTAAGCCTAACCCTAGCCCGAACCCTAACGCTAACCCTTCCCCGAAGCCTTCCCCTCACCCGTCCCCTAATCCTAACCCGTACGCTCACACTAACCCACGCCCTCACACGTACGCTCCCCCTAAACCGTTGTCGTACCCTAACCTGGACACAAAATGATCCCCGTCCCCTAAACCTAACCCTAGCCCTAGCCCGAACCCTAACCCTAACCCTTCCCCAAAGCCTTCCCCTCACCCGTCCCCTAATCCTAACCCGTACGCTCACACTAACCCAAGCCCTCACACGTACAGTCCCCCTAAAGCGTTGTCGTACCCTCACCTGGACCCTAAACCGTCCCTGTCCCCTAACCCTAACCGTAGCCCGAACCCTAACCCTAACCCTTCCCCGAAGCCCTCCCCTCAACCGTCCCCTAATCCTAACCCGTACGCTCACAGTAACCCACGCCCTCACACGTACGCTCCCCCTAAACCGTTGTTGTACCCTCACCTGGACCCTAAACCTTCCCCGTCCCCTAACCCTAACCCTAGCCCGAACCCTAACCCTAACCCTTCCCTGAAGCCTTCCCCTCACCCGTCCCCTAATCCTAACCCGTACGCTCACACTAACCCACGCCCTCACACGTACGCTTCCCCTAAAATGTTGTCGTACCCTCACCTGGACCCTAAACCGTCCCCGTCCCCTAACCCTAACCCTAGCCTGAACCCTAACCCTAACCCTTCCCCGAAGCCTTCCCCTCACCCGTCCCCTAATCCTAAAACGTACCCTTACACTAACCCGCGCCCTCACACTTTCGCTCCCCCTAAACCGTTGTCGTACCCCCACCTGGACCCTAAACCGTCCCCGTCCCCTAACCCTAACCCTAGCCCGAACCCTAACCCTAACCCTTCCCCGAAGCCTTCCCCTCACCCATCCCTTAATCCTAACCCATACGCTCACACTAACCTGCGCCCTCACACGTACGCTCCCCCTAAACCGTTGTCGTATCCTCACCTGGACTGTAAACCGTACCCGTCCGCTAACACTAACCCTAGCCCGAACCCTAACCCTAACCCTTCACCGAAGCCTTCCCCTCACCCGTCCTCTAATCCTAACCCGTACGCTCACACTAACCCGCGCCCTCACACGTACCCTCCCCCTAAAGCGTTGTCATACCCTCACCTGGACCCTAAACCGTCCCCGTACCCTAACCCTAACCCTACCCCGAACCCTAAGCCTAACCCTTCCCCGAAGCCTTCCCCTCACCCTTCCACTAATCCTAACCCGTACGCTCACACTAACCCGCGCCCTCACACGTACCCTCCCCCTAAAGCGTTGTCGTACCTCACCTGGACCCTAAACATTTCCCGTCCCCTAATACTAACCCTAGCCAGAAACCTAACCATAACACTTCCCCGAAGCCTTCCCCTCACTCGTGCCCTAATGCTAAACTTTACGCTCACACTAACCCACGCCCTCACACGTACCCTCCCCCTAAAGCGCTGTCGTACCCTCACCTGGACCCTAAACCGTCCCCGTTCCCTAACCCTAACCCTAGCCCGAACCCTAACCCTAACCCTTCCCCGAAGCGTTCCCCTCACCCATCCCCTAATCTTAACCCGTACGCTCACAGTAACCCGTGCCCTCACACATACGCTCCCCTTAAAACGTTGTCGTACCCTCACCTGGACCCTAAATCGTCCCCGTGCCCGTCCCCTAACCCTAACCCTAGCCCGAACCCAAAACCTAACCCTTCCCCGAAGCCTTCCCCTCACCCGTCCCCTAACCCTAACCCGTACGCTCACACTAACACGCGCCCTCACACGTACGCTCCCCCTAAACCGTTGTCGTAAACTCACCTGTACCCTAAACCGTCCCCGATCCCTAACCCTAACCCTAGCCCGAACCCTAACCCCAACCCTTCCCCGAAGCCTTCCCTTCACCCGTCCCCTAATCCTAACCCGTACGCTCACACTAACCCGCGCCCTCACATGTACGCTCCCCTTAAACCGTTGTCGTACCCTCACATGGACCCTAAACCGGCCCCGTCCCCTAACCCTAACCTTAGCCCGAACCCTTCCACGAAGCCTTCCCCTCATCCGGCCCCTAATCCTAACCCGTACGCTAACACTAACCCACACCCTCACACATTCGCTCCCCCTAAACCGTTGTCCTACCCTCACCTGGACCCGAAACCGTCCCCGTCCCCTAACCCTAACCTTAGCCCGAACCCTAACCCTAACCCTTCCCTGAAGCCTTCCCGTCACCATTCCACTAATCCTAAACCGTACGCTCACACTAACCCGCACCCTCACACGTACGCTTCCCCTAAACCGTTGTCATACCCTCAACTGGAACCTAAACCGTCCCCGTCCCCTAACCCTAAGCCTAGCCAGAACCCTAACCCTAACCCTTCCCGGAAGCCTTCACCTCACTCGTCCCCTAATCCTAACCCGTACGCTCACAGTAACCCGTGCCCTCACACATACGCTCCCCCTAAACCGTTGTCGTAACCTCACCTGGACCCTAAACCGTTCCAGTCCCCTAACACTAACCCTAGCCCGAACCCTAAACCTAAACCTTCCCCGAAGCCTTCCGCTCACCCGTCCCGTAATCCTAACCCATACGCTCACACTAACCCGTGCCCTCACAGGTACGCTCCCCCTAAACCGTTGTTGTACCCTCACTTGGACCCTAAACCGTCCCCGTTCCCTAACCCTAACCCTAGCCCGAACCCTAAACCTAACACTTCCCCGAAGCCTTCCCCTCACCCGTCCCCTAATCCTAACCCGTACGCTCACACTAACACGCGCCCTCACACGTACGCTCCCCCTAAACCGTTGTCGTACCCTCACCTGGACCCTAAACCGTCCCCGATCCCTAACCCTAACCCTAGCCCGAACCCTAACCCTAACCCTTCCCCGAAGCCTTCCCCTCACCCGTCCCCTAATCCTAACCCGTACGCTCACACTAACCCGCGCCCTCACATGTACGCTCCCCCTAAACCGTTGTCGTACCCTCACATGGAACCTAAACCGTCCCCTTCCCCTAACCCTAACCCTAGCCCGAACCCTAAACCTAAAACTTCCCCGAAGCCTTCCCCTCACCTGTCCCCTAATCCTAACCCGTACGCTCACACTAACCCGCCCCCTCACACATACGCTCCCCCTAAAATGTTGTCGTACCCTCACCTGGACCCTAAACCGTCCCCATCCCCTAACCCTAACCCTAGCCCGAACCCTAACGCTAACCCTTCCCCGAAGCCTTCCCCTCACCCGTCCCCTAATCCTAACCCATACGCTCACACTAACCCGCACCCTCACACGTACGCTCCCCGTAAACCGTTGTCGTAACCTCACCTGGACCCTAAACCGTCCCCGTCCCCTAACCCTAACCCTAGCCCGAACCCTAAACCTAACGCTTCCCCGAAGCCTTCCCCTCACCTGTCCCCTAATCCTAACCCATATCCACACACTAACCCGCGCCCTCACACGTACGCTCCCCCTAAACCGCTGTCGTACCCTCACCTGGACCCTAAAACGTCCCCGTCCCCTAACCCTAACCCTAGCCCGAAACCTAAACCTAACCCTTCCCCGAAGCCTTCCCCTCACCCATCCCCTAATCCTAACACATACGCTCACACTAACCCGCGCCCTCACACATACGCTCCCCCTAAACCGTTGTCGTATCCTCACCTAGACCGTAAACCTTCGCCGTCCCCTAATCCTAACCCTAGCCCGAAACCTAACCCTAACACTTCCCCGAAGCCTTGCCCTCACCCGTCCCCTAATCCTAAACCTTACGCTCACACTAAACCACGCCCTCACACGTACCCTCCCCCTAAAGCGCTGTCGTACCCTCAACTGGACCCTAAACCGTCCCCGTCCCCTAACCATAACCCTAGCCCGAACCCTAACCCTAACACTTCCCCGAAGCCTTCCCCTCACCCGTCCCCTAATGCTAACCCGTACGCTCACACTAACCCGCGCCCTCACACGTACGCTTCCCCTAAACCGTTGTCATACCCTCACCTGGAACCTAAACCGTCCCCGTACCCTAGCCCTAAGCCTAGCCAGAACCCTAACCCTAACCCTTCCCCGAAGCCTTCCCCTCACCCGTCCCCTAATACTAACCCATACGCTCACACTAACCCATGCCCTCACACATACGCTCCCCCTAAACCGTTGTGGTACCCTCACCTGGACCCTAAACCGTCCCCGTCCCCTATCCCTAACCCTAGCACGAACCCTAACCCTAACACTTCCCCGAAGCCTTCCCCTCACCTGTCCCCTAATCCTAACCCGTACGCTCACACTAACCCGCGCCCTCACACGTACGCTCCCCCTAAACTGTTGTCGTACCCTCACATGGACCCTAAACCGTCCACGTCCCCTAACCCTAACCCTATCCCGAACCCTTCAACGAAGCCTTCCCCTCACACGTCCCCAATCCTAACCCGTACGCTCACACTAACCCGCGCCCTCACACGTACACTCCCCGTAAACCATTGTCGTACCCTCACCTGGAGCGAAAACGGTCCCCGTCCCCTGACCCTAACCCTAGCCGGAACCCTAACCCTAACCCTTCCCCGAAGCCTTCCGCTCACCCGTCCCCTAATCCTAACCTGTACGCTCACACTAACCCACGCCCTCACACGTATGCACCCCCTAAACCCTACTCGTACCCTCACCTGGACCCTAAACCGTCCCTATCCCCTAACCCTAACCCTAGCCCGAACCCTAAACCTAAACCTTCCCCGAAGCCTTCCCCTCACCCGTCCCCTAATCCTAACCCGTACGCTCACACTAACCCGTGCCCTCACACGTACGCTCCCCCTAAACTGTTGTCGTACCCTCACCTGGACCATAAACCGTCCCCATCCCCTAACCCTAACCCTAGCCCGAAACCTAACCCTAACACTTCCCCGAAGCCTTCCCCTGACCCGTCCCCTAATCCTAAATCATACGCTAACACTAACCCGCGCCCTCACACGTACGCTCCCCATAAACCGTTGTCGTAACCTCACCTGGACCCTAAACCGTCCCCGTCCCCTCACCCTAACCCTAGCCCAAACCCTAACCTTAACACTTCCCAGAAGCCTTCCCCTCACCCGTCCCCTAATCCTAACCCGTACGTTCACACTAACCCGCGCCCTCACATGTACGCTCCCCCTAAACCGTTGTCGTACCCTCACCTGGACCCTAAACCGTCCCCGTCCCCTAACCCTAACCCTAGCCCGAACCCTAACCCTAACACTTCCCCGAAGCCTTCCCTTCACCCATCCCCTAATCCTAACCCGTACGCTCACACTAACCCGGGCCCTCACGCGTACGCTCCCCCTAAACCGTTGTCGTACCCTCACCTGGACCCTAAACCATCCCTGTCCCCTAACCCTAACCCTAGCCCGAACCCTAACCCTAAACCTTCCCCGAAGCCTTCCCCTCACCCGTCCCCTAATCCTAACCCGTATGCTCACAGTAATCCGCGCCCTCACACGTACGCTCCCCATAAACCGTTGTCGTAACCTCACCTGGACCCTAAACCGTCCCCGTCCCCTCACCCTAACCCTAGCCCGAACCCTAACCTTAACACTTCCCAGAAGCCTTCCCCTCACCCGTCCCCTAATCCTAACCCGTACGTTCACACTAACCCGCGCCCTCACATGTACGCTCCCCCTAAACCGTTGTCGTACCCTCACCTGGACCCTAAACCGTCCCCGTCCCCTAACCCTAACCCTAGCCCGAACCCTAACCCTAACACTTCCCCGAAGCCTTCCCTTCACCCATCCCCTAATCCTAACCCGTACGCTCACACTAACCCGGGCCCTCACGCGTACGCTCCCCCTAAACCGTTGTCGTACCCTCACCTGGACCCTAAACCATCCCTGTCCCCTAACCCTAACCCTAGCCCGAACCCTAACCCTAAACCTTCCCCGAAGCCTTCCCCTCACCCGTCCCCTAATCCTAACCCGTATGCTCACAGTAACCCGCGCCCACACACGTACGCTCCCCCTAAACCGTTGTGTTACCCTCACCTGGACCCTAAACTGTCCCTGTCCCCTAACCCTAACCCTAGCCCGAACCCTAAACCTAACCCTTCCCCGAAGCCTTCCCCTCACCCGACCCCTAATCCTAAACCGTAGGCTCACACTAACCCGCGCCCTCACACGTACCCTCCCCCTAAAGTGCTGTCTTACTCTCAACTGGACCCTAAACCGTCCCCGTCCCCTAAACCTAACCCTAGCCCGAACCCTAACCCTAACCCTTCCCAGAAAACTTCCCCTCACCCGTCCCCTAATCCTAACCCGTACGCTCACACTAACCCGCGCCCTCACACGTACGCTCCCCCTAAATTGTTGTCGTACCCTCACCTGGACCCTAAACCGTTCCCGTCCCCTAACCCTCAACCTAGCCCGAACCCTAACCCTAACCCTTCCCCGAAGCCTTCCCCTCACCCGTGCCCTAACCCTAACCCGTACGCTCACACTAACCCGCGCCCTCACACGTGTGCTCCCCCTAAACCGTTGTCGTACCCTCACCGGGACCCTGAACCGTCCCCGTCCCCTCACCCTAACCCTAGCTCGAACCCTAACCCTAACCCTTCCCCGAAGCCTTCCCCTCACCCGTCCCCTAATCCTAAACCGTACACTCACACTAACCCGCGCCCTCACACGTACCCTCCCCCTAAAGCGCTCTCGTACCCTCAACTGGACCCTAAACCGTCCCCGCCCCCTATCCCTAACCCTAGCCCGAACCCTAACCCTAACACTTCCCCGAAGCCTTCCCCTCACACATCCCCTAATCCTAACCCGTACGCTCACACTAACCCGGGCCCTCACGCGTATGCTCCCCCTAAACCGTTGTCGTACCCTCACCTGGACCCTAAACCATCCCTGTCCCCTAACACTAACCCTAGCCCGAACCCTAACCCTAACCCTTCCCCGAAGCCTTCCCCTCACCCGTCCCCTAATCCTAAACCGTACGCTCACACTAACCCATGCCCTCACACGTACCCTCCCCCTAAAGCGCTGTCTTACACTCAACTGGACCCTAAACCGTCCCCGTCCCCTAACCCTAACCCTAGCCCGAACCCTAATCCTAACCCTTCCCCGAAGCCTAACCCTCACCCGTCCCCTAACCCTACCCCGTACGCTCACACTAACTCGCGCCCTCACACGTACGCTCCCCCTAAACCGTTGTCGTACCCTCACCTGGACCCTAAACAGTCCCCGTCCCCTAACCCTAACCCTAGCCCGAACCCTAACCCTAACCCTTCCCCGAAGCCTTCCCCTCACCCGTGCCCTAACCCTAACCCGTACGCTCACACTAACCCGCGCCCTCACACGTGTGCTCCCCCTAAACCGTTGTCGTACCCTCACCGGGACCCTAAACCGTCCCCGTCCCCTCACCCTAACCCTAGCCCGAACCCTAACCCTAACCCTTCCCCGAAGCCTTCCCCTCACCCGTCCCCTAATCCTAAACCGTACGCTCACACTAACCCATGCCCTCACACGTACCCTCCCCCTAAAGCGCTGTCTTACACTCAACTGGACCCTAAACCGTCCCCGTCCCCTAACACTAACCCTAGCCCGAACCCTAACCCTAACCCTTCCCCGAAGCCTTCCCCTCACCCGTCCCCTAACCCTACCCCGTACGCTCACACTAACTCGCGCCCTCACACGTACGCTCCCCCTAAACCGTTGCCGTACCCTCACCTGGACCCTAAACAGTCCCCGTCCCCTAACCCTAACCCTAGCCCGAACCCTAACCCTAACCCTTCCCCGAAGCCTTCCCCTCACCCGTCCCCTAATCCTAAACCGTAAGGTCACACTAACCCGCCCCCTCACACGTACCCTCCCCCTGAAGCGCTGTCGTACCCTCAACTGGACCCTAAACCGTCCCCGTCCCCTAACCCTAACCCTAGCCCGAACCCTAACCCTAACCCTTCCCCGAAGCCTTCCCCTCACCCGTCCCCTAATCCTAACCCGTACGCTCACACTATCCCGGGCCCTGAAGCGTACGCTCCCCCTAAACCGTTGTCGTACCCTCACCTGGACCCTAAACCATCCCTGTCCCCTAACCCTAACCCTAGCCCGAACCCTAACCTTAACCCTTCCCCGAAGCCTTCCCCTCACCCGTCCCCTAATCCTAACCCGTATGCTCACACTAACCCGCGCCCACACACGTACGCTCCCCCTAAACCGTTGTGGTACCCTCACCTGTACCCTAAACCGTCCCCGTCCCCTAACCCTAACCCTAGCCCGAACCCTAACCCTAACACTTCCCCGAAGCCTTCCCCTCACCCGTCCCCTAATCCTAACCCGTACGCTCACACTAACCCGCGCCCTTACATGTACGATCCCCCTAAAGCGTTGTCGTACCCTCACCTGCAACCTAAACTGTCCCTGTCCCCTAACGCTAACCCTAGCCCGAACCCTAACCCTAACCGTTCCCCGAAGCCTTCCCCTCAACCGTCCCCTAATCCTAACCCGTACGCTCACACTAACTCGCGCCCTCACACGTACGCTCCCCCTAAACCGTTGTCGTACCCTCACCAGGACCCTAAATCGTCCCCGTCCCCTAACCCTAACCCTAGCCCGAACCCTAACCCTAACCCTTCCCCGAAGCCTTCCCCTCACCCGTCCCCTAATCCTAACCCGTACGCTCACACTAACCTGCGCCCTCACACGTACACTCCCCCTAAACCGTTGTCGTACCCTCACCTGGACCCTAAACTGTCCCCGTCCCCTAACCCTAACCCTAGCCCGAACCCTAACCCTAACACTTCCCCGAAGCCTTCCCCTCACCCGTCCCCTAACCCTAACCCGTACGCTCACACTAACCCACGCCCTCACACGTATTCTCCCCCTAAACCGTTGTCGTACCCTCACCTGGACCCTAAACCGTCGCCTTCCCCAACCCTAACCCTAGCCCGAACCCTAACCCTAAACCTTCCCCGAAGCCTTCCCCTCACCCGTCCCCTAATCCTAACCGTACGCTCACACTAACCCGCTCCCTCACACGTACCCTCCTCCTAAAGCGCTGTCTTACTCTCAACTGGACCCTAAACCGTCCCCGTCCCCTAACCCTAACCCTAGCCCGAACCCTAACCCTAACCCTTCCCCGAAGCCTTCCCCTCACCCGTCCCCTAATCCTAACCCGTACGCTCACACTAACCCACGCCCTCACACGTACGCTCCCCCTAAACTGTTGTTGTACCCTCACCTGGACCCTAAACCGTCCCCGTCCCCTAACCCTAACTCTAACCCGAACCCTAAACCTAACCCTTCCCCGAAGCCTTCCCCTCACCCGTCCCCTAACCCTAACCCGTACGCTCACACTAACACGCGCCCTCACACGTATGCTCCCCCTAAACCGTTGTCGTACCCTCACCTGGACCCTAAACCGTCCCCGTCCCCTAACCCTAACCCTAGCCCGAACCCTAACCCTAAACCTTCCCCGAAGCCTTCCCCTCACCCGTCCCCTAATCCTAACCCGTACGCTCACACTAACCCGCGCACTCACATTTACGCTCCCCCTAAAATGTTGTCGTACCCTCACCTGGACCCTAAATCGTCCCCGTCCCCTAACCCTAACCCTAGCCCGAACCCTAAACCTAACCTTTCAACGAAGCCTTCCCCTCACCCGTCCCATAATCCTAACCCGTACGCTCATACTAACCCGCACCCTCACACATTCGCTCCCCCTAAAGCGTTGTCGTACCCACACCTGGACCCTAAACCGTCCCCGTCCCCTAACCCTAACCCTAGCCCGAACCCTAACCCTAACCCTTCCCCGAAGCCTTCCCCTCACCCGTCCCCTAATACTAACCCGTACGCTCATACTAACCCGCGCCCTCACACGTACGCTCCCCCTAAACCATTGTCGTACCCTCACCTGAACCCTAAACCGTCCCCGTCCCATAACCCTAACCCTAGCCAGAACCCTAAACCTAACCCTTCCCCGAAGCCTTCCCCTCACCCGTCCCATAATCGTAACCCGTACGCTCACACTAACCCGCGCCCTCACACGTACGCTCACCCTAAACTGTTGTCGTACCCTCACCTGGACCCTAAACCGTCCCCATCCCCTGACACTAACACTAGCCCGAACCCTAACACTTCACCGAAGCTTTCCCCTCACCCGTCCCCTAATCCTAAACCGTACGCTCACACTAACCCGCACCCTCACACGTACCCTCCCCCTAAAGCGCTGTCGTACCCTCAACTGGACCCTAAACCGTCCCCGTCCCCTAACCCTAACCCTAGCCCGAACCCTAACCCTAACACTTCCCAGAAGGCTTCCCCTCACCCGTCCCCTAATCCTAACCCGTACGCTCACACTAACACGTGCCCTCACATGTACGTTCCCCCTAAACCGTTGTCGTACCCTGAACTGGACCCTAAACCGTCCCCGTCCCCTAACCCTAACCCTAGCCCGAACCCTAACCATAACACTTCCCCGAAGCCTTCCCCTCACCCGTCCCCTAATCCTAACCCGTACGCTCACACTATCCCGGGCCCTCACGCGTACGCTACCCTTAAACCGTTGTCGTACCCTCACCTGGACCCTAAACCATCCCTGTCCTCTAACCCTAACCCTAGCCCGAACCCTAACCCTAACCCTTCCCCGAAGCCTTCCCCTCACCCGTCCCCTAATCCTAACCCGTATGCTCACACTAACCCGCGCCCACACACGTACGCTCCCCCTAAACCGTTGTGGTACCCTCACCTGGACCCTAAACCGTCCCCGTCCCCTAACCCTAACCCTAGCCCGAACCCTAACCCTAACCCTTCCCCGAAGCCTTCCCCTCACCCGTCCCCTATCCCTAACCCGTATGCTCACACTAACCCACGCCCTCACACGTGTGCTCCCCCTAAACCGTTGTCGTACCCTCACCGGGACCCTAAACCGTCCCCGTCCCCTAACCCTAACCCTAGCCCGAACCCTAACCCTAACCCTTGCCCGAAGCCTTCCCCTCACCCATCCCCTAATCCTAACCCGTATGCTCACACTAACCTGCGCACTCACATTTACGCTCCCCCTAAACCGTTGTAGTACCCTCACCTGGACCCTAAACCGTCCCCGTCCCCTAACCCTAACCCTAGACCGAACCCTAACCCTAACCCTTCCCCGAAGCCTTCCCCTCACCCGTCCCCTAATCCTAAACCGTACGCTCACACTAACCCATGCCCTCACACGTACCCTCCCCCTAAAGCGCTGTCTTACACTCAACTGGACCCTAAACCGTCCCCGTCCCCTAACCCTAACCCTAGCCCGAACCCTAACCCTAACCCTTCCCCGAAGCCTTCCCCTCACCCGTCCTATAATCTTAACCCGTACGCTCACACTAACGCGTGCCCTCACATGTACGCTCCCCCTAAACCGTTGTCGTACCCTCACCTGAACCCTAAACCGTCCCCGTCCCCTAACCCTAACCCTAGCCCGAACCCTAAACCTAACCCTTCCCCGAAGCCTTCCCCTCACCCGTCCCCTAATCCTAACCCGTACGCTCACACTAACCACCGCCCGCACACGTACGCTCACCCTAAACTGTTGTCGTACCCTCACCTGGACCCTGAACCGTCCCCGTCCCCTAACCCTAACCCTAGCCCGAACCCTAACCCTAACCCTTCCCCGAAGCCTTCCCCTCACCCGTCCCCTAATCCTAACCCGTACGCTCACACTAACCTGCGCCCTCACACGTACACTCCCCCTAAATCGTTGTCGTACCCTCACCTGGACCCTAAACTGTCCCCGTCCCCTAACCCTAACAATAACCCGAACCCTAACCCTAACCCTTCCCCGAAGCCTTCCCCTCACCCGTCCCCTAACCCTAACCCGTACGCTCACACTAACCCGCGCCCTCACACGTATTCTCCCCCTAAACCGTTCTCGTACCCTCACCTGGACCCTAAATCGTCCCCTTCCCCTAACCCTAACCCTAGCCCGAACCCTATGCCTAAACATTCCCCGAAGCCTTCCCCTCACCCGTCCCCTAATCCTAACCGTACGCTCACACTAACCCGCGCCCTCACATGTACGCTCCTCCTAAAGCGTTGTCGTACCCTCACCTGCAACCTAAACTATCCCTGTCCCCTAACGCTAACCCTAGGCCGAACCCTAACCCTAACCCTTCCCCGAAGCCTTCCTCTCACCCGTCCCCTAATCCTAAACCGTAGGCTCACACTAACCCGCGCCCTCACACGTACCCTCCTCCTAAAGCGCTGTCTTACTCTCAACTGGACCCTAAACCGTCCCCGTCCCCTAACCCTAACCCTAGCCCGAACCCTAACCCTAACCCTTCCCCGAAGCCTTCCCCTCACCCGTTCCCTAATCCTAACCCGTACGCTCACACTAACCCACGCCCTCACACGTACGCTCCCCCTAAACTGTTGTTGTACCCTCACCTGGACCCTAAACCGTCCCCGTCCCCTAACCCTAACCATAGCCCGAACCCTAAACCTAACCCTTCCCCGAAGCCTTCCCCTCACCCGTCCCCTAACCCTAACCCGTACGCTCACACTAACCCGCGCCCTCACACGTATGCTCCCCCTAAACCGTTGTCGTACGCTCACCTGGACCCTAAACCGTCCCCGTCCCCTAACCCTAACCCTATCCCGAACCCTAACCCTAAACCTTCCCCGAAGCCTTCCCCTCACCCGTCCCCTAATCCTAACCCGTACGCTCACACTAACCCGCGCACTCACATTTACGCTCCCCCTAAAATGTTGTCGTACCCTCACCTGGACCCTAAATCGTCCCCGTCCCCTAACCCTAACCCTAGCCCGAACCCTAAACCTAACCTTTCCACGAAGCCTTCCCCTCACCCGTCCCATAATCCTAACCCGTACGCTCATACTAACCCGCACGCTCACACATTCGCTACCTCTAAAGCGTTGTCGTACCCTCACCTGGACCCTAAACCGTCCCCGTCCCCTAACCCTAACCCTAGCCCGAACCCTAACCCTAACCCTTCCCCGAAGCCTTCCCCTCACCCGTCCCCTAATCCTAACCCGTACGCTCACACTAAACCGCGCCCTCACATGTACGCTCCCCCTAAACCGTTGTCGTACACTCACCTGGACCCTACACCGTCCCTGTCCCCTAACCCTAACCCTAGCCCGACCCCTAAACCTAACCCTTCCCCGAAGCCTTCCCCTCACCCGTCCCCTAATCCTAACCCGTACGCTCACACTAACCCGCGCCCTCACACGTACGCTCACCCTAAAGTGTTGTCGTACCCTCACATGGACCCTAAACTGTCCCCGTCACCTAACCCTAACCGTAGCCCGAACCCTAACCCTAACCCTTCCCTGAAGCCTTCCCCTCACCCGTCCCCTAATCCTAACCCGTACGCTCACACTAACCCGCGCCCTCACACGTACCCTCCCCGTAAAGCGTTGTCGTATCCTCACCTGGACCCTAAACCGTCCCCGTCACCTAACCCTAACCCTAGCCCGAACCCTAACACTTCACCGAAGCTTTCCCCTCACCCGTCCCCTAATCCTAAACCGTACGCTCACACTAACCCGCACCCTCACACGTACCCTCCCCCTAAAGCGCTGTCGTACCCTCAACTGGACCCTAAACCGTCCCCGTCCCCTAACCCTAACCCTAGCCCGAACCCTAACCCTAACACTTCCCAGAAGCCTTCCCCTCACCCGTTCCCTAATCCTAACCCGTACGCTCACACTAACACGCGCCCTCACACGTACGCTCCCCCTAAACCGTTGTCGTACCCTCACCTGGATCCTAAACCGTCCCCGTCCCCTAACACTAACCCTAGCCCGAACCCTAACCCTAACCCTTCCCCGAAGCCTTCCCCTCACCTGTCCCCTAATCCTAACCCGTACGCTCACACTAACCCACGCCCTCACACGTACGCTCCCCCTAAACTGTTGTCGTACCCTCACATGGACCCTAAACCGTCCCCGTCCCCTAACCCTAACCCTAGCCCGAACCCTTCCACGAAGCCTCCCCCTCACCCGTCCCCTAATCCTAACCCGTACGCTCACACTAACCCACACACTCATACATTCGCTCCCACTAAACCGTTGTCGTACCCTCACCTGGACCCTAAACCGTCCCCATCCCCTAACCCTAACCCTAGCCCGAACCCTAAACCTAACCCTTCCCCGAAGCCTTCCCCTCACCCGTCCCCTAATCCTAACCGGTACGCTCACACTAACCCGCGCCCTCACACGTACGCTCCCCCTAAACTGTTGTCGTACCCTCACCTGGACCCTAAACCGTCCCCGTCCCCTAACCCTCACCCTAGCCCGAACCCTAACCCTAACCCTTCCCCGAAGCCTTCCCCTCACCCGTCCCCTAACCCTAACCCGTACGCTCACACTTACCCGCGCCCTCACACGTGTGCTCCCCCTAAACCGTTGTCGTACCCTCACCGGGACCCTAAACCGTCCCCGTCCCCTAACCCTAACCCTAGCCCGAACCCTAACCCTAACCCTTCCCCGAAGCCTTCCCCTCACCCGTCCCCTAATCCTAACCCGTACGCTCACACTAACCTGCGCACTCACATTTACGCTCCCCCTAAACCGTTGTAGTACCCTCACCTGGACCCTAAACTGTCCCCATCCCCTAACCCTAACCCTAGCCCGAACTCTAACCCTAACCCTTCCCCGAAGCCTTCCCCTCACCCGTCCCCTAATCCTAAACCGTACGCTCACACTAACCCATGCCCTCACACGTACCCTCCCCCTAAAGCGCTGTCTTACCTCAACTTGACCCTAAACCGTCCCCGTCCCCTAACCCTAACCCTAGCCCGAACCCTAACCCTTACTCTTCCCCGAAGTCTTCCCCTCAACCGTCCCCTAATCCTAACCCGTACGCTCACACTAACCTGCGCCCTCACACATACCCTCCCCCTAAAGCGTTGTCGTACCATCACCTGGACCCTAAACCGTCCCCTTCCCCTAACCCTAACCCTAGCCCGAACCCTAACCCTAACACTTCCCCGAAGCCTTCCCCTCACCCGTCTCCTAATCCTAACCCGTACGCTCACACTAACCCGCGCCCTCACACGTACCCTTCCCGTAAAGCGTTGTCGTACCCTCACCTGGACCCTAAACCGTCCCCGACCCCTCACCCTAACCCTAGCCCGAACCCTAACCCTAACCCTTCCCCGAAGCCTTCCCCTCACCTGTCCCCTAATCCTAAACCGTACGCTCACACTAACCCGCGCCCTCACACGTACCCTCCCCCTAAAGCGCTGTCGTACCCTCAACTGGACCCTAAACCGTCCCCATCCCCTATCCCTAACCTTAGCCTGAACCCTAACCCTAACACTTCCCAGAAGCCTTCCGCTCACCCGTCCCCTAACCCTAACCCGTACGTTCACACTAACCCGTGCCCTCACATGTACGCTCCCCCTAAACCGTTGTCGTTCCCTCACCTGGACCCTAAACCGTCCCCGTCCCCTAACCCTAACCCTAGCCCGAACCTTAACCCTAACCCTTCCCCGAAGCCTTCCCCTCACCCGTCCCCTAATCCTAACCCGTACGCTCACACTAACCTGCGCACTCACATTTACGCTCCCCCTAAACCGTTGTAGTACTCTCACCTGGACCCTAAACCGTCCCCGTCCCCTAACCCTAACCCTAGCCCAAACCCTAACCCTAACACTTCCCCGAAGCCTTCCCCTCACCCGTCCCCTAATCCTAAACCGTACGCAAACACTAACCCATGCCCTCACACGTACCCTCCCCCTAAAGCGCTGTCTTACACTCAACTGGACCCTAAACCGTGCCCGTCCCCTAACCCTAACCGTAGCCCGAACCCTAACCCTAACCCTTCCCCGAAGCCTTCCCCTCACCCGTCCCCTAATCCTAACCCGTACGCTCACACTAACCCACGCACTCACATTTACGCTCCCCCTAAAATGTTGTCGTACCCTCACCTGGACCCTAAATCGTCCCCGTCCCCTAACCCTAACCCTAGCCCGAACCCTAACCCTAACACTTCCCCGAAGCCTTCCCCTCACCCGTCCCCTAATCCTAACCCGTACGCTCATACTAACCCGCGCCCTCACACGTACGCTCCCCCTAAACCATTGTCGTACCCTCACCTGAACCCTAAACCGTCCCCGACCCATAACCATAACCCTAGCCAGAACCCTAAACCTAACCCTTCCCCGAAGCCTTCCCCTCACCCGTCCCCTAATCGTAACCCGTACGCTCACACTAACCCGCACCCTCACACGTACGCTCACCCTAAACTGTTGTCGTACCCTCACCTGGACCCTAAACCGTTCCCATCCCCTAACACTAACCCTAGCCCGAACCCTAACCCTAACACTTTCCCGAAGCCTTCCCCTCACCCTTCCCCTAATCCTAACCCGTTCACTCACACTAACCCGCGCCCTCACACGTACGCTCCCCCTAAACTGTTGTCGTACCCTCACCTGGACCCTAAACCGTCCCCATCCCCTAACCCTAACCCTAGCCCGAACCCTAACCCTAACCCTTCCCCGAAGCCTTACCCTCACCCGTCCCCTAACCCTAACCCGTACGCTCACACTAACCCGCGCCCTCACACGTGTGCTCCCCCTAAACCGTTGTCGTACCCTCACCGGGACCCTAAACCGTCCCCGTCCCCTAACCCTAACCCTAGCCCGAACCCTAACCCTAACCCTTCCCCGAAGCCTTCCCCTCACCCGTCCCCTAATCCTAACCCGTACGCTCACACTAACCCGCGCCCACACACGTACGCTCCCCCTAAAGCGTTGTCGTAGCCTCACCTGGACCCTAAACCGTCCCCGTCCCCTAAACCTAACCCTAGCCCGAACCCTAAACCTAACCCTTCCCCGAAGCCTTCCCCTCACCCGTCCCCTAATCCTAACCCGTACGCTCACACTAACCCGTGCCCTCACACGTACGCTCCCCCTAAGCCGTTGTCGTACCCTCACCTGGACCCTAAACCGTCCCCGTTCCCTAACACTAACCCTAGCCCGAACCCTAAACCTAATACTTCCCTGAAGCCTTCCCCTCACCCGTCCCCTAATCCTAACCCGTACGCTCACACTAACACGCGCCCTCACACGTACGCTCCCCCTAAACCGTTGTCGTACCCTCACCTGGATCCTAAACCGTCCCCGTCCCCTAACACTAACCCTAGCCCGAACCCTAACCCTAACCCTTCCCCGAAGCCTTCCCCTCACCTGTCCCCTAATCCTAACCCGTACGCTCACACTAACCCACGCCCTCACACGTACGCTCCCCCTAAACTGTTGTCGTACCCTCACATGGACCCTAAACCGTCCCCGTCCCCTAACCCTAACCCTAGCCCGAACCCTTCCACGAAGCCTCCCCCTCACCCGTCCCCTAATCCTAACCCGTACGCTCACACTAACCCACACCCTCATACATTCGCTCCCACTAAACCGTTGTCGTACCCTCACCTGGACCCTAAACCGTCCCCATCCCCTAACCCTAACCCTAGCCCGAACCCTAAACCTAACCCTTCCCCGAAGCCTTCCCCTCACCCGTCCCCTAATCCTAACCGGTACGCTCACACTAACCCGCGCCCTCACACGTACGCTCCCCCTAAACTGTTGTCGTACCCTCACCTGGACCCTAAACCGTCCCCGTCCCCTAACCCTCACCCTAGCCCGAACCCTAACCCTAACCCTTCCCCGAAGCCTTCCCCTCACCCGTCCCCTAACCCTAACCCGTACGCTCACACTTACCCGCGCCCTCACACGTGTGCTCCCCCTAAACCGTTGTCGTACCCTCACCGGGACCCTAAACCGTCCCCGTCCCCTAACCCTAACCCTAGCCCGAACCCTAACCCTAACCCTTCCCCGAAGCCTTCCCCTCACCCGTCCCCTAATCCTAACCCGTACGCTCACACTAACCTGCGCACTCACATTTACGCTCCCCCTAAACCGTTGTAGTACCCTCACCTGGACCCTAAACTGTCCCCATCCCCTAACCCTAACCCTAGCCCGAACTCTAACCCTAACCCTTCCCCGAAGCCTTCCCCTCACCCGTCCCCTAATCCTAAACCGTACGCTCACACTAACCCATGCCCTCACACGTACCCTCCCCCTAAAGCGCTGTCTTACCTCAACTTGACCCTAAACCGTCCCCGTCCCCTAACCCTAACCCTAGCCCGAACCCTAACCCTTACTCTTCCCCGAAGTCTTCCCCTCAACCGTCCCCTAATCCTAACCCGTACGCTCACACTAACCTGCGCCCTCACACATACCCTCCCCCTAAAGCGTTGTCGTACCATCACCTGGACCCTAAACCGTCCCCTTCCCCTAACCCTAACCCTAGCCCGAACCCTAACCCTAACACTTCCCCGAAGCCTTCCCCTCACCCGTCTCCTAATCCTAACCCGTACGCTCACACTAACCCGCGCCCTCACACGTACCCTTCCCGTAAAGCGTTGTCGTACCCTCACCTGGACCCTAAACCGTCCCCGACCCCTCACCCTAACCCTAGCCCGAACCCTAACCCTAAACCTTCTCCGAAGCCTTCCCCTCACCTGTCCCCTAATCCTAAACCGTACGCTCACACTAACCCGCGCCCTCACACGTACCCTCCCCCTAAAGCGCTGTCGTACCCTCAACTGGACCCTAAACCGTCCCCATCCCCTATCCCTAACCTTAGCCTGAACCCTAACCCTAACACTTCCCAGAAGCCTTCCGCTCACCCGTCCCCTAACCCTAACCCGTACGTTCACACTAACCCGTGCCCTCACATGTACGCTCCCCCTAAACCGTTGTCGTTCCCTCTACTGGACCCTAAACCATCCCCGTCCCCTAACCCTAACCCTAGCCCGAACCTTAACCCTAACCCTTCCCCGAAGCCTTCCCCTCACCCGTCCCCTAATCCTAACCCGTACGCTCACACTAACCTGCGCACTCACATTTACGCTCCCCCTAAACCGTTGTAGTACCCTCACCTGGACCCTAAACCGTCCCCGTCCCCTAACCCTAACCCTAGCCCAAACCCTAACCCTAACCCTTCCCCGAAGCCTTCCCCTCACCCGTCCCCTAATCCTAAACCGTACGCAAACACTAACCCATGCCCTCTCACATACCCTCCCCCTAAAGCGCTGTCTTACACTCAACTGGACCCTAAACCGTGCCCGTCCCCTAACCCTAACCGTAGCCCGAACCCTAACCCTAACCCTTCCCCGAAGCCTTCCCCTCACTCGTCCCCTAATCCTAACCCGTACGCTCACACTAACCCACGCACTCACATTTACGCTCCCCCTAAAATGTTGTCGTACCCTCACCTGGACCCTAAATCGTCCCCGTCCCCTAACCCTAACCCTAGCCCGAACCCTAACCCTAACACTTCCCCGAAGCCTTCCCCTCACCCGTCCCCTAATCCTAACCCGTACGCTCATACTAACCCGCGCCCTCACACGTACGCTCCCCCTAAACCATTGTCGTACCCTCACCTGAACCCTAAACCGTCCCCGTCCCATAACCATAACCCTAGCCAGAACCCTAAACCTAACCCTTCCCCGAAGCCTTCCCCTCACCCGTCCCCTAATCGTAACCCGTACGCTCACACTAACCCGCACCCTCACACGTACGCTCACCCTAAACTGTTGTCGTACCCTCACCTGGATCCTAAACCGTTCCCATCCCCTAACACTAACCCTAGCCCGAACCCTAACCCTAACACTTTCCCGAAGCCTTCCCCTCACCCTTCCCCTAATCCTAACCCGTTCACTCACACTAACCCGCGCCCTCACACGTACGCTCCCCCTAAACTGTTGTCGTACCCTCACCTGGACCCTAAGCCGTCCCCATCCCCTAACCCGAACCCTAGACCGAACCCTAACCCTAACCCTTCCCCGAAGCCTTCCCCTCACCTGTCCCCTAACCCTAACCCGTACGCTCACACTAACCCGCGCCCTCACACGTGTGCTCCCCCTAAACCGTTGTCGTACCCTCACCGGGACCCTAAACCGTCCCCGTCCCCTAACCCTAACCCTAGCCCGAACCCTAACCCTAACCCTTCCCCGAAGCCTTCCCCTCACCCGTCCCCTAATCCTAACCCGTACGCTCACACTAACCCGCACACTCACATTTACGCTCCCCCTAAAATGTTGTCGTACCCTCACCTGGACCCTAAATCGTCCCCGTCCCCTAACCCTAACCCTAGCCCGAACCCTAACCCTAACCTTTCCACGAAGCTTTCCCCTCACCCGTCCCCTAATCCTAAACCGTACGCTCACACTAACACGCACCCTCACACGTACCCTCCCACTAAAGCGCTGTCGTACCCTCAACTGGACCCTAAACCGTCCCCGTCCCCTAACCCTAACCCTAGCCCAAAACCTAACCTTAACACTTCCCAGAAGCCTTCCCCTCACCCGTCCCCAAATCTAACCCGTACGCTCACACTAACACGTGCCCTCACATGTTCGCTCCTCCTAAACCGTTGTCGTACCCTCAACTGGACCCTAAACCATCCCTGTCCCCTAACCCTAACCCTAGCCCGAACCCTAACCCTAACACTTCCCCGAAGCCTTCCCCTCACCCATCCCCTAATCCTAACCCGTATGCTCACACTAACCCGCGCCCACACACGTACGCTCCCCCTAAACCGTTGTGGTACCCTCACCTGGACCCTAAACCGTCCCCGTCCCCTAACCCTAACCCTAGCCCGAACCCTAACCCTAACTCTTCCCAGAAGCCTTCCCCTCACCCGTCCCCTAATCCTAACCCGTACGCTCACACTAACCAGCGCCCTCACACGTACCCTCCCCCTAAAGCGCTGTCTTACTCTCAACTGGACCCTAAACCGTCCCCGTCCCCTAACCCTAACCCTAGCCCGAACCCTAACCCTAACCCTTCCCCGAAGCCTTCCCCTCACCCGTCTCTTAATCCTAACCCGTACGCTCACACTAACCCGCGCCCTCACACGTACGCTCCCCCTAAACTGTTGTCGTACCCTCACCTGGACCCTAAACCGTCCCCGTCCCCTAAACCTAACTCTAGCCCGATCCCTAACCCTAACACTTCCCCGAAGCCTTCCCCTCACCCGTCCCCTAATCCTAACCCGTACGCTCACACTAACTCGCGCCCTCACACGTACGCTCCCCCTAAACCGTTGTCGTACCCTCACCTGGACCCTAAATCGTCCCCGTCCCCTCACCCTAACCCTAGCCCGAACCCTAACCCTAAACTTTCCACGAAGCCTTCCCCTCACCCGTCCCATAATCCTAAACCGTACGCTCATACTAACCCACACCCTCACACATTCGCTCCCCCTAAAGCGTTGTGGTACCCTCACCTGGACCCTAAACCGTCCCCGTCCCCTAACCCTAACCCTAGCCCGAACCCTAACCCTAACCCTTCCCCGAAGGCTTCCCCTCACCCGTCCCCTAATCCTAACCCGTACGCTCACACTAACCCGCGCCCTCACACGTACGCTCCCCCTAAACCATTGTCGTACCCTCACCTGGACCCTAAACCGTCCCCGTCCCCTAACCCTAACCCTAGCCCGAACCCTAAACCTAACCCTTCCCCGAAGCCTTCCCCTCACCCGTCCCCTAATCCTAACCCGTACGCCCACACTAACCCGCGCCCTCACACGTACTCTCAGCCTAAACTGTTGTCGTACCCTCACCTGGACCCTGAACCGTCCCCGTCCCCTAACCCTAACCCTAGCCCGAACCCTAACCCTAACCCTTCCCCAAATCCTTCCCCTCACCCGTCCCCTAATCCTAACCCGTACGCTCACACTAACCTGTGCCCTCACACGTACGCTCCCCCAAAACCGTTGTCGTACCCTCACCTGGACCCTAAACTGTCCCCGTCCCCTAACCCTAACCCTAGCCCGAACCCTAACCGTAACACTTCCCCGAAGCCTTCCCCTCACCCGTCCCCTAACCCTAACCCGTACGCTCACACTAACCCGCGCCCTCACACGTATTCTCCCCCTAAACCGTTGTCGTACCCTCACCTGGACCCTAAACCGTCCCCTTCCCGTAACCCTAACCCTAGCCCGAACCCTAACCCTAACCCTTCCCCGAAGACTTCCCCTCACCCGTGCCCTAATCCTAACCCGTACGCTCACACTAACCCGTGCCCTCACATGTACGCTCCCCGTAAACCGTTGTCGTAACCTCACCTGGACCCTAAACCGTCCCCGTCCCCGTCCCCTAATCCTAGCATGAACCCTAATCCTAACCCTTCCCCGAAGCCTTCCCCTCACCCATCCCCTAATCCTAACCCGTACACTCACACTAACCCGTGCCCTCACACATACCCTCCCCCTAAACCGTTGTGGTACCCTCACGTGGACCCTAAACCGTCCCCGTCCCCTAAACCTAACCCTAGCACGACCCTAACTCTAACACTTCCCCGAAGCCTTCCCCTCACCCGTCCCCTAATCCTAACCCGTACACTCACACTAACCCGCTCCCTCACATGTACGCTCCCCCTAAAGCGTTGTCATACCCTCACCTGCAACCTAAACTGTCCCTGTCCCCTAACGCTAACCCTAGCCCGAACTCTAACCCTAACCCTTCCCCGAAGCCTTCCCCTCACCCGTCCCCTAATCCTAACCCGTACGCTCACACTAACCCGCGCCCACACACGTACGCTCCCCCTAAAGCGTTGTCGTACCCTCACCTGGACCCTAAACCGTCCCCGTCCCCTAACCCTAACCCTAGCCCGAACCCTAAACCTAACCCTTCCCCGAAGCCTTCCCCTCACCCGTCCCCTAATCCTAACCCGTACGCTCACACTAACCCGTGCCCTCACACGTACGCTCCCCCTAAGCCGTTGTCGTACCCTCACCTGGACCCTAAACCGTCCCCGTTCCCTAACACTAACCCTAGCCCGAACCCTAACCCTAACCCTTCCCCGAAGCCTTCCCCTCACCTGTCCCCTAATCCTAACCCGTACGCTCACACTAACCCATGCCCTCACACGTACGCTCCCCCTAAACTGTTGTCGTACCCTCACCTGGACCCTAAACCGTCCCCGTCCCCTAACCCTAACCCTATCCCGAACCCTTCCACGAAACCTTCCCCTCACCCGTCCCCTAATCCTAAACCGTACGCTCACACTAACCCGCGCCCTCACACGTACGCTCCCCCTAAACTGTTGTCGTACCCTCACCGGGACCCTAAACCGTCCCCGTCCCCTAACCCTAACCCTAGCCCGAACCCTAACCCTAACCCTTCCCCGAAGCCTTCCCCTCACCCGTCCCCTAATCCTAAGCCGTACGCTCACACTAACCTGCGCACTCACATTTACGCTCCCCCTAAACCGTTGTAGTACCCTCACCTGGACCCTAAACCGTCCCCGTCCCCTAACCCTAACCCTAGACCGAACCCTAACCCTAACCCTTCCCCGAAGCCTTCCCCTCACCCGTCCCCTAATCCTAAACCGTACGCTCACACTAACCCATGCCCTCACACGTACCCTCCCCCTAAAGCGCTGTCTTACACTCAACTGGACCCTAAACCGTCTCCGTGCCCTAACCCTAACCCTAGCCCGAACCCTAACCCTAACCCTTCCCCGAAGCCTTCCCCTCACCAGTCCTCTAATCCTAACCCGTACGCTCACACTAACGCGTGCCCTCACATGTACGCTCCCCCTAAACCGCTGTCGTACCCTCACCTGGACCGTAAACCGTCCCCGTCCCCTAACCCTAACCCTAGCCCGCACCCTAACCCTAACACTTCCCCGAAGCCTTCCCCTCACCTGTCCCCTAACCCTAACCCGTACGCTCACACTAACCCACGCCCTCACACGTATTCTCCCCCTAAACCGTTGTCGTACCCTCACCTGGACCCTAAACCGTCCCCTTCCCCTAACCCTAACCCTAGTCCGAACCCTAACCCTAACCCTTCCCCGAAGCATTCCCCTCACCCTTCCCCTAATCCTAACCCGTTCGCTCACACTAACCCGCCCCCTCACACGTACGCTCCCCCTAAAGCGTTGTCGTACCCTCACCTGGACCCTAAACCGTCCCCGTCCCCTAACCCTCACCCTAGCCCGAACCCTAACCCTAACCCTTCCCCGAAGCCTTCCCCTCACCCGTCCCCTAACACTAACCCGTACGCTCACACTAACCTGCGCACTCACATTTACGCTCCCCCTAAACCGTTGTAGTACACTCACCTGGACCCTAAACTGTCCCTGTCCCCTAACCCTAACCCTAGCCCGAACCCTAAACCTAACCCTTCCCCGAAGCCTTCCCCTCACCCGACCCCTAATCCTAAACCGTAGGCTCACACTAACCCGCGCCCTCACACGTACCCTCCCCCTAAAGTGCTGTCTTACTCTCAACTGGACCCTAAACCGTCCCCGTCCCCTAAACCTAACCCTAGCCCGAACCCTAACCCTAACCCTTCCCAGAAAACTTCCTCTCACCCGTCCCCTAATCCTAACCCGTACGCTCACACTAACCCGCGCCCTCACACGTACGCTCCCCCTAAATTGTTGTCGTACCCTCACCTGGACCCTAAACCGTCCCCGTCCCCTAACCCTCAACCTAGCCCGAACCCTAACCCTAACCCTTCCCCGAAGCCTTCCCCTCACCCGTGCCCTAACCCTAACCCGTACGCTCACACTAACCCGCGCCCTCACACGTGTGCTCCCCCTAAACCGTTGTCGTACCCTCACCGGGACCCTAAACCGTCCCCGTCCCCTCACCCTAACCCTAGCTCGAACCCTAACCCTAACCCTTCCCCGAAGCCTTCCCCTCACCCGTCCCCTAATCCTAAACCGTACACTCACACTAACCCGCGCCCTCACACGTACCCTCCCCCTAAAGCGCTGTCGTACCCTCAACTGGACCCTAAACCGTCCCCGGCCCCTATCCCTAACCCTAGCCCGAACCCTAACCCTAACACTTCCCCGAAGCCTTCCCCTCACACATCCCCTAATCCTAACCCGTACGCTCACACTAACCCGGGCCCTCACGCGTATGCTCCCCCTAAACCGTTGTCGTACCCTCACCTGGACCCTAAACCATCCCTGTCCCCTAACACTAACCCTAGCCCGAACCCTAACCCTAACCCTTCCCCGAAGCCTTCCCCTCACCCGTCCCCTAATCCTAAACCGTACGCTCACACTAACCCATGCCCTCACACGTACCCTCCCCCTAAAGCGCTGTCTTACACTCAACTGGACCCTAAACCGTCCCCGTCCCCTAACCCTAACCCTAGCCCGAACCCTAACCCTAACCCTTCCCCGAAGCCTAACCCTCACCCGTCCCCTAACCCTACCCCGTACGCTCACACTAACTCGCGCCCTCACACGTACGCTCCCCCTAAACCGTTGTCGTACCCTCACCTGGACCCTAAACAGTCCCCGTCCCCTAACCCTAACCCTAGCCCGAACCCTAACCCTAACCCTTCCCCGAAGCCTTCCCCTCACCCGTGCCCTAACCCTAACCCGTACGCTCACACTAACCCGCGCCCTCACACGTGTGCTCCCCCTAAACCGTTGTCGTACCCTCACCGGGACCCTAAACCGTCCCCGTCCCCTCACCCTAACCCTAGCCCGAACCCTAACCCTAACCCTTCCCCAAAGCCTTCCCCTCACCCGTCCCCTAATCCTAAACCGTACGCTCACACTAACCCATGCCCTCACACGTACCCTCCCCCTAAAGCGCTGTCTTACACTCAACTGGACCCTAAACCGTCCCCGTCCCCTAAACCTAACCCTAGCCCGAACCCTAACCCTAACCCTTCCCCGAAGCCTTCCCCTCACCCGTCCCCTAACCCTACCCCGTACGCTCACACTAACTCGCGCCCTCACACGTACGCTCCCCCTAAACCGTTGTCGTACCCTCACCTGGACCCTAAACAGTCCCCGTCCCCTAACCCTAACCCTAGCCCGAACCCTAACCCTAACCCTTCCCCGAAAACTTCCCCTCACCCGTCCCCTAATCCTAACCCGTACGCTCACACTAACCAGCGCCCTCACACGTACGCTCCCCCTAAACCGTTGTCGTACCCTCACCTGGACCCTAAACCGTCCCCGTCCCCTAACCCTAACCCTAGCCCGAACCCTAACCCTTACACTTCCCCGAAGCCTTCCCCTCACCCGTCCCCTAACCCTAACCCGTACGCTCACACTAACCCGCGCCCTCACACGTATTCTCCCCCTAAACCGTTGTCGTACCCTCACCTGGACCCTAAACCGTCCCCTTCCCCTAACCCTAACCCTAGCCCGAACCCTAACCCTAACACTTCCCCGAAGCTTTCCCCTCACCCGTCCCCTAATCCTAAACCGTAAGGTCACACTAACCCGCGCCCTCACACGTACCCTCCCCCTGAAGCGCTGTCGTACCCTCAACTGGACCCTAAACCGTCCCCGTCCCCTAACCCTAACCCTAGCCCGAACCCTAACCCTAACCCTTCCCCGAAGCCTTCCCCTCACCCGTCCCCTAATCCTAACCCGTACGCTCACACTATCCCGGGCCCTGAAGCGTACGCTCCCCCTAAACCGTTGTCGTACCCTCACCTGGACCCTAAACCATCCCTGTCCCCTAACCCTAACCCTAGCCCGAACCCTAACCCTAACCCTTCCCCGAAGCCTTCCCCTCACCCGTCCCCTAATCCTAACCCGTATGCTCACACTAACCCGCGCCCACACACGTACGCTCCCCCTAAACCGTTGTGGTACCCTCACCTGTACCCTAAACCGTCCCCGTCCCCTAACCCTAACCCTAGCCCGAACCCTAACCCTAACACTTCCCCGAAGCCTTCCCCTCACCCGTCCCCTAATCCTAACCCGTACGCTCACACTAACCCGCGCCCTTACATGTACGATCCCCCTAAAGCGTTGTCGTACCCTCACCTGCAACCTAAACTGTCCCTGTCCCCTAACGCTAACCCTAGCCCGAAACCTAACCCTAACCGTTCCCCGAAGCCTTCCCCTCAACCGTCCCCTAATCCTAACCCGTACGCTCACACTAACTCGCGCCCTCACACGTACGCTCCCCCTAAACCGTTGTCGTACCCTCACCAGGACCCTAAATCGTCCCCGTCCCCTAACCCTAACCCTAGCCCGAACCCTAACCCTAACCCTTCCCCGAAGCCTTCCCCTCACCCGTCCCCTAATCCTAACCCGTACGCTCACACTAACCTGCGCCCTCACACGTACACTCCCCCTAAACCGTTGTCGTACCCTCACCTGGACCCTAAACTGTCCCCGTCCCCTAACCCTAACCCTAGCCCGAACCCTAACCCTAACACTTCCCCGAAGCCTTCCCCTCACCCGTCCCCTAACCCTAACCCGTACGCTCACACTAACCCACGCCCTCACACGTATTCTCCCCCTAAACCGTTGTCGTACCCTCACCTGGACCCTAAACCGTCGCCTTCCCCAACCCTAACCCTAGCCCGAACCCTAACCCTAAACCTTCCCCGAAGCCTTCCCCTCACCCGTCCCCTAATCCTAACCGTACGCTCACACTAACCCGCGCCCTCACATGTACGCTCCCCCTAAAGCGTTGTCGTACCCTCACCTGCAACCTAAACTGTCCCTGTCCCCTAACGCTAACCCTAGCCCGAACCCTAACCCTAACCCTTCCCTGAAGCCTTCCCCTCACCCGTCCCCTAATCCTAAACCGTAGGCTCACACTAACCCGCTCCCTCACACGTACCCTCCTCCTAAAGCGCTGTCTTACTCTCAACTGGACCCTAAACCGTCCCCGTCCCCTAACCCTAACCCTAGCCCGAACCCTAACCCTAACCCTTCCCCGAAGCCTTCCCCTCACCCGTCCCCTAATCCTAACCCGTACGCTCACACTAACCCACGCCCTCACACGTACGCTCCCCCTAAACTGTTGTTGTACCCTCACCTGGACCCTAAACCGTCCCCGTCCCCTAACCCTAACCCTAACCCGAACCCTAAACCTAACCCTTCCCCGAAGCCTTCCCCTCACCCGTCCCCTAACCCTAACCCGTACGCTCACACTAACACGCGCCCTCACACGTATGCTCCCCCTAAACCGTTGTCGTACCCTCACCTGGACCCTAAACCGTCCCCGTCCCCTAACCCTAACCCTAGCCCGAACCCTAACCCTAAACCTTCCCCGAAGCCTTCCCCTCACCCGTCCCCTAATCCTAACCCGTACGCTCACACTAACCCGCGCACTCACATTTACGCTCCCCCTAAAATGTTGTCGTACCCTCACCTGGACCCTAAATCGTCCCCGTCCCCTAACCCTAACCCTAGCCCGAACCCTAAACCTAACCTTTCAACGAAGCCTTCCCCTCACCCGTCCCATAATCCTAACCCGTACGCTCATACTAACCCGCACCCTCACACATTCGCTCCCCCTAAAGCGTTGTCGTACCCACACCTGGACCCTAAACCGTCCCCGTCCCCTAACCCTAACCCTAGCCCGAACCCGAACCCTAACCCTTCCCCGAAGCCTTCCCCTCACCCGTCCCCTAATACTAACCCGTACGCTCATACTAACCCGCGCCCTCACACGTACGCTCCCCCTAAACCATTGTCGTACCCTCACCTGAACCCTAAACCGTCCCCGTCCCATAACCCTAACCCTAGCCAGAACCCTAAACCTAACCCTTCCCCGAAGCCTTCCCCTCACCCGTCCCATAATCGTAACCCGTACGCTCACACTAACCCGCGCCCTCACACGTACGCTCACCCTAAACTGTTGTCGTACCCTCACCTGGACCCTAAACCGTCCCCATCCCCTGACACTAACACTAACCCGAACCCTAACACTTCACCGAAGCTTTCCCCTCACCCGTCCCCTAATCCTAAACCGTACGCTCACACTAACCCGCACCCTCACACGTACCCTCCCCCTAAAGCGCTGTCGTACCCTCAACTGGACCCTAAACCGTCCCCGTCCCCTAACCCTAACCCTAGCCCGAACCCTAACCCTAACACTTCCCAGAAGGCTTCCCCTCACCCGTCCCCTAATCCTAACCCGTACGCTCACACTAACACGTGCCCTCACATGTACGTTCCCCCTAAACCGTTGTCGTACCCTCAACTGGACCCTAAACCGTCCCCGTCCCCTAACCCTAACCCTAGCCCGAACCCTAACCATAACACTTCCCCGAAGCCTTCCCCTCACCCGTCCCCTAATCCTAACCCGTACGCTCACAGTATCCCGGGCCCTCACGCGTACGCTACCCTTAAACCGTTGTCGTACCCTCACCTGGACCCTAAACCATCCCTGTCCTCTAACCCTAACCCTAGCCCGAACCCTAACCCTAACCCTTCCCCGAAGCCTTCCCCTCACCCGTCCCCTAATCCTAACCCGTATGCTCACACTAACCCGCGCCCACACACGTACGCTCCCCCTAAACCGTTGTGGTACCCTCACCTGGACCCTAAACCGTCCCCGTCCCCTAACCCTAACCCTAGCCCGAACCCTAACCCTAACCCTTCCCCGAAGCCTTCCCCTCACCCGTCCCCTATCCCTAACCCGTATGCTCACACTAACCTGCGCACTCACATTTACACTCTCCCTAAACCGTTGTAGTACCCTCACCTGGACCCTAAACCGTCCCCGTCCCCTAACCCTAACCCTAGACCGAACCCTAACCCTAACCCTTCCCCGAAGCCTTCCCCTCACCCGTCCCCTAATCCTAAACCGTACGCTCACACTAACCCATGCCTTCACACGTACCCTCCCCCTAAAGCGCTGTCTTACACTCAACTGGACCCTAAACCGTCCCCGTCCCCTAACCCTAACCCTAGCCCGAACCCTAACCCTAACCCTTCCCCGAAGCCTTCCCCTCACCCGTCCTATAATCTTAACCCGTACGCTCACACTAACGCGTGCCCTCACATGTACGCTCCCCCTAAACCGTTGTCGTACCCTCACCTGGACCCTAAACCGTCCCCGTCCCCTAACCCTAACCCTAGCCCGAACCCTAAACCTAACCCTTCCCCGAAGCCTTCCCCTCACCCGTCCCCTAATCCTAACCCGTACGCTCACACTAACCACCGCCCGCACACGTACGCTCACCCTAAACTGTTGTCGTACCCTCACCTGGACCCTGAACCGTCCCCGTCCCCTAACCCTAACCCTAGCCCGAACCCTAACCCTAACCCTTCCCCGAAGCCTTCCCCTCACCCGTCCCCTAATCCTAACCCGTACGCTCACACTAACCTGCGCCCTCACACGTACACTCCCCCTAAATCGTTGTCGTACCCTCACCTGGACCCTAAACTGTCCCCGTCCCCTAACCCTAACAATAACCCGAACCCTAACCCTAACCCTTCCCCGAAGCCTTCCCCTCACCCGTCCCCTAACCCTAACCCGTACGCTCACACTAACCCGCGCCCTCACACGTATTCTCCCCCTAAACCGTTCTCGTACCCTCACCTGGACCCTAAACCGTCCCCTTCCCCTAACCCTAACCCTAGCCCGAACCCTATCCCTAAACCTTCCCCGAAGCCTTCCCCTCACCCGTCCCCTAATCCTAACCGTACGCTCACACTAACCCGCGCCCTCACATGTACGCTCCCCCTAAAGCGTTGTCGTACCCTCACCTGCAACCTAAACTATCCCTGTCCCCTAACGCTAACCCTAGGCCGAACCCTAACGCTAACCCTTCCCCGAAGCCTTCCTCTCACCCGTCCCCTAATCCTAAACCGTAGGCTCACACTAACCCGCGCCCTCACACGTACCCTCCTCCTAAAGCGCTGTCTTACTCTCAACTGGACCCTAAACCGTCCCCGTCCCTTAACCCTAAGCCTAGCCCGAACCCTAACCCTAACCCTTCCCCGAAGCCTTCCCCTCACCCGTTCCCTAATCCTAACCCGTACGCTCACACTAACCCACGCCCTCACACGTACGCTCCCCCTAAACTGTTGTTGTACCCTCACCTGGACCCTAAACCGTCCCCGTCCCCTAACCCTAACCATAGCCCGAACCCTAAACCTAACCCTTCCCCGAAGCCTTCCCCTCACCCGTCCCCTAACCCTAACCCGTACGCTCACACTAACCCGCGCCCTCACACGTATGCTCCCCCTAAACCGTTGTCGTACGCTCACCTGGACCCTAAACCGTCCCCGTCCCCTAACCCTAACCCTATCCCGAACCCTAACCCTAAACCTTCCCCGAAGCCTTCCCCTCACCCGTCCCCTAATCCTAACCCGTACGCTCACACTAACCCGCGCACTCACATTTACGCTCCCCCTAAAATGTTGTCGTACCCTCACCTGGACCCTAAATCGTCCCCGTCCCCTAACCCTAACCCTAGCCCGAACCCTAAACCTAACCTTTCCACGAAGCCTTCCCCTCACCCGTCCCATAATCCTAACCCGTACGCTCATACTAACCCGCACCCTCACACATTCGCTACCTCTAAAGCGTTGTCGTACCCTCACCTGGACCCTAAACCGTCCCCGTCCCCTAACCCTAACCCTAGCCCGAACCCTAACCCTAACCCTTCCCCGAAGCCTTCCCCTCACCCGTCCCCTAATCCTAACCCGTACGCTCACACTAACCCGCGCCCTCACACGTACGCTCCCCCTAAACCGTTGTCGTACCCTCACCTGGACCCTAAACCGTCCCTGTCCCCTAACCCTAACCCTAGCCCGACCCCTAAACCTAACCCTTCCCCGAAGCCTTCCCCTCACCCGTCCCCTAATCCTAACCCGTACGCTCACACTAACCCGCGCCCTCACACGTACGCTCACCCTAAAGTGTTGTCGTACCCTCACATGGACCCTAAACTGTCCCCGTCACCTAACCCTAACCGTAGCCCGAACCCTAACCCTAACCCTTCCCTGAAGCCTTCCCCTCACCCGTCCCCTAATCCTAACCCGTACGCTCACACTAACCCGCGCCCTCACACGTACCCTCCCCGTAAAGCGTTGTCGTATCCTCACCTGGACCCTAAACCGTCCCCGTCACCTAAGCCTAACCCTAGCCCGAACCCTAACACTTCACCGAAGCTTTCCCCTCACCCGTCCCCTAATCCTAAACCGTACGCTCACACTAACCCGCACCCTCACACGTACCCTCCCCCTAAAGCGCTGTCGTACCCTCAACTGGACCCTAAACCGTCCCCGTCCCCTAACCCTAACCCTAGCCCGAACCCTAACCCTAACACTTCCCCGAAGCCTTCCCCTCACCTGTCCCCTAATCCTAACCCGTACGCTCACACTATCCCGGGCCCTCACGCGTACGCTACCCCTAAACCGTTGTCGTACCCTCACCTGGACCCTAAACCATCCCTGTCCCCTAACCCTAACCCTAGCCCGAACCCTAACCCTAACCCTTCCCCGAAGCCTTCCCCTCACCCGTCCCCTAATCCTAACCCGTATGCTCACACTAACCCGCGCCCACACACGTACGCTCCCCCTAAACCGTTGTGTTACCCTCACCTGGACCCTAAACCGTCCCCGTCCCCTAACCCTAACCCTAGCCCGAACCCTAACCCTAACCCTTCCCCGAAGCCTTCCCCTCACCCGTCCCCTAACCCTAACCCGTACACTCACACTAACCCGCGCCCTCACACGTATGCTCCCCCTAAACCGTTGTCGTACCCTCACCGGGACCCTAAACCGTCCCCGACCCCTAACCATAACCCTAGCCCGAACCCTAACCCTAACCCTTGCCCGAAGCCTTCCCCTCACCCGTCCCCTAATCCTAACCCGTACGCTCACACTAACGTGCGCACTCACATTTACGCTCCCCCTAAATCGTTGTAGTACCCTCACCTGGACCCTAAACCGTCCCCGTCCCCTAACCCTAACCCTAGACCGAACCCTAACCCTAACCCTTCCCCGAAGCCTTCCCCTCACCCGTCCCCTAATCCTAAACGTACGCTCACACTAACCCATGCCCTCACACGTACCTTCCCCCTAAAGCGCTGTCTTACACTCAACTGGACCCTGAACCGTCCCCGTCCCCTAACCCTAACCCTAGCCCGAACCCTAACCCTAACCTTTCCCCGAAGCCTTCCCCTCACCCGTCCCCTAATCCTAACCCGTACGCTCACACTAACCTGCGCCCTCACACGTATGCTCCCCCTAAACCGTTGTCGTACCCTCACCTGGATCCTAAACTGTCCCCGTCCCCTAACCCTAACCCTAGCCCGAACCCTAACCCTAACACTTCCCCGAAGCCTTCCCCTCACCCGTCCCCTAACCCTAACCCGTACGCTCACACTAACCCGTGCCTTCACACGTATTCTCCCCCTAAACCGTTGTCGTACCCTGACCTGGACCCTAAACCGTCCCCTTCCCCTAACCCTAACCCTAGCCCGAACCCTAACCCTAACCCTTCCCCGAAGCCTTCCCCTCACCCGTGCCCTAATCCTAACCCGTACGCTCACACTAACCCGTGCCCTCACATGTACGCTCCCCGTAAACCGTTGTCGTAACCTCACCTGGACCCTAAACCGTCCCCGTCCCCGTCCCCTAATCCTAGCCTGAACCCTAATCCTAAACCTTCCCCGAAGCCTTCCCCTCACCCATCCCCTAATCCTAACCCGTACGCTCACACTAACCCGCGCCCACACACGTACGCTCCCCCTAAAGCGTTGTCGTACCCTCACCTGGACCCTAAACCGTCCCCGTCCCCTAAACCTAACCCTAGCCCGAACCCTAAACCTAACCCTTCCCCGAAGCCTTCCCCTCACCCGTCCCCTAATCCTAACCCGTACGCTCACACTAACCAGTGCCCTCACACGTACGCTCCCCCTAAGCCGTTGTCGTACCCTCACCTGGACCCTAAACCGTCCCCGTTCCCTAACACTAAGCCTAGCCCGAACCCTAAACCTAATACTTCCCTGAAGCCTTCCCCTCACCCGTTCCCTAATCCTAACCCCTACGCTCACACTAACACGCGCCCTCACACGTACGCTCCCCCTAAACTGTTGTCGTACCCTCACCTGGATCCTAAACCGTCCCCGTCCCCTAACACTAACCCTAGCCCGAACCCTAACCCTAACCTTTCCCCGAAGCCTTCCCCTCACCTGTCCCCTAATCATAACCCGTACACTCACACTAACCCACGCCCTCACACGTACGCTCCCCCTAAACTGTTGTCGTACCCTCACATGGACCCTAAACCGTCCCCGTCCCCTAACCCTAACCCTAGCCCGAACCCTTCCACGAAGCCTCCCCCTCACCCGTCCCCTAATCCTAACCCGTACGCTCACACTAACCCACACCCTCATACATTCGCTCCCACTAAACCGTTGTCGTACCCTCACCTGGACCCTAAACCGTCCCCATCCCCTAACCCTAACCCTAGCCCGAACCCTAAACCTAACCCTTCCCCGAAGCCTTCCCCTCACCCGTCCCCTAATCCTAACCGGTACGCTCACACTAACCCGCGCCCTCACACGTACGCTCCCCCTAAACTGTTGTCGTACCCTCACCTGGACCCTAAACCGTCCCCGTCCCCTAACCCTCACCCTAGCCCGAACCCTAACCCTAACCCTTCCCCGAAGCCTTCCCCTCACCGGTCCCCTAACCCTAACCCGTACGCTCACACTTACCCGCGCCCTCACACGTGTGCTCCCCCTAAACCGTTGTCGTACCCTCACCGGGACCCTAAACCGTCCCCGTCCCCTAACCCTAACCCTAGCCCGAACCCTAACCCTAACCCTTCCCCGAAGCCTTCCCCTCACCCGTCCCCTAATCCTAACCCGTACGCTCACACTAACCTGCGCACTCACATTTACGCTCCCCCTAAACCGTTGTAGTACCCTCACCTGGACCCTAAACTGTCCCCATCCCCTAACCCTAACCCTAGCCCGAACTCTAACCCTAACCCTTCCCCGAAGCTTTCCCCTCACCCGTCCCCTAATCCTAAACCGTACGCTCACACTAACCCATGCCCTCACACGTACCCTCCCCCTAAAGCGCTGTCTTACCTCAACTTGACCCTAAACCGTCCCCGTCCCCTAACCCTAACCCTAGCCCGAACCCTAACCCTTACTCTTCCCCGAAGTCTTCCCCTCAACCGTCCCCTAATCCTAACCCGTACGCTCACACTAACCTGCGCCCTCACACATACCCTCCCCCTAAAGCGTTGTCGTACCATCACCTGGACCCTAAACCGTCCCCTTCCCCTAACCCTAACCCTAGCCCGAACCCTAACCCTAACACTTCCCCGAAGCCTTCCCCTCACCCGTCTCCTAATCCTAACCCGTACGCTCACACTAACCCGCGCCCTCACACGTACCCTTCCCGTAAAGCGTTGTCGTACCCTCACCTGGACCCTAAACCGTCCCCGACCCCTCACCCTAACCCTAGCCCGAACCCTAACCCTAACCCTTCCCCGAAGCCTTCCCCTCACCTGTCCCCTAATCCTAAACCGTACGCTCACACTAACCCGCGCCCTCACACGTACCCTCCCCCTAAAGCGCTGTCGTACCCTCAACTGGACCCTAAACCGTCCCCATCCCCTATCCCTAACCTTAGCCTGAACCCTAACCCTAACACTTCCCAGAAGCCTTCCCCTCACCCGTCCACTAACCCTAACCCGTACGTTCACACTAACCCGTGTCCTCACATGTACGCTCCCCCTAAACCGTTGTCGTTCCCTCACCTGGACCCTAAACCGTCCCCGTCCCCTAACCCTAACCCTAGCCCGAACCTTAACCCTAACCCTTCCCCGAAGCCTTCCCCTCACCCGTCCCCTAATCCTAACCCGTACGCTCACACTAACCTGCGCACTCACATTTACGCTCCCCCTAAACCGTTGTAGTACCCTCACCTGGACCCTAAACCGTCCCCGTCCCCTAACCCTAACCCTAGCCCAAACCCTAACCCTAACCCTTCCCCGAAGCCTTCCCCTCACCCGTCCCCTAATCCTAAACCGTACGCAAACACTAACCCATGCCCTCACACGTACCCTCCCCCTAAAGCGCTGTCTTACACTCAACTGGACCCTAAACCGTGCCCGTCCCCTAACCCTAACCGTAGCCCGAACCCTAACCCTAACCCTTCCCCGAAGCCTTCCCCTCACCCGTCCCCTAATCCTAACCCGTACGCTCACACTAACCCACGCACTCACATTTACGCTCCCCCTAAAATGTTGTCGTACCCTCACCTGGACCCTAAATCGTCCCCGTCCCCTAACCCTAACCCTAGCCCGAACCCTAACCCTAACACTTCCCCGAAGCCTTCCCCTCACCCGTCCCCTAATCCTAACCCGTATGCTCATACTAACCCGCGCCCTCACACGTACGCTCCCCCTAAACCATTGTCGTACCCTCACCTGAACCCTAAACCGTCCCCGACCCATAACCATAACCCTAGCCAGAACCCTAAACCTAACCCTTCCCCGAAGCCTTCCCCTCACCCGTCCCCTAATCGTAACCCGTACGCTCACACTAACCCGCACCCTCACACGTACGCTCACGCTAAACTGTTGTCGTACCCTCACCTGGACCCTAAACCGTTCCCATCCCCTAACACTAACCCTAGCCCGAACCCTAACCCTAACACTTTCCCGAAGCCTTCCCCTCACCCTTCCCCTAATCCTAACCCGTTCACTCACACTAACCCGCGCCCTCACACATACGCTCCCCCTAAACTGTTGTCGTACCCTCACCTGGACCCTAAACCGTCCCCATCCCCTAACCCTAACCCTAGCCCGAACCCTAACCCTAACCCTTCCCCGAAGCCTTCCCCTCACCCGTCCCCTAACCCTAACCCGTACGCTCACACTAACCCGCGCCCTCACACGTGTGCTCCCCCTAAACCGTTGTCGTACCCTCACCGGGACCCTAAACCGTCCCCGTCCCCTAACCCTAACCCTAGCCCGAACCCTAACCCTAACCCTTCCCCGAAGCCTTCCCCTCACCCGTCCCCTAGTCCTAACCCGTACGCTCACACTAACCCGCGCCCACACACGTACGCTCCCCCTAAAGCGTTGTCGTACCCTCACCTGGACCCTAAACCGTCCCCGTCCCCTAAACCTAACCCTAGCCCGAACCCTAAACCTAACCCTTCCCCGAAGCCTTCCCCTCACCCGTCCCCTAATCCTAACCCGTACGCTCACACTAACCCGTGCCCTCACACGTACGCTCCCCCTAAGCCGTTGTCGTACCCTCACCTGGACCCTAAACCGTCCCCGTTCCCTAACACTAACCCTAGCCCGAACCCTAAACCTAATACTTCCCTGAAGCCTTCCCCTCACCCGTCCCCTAATCCTAACCCGTACGCTCACACTAACACGCGCCCTCACACGTACGCTCCCCCTAAACCGTTGTCGTACCATCACCTGGATCCTAAACCGTCCCCGTCCCCTAACACTAACCCTAGCCCGAACCCTAACCCTAACCCTTCCCCGAAGCCTTCCCCTCACCTGTCCCCTAATCCTAACCCGTACGCTCACACTAACCCACGCCCTCACACGTACGCTCCCCCTAAACTGTTGTCGTACCCTCACATGGACCCTAAACCGTCCCCGTCCCCTAACCCTAACCCTAGCCCGAACCCTTCCACGAAGCCTCCCCCTCACCCGTCCCCTAATCCTAACCCGTACGCTCACACTAACCCACACCCTCATACATTCGCTCCCACTAAACCGTTGTCGTACCCTCACCTGGACCCTAAACCGTCCCCATCCCCTAACCCTAACCCTAGCCCGAACCCTAAACCTAACCCTTCCCCGAAGCCTTCCCCTCACCCGTCCCCTAATCCTAACCGGTACGCTCACACTAACCCACGCCCTCACACGTACGCTCCCCCTAAACTGTTGTCGTACCCTCACCTGGACCCTAAACCGTCCCCGTCCCCTAACCCTCACCCTAGCCCGAACCCTAACCCTAACCCTTCCCCGAAGCCTTCCCCTCACCCGTCCCCTAAACCTAACCCGTACGCTCACACTTACCCGCGCCCTCACACGTGTGCTCCCCCTAAACCGTTGTCGTACCCTCACCGGGACCCTAAACCGTCCCCGTCCCCTAACCCTAACCATAGCCCGAACCCTAACCCTAACCCTTCCCCGAAGCCTTCCCCTCACCCGTCCCCTAATCCTAACCCGTACGCTCACACTAACCTGCGCACTCACATTTACGCTCCCCCTAAACCGTTGTAGTACCCTCACCTGGACCCTAAACTGTCCCCATCCCCTAACCCTAACCCTAGCCCGAACTCTAACCCTAACCCTTCCCCGAAGCCTTCCCCTCACCCGTCCCCTAATCCTAAACCGTACGCTCACACTAACCCATGCCCTCACACGTACCCTCCCCCTAAAGCGCTGTCTTACCTCAACTTGACCCTAAACCGTCCCCGTCCCCTAACCCTAACCCTAGCCCGAACCCTAACCCTTACTCTTCCCCGAAGTCTTCCCCTCAACCGTCCCCTAATCCTAACCCGTACGCTCACACTAACCTGCGCCCTCACACATACCCTCCCCCTAAAGCGTTGTCGTACCATCACCTGGACCCTAAACCGTCCCCTTCCCCTAACCCTAACCCTAGCCCGAACCCGAACCCTAACACTTCCCCGAAGCCTTCCCCTCACCCGTCTCCTAATCCTAACCCGTACGCTCACACTAACCCGCGCCCTCACACGTACCCTTCCCGTAAAGCGTTGTCGTACCCTCACCTGGACCCTAAACCGTCCCCGACCCCTCACCCTAACCCTAGCCCGAACCCTAACCCTAACCCTTCTCCGAAGCCTTCCCCTCACCTGTCCCCTAATCCTAAACCGTACGCTCACACTAACCCGCGCCCTCACACGTACCCTCCCCCTAAAGCGCTGTCGTACCCTCAACTGGACCCTAAACCGTCCCCATCCCCTATCCCTAACCTTAGCCTGAACCCTAACCCTAACACTTCCCAGAAGCCTTCCGCTCACCCGTCCCCTAACCCTAACCCGTACGTTCACACTAACCCGTGCCCTCACATGTACGCTCCCCCTAAACCGTTGTCGTTCCCTCTACTGGACCCTAAACCGTCCCCGTCCCCTAACCCTAACCCTAGCCCGAACCTTAACCCTAACCCTTCCCCGAAGCCTTCCCCTCACCCGTCCCCTAATCCTAACCCGTACGCTCACACTAACCTGCGCACTCACATTTACGCTCCCCCTAAACCGTTGTAGTACCCTCACCTGGACCCTAAACCGTCCCCGTCCCCTAACCCTAACCCTAGCCCAAACCCTAACCCTAACCCTTCCCCGAAGCCTTCCCCTCACCCGTCCCCTAATCCTAAACCGTACGCAAACACTAACCCATGCCCTCACACGTACCCTCCCCCTAAAGCGCTGTCTTACACTCAACTGGACCCTAAACCGTGCCCGTCCCCTAACCCTAACCGTAGCCCGAACCCTAACCCTAACCCTTCCCCGAAGCCTTCCCCTCACCCGTCCCCTAATCCTAACCCGTACGCTCACACTAACCCACGCACTCACATTTACGCTCCCCCTAAAATGTTGTCGTACCCTCACCTGGACCCTAAATCGTCCCCGTCCCCTAACCCTAACCCTAGCCCGAACCCTAACCCTAACACTTCCCCGAAGCCTTCCCCTCACCCGTCCCCTAATCCTAACCCGTACGCTCATACTAACCCGCGCCCTCACACGTACGCTCCCCCTAAACCATTGTCGTACCCTCACCTGAACGCTAAACCGTCCCCGTCCCATAACCATAACCCTAGCCAGAACCCTAAACCTAACCCTTCCCCGAAGCCTTCCCCTCACCCGTCCCCTAATCGTAACCCGTACGCTCACACTAACCCGCACCCTCACACGTACGCTCACCCTAAACTGTTGTCGTACCCTCACCTGGATCCTAAACCGTTCCCATCCCCTAACACTAACCCTAGCCCGAACCCTAACCCTAACACTTTCCCGAAGCCTTCCCCTCACCCTTCCCCTAATCCTAACCCGTTCACTCACACTAACCCGTGCCCTCACACGTACGCTCCCCCTAAACTGTTGTCGTACCCTCACCTGGACCCTAAGCCGTCCCCATCCCCTAACCCGAACCCTAGCCCGAACCCTAACCCTAACCCTTCCCCGAAGCCTTCCCCTCACCCGTCCCCTAACCCTAACCCGTACGCTCACACTAACCCGCGCCCTCACACGTGTGCTCCCCCTAAACCGTTGTCGTACCCTCACCGGGACCCTAAACCGTCCCCGTCCCCTAACCCTAACCCTAGCCCGAACCCTAACCCTAACCCTTCCCCGAAGCCTTCCCCTCACCCGTCCCCTAATCCTAACCCGTACGCTCACACTAACCCGCACACTCACATTTACGCTCCCCCTAAAATGTTGTCGTACCCTCACCTGGACCCTAAATCGTCCCCGTCCCCTAACCCTAACCCTAGCCCGAACCCTAACCCTAACCTTTCCACGAAGCTTTCCCCTCACCCGTCCCCTAATCCTAAACCGTACGCTCACACTAACACGCACCCTCACACGTACCCTCCCCCTAAAGCGCTGTCGTACCCTCAACTGGACCCTAAACCGTCCCCGTCCCCTAAACCTAACCCTAGCCCAAAACCTAACCCTAACACTTCCCAGAAGCCTTCCCCTCACCCGTCCCCAAATCTAACCCGTACGCTCACACTAACACGTGCCCTCACATGTTCGCTCCTCCTAAACCGTTGTCGTACCCTCAACTGGACCCTAAACCATCCCTGTCCCCTAACCCTAACCCTAGCCCGAACCCTAACCCTAACCCTTCCCCGAAGCCTTCCCCTCACCCATCCCCTAATCCTAACCCGTATGCTCACACTAACCCGCGCCCACACACGTACGCTCCCCCTAAACCGTTGTGGTACCCTCACCTGGACCCTAAACCGTCCCCGTCCCCTAACCCTAACCCTAGCCCGAACCCTAACCCTAACTCTTCCCAGAAGCCTTCCCCTCACCCGTCCCCTAATCCTAACCCGTACGCTCACACTAACCAGCGCCCTCACACGTACCCTCCCCCTAAAGCGCTGTCTTACTCTCAACTGGACCCTAAACCGTCCCCGTCCCCTAACCCTAACCCTAGCCCGAACCCTAACCCTAACCCTTCCCCGAAGCCTTCCCCTCACCCGTCTCTTAATCCTAACCCGTACGCTCACACTAACCCGCGCCCTCACACGTACGCTCCCCCTAAACTGTTGTCGTACCCTCACCTGGACCCTAAACCGTCCCCGTCCCCTAAACCTAACTCTAGCCCGATCCCTAACCCTAACACTTCCCCGAAGCCTTCCCCTCACCCGTCCCCTAATCCTAACCCGTACGCTCACACTAACTCGCGCCCTCACACGTACGCTCCCCCTAAACCGTTGTCGTACCCTCACCTGGACCCTAAATCGTCCCCGTCCCCTCACCCTAACCCTAGCCCGAACCCTAACCCTAAACTTTCCACGAAGCCTTCCCCTCACCCGTCACATAATCCTAAACCGTACGCTCATACTAACCCACACCCTCACACATTCGCTCCCCCTAAAGCGTTGTGGTACCCTCACCTGGACCCTAAACCGTCCCCGTCCCCTAACCCTAACCCTAGCCCGAACCCTAACCCTAACCCTTCCCCGAAGCCTTCCCCTCACCCGTCCCCTAATCCTAACACGTACGCTCACACTAACCCGCGCCCTCACACGTACGCTCCCCCTAAACCATTGTCGTACCCTCACCTGGACCCTAAACCGTCCCCGTCCCCTAACCCTAACCCTAGCCCGAACCCTAAACCTAACCCTTCCCCGAAGCCTTCCCCTCACCCGTCCCCTAATCCTAACCCGTACGCCCACACTAACCCGCGCCCTCACACGTACTCTCACCCTAAACTGTTGTCGTACCCTCACCTGGACCCTGAACCGTCCCCGTCCCCTAACCCTAACCCTAGCCCGAACCCTAACCCTAACCCTTCCCCAAATCCTTCCCCTCACCCGTCCCCTAATCCTAACCCGTACGCTCACACTAACCTGTGCCCTCACACGTACGCTCCCCCAAAACCGTTGTCGTACCCTCACCTGGACCCTAAACTGTCCCCGTCCCCTAACCCTAACCCTAGCCCGAACCCTAACCGTAACACTTCCCCGAAGCCTTCCCCTCACCCGTCCCCTAACCCTAACCCGTACGCTCACACTAACCCGCGCCCTCACACGTATTCTCCCCCTAAACCGTTGTCGTACCCTCACCTGGACCCTAAACCGTCCCCTTCCCGTAACCCTAACCCTAGCCCGAACCCTAACCCTAACCCTTCCCCGAAGACTTCCCCTCACCTGTGCCCTAATCCTAACCCGTACGCTCACACTAACCCGTGCCCTCACATGTACGCTCCCCGTAAACCGTTGTCGTAACCTCACCTGGACCCTAAACCGTCCCCGTCCCCGTCCCCTAATCCTAGCATGAACCCTAATCCTAACCCTTCCCCGAAGCCTTCCCCTCACCCATCCCCTAATCCTAACCCGTACGCTCACACTAACCCGTGCCCTCACACATACCCTCCCCCTAAACCGTTGTGGTACCCTCACGTGGACCCTAAACCGTCCCCGTCCCCTAAACCTAACCCTAGCACGAACCCTAACTCTAACACTTCCCCGAAGCCTTCCCCTCACCCGTCCCCTAATCCTAACCCGTACGCTCACACTAACCCGCTCCCTCACATGTACGCTCCCCCTAAAGCGTTGTCATACCCTCACCTGCAACCTAAACTGTCCCTGTCCCCTAACGCTAAACCTAGCCCGAACTCTAACCCTAACCCTTCCCCGAAGCCTTCCCCTCACCCGTCCCCTAATCCTAACCCGTACGCTCACACTAACCCGCGCCCACACACGTACGCTCCCCCTAAAGCGTTGTCGTACCCTCACCTGGACCCTAAACCGTCCCCGTCCCCTAACCCTAACCCTAGCCCGAACCCTAAACCTAACCCTTCCCCGAAGCCTTCCCCTCACCCGTCCCCTAATCCTAACCCGTACGCTCACACTAACCCGTGCCCTCACACGTACGCTCCCCCTAAGCCGTTGTCGTACCCTCACCTGGACCCTAAACCGTCCCCGTTCCCTAACACTAACCCTAGCCCGAACCCTAACCCTAACCCTTCCCCGAAGCCTTCCCCTCACCTGTCCCCTAATCCTAACCCGTACGCTCACGCTAACCCATGCCCTCACACGTACGCTCCCCCTAAACTGTTGTCGTACCCTCACATGGACCCTAAACCGTCCCCGTCCCCTAACCCTAACCCTATCCCGAACCCTTCCACGAAGCCTTCCCCTCACCCGTCCCCTAATCCTAAACCGTACGCTCACACTAACCCGCGCCCTCACACGTACGCTCCCCCTAAACTGTTGTCGTACCCTCACCGGGACCCTAAACCGTCCCCGTCCCCTAACCCTAACCCTAGCCCGAACCCTAACCCTAACCCTTCCCCGAAGCCTTCCCCTCACCCGTCCCCTAATCCTAAGCCGTACGCTCACACTAACCTGCGCACTCACATTTACGCTCCCCCTAAACCGTTGTACTACCCTCACCTGGACCCTAAACCGTCCCCGTCCCCTAACCCTAACCCTAGACCGAACCCTAACCCTAACCCTTCCCTGAAGCCTTCCCCTCACCCGTCCCCTAATCCTAAACCGTACGCTCACACTAACCCATGCCCTCACACGTACCCTCCCCCTAAAGCGCTGTCTTACACTCAACTGGACCCTAAACCGTCCCCGTCCCCTAACCCTAACCCTAGCCCGAACCCTAACCCTAACCCTTCCCCGAAGCCTTCCCCTCACCCGTCCTCTAATCCTAACCCGTACGCTCACACTAACGCGTGCCCTCACATGTACGCTCCCCCTAAACCGCTGTCGTACCCTCACCTGGACCGTAAACCGTCCCCGTCCCCTAACCCTAACCCTAGCCCGAACCCTAACCCTAAAACTTCCCCGAAGCCTTCCCCTCACCTGTCCCCTAACCCTAACCCGTACGCTCACACTAACCCACGCCCTCACACGTATTCTCCCCCTAAACCGTTGTCGTACCCTCACCTGGACCCTAAACCGTCCCCTTCCCCTAACCCTAACCCTAGTCCGAACCCTAACCCTAACCCTTCCCCGAAGCATTCCCCTCACCCTTCCCCTAATCCTAACCCGTTCGCTCACACTAACCCGCCCCCTCACACGTACGCTCCCCCTAAAGCGTTGTCGTACCCTCACCTGGACCCTAAACCGTCCCCGTCCCCTAAACCTAACTCTAGCCCGATCCCTAACCCTAACACTTCCCCGAAGCCTTCCCCTCACCCGTCCCCTAATCCTAACCCGTACGCTCACACTAACTCGCGCCCTCACACGTACGCTCCCCCTAAACCGTTGTCGTACCCTCACCTGGACCCTAAATCGTCCCCGTCCCCTAACCCTAACCCTAGCCCGAACCCTAACCCTAACCCTTCCCCGAAGCCTTCCCCTCACCCGTCCCCTAATCCTAACCCGTACGCTCACACTAACCCGCACCCTCACACGTACGCTCCGCCTAAAGCATTGTCGTACCCTCACCTGGACCCTAAACCGTCCCCGTCCCCTAACCCTAACCCTAGCCCGAACCCTAAACCTAACCCTTCCCCGAAGCCTTCCCCTCACCCGTCCCCTAATCCTAACCCGTACGCTCAAACTAACCCGCGCCCTCACACGTACTCTCACCCTAAACTGTTGTCGTACCGTCACCTGGAACCTGAACCGTCCCCGTCCCCTAACCCTAACCCTAGCCCGAACCCTAACCCTAACCCTTCCCCGAAGCCTTCCCCTCACCCGTCCCCTAATCCTAACCCGTACGCTCACACTAACCTGCGCCCTCACACGTACGCTCCCCCTAAACCGTTGTCGTACCCTCACCTGGACCCTAAACTGTCCCCGTCCCCTAACACTAACCCTAGCCCGAACCCTGACCCTAACACTTCCCCGAAGCCTTCCCCTCACCCGTCCCATAACCCTAACCCGTACGCTCACACTATCCCGCGCCCTCACACGTATTCTCCCCCTAAACCGTTGTCGTACCCTCACCTGGACCCTAAACCGTCCCCTTCCCGTAACCCTAACCCTAGCCCGAACCCTAACCCTAACCCTTCCCCGAAGCCTTCCCCTCACCCGTGCCCTAATCCTAACCCGTACGCTCACACTAACCCGTGCCCTCACATGTACGCTCCCCGTAAACCGTTGTCGTAACCTCACCTGGACCCTAAACCGTCCCCGTCCCCGTCCCCTAATCCTAGCCTGAACCCTAATCCTAACCCTTCCCCGAAGCCTTCCCCTCACCCATCCCCTAATCCTAAACCGTACGCTCACACTAACCCGCGCCCTCACACATACCCTCCCCCTAAACCGTTGTGGTACCCTCACCTGGACCCTAAACCGTCCCCGTCCCCTAAACCTAACCCTAGCACGAACCCTAACCCTAACACTTCCCCGAAGCCTTCCCCTCACCCGTCCCCTAATCCTAACCCGTACGCTCACACTAACCCGCGCCCTCACATGTACGCTCCCCCTAAAGCGTTGTCATACCCTCACCTGCAACCTAAACTGTCCCTGTCCCCTAACGCTAACCCTAGCCCGAACTCTAACCCTAACCCTTCCCCGAAGCCTTCCCCTCACCCGTCCCCTAATCCTAACCCGTACGCTCACACTAACCCGCGCCCACACACGTACGCTCCCCCTAAAGCGTTGTCGTACCCTCACCTGGACCCTAAACCGTCCCCGTCCCCTAACCCTAACCCTAGCCCGAACCCTAAACCTAACCCTTCCCCGAAGCCTTCCCCTCACCTGTCCCCTAATCCTAACCCGTACGCTCACACTAACCCGTGCCCTTACACGTACGCTCCCCCTAAGCCGTTGCGTACCCTCACCTGGACCCTAAACCGTCCCCGTTCCCTAACAATAACCCTAGCCCGAACCCTAACCCTAATCCTTCCCCGAAGCCTTCCCCTCACCTGTCCCCTAATCCTAACCCGTACGCTCACACTAACCCACGCCCTCATAAGTACGCTCCCCCTAAACTGTTGTCATACCCTCACATGGACCCTAAACCGTCCCCGTCCCCTAACCCTAACCCTATCCCGAACCCTTCCACGAAGCCTTCCTCTCACCCGTCCCCTAATCCTAACCCGTACGCTCACACTAACCCACACCCTCACACATTCGCTCCCCCTAAACCGTTGTCGTACCCTCACCTGGACCCTAAACCGTTCCCGTCCTCTAACACTAACCCTAGCCCGAACCCTAAACCTAACCCTTCCCCGAAGCCTTCCCCTCACCCGTCCCCTAATCCTAAACCGTACGCTCACACTAACCCGCGCCCTCACACGTACGCTCCCCCTAAACTGTTGTCGTACCCTCACCTGGACCCTAAACCGTCCCCGTCCCCTAACCCTCACCCTAGCCCGAACCCTAACCCTAACCCTTCCCCGAAGCCTTCCCCTCACCCGTCCCCTAACACTAACCCGTACGCTCACACTAACCTGCGTACTCACATTTACGCTCCCCCTAAACCGTTGTAGTACACTCACCTGGACCCTAAACCGTCCCCGTCCCCTAACCCTAACCCTAGCCCGAACCCTAACACTAACCCTTCCCCGAAGCCTTCCCCTCACCCGTCCCCTAATCCTAAACCGTACTCTCACACTAACCCATGCCCTCACACGTACCCTCCCCCTAAAGCGCTGTCTTACACTCAACTGGACCCTAAACCGTCCCCGTCCCCTAACCCTAACCGTAGCCCGAACCCTAACCCTAACCCTTCCCCGAAGCCTTCCCCTCACCCGTCCCCTAACCCTAACCCGTACGCTCACACTAACCCGCGCCCTCACACGTGTGCTCCCCCTAAACCGTTGTCGTACGCTCACCGGGACCCTAAACCGTCCCCGTCCCCTAACCCTAACCCTAGCCCGAACCCTAACCCTAACCCTTCCCCGAAGCCTTCCCCTCACCCGTCCCCTAATCCTAACCCGTACGCTCACACTAACCTGCGCACTCACATTTACGCTCCGCCTAAACCGCTGTAGTACACTCACCTGGACCCTAAACTGTCCCCATCCCCTAAACCTAACCCTAGCCCGAACTCTAACCCTAACCCTTCCCCGAAGCCTTCCCCTCACCCGTCCCCTAATCCTAAACCGTACGCTCACAATAACCCATGCCCTCACACGTACCCTCCCCCTAAAGCGCTGTCTTACCTCAACTGGACCCTAAACCGTCCCCGTCCACTAACCCTAACGCTAACCCGAACCCTAACCCTTACTCTTCCCCGAAGTCTTCCCCTCAACCGTCCCCTAATCCTAACCCGTACGCTCACACTAACCCGCGCGCTCACACGTACCCTCCCCCTAAAGCGTTGTCGTACCATCACCTGGACCCTAAACCGTCCCCGTCCCCTAACCCTAACCCTAGCCCGAACCCTAACCCTAACACTTCCCCGAAGCCTTCCCCTCACCCGTCTCCTAATCCTAACCCGTACGCTCACACTAACCCGCGCCCTCACACGTACCCTTCCCGTAAAGCGTTGTCGTACCCTCACCTGGACCCTAAACCGTCCCCGTAACCTCACCCTAACCCTAGCCCGAACCCTAACCCTAACCCTTCCCCGAAGCCTTCCCCTCACCCGTCCCCTAATCCTAAACCGTACGCTCACACTAACCCATGCCCTCACACGTACCCTCCCCCTAAAGCGCTGTCTTACCTCAACTGGACCCTAAACTGTCCCCGTCCCCTAACCCTAACCCTAGCCTGAACCCTAACCCTAACCTTTCCACGAAGCCTTCCCCTCACCCGTCCCATAATCCTAACCCGTACGCTCATACTAACCCGCACCCTCACACATTCGCTCCCCCAAAGCGATGTCGTACCCTCAACTGGACCCTAAACCTTCCCCGTCCCCTAACCCTAACCCTAGCCCGAACCCTAACCCTAACCCTTCCCCGAAGCCTTCCCTTCACCCGTCCCCTAATCCTAACCCGTACGCTCACACTAACCCGCGCCCTCACACGTACGCTCCCCCTAAACCATTGTCGTACCCTCACCTGGACCCTAAACCGTCCCCGTCACCTAACCCTAACCCTAGCCCGAACCCTAAACCTAAATCTTCCCCGAAGCCTTCCCCTCACCCGTCCCCTAATCCTAACCCGTACGCTCACACTAACCCGCGCCCTCACACGAACTCTCACCCTAAACTGTTGTCGTACCCTCACCTGGATCCTAAACTGTCCCCGTCCCCTAACCCTAACCCTAGCCCGAACCCTAACCCTAACACTTCCCCGAAGCCTTCCCCTCACCCGTCCCCTAACCCTAACCCGTACGCTAACACTAACCCGCGCCTTCACACGTATTCTCCCCCTAAACCGTTGTCGTACCCTGACCTGGACCCTAAACCGTCCCCTTCCCCTAACCCTAACCGTAGCCCGAACCCTAACCCTAACACTTCCCCGAAGCCTTCCCCTCACCCGTGCCCTAATCCTAACCCGTACGCTCACACTAACCCGTGCCCTCACATGTACGCTCCCCGTAAAGCGTTGTCGTAACCTCACCTGGACCCTAAACCGTCCCCGTCCCCGTCCCCTAATCCTAGCCTGAACCCTAATCCTAACCCTTCCCCGAAGCCTTCCCCTCACCCATCCCCTAATCCTAACCCGTACGCTCACACTAACCCGCGCCCACACACGTACGCTCCCCCTAAAGCGTTGTCGTACCCTCACCTGGACCCTAAACCGTCCCCGTCCCCTAAACCTAACCCTAGCCCGAACCCTAAACCTAACCCTTCCCCGAAGCCTTCCCCTCACCCGTCCCCTAATCCTAACCCGTACGCTCACACTAACCCGTGCCCTCACACGTACGCTCCCCCTAAGCCGTTGTCGTACCCTCACCTGGACCCTAAACCGTCCCCGTTCCCTAACACTAACCCTAGCCCGAACCCTAAACCTAATACTTCCCTGAAGCCTTCCCCTCACCCGTCCCCTAATCCTAACCCGTACGCTCACACTAACACGCGCCCTCACACGTACGCTCCCCCTAAACCGTTCTCGTACCCTCACCTGGATCCTAAACCGTCCCCGTCCCCTAACACTAACCCTAGCCCGAACCCTAACCCTAACCCTTCCCCGAAGCCTTCCCCTCACCTGTCCCCTAATCCTAACCCGTACGCTCACACTAACCCACGCCCTCACACGTACGCTCCCCCTAAACTGTTGTCGTACCCTCACATGGACCCTAAACCGTCCCCGTCCCCTAACCCTAACCCTATCCCGAACCCTTCCATGAAGGCTTCCCCTCACCCGTCCCCTAATCCTAACCCGTACGCTCACACTAACCCACACCCTCATACATTCGCTCCCACTAAACCGTTGTCGTACCCTCACCTGGACCCTAAACCGTCCCCATCCCCTAACCCTAACCCTAGCCCGAACCCTAAACCTAACCCTTCCCCGAAGCCTTCCCCTCACCCGTCCCCTAATCCTAACAGGTACGCTCACACTAACCCGCGCCCTCACACGTACGCTCCCTCTAAACTGTTGTCGTACCCTCACCTGGACCCTAAACCGTCCCCGTCCCCTAACCCTCACCCTAGCCCGAACCCTAACGCTAACCCTTCCCCGAAGCCTTCCCCTCACCCGTCCCCTAACCCTAACCCGTACGCTCACACTTACCCGCGCCCTCACACGTGTGCTCCCCCTAAACCGTTGTCGTACCCTCACCGGGACCCTTAACCGTCCCCGTCCCCTAACCCTAACCCTAGCCCGAACCCTAACCCTAACCCTTCCCCGAAGCCTTCCCCTCACCCGTCCCCTAATCCTAACCCGTACGCTCACACTAACCTGCGCACTCACATTTACGCTCCCCCTAAACCGTTGTAGTACCCTCACCTGGACCCTAAACTGTCCCCATCCCCTAACCCTAACCCTAGCCCGAACTCTAACCCTAACCCTTCCCCGAAGCCTTCCCCTCACCCGTCCCCTAATCCTAAACCTTACGCTCACACTAACCCATGCCCTCACACGTACCCTCCCCCTAAAGCGCTGTCTTACCTCAACTTGACCCTAAACCGTCCCCGTCCCCTAACCCTAACCCTAGCCCGAACCCTAACCCTTACTCTTCCCCGAAGTCTTCCCCTCAACTGTCCCCTAATCCTAACCCGTACGCTCACACTAACCTGCGCCCTCACACATACCCTCCCCCTAAAGCGTTGTCGTACCATCACCTGTACCCTAAACCGTCCCCTTCCCCTAACCCTAACCCTAGCCCGAACCCTAACCCTAACCCTTCCCCGAAGCCTTCCCCTCACCCGTCCCCTAATCCTAAACCGTACGCTCACACTAACCCGCGCCCTCACACGTACCCTCCCCCTAAAGCGCTGTCGTACCCTCAACTGGACCCTAAACCGTCCCCGTCCCCTATCCCTAACCTTAGCCTGAACCCTAACCCTAACACTTCCCAGAAGCCTTCCCCTCACCCGTCCCCTAACCCTAACCCGTACGTTCACACTAACCCGCGCCCTCACATGTACGCTCCCCCTAAACCGTTGTCATTCCCTCACCTGGACCCTAAACCGTCCCCGTCCCCTAACCCTAACCCTAGCCCGAACCTTAACCCTAACCCTTCCCCGAAGCCTTCCCCTCACCCGTCCCCTAATCCTAACCCGTACGCTCACACTAACCTGCGCACTCACATTTACGCTCCCCCTAAACCGTTGTAGTACCCTCACCTGGACCCTAAACCGTCCCCGTCCCCTAACCCTAACCCTAGCCCAAACCCTAACCCTAACCCTTCCCCGAAGCCTTCCCCTCACCCGTCCCCTAATCCTAAACCGTACGCTCACACTAACCCATGCCCTCACACGTACCCTCCCCCTAAAGCGCTGTCTTACACTCAACTGGACCCTAAACCGTGCCCGTCCCCTAACCCTAACCGTAGCCCGAACCCTAACCCTAACCCTTCCCCGAAGCCTTCCCCTCACCCGTCCCCTAATCCTAACCCGTACGCTCACACTAACCCACGCACTCACATTTACGCTCCCCCTAAAATGTTGTCGTACCCTCACCTGGACCCTAAATCGTCCCCGTCCCCTAACCCTAACCCTAGCCCGAACCCTAACCTAACACTTCCCCGAAGCCTTCCCCTCACCCGTCCCCTAATCCTAACCCGTACGCTCATACTAACACGCGCCCTCACACGTACGCTCCCCCTAAACCATTGTCGTACCCTCACCTGAACCCTAAACCGTCCCCGTCCCATAACCATAACCCTAGCCAGAACCCTAAACCTAACCCTTCCCCGAAGCCTTCCCCTCACCCGTCCCCTAATCGTAACCCGTACGCTCACACTAACCCGCACCCTCACACGTACGCTCACCCTAAACTGTTGTCGTACCCTCACCTGGACCCTAAACCGTTCCCATCCCCTAACACTAACCCTAGCCCGAACCCTAACCCTAACACTTTCCCGAAGCCTTCCCCTCACCCTTCCCCTAATCCTAACCCGTTCACTCACACTAACCCGCGCCCTCACACGTACGCTCCCCCTAAACTGTTGTCGTACCCTCACCTGGACCCTAAACCGTCCCCATCCCCTAACCCTAACCCTAGCCCGAACCCTAACCCTAACCCTTCCCCGAAGCCTTCCCCTCACCCGTCCCCTAACCCTAACCCGTACGCTCACACTAACCCGCGCCCTCACACGTGTGCTCCCCCTAAACCGTTGTCGTACCCTCACCGGGACCCTAAACCGTCCCCGTCCCCTAACCCTAACCCTAGCCCGAACCCTAACACTAACCCTTCCCCGAAGCCTTCCCCTCACCCGTCCCCTAATCCTAACCAGTACGCTCACACTAACCCGCACACTCACATTTACGCTCCCCCTAAAATGTTGTCGTACCCTCACCTGGACCCTAAATCGTCCCCGTCCCCTAACCCTAACCCTAGCCCGAACCCTAACCCTAACCTTTCCACGAAGCTTTCCCCTCACCCGTCCCCTAATCCTAAACCGTACGCTCACACTAACCCGCACCCTCACACGTACCCTCCCCCTAAAGCGCTGTCGTACCCTCAACTGGACCCTAAACCGTCCCCGTCCCCTAACCCTAACCCTAGCCCGAAACCTAACCCTAACACTTCCCAGAAGCCTTCCCCTCACCCGTCCCCAAATCTAACCCGTACGCTCACACTAACACGTGCCCTCACATGTATGCTCCTCCTAAACCGTTGTCGTACCCTAAACTGGACCCTAAACCATCCCTGTCCCCTAACCCTAACCCAAGCCCGAACCCTAACACTAACCCTTCCCCGAAGCCTTCCCCTCACCCATCCCCTAATCCTAACCCGTATGCTCACACTAACCCGCGCCCACACACGTACTCTCCCCGTAAACCGTTGTGGTACCCTCACCTGGACCCTAAACCGTCCCCGTCCCCTAACCCTAACCCTAGTCCGAACCCTAACCCTAACACTTCCCAGAAGCCTTCCCCTCACCCGTCCCCTAATCCTAACCCGTACGCTCACACTAACCAGCGCCCTCACACGTACCCTCCCCCTAAAGCGCTGTCTTACTCTCAACTGGACCCTAAACCGTCCTAGTCCCCTAACCCAAACCCTAGCCCGAACCCTAACCCTAACCCTTCCCCGAAGCCTTCCGCTCACCCGTCTCTTAATCCTAACCCGTACGCTCACACTAACCCGCGCCCTCACACGTACGCTCCCCCTAAACTGTTGTCGTACCCTCACCTGTACCCTAAACCGTCCCCATCCCCTAACCCTAACCCTAGCCCGAACCCTAAGCCTAACCCTTCCCCGAAGCCTTCCCCTCACCCGTCCCCTAACCCTAACCCGTACGCTCACACTAACCCGCGCCCTCACACGTGTGCTCCCCCTAAACCGTTGTCGTAGCCTCACCGGGACCCTAAACCGTCCCCGTCCCCTAACCCTAACCCTAGCCCGAACCCTAACCCTAACACTTCCCCGAAGCCTTCCCCTCACCCGTCCCCTAATCCTAAGCCGTACGCTCACACTAACCTGCGCACTCACATTTACGCTCCCCCTAAACCGTTGTAGTACCCTCACCTGGACCCTAAACCGTCCCCGTCCCCTAACCCTAACCCTAGACCGAACCCTAACCCTAACACTTCCCCGAAGCCTTCCCCTCACCCGTCCTCTAATCCTAACCCGTACGCTCACACTAACCCGCCCCCTCACACGTACGCTCCCCCTAAAGCGTTGTCGTACCCTCACCTGGACCCTAAACCGTCCCCGTCCCCTAAACCTAACTCTAGCCCGATCCCTAACCCTAACACTTCCCCGAAGCCTTCCCCTCACACGTCCCCTAATCCTAACCCGTACGCTCACACTAACTCGCGCCCTCACACGTACGCTCCCCCTAAACCGTTGTCGTACCCTCACCTGGACCCTAAATCGTCCCCGTCCCCTCACCCTAACCCTAGCCCGAACCCTAACCCTAAACTTTCCACGAAGCCTTCCCCTCACCCGTCCCATAATCCTAAACCGTACGCTCATACTAACCCACACCCTCACACATTCGCTCCCCCTAAAGCGTTGTCGTACCCTCAACTGGACCCTAAACCGTCCCCGTCCCCTAACCCTAACCCTAGCCCGAACCCTAACCCTAACCCTTCCCCGAAGCCTTCCCCTCACCCGTCCCCTAATCCTAACCCGTACGCTCACACTAACCCGCGCCCTCACACGTACGCTCCCCCTAAACCATTGTCGTACCCTCACCTGGACCCTAAACCGTCCCCGTCCCCTAACCCTAACCCTAGCCCGAACCCTAAACCTAACCCTTCCCCGAAGCCTTCCCCTCACCCGTCCCCTAATCCTAACCGTACGCTCACACTAACCCGCGCCCTCACACGTACTCTCACCCTAAACTGTTGTCGTACCCTCACCTGGACCCTGAACCGTCCCCGTCCCCTAACCCTAACCCTAGCCCGAACCCTAACCCTAACCCTTCCCCAAAGCCTTCCCCTCATCCGTCCCCTAATCCTAACCCGTACGCTCACACTAACCTGTGCCCTCACACGTACGCTCCCCCAAAACCGTTGTCGTACCCTCACCTGGACCCTAAACTGTCCCCGTCCCCTAACCCTAACCCTAGCCCGAACCCTAACCCTAACACTTCCCCGAAGCCTTCCCCTCACCCGTCCCCTAACCCTAACCCGTACGCTCACACTAACCCGCGCCCTCACACGTATTCTCCCCCTAAACCGTTGTCGTACCCTCACCTGGACCCTAAACCGTCCCCTTCCCGTAACCCTAACCCTAGCCCGAACCCTAACCCTAACCCTTCCCCGAAGCCTTCCCCTCACCCGTGCCCTAATCCTAACCCGTACGCTCACACTAACCCGTGCCCTCACATGTACGCTCCCCGTAAACCGTTGTCGTAACCTCACCTGGACCCTAAACCGTCCCCGTCCCCGTCCCCTAATCCTAGCATGAACCCTAATCCTAACCCTTCCCCGAAGCCTTCCCCTCACCCATCCCCTAATCCTAACCCGTATGCTCACACTAACCCGCTCCCTCACACATACCCTCCCCCTAAACCGTTGTGGTACCCTCACCTGGACCCTAAACCGTCCCCGTCCCCTAAACCTAACCCTAGCACGAACCCTAACCCTAACACTTCCCCGAAGCCTTCCCCTCACCTGTCCCCTAATCCTAACCCGTACGCTCACACTAACCCATGCCCTCACACGTACGCTCCCCCTAAACTGTTGTCGTACCCTCACATGGACCCTAAACCGTCCCCGTCCCCTAACCCTAACCCTATCCCGAACCCTTCCACGAAGCCTTCCCCTCACCCGTCCCCTAATCCTAAACCGTACGCTCACACTAACCTGCGCCCTCACACGTACGCTCCCCCTAAACTGTTGTCGTACCCTCACCGGGACCCTAAACCGTCCCCGTCCCCTAACCCTAACCCTAGCCCGAACCCTAACCCTAACCCTTCCCCGAAGCCTTCCCCTCACCCGTCCCCTAATCCTAAGCCGTACGCTCACACTAACCTGCGCACTCACATTTACGCTCCCCCTAAACCGTTGTAGTACCCTCACCTGGACCCTAAACCGTCCCCGTCCCCTAACCCTAACCCTAGACCGAACCCTAACCCTTCCCCGAAGCCTTCCCCTCACCCGTCCCCTAATCCTAAACCGTACGCTCACACTAACCCATGCCCTCACACGTACCCTCCCCCTAAAGCGCTGTCTTACACTCAACTGGACCCTAAACCGTCCCCGTCCCCTAACCCTAACCCTAGCCCGAACCCTAACCCTAACCCTTCGCCGAAGCCTTCCCCTCACCCGTTCTCTAATCCTAACCCGTACGCTCACACTAACGCGTGCCCTCACATGTACGCTCCCCCTAAACCGTTGTCGTACCCTCACCTGGACCCTAAACCGTCCCCGTCCCCTAACCCTAACCCTAGCCCGAACCCTAACCCTAACACTTCCCCGAAGCCTTCCCCTCACCTGTCCCCTAACCCTAACCCGTACGCTCACACTAACCCACGCCCTCACACGTATTCTCCCCCTAAACCGTTGTCGTACCCTCACCTGGACCCTAAACCGTCCCCTTCCCCTAACCCTAACCCTAGTCCGAACCCTAACCCTAACCCTTCCCCGAAGCATTCCCCTCACCCTTCCCCTAATCCTAACCCGTTCGCTCACACTAACCCGCCCCCTCACACGTACGCTCCCCCTAAAACGTTGTTGTACCCTCACCTGGACCCTAAACCGTCCCCGTCCCCTAAACCTAACTCTAGCCCGATCCCTAACCCTAACACTTCCCCGAAGCCTTCCCCTCACCCGTCCCCTAATCCTAACCCGTACGCTCACACTAACTCGCGCCCTCACACGTACGCTCCCCCTAAACCGTTGTCGTACCCTCACCTGGACCCTAAATCGTCCCCGTCCCCTAACCCTAACCCTAGCCCGAAACCTAACCCTAACCCTAACACTTCCCCGAAGCCTTCCCCTCACCCGTCCCCTAACCCTAACCCGTACGCTCACACTATCCCGCGCCCTCACACGTATTCTCCCCCTAAACCATTGTCGTACCCTCACTTGGACCCTAAACCGTCCCCGTTCCCTAACAATAACCCTAGCCCGAACCCTAACCCTAACCCTTCCCCGAAGCCTTCCCCTCACCCGTCCCCTAATCCTAACCCGTACGCTCACACTAACCCGCGCCCACACACGTACGCTCCCCCTAAAGCGTTGTCGTACCCTCACCTGGACCCTAAACCGTCCCCGTCCCCTAACCCTAACCCTAGCCCGAACCCTAAACCTAACCCTTCCCCGAAGCCTTCCCCTCACCCGTCCCCTAATCCTAACCCGTACGCTCACACTAACCCGTGCCCTTACACGTACGCTCCCCCTAAGCCGTTGTCGTACCCTCACTTGGACCCTAAACCGTCCCCGTTCCCTAACAATAACCCTAGCCCGAACCCTAACCCTAACCCTTCCCCGAAGCCTTCCCCTCACCTGTCCCCTAATCCTAACCCGTACGCTCACACTAACCCACGCCCTCATAAGTACGCTCCCCCTAAACTGTTGTCATACCCTCACATGGACCCTAAACCGTCCCCGTCCCCTAACCCTAACCCTATCCCGAACCCTTCCACGAAGCCTTCCTCTCACCCGTCCCCTAATCCTAACCCGTACGCTCACACTAACCCACACCCTCACACATTCGCTCCCCCTAAACCGTTGTCGTACCCTCACCTGGACCCTAAACCGTCCCCGTCCCCTAACCCTCACCCTAGCCCGAACCCTAACCCTAACCCTTCCCCGAAGCCTTCCCCTCACCCGTCCCCTAACACTAACCCGTACGCTCACACTAACCTGCGCACTCACATTTACGCTCCCCCTAAACCGTTGTAGTACACTCACCTGGACCTAAACCGTCCCCGTCCCCTAACCCTAACCCTAGCCCGAACCCTAACCCTAACCCTTCCCCGAAGCCTTCCCCTCACCCGTCCCCTAATCCTAAACCGTACTCTCACACTAACCCATGCCCTCACACGTACCCTCCCCCTAAAGCGCTGTCTTACACTCAACTGGACCCTAAACCGTCCCCGTCCCCTAACCCTAACCGTAGCCCGAACCCTAACCCTAACCCTTCCCCGAAGCCTTCCCCTCACCCGTCCCCTAATCCTAACCGTTACGCTCACACTAACCCGTGCCCTCACATGTACGCTCCCACTAAACCGTTGTCGTAACCTCACCTGGACCCTAAACTCTCCCCGTCCCCGAACCCTAACCCTAGCCCGAACCCTAAAGCTAACCCTTCCCCGAAGCCTTCCCCTCACCCGTCCCCTAATCCTAACCCGTACGCTCACACTAACCCACGCCCTCACACGTACGCTCCCCCTAAACCATTGTCGTACCGTCACCTGGACCCTAAACCGTCCCCGTCCCCTAACCCTAACCCTAGCCCGAACCCTAACCCTAACCCTTCCCCGAAGCCTTCCCTTCACCCGTCCCCTAATCTTAACCCGTACGCTCACACTAACTCGCGCCCTCACACGTACGCTCCCCCTAAACCGTTGTCGTACCCTCACCTGGACCCTAAATCGTCCCCGTCCCCTAACCCTAACCCTAGCCCGAACCCTAACCCTAACCTTTCCACGAAGCCTTCCCCTCACCCGTCCCATAATCCTAACCCGTACGCTCATACTAACCCGCACCCTCACACATTCGCTCCCCCTAAAGCGTTGTCGTACCCTCACCTGGACCCTAAACCGTCCCCGTCCCCTAACCCTAACCCTAGCCCGAACCCTAACCCTAACCCTTCCCCGAAGCCTTCCCCTCACACGTCCCCTAACCCTAACCCGTACGCTCACACTAACCCGCGCCCTCACACGTGTGCTCCCCCTAAACCGTTGTCGTACGCTCACCGGGACCCTAAACCGTCCCCGTCCCCTAACCCTAACCCTAGCCCGAACCCTAACCCTAACCCTTCCCCGAAGCCTTCCCCTCACCCGTCCCCTAATCCTAACCCGTACGCTCACACTAACCTGCGCACTCACATTTACGCTCCGCCTAAACCGCTGTAGTACACTCACCTGGACCCTAAACTGTCCCCATCCCCTAACCCTAACCCTAGCCCGAACTCTAACCCTAACCCTTCCCCGAAGCCTTCCCCTCACCCGTCCCCTAATCCTAAACCGTACGCTCACAATAACCCATGCCCTCACACGTACCCTCCCCCTAAAGCGCTGTCTTACCTCAACTGGACCCTAAACCGTCCCCGTCCACTAACCCTAACGCTAGCCCAAACCCTAACCCTTACTCTTCCCCGAAGTCTTCCCCTCAACCGTCCCCTAATCCTAACCCGTACGCTCACACTAACCCGCGCGCTCACACGTACCCTCCCCCTAAAGCGTTGTCGTACCATCACATGGACCCTAAACCGTCCCCGTCCCCTAACCCTAACCCTAGCCCTAACCATAACCCTAACACTTCCCCGAAGCCTTCCCCTCACCCGTCTCCTAATCCTAACCCGTACGCTCACACTAACCCGCGCCCTCACACGTACCCTTCCCGTAAGGCGTTGTCGTACCCTCACCTGGACCCTAAACCGTCCCCGTACCCTCACCCTAACCCTAGCCCGAACCCTAACCCTAACCCTTCCCCGAAGCCTTCCCCTCACCCGTCCCCTAATCCTAAACCGTACGCTCACACTAACCCATGCCCTCACACGTACCCTCCCCCTAAAGCGCTGTCTTAACTCAACTGGACCCTAAACTGTCCCCGTCCCCTAACCCTAACCCTAGCCCGAACCCTAACCCTTACTCTTCCCCGAAGTCTTCCCCTCAACCGTCCCCTAATCCTAACCCGTACGTTCACACTAACCCGCGCCCTCACATGTACGCTCCCCCTAAATCGTTGTCGTTCCCTCACCTGGACCCTAAACCGTCCCCGTCCCCTAACCCTAACCCTAGCCCGAACCTTAACCCTAACCCTTCCCCGAAGCCTTCCCCTCACCCGTCCCCTAATCCTAACCCGTACGCTCACACTAACCTGCGCACTCACATTTACGCTCCCCCTAAACCGTTGTAGTACACTCACCTGGACCCTAAACCGTCCCCGTCCCCTAACCCTAACCCTAGCCCGAACCCTAACCCTAACCCTTCCCCGAAGCCTTCCCATAACCCGTCCCCTAATCCTAAACCGTACGCTCACACTAACCCATGCCCTCACACGTACCCTCCCCCTAAAGCGCTGTCTTACACTCAACTGGACCCTAAACCGTCCCCGTCCCCTAACCCTAACCGTAGCCCGAACCCTAACCCTAACCCTTCCCCGAAGCCTTCCCCTCACCCGTCCCCTAATCCTAACCGGTACGCTCACACTAACCCGTGCCCTCACATGTACGCTCCCCCTAAACCGTTGTCGTACCCTCACCTGGACCCTAAACTGTCCCCATCCCCGAACCCTAACCCTAGCCCGAACCCTAAAGCTAACCCTTCCCCGAAGCCTTCCCCTCACCCGTCCCCTAATCCTAACCCGTACGCTCACACTAACCCACGCCCTCACACGTTCGCTCCCCCTAAACCGTTGTCGTACCGTCACCTGGACCCTAAACCGTCCCCGTCCCCTAACCCTAACCCTAGCCCGAACCCTAACGCTAACCCTTCCCCGAAGCCTTCCACTCACCCGTCCCCTAATCTTAACCCGTACGCTCACACTAACTCGCGCCCTCACACGTACGCTCCCCCTAAACCGTTGTCGAACCCTCACCTGGAACCTAAATCGTCCCCGTCCCCTAACCCTAACCCTAGCCCGAACCCTAACCCTAACCTTTCCACGAAGCCTTCCCCTCACCAGTCCCATAATCCTAACCCGTACGCTCATACTAACACTCACCCTCACACATTCGCTCCCCCTAAACCGTTGTCATACCCTCACCTGGACCCTAAAGCGTCCCCGTCCCCTAAACCTAACCCTAGCCCGAACCCTAAACCTAACCCTTCCCCGAAGCCTTCCCCTTACCCGTTCCCTAATCGTAACCCATACGCTCACACTAACCCGCGCCCTCACACGTACGCTCACCCTAAACTGTTGTCGTACCCTCACCTGGACCCTAAACCGTCCCCGTCACCTAACCCTAACCCTAGCCCGAACCCTAACCCTAACCCTTCCCTGAAGCCTTCCCCTCACCCGTCCCCTAATCCTAACCCTTACGCTCACACTAACCCGCGCCCTCACACGTACCCTCCCCGTAAAGCGTTGTCGTATCCTCACCTGGACCCTTAACCGTCCCCGTCACCTAAGCCTAACCCTAGCCCGAACCCTAACACTTCCCTGAAGCTTTCCCCTCACCCGTCCCCTAATCCTAAACCGTACGCTCACACTAACCCGCACCCTCACACGTACCCTCCCCCTAAAGCGCTGTCGTACCCTCAACTGGACCCTAAACCGTCCCTGTCCCCTAACCCTAACCCTACCCCGAACCCTAACCCTAACACTTCCCCGAAGCCTTCCCCTCACCCGTCCCCTAACCCTAACCCGTACGCTCACACTAACCTGCGCCCTCACACGTATTCTCCCCCTAAACCGTTGTCGTACCCTCACCTGGACCCTAAACCGTCCCCTTCCCCTAACCCTAACCCTAGCCCGAACCCTAACCCTAACCCTTCCCCGAATCCTTCCCCTCACCCGTCCCCTAATCCTAACCGTACGCTCACACTAACCGCGCCCTCACATGTACGCTCCCCCTAAAACGTTGTCGTACCCTCACCTGCAACCTAAACTGTCCCTGTCCCCTAACGCTAACCCTAGCCCGAACCCTAACCCTAACCCTTCCCCGAAGCCTTCCCCTCACCCGTCCCCTAATCCTAAACCGTAGGCTCACACTAACCCGCGCCCTCACACGTACCCTCCTCCTAAAGCGCTGTCTTACTCTCAACTGGACCCTAAACCGTCCCCGTCCCCTAACCCTAAACCTAGCCGAACCCTAACCCTAACCCTTCCCCGAAGCCTTCCCCTCACCCGTCCCCTAATCCTAACCCGTACGCTCACACTAACCCGCGCACTCACATTTACGCTCCCCCTAAAATGTTGTAGTACCCTCACCTGGACCCTAAATCGTCCCCGTCCCCTAACCCTAACCCTAGCCCGAACCCTAAACGTAACACTTCCCCGAAGCCTTCCCCTCACCCGTCCCCTAATCCTAACCCGTACGCTCACACTAACCCGCGCCCTCACACGTACACTCCCCCTAAACCATTGTCGTACCCCCACCTGGAGCCAAAATGGTCCCCGTCCCCTAACCCTAACCCTAGCCCGAACCCTAACCCTAACCCTTCCCTGAAGCCTTCCCCTCACCCGTCCCCTAATCCTAACCTGTACGCTCACACTAACCTACGCCCTCACACGTACGCTCCCCCTAAACCATATTCGTACCCTCACCTGGACCCTAAACCGTCCCCGTCCCCTAACCCTAACCCTAGCCCTAACCCTAAACCTAACCCTTCCCCGATGCCTTCCCGTCACCCGTCCCCTAAACCTAACCCAAATGCTCACAGTAACCCGCGCCCTCACATGTTTGCTCCCCCTAAACTGTTGTCGTACCCTCACCTGGACCCTAAACCATCCCCATCCCCTAACCCTAACCCTAGCCCGAACCCTAACCCTAACCCTTCCCCAAAGCCTTCCCCTCACCCGTCCCCTAATCCTAACGCATACGCTCACACTAACCCGCGCCCTCACACGTACGCTCCCCGTAAACCGTTGTCGTAACCTCACCTGGACCCTAAACCGTCCCCGTCCCCTAACCCTAACCCTAGCCCGAACCCTAACCCTAAGTCCTCCCCGAAGTCTTCCCCTAACCCGTCCCCTAATCCTAACCCGTACGCTCACACTAACCCGCGCCCTCACATGTACGCTCCCCCTAAAGCGTTGTCGTACCCTCACCTGCAACCTAAACTGTCCCTGTCCCCTAACGCTAACCCTAGCCCGAACCATAACCCTAACACTTCCCCGAAGCCTTCCCCTCACCCGTCCCCTAATCCTAACCCGTACGCTCACACTACCTCGCGCCCTCACACGTACGCTCCCCCTAAACCGTTGTCGTACCCTCACCTGGACCCTAAATCGTCCCCGTCCCCTAACCCTAACCCTAGCCCGAACCCTAACCCTAACCTTTCCACGAAGCCTTCCCCTCACCCGTCCCATAATCCTAACCCGTACGCTCATACTAACCCGCACCCTCACACATTCGCTCCCCCTAAAGCGTTGTCGTACCCTCACCTGGACCCTAAACCGTCCCCGTCCCCTAACCCTAACCCTAGCCCGAACCCTAACCCTTACACTTCCCCGAAGCCTTCCCCTCACACGTCCCCTAATCCTAACCCGTACGCTCACACTAACCCGCGCCCTCACACGTATTCTCCCCCTAAACCGTTGTCGTACCCTCACCTGGACCCTAAACCTTCCCCTTCCCCTAACCCTAACCCTAGCCCAAACCCTAACCCTAACCCTTCCCCGAAGCCTTCCCCTCACCCGTCCCCTAATCCTAACTCGTACGCTCACACTAACCCGTGCCCTCACATGTACGCTCCCCCTAAACCGTTGTCGTACCCTAAACTGGACCCTAAACCATCCCTGTCCCCTAACCCTAACCCTAGCCCGGACCCTAAACCTGAAACTTCCCCGAAGCCTTCCCCTCACCCGTCCCCTAATCCTAACTCGTACGCTCACACTAACCCGTGCCCTCACATGTACGCTCCCCCTAAAGCGTTGTCGTACCCTCACCTGCAACCTAAACTGTCCCTGTCCCCTAATGCTAACCCTAGCCCGAACCCTAAAGCTAACCCTTCCCTGAAGCCTTCCCCTCACCCGTCCCCTAATCCTATCCCGTACGCTCACACTAACCCACGCCCTCACACGTACGCTCCCCCTAAACCATTGTCGTACGGTCACCTGGACCCTAAACCGTCCCCGTCCCCTAACCCTAACCCTAGCCCGAACGCTAACCCTAACCTTTCCACGAAGCCTTCCCCTCACCCGTCCCCTAATCCTAACCCGTACGCTCACACTAACCTGCGCCCTCACACGTACGCTCCCCCTAAACCGTTGTCGTACCCTCACCTGGACCCTAAACCGTCCCCGTCCCCTAACCCTAACCCTAGGCCGAACCCTAACCCTAACACTTCCCCGAAACCTTCCCCTCACCCGTCTCCTAACCCTAACCCATACGCTCATACTAACCCGCGCCCTCACACGTATTCTCCCCCTAAACCGTTGTCGTACCCTCACCTGGACACTAAACTGTCCCCTTCCCCTAACCCTAACCCTAGCCCGAACCCTAACCCTAACCCTTCCCCGAAGCCTTCCCCTCACCCGTCCTCTAATCCTAACCCGTACGCTCACACTAACCCACGCCCTCACACGTACGCTCCCCCTAAAGCGTTGTCGTACCCTCACCTGGACCCTATACCGTACCCGTCCCCTAACCCTAACCCTAGCCCGAACACTAACCCTAACACTTCCCCGAAGCCGTCCCCTCACCCGTTCCCTAATCCTAACCCGTACGCTCACACTAACCCGCGCCCTCACACGTACGCTCCCCCTAAACCGTTGTCATACCCTCACCTGGACCCTAAACCATCCCTGTCCCCTAACCCTAACCCTAGCCTGAACCCTAACCCTAACCCTTCCCCGAAGCCTTCCCCTCACCCGTCCCCTAATCCTAACCCGTAAGCTCACACTAACGCGCGCCCACAAACGTACGCTCCCCCTAAACCGTTGTTGTACCCTCACCTGGACCCTAAACCGTCCCCGTCTCCTAACCCTAACCCTAGCCCGAACCCTAACTCTAACCCTTCCCCGAAGCCTTCCCCTCACCCGTCCTCTAATCCTAACCCGTACCCTCACACTAACCCACGCCCTCACCCGTACGCTCCCCCTAAACTGCTGTAATACCCTTACCTGGACCCTAAACCATCCCCGTCCCCTAATCCTAACCCTAGCCCGAACCCTAACCCTAACACTTCCCCAAAGCCTTCCCCTCAACCGTATCCTAATCCTAACCCGTACGCTCACACTAACCCGCACCCTCACACGTACGCTACCCCTAAAGCGTTGTCGTACCCTCACCTGGACCCTAAACCGTCCCCATCCCGTAACCCTAACCCTAGCCCAAACCCTAAACCTAACACTTCCCCGAAGCCGTCCCCTCACCCGTTCCCTAATCCTAACCCGTACGCTCACACTAACCCGCGTCCTCACACGTACGCTCCCCCTTAACCGTTGTTGTACCCTCACCTGGACCCTAAACCATCCCTGTCCCCTAACCCTAACCCTAGCCTGAACCCTAACCCTAACCCTTCCCCGAAGTCTTCCCCTCACCCGTCCCCTAATCCTAACCCGTAAGCTCACACTAACCCACGCCCTCACCCGTACGCTCCCCCTAAACAGTTGTCATACCCTCACCTGGACCCTAAAGCGTCCCCGTCCCCTAAAACTAACCCTAGCCCAAACCCTAAACCTAACACTTCCCCGAAGCCTTCCCCTCACCCATCCCCTAATCCTAACCCGTACGCTCACACTAACCCGTGCCCTCACACGTACGCTCCCCGTAAACCGTTGTCGTACCCTCACCTGGACCCTAAACCGTCCCCGTCCCCTAACCCTAACCCTAGCCCGAACCCTAAACGTAACACTTCCCCGAAGCCTTCCCCTCACCCGTCCCCTAATCCTAACCCGTACGCTCACACTAACCCGCGCCCTCACACGTACACTCCCCCTAAACCATTGTCTTACCCTCACCTGGAGCCAAAATGGTCCCCATCCCCTAACCCTAACCCTAGCCCGAACCCTAACCCTAACCCTTCCGTGAAGCCTTCCCCTCACCCGTCCCCTAATCCTAACCTGTACGCTCACACTAACCTACGCCCTCACACTCACACTAACCTACGCCCTCACACGTACGCTCCCCCTAAACCATTTTCGTACCCTCACCTGGACCCTAAACCGTCCCCGTCCCCTAACCCTAACCCTAGCCCTAACACTAAACCTAACCCTTCCCCGATGCCTTCCCCTCACCCGTCCCCTAAACCTAACCCAAACGCTCACAGTAACCCGCGCCCTCACACGTACGCTCCCCCTAAACCGTTGTCGTAACCTCACCTGGACCCTAAACCATCCCCGTCGCCTAACCCTAACCCTAGCCCGAACCCTAACCCTAAGTCCTCCCCGAAGTCTTCCCCTCACCCGTCCCCTAATCCTAACCCGTACGCTCACACTAACCCGCGCCCTCACACGTACCCTCCCCCTAAAGCGTTGTCGTACCCTCACCTGGACCCTAAACCGTCCCCGTCCCCTAACCCTAACCCTAGCCCGAACACTAACCCTAACACTTCGCCGAAGCCGTCCCCTCACCCGTTCCCTAATCCTAACCCGTACGCTCACACTAACCCGCGCCCTCACACGTACGCTCCCCCTAAACCGTTGTCATACCCTCACCTGGACCCTAAACCATCCCTGTCCCCTAACCCTAACCCGAGCCTGAACCCTAACCCTAACCCTTCCCCGAAGCCTTCCCCTCACCCGTCCCCTAATCCTAACCCGTAAGCTCACACTAACGCGCGCCCACAAACGTACGCTCCCCCTAAACCGTTGTTGTACCCTCACCTGGACCCTAAACCGTCCCCGTCTCCTAACCCTAACCCTAGCCCGAACCCTAACTCTAACCCTTCCCCGAAGCCTTCCCCTCACCCGTCCTCTAATCCTAACCCGTACCCTCACACTAACCCACGCCCTCACCCGTACGCTCCCCCTAAACTGCTGTAATACCCTTACCTGGACCCTAAACCATCCCCGTCCCCTAATCCTAACCCTAGCCCGAACCCTAACCCTAACACTTCCCCAAAGCCTTCCCCTCAACCGTATCCTAATCCTAACCCGTACGCTCACACTAACCCGCACCCTCACACGTACGCTACCCCTAAAGCGTTGTCGTACCCTCACCTGGACCCTAAACCGTCCCCATCCCGTAACCCTAACCCTAGCCCAAACCCTAACCCTAACACTTCCCCGAAGCCGTCCCCTCACCCGTTCCCTAATCCTAACCCGTATGCTCACACTAACCCGCGTCCTCACACGTACGCTCCCCCTTAACCGTTGTCGTACCCTCACCTGGACCCTAAACCATCCCTGTCCCCTAACCCTAACCCTAGCCTGAACCCTAACCCTAACCCTTCCCCGAAGTCTTCCCCTCACCCGTCCCCTAAACCTAACCCGTAAGCTCACACTAACCCACGCCCTCACCCGTACGCTCCCCCTAAACCGTTGTCATACCCGCACCTGGACCCTAAAGCGTCCCCGTCCCCTAAAACTAACCCTAGCCCAAACCCTAAACCTAACACTTCCCCGAAGCCTTCCCCTCAACCATCCCCTAATCCTAACCCGTACGCTCACACTAACCCGTGCCCTCACACGTACGCTCCCCGTAAACCGTTGTCGTACCCTCACCTGGACCCTAAACCGTCCCCGTCCCCTAACCCTAACCCTAGCCCGAACCCTAAACGTAACACTTCCCCGAAGCCTTCCCCTCACCCGTCCCCTAATCCTAACCCGTACGCTCACACTAACCCGCGCCCTCACACGTACACTCCTCCTAAACCATTGTCTTACCCTCACCTGGAGCCAAAATGGTCCCCATCCCCTAACCCTAACCCTAGCCCGAACCCTAACCCTAACCCTTCCGTGAAGCCTTCCCCTCACCCGTCCCCTAATCCTAACCTGTACGCTCACACTAACCTACGCCCTCACACTCACACTAACCTACGCCCTCACACGTACGCTCCCCCTAAACCATTTTCGTACCCTCACCTGGACCCTAAACCGTCCCCGTCCCCTAACCCTAACCCTAGCCCTAACACTAAACCTAACCCTTCCCCGATGCCTTCCCCTCACCCGTCCCCTAAACCTAACCCAAACGCTCACAGTAACCCGCGCCCTCACACGTACGCTCCCCCTAAACCGTTGTCGTAACCTCACCTGGACCCTAAACCATCCCCGTCGCCTAACCCTAACCCTAGCCCGAACCCTAACCCTAAGTCCTACCCGAAGTCTTCCCCTCACCCGTCCCCTAATCCTAACCCGTACGCTCACACTAACCCGCGCCCTCACACGTACCCTCCCCCTAAAGCGTTGTCGTACCCTCACCTGGACCCTAAACCGTCCCCGTCCCCTAACCCTAACAATAGCCCGAACCCTAACACTAAAACTTCCCCGAAGCCTTCCCCTCACCCGTCCCCTAATCCTAACCCGTACGCTCACACTAACCCACGCCCTCACACGTACGCTCCCCCTAAACCATTGTCGTACCGTCACCTGGACCCTAAACCGTCCCCGTCCCCTAACCCTAACCCTAGCCCGAACGCTAACCCTAACCTTTCCACGAAGCCTTCCCCTCACCCGTCCCATAATCCTAACCCGTACGCTCATACTAAACCGCACCCTCACACATTCGCTCCCCCTAAAGGGTTGTCGTACCCTCACCTTGACCCTAAACCGTCCCCGTCCCCTAACCCTAACCCTAGCCCGAACCCTAACCCTAACCCTTCCCCGAAGCCTTCCCCTCACCCCTCCCCTAATCCTAACCCGTACGCTCACACTAACCCGCGCCCTCACACGTACGCTCCCCCTAAACCATTGTCGTACCCTCACCTGGACCCTAAACTGTCCCCGTCCCCTAACCCTAACCCTAGCCCGAACCCTAACCCTAACCCTTCTCCGAAGCCATCCCCTCACCCGTCCCCTAATCCTAACCCGTACGCTCACACTAACCTGCGCCCTCACACGTACGCTCCCCCTAAACCGTTGTCGTACCCTCACCTGGACCCTAAACCGTCCCCGTCCCCTAACCCTAACCCTAGGCCGAACCCTAACCCTAACACTTCCCCGAAGCCTTCCCCTCACCCGTCTCCTAACCCTAACCCGTACGCTCATACTAACCCGCGCCCTCACACGTATTCTCCCCCTAAACCGTTGTCGTACCCTCACCTGGACACTAAACCGTCCCCTTCCCCTAACCCTAACCCTAGCCCGAACCCTAACCCTAACCCTTCCCCGAAGCCTTCCCCTCACCCGTCCTCTAATCCTAACCCGTACGCTCACACTAACCCACGCCCTCACACGTACGCTCCCCCTAAAGCGTTGTCGTACCCTCACCTGGACCCTAAACCGTACCCGTCCCCTAACCCTAACCCTAGCCCGAACACTAACCCTAACACTTCCCCGAAGCCGTCCCCTCACCCGTTCCCTAATCCTAACCCGTACGCTCACACTAACCCGCGCCCTCACACGTACGCTCCCCCTAAACCGTTGTCATACCCTCACCTGGACCCTAAACCATCCCTGTCCCCTAACCCTAACCCTAGCCTGAACCCTAAACTTAACCCTTCCCCGAAGTCTTCCCCTCACCCGTCCCCTAATCCTAACCCATAAGCTCACACTAACGCGCGCCCACAAACGTACGCTCCCCCTAAACCGTTGTCGTACCCTCACCTGGACCCTAAACCGTCCCCGTCCCCTAACCCTAACCCTAGCCCGAACCCTAAACGTAACACTTCCCCGAAGCCTTCCCCTCACCCGTCCCCTAATCCTAACCCGTACGCTCACACTAACCCGCGCCCTCACACGTACACTCCCCCTAAACCATTGTCGTACCCTCACCTGGAGCCAAAATGGTCCCCATCCCCTAACCCTAACCCTAGCCCGAACCCTAACCCTAACCCTTCCGTGAAGCCTTCCCCACACCCGTCCCCTAATCCTAACCTGTACGCTCACACTAACCTACGCCCTCACACGTACGCTCCCCCTAAACCATTTTCGTACCCTCACCTGGACCCTAAACCGTCCCCGTCCCCTAACCCTAACCCTAGCCCTAACACTAAACCTAACCATTCCCCGATGCCTTCCCCTCACCCGTCCCCTAAACCTAACTCAAACGCTCACAGTAACCCGCGCCCTCACACGTACGCTCCCCCTAAACCGTTGTCGTAACCTCACCTGGACCCTAAACCATCCCCGTCGCCTAACCCTAACCCTAGCCCGAACCCTAACCCTAAGTCCTCCCCGAAGTCTTCCCCTCACCCGTCCCCTAATCCTAACCCGTACGCTCACACTAACCCGCGCCCTCACACGTACCCTCCCCCTAAAGCGTTGTCGTACCCTCACCTGGACCCTAAACCGTCCCCGTCCCCTAACCCTAACAATAGCCCGAACCCTAACCCTAACACTTCCCCGAAGCCTTCCCCTCACCCGTCCCCTAATCCTAACCCGTAAGCTCACACTAACCCGCGCCCTCACAAGTACACTCCCCCTAAACCATTGTCGTACCCTCACCTGGAGCCAAAACGGTCCCCGTCCCCTAAGCATAACCCTAGCCCGAACCCTAACTCTAACCCTTCCCCGAAGCCTTCCCCTCACCCGTCCTCTAATCCTAACCCGTACCCTCACATTAACCCACGCCCTCACCCGTACGCTCCCCCTAAACCGCTGTAATACCCTTACCTGGACCCTAAACCATCCCCGTCCCCTAATCCTAACCCTAGCCCGAACCCTAACCCTAACACTTCCCCAAAGCCTTCCCCTCAACCGTATCCTAATCCTAACCCGTACGCTCACACTAACCCGCACCCTCACACGTACGCTACCCCTAAAGCATTGTCGTACCCTCACCTGGACCCTAAACCGTCCCCATCCCGTAACCCTAACCCTAACCCGAACCCTAATCCTAAACCTTCCCCGAAGCCTTCCCCTCACCCGTCCCCTAATCCTAACCCGTACGCTCACACTAACCCGCGCCCTCACACGTACGCTCCCCCTAAACCATTGTCGTACCCTCACCTGAACCCTAAACGATCCCCGTCACCTAACCCTAACCCTAGCCCGAACCCTAAACCTAACACTTCCCTGAAGCCTTCCCCTCACCCGTCCCCTAATCGTAACCCGTACGCTCACACTAACCCGCGCCCTCAAACGTACGCTCACCCTAAACTGTTGTCGTACCCTCACCTGGACCCTAAACCGTCCCCATCCCCTAACCATAACCGCAGCCCGAACCCTAACCCTAACCCTTTCCCGAAGCCTTCCCCTCACCCGTCCCCTAATCCTAAACCGTACGCTCACACTAACCTGCGCCCTCACACGTACGCTCCCCCTAAACCGTTGTCGTACCCTCACCTGGACCCTAAACCGTCCCCGTCCCCTAACCCTAACCCTAGCCCGAACCCTAACCCTAACACTTCTCCGAAGCCTTCCCCTCACCTGTCCCCTAACCCTAACCCGTACGCTCAAACTAACCCGCGCCCTCACACGTATTCTCCCCCTAAACCGTTGTCGTACCCTCAACTGGACCCTAAACCGTCCCCTTCCCCTAACCCTAACCCTAGTCCGAACCCTAACCTTAACCCTTCCCCGAAGCATTCCCCTCACCCGTCCCCTAATCCTAACCCGTACGCTCACACTAACCCGCGCCCTCACACGTACGCTCCCCCTAAAGCGTTGTCGTACTCTCACCTGGACCCTAAACCGTCCCCGTCCCCTAACCCTAACCCTAGCCCGAACCCTAACCCTAACCCTTCCCCGAAGCCTTCCCCTCACCCGTCCCCTAATCCTAACCCGTACGCTCACACTAACCCACGCCCTCACACGTACGCTCCCCCTAAAGCGTTGTCGTACCCTCACCTGGACCCTAAACCGTACCCGTCCCCTAACCCTAACGCTAGCCCGAACACTAACCCTAACACTTCCCCGAAGCCGTCCCCTCACCCTTTCCCTAATCCTAACCCGTACGCTCACACTAACCCGCGTCCTCACACATACGCTCCCCCTAAACCGTTGTCATACCCTCACCTGGACCCTAAACCATCCCTGTCCCCTAACCCTAACCCTAGCCTGAACACTAACCCTAACCCTTCCCCGAAGTCTTCCCCTCACCCGTCCCCTAATCCTAACCCGTAAGCTCACACTAACGCGCGCCCACAAACGTACGCTCCCCCTAAACCTTTGTCGTACCCTCACCTGGACCCTAAACCGTCCCCGTCCCCTAACCCTAACCCTAGCCCGAACCCTAACTCTAACCCTTCCCCGAAGCCTTCCCCTTACCCGTCCTCTAATCCTAACCCGTACCCTCACACTAACCCACGCCCTCACCCGTACGCTCCCCCTAAACCGCTGTAATACCCTTACCTGGACCCTAAACCATCCCCGTCCCCTAATCCTAACCCTAGCCCGAACCCTAACCCTAACACTTCCCCAAAGCCTTCCCCTCAACCGTATCCTAATCCTAACCCGTACGCTCACACTAACCCGCACCCTCACACGTACGCTACCCCTAAAGCATTGTCGTACCCTCACCTGGACCCTAAACCGTCCCCATCCCGTAACCCTAACCCTAGCCCGAACCCTAACTCTAACACTTCCCCGAAGCCGTCCCCTCACCCGTTCCCTAATCCTAACCCGTACGCTCACACTAACCCGCGTCCTCACATGTACGCTCCCCCTTAACCGTTGTCGTACCCTCACCTGGACCCTAAACCATCCCTGTCCCCTAACCCTAACCCTAGCCTGAACCCTAACCCTAACCCTTCCCCGAAGTCTTCCCCTCACCCGTCCCCTAATCCTAACCCGTAAGCTCACACTAACCCACGCCCTCACCCGTACGCTCCCCCTAAACCGTTGTCATACCCTCACCTGGAACCTAAACCGTCCCCGTCCCCTAAACCTAACCCTAGCCCAAACCCTAAACCTAACACTTCCCCGAAGCCTTCCCCTCACCCATCCCCTAATCCTAACCCGTACGCTCACACTAACCCGTGCCCTCACACGTACGCTCCCCGTAAACCGTTGTCGTACCCTCACCTGGACCCTAAACCGTCCCCGTCCCCTAACCCTAACCCTAGCCTGAACCCTAAACGTAACACTTCCCCGAAGCCTTCCCCTCACCCGTCCCCTAATCCTAACTCGTACGCTCACACTAACCCGCGCCCTCACACGTACACTCCCCCTAAACCATTGTCGTACCCTCACCTGGAGCCAAAATGGTCCCCATCCCCTAACCCTAACCCTAGCCCGAACCCTAACCCTAACCCTTCCGTGAAGCCTTCCCCTCACCCGTCCCCTAATCCTAACCTGTACGCTCACACTAACAAGCGCCCACACACATACGCTCCCCCTAAACCGTTGTCGTACCCTCACCTGGACCCTAAACCGTCCCCGTCCCCTAACCCTAACCCTAGCCCGAACCCTAACTCTAACCCTTCCCCGAAGCCTTCCCCTCACCCGTCCTCTAATCCTAACCCGTACCCTCACACTAACCCGCGCCCTCACCCGTACGCTCCCCCTAAACCGTTGTCATACCCTCACCTGGACCCTAAACCGTCCCCGTCCCCTAAACCTAACCCTAGCCCGAACCCTAACCCGAAGCCTTCCCCGAAGCCTTCCCCTCACCCGTCCCCTATTCCTAACCCGGACGCTCACACTAAACCACGACTTCACACTTACGCACCCCCTAAACCGTTGTCGTACCCTCACCTGGACCCTAAACCGTCCCCGTCCCCTAACCCTAACCCTAGCCCGAACCGTAACTCTAACCCTTCCCCGAAGCCTTCCCCTCACCCGTCCTCTAATCCTAACCCGTACCCTCACACTAACCCGCGCCCTCACACGTACGCTCCCCCTAAACCATTGTCGTACCCTCACCTGGACCCTAAACCGTCCCCGTACCCTAACCCTAACCCTAGCCCGAACCCTAAACCTAACCCTTCACCGAAGCCTTCCACTCACCCGTCCCCTAATCCTAACCCGTACGCTCACACTAACCCGTGCCCTCACACGTACGCTCACCCTAAACTGTTGTCGTACCCTCACCTGGACCCTAAACTGTCCCCGTGCCCTAACCCTAACCCTAGCCCGAACACTAACCCTAACACTTCCCCGAAGCCGTCCCCTCACCCGTTCCCTAATCCTAACCCGTACGCTCACACTAACCCGCGCCCTCACACGTACGCTCCCCCTAAACCGTTGTCGTACCCTCACCTGGACCCTAAACCATCCCTGTCCCCTAACCCTAACCCTAACCGAACCCTAACCCTAACCCTAACCCTTCCCCGAAGTCTTCCCCTCACCCGTCCCCTAATCCTAACCCGTAAGCTCACACTAACCCGCGCATACACACGTACGCTCCCCCTAAACCGTTGTCGTACCCTCACCTGGACCCTAAACCGTCCCCGTCCCCTAACCCTAACCCTAGCCCGAACCCTAACTCTAACCCTTCACCGAAGCCTTCCCCTCACCCATCCCCTAATCCTAACCCGTACGCTCACACTAACCTGCGCCCTCACACGTACGCTCCCCCTAAACCTTTGTCGTACCCTCACCTGGACCCTAAAACGTCCCCGTCCCCTAACCCTAACACTAGCCCGAACCCTAAACGTAACACTTCCCCGAAGCCTTCCTCTCAACCGTCCCCTAATCCTAACCCGTACGCTCACACTAACCCGCGCCCTCACACGTACACTCCCCCTAAACCATTGTCGTACCCTCACCTGGAGCCAAAACGGTCCCCGTCCCCTAACCCTAACCCTAGCCCGAACCCTAACCCTAACCCTTCCCGGAAGCCTTCCCCTCACCCGTCTCCTAATCCTAACCCGTACGCTCACACTAACCTACGCCCTCACACGTACGCTCCCCCAAACCATATTCGTACCCTCACCTGGACCCTAAACCGTCCCCGTCCCCTAACCCTAACCCTAGCCCGAACCCTAAACCTAACCCTTACCCGAAGCCTTCCCCTCACCCGTCCCCTAATCCTAACCCATACGCTGACACTAACCCGCGCCCTCACACGTACGCTCCCCCTAAACTGTTGTCGTACACTCACCTGGACCCTAAACCGTCCCCATCCCCTAACCCTAACCCTACCCCGAACCCTAACCCTAACCCTTCCCCGAAGCCTTCCCCTCACCCGTGCCCTAATCCTAACCCATACGCTCACACTAACCCGTGCCCTCACACGTACGCTCCCCGTAAACCGTTGTCGTAACCTCACCTGGACCCTAAACCGTCCCCGTCCCCTAACCCTAACCCTAGCCCGAACCCTAACACTAAGTCCTCCCCGAAGTCTTCCCCTCACCCGCCCCCTAATCCTAACCGGTACGCTCACGCTAACCCGCGCCCTCACACGTACCCTCCCCCTAAAGCGTTGTCGTACCCTCACCTGGACCCTAAATCGTCCCCGTCCCCTAACCCTAACCCTAGCCCGAACCCTTACTCTAACACTTCCCCGAAGCCTTCCTCTCATCCGTCCCCTAATCCTAACCCGTACGCTCACACTAACCCGCGCCCTCACATGTACGCTCCCCCTAAAGGGTTGTCGTACCCTCATCTGGACCCTACAGCCTCCCTGTCACCTAACACTAACCCTAGTGCGAACCCTAACCCTAACCCTTCCCCGAAGCCTTCCCCTCACCCGTCCCCTAATCCTAACCCGTACGCTGACACTAACCAGCGCCCTCACACGTACGCTCCCCCTAAACCGTTGTCATACCCTCAATTGGACCCTAAACCGTCCCCGTCCCCTAACCCTAACCCTAGCCCGAACCCTATCCCTAATCCTTCCCCGAAGCCTTCCCTTCACCCGTCCCCTAATCCTAAAACATACGCTCACACTGACCCGCGCCCTCACACGTACGCTCCCCCTAAACCGCTGTAATACCCTCACCTGGACCCTAAACCATCCCCGTCCCCTAATCCTAACCCTAGCCCGAACCCTATCCCTAACCATTCCCCGAAGCCTTCCCCTCACCCGTCCCCTAATCCTAACCCGTACGCTCACAGTAACATGCGCCCTCACACGTACGCTCCCCCGAAACCATTGTCGTACCCTCACCTGGACCCTAAACCGTCCCCGTCCGCTACCCCTAACCCTAGCCAAAACGCTAACACTGACTCTTCCCCGAAACCTTCCCTTCAACCGTCCCCTAATCCTAACCCGTACGCTCACACTAAACCGCGCCCTCACACGTACGCTCCCCCTAAACCGTTGTCGTTCCCTCACCTGGACCCTAAACCGTCCCCGTCCTCTAACCCTAACCCTAGCCCGAACCCTAACTCTAACACTTCCCCGAAATCTTCTCCTCACCCGTCCCCTAATCCTAACCCGTACGCTCACAGTAAACCACGCCCTCACACGTACTCTCCCCCTAAAGCATTGTCGTACCCTCACCTGGACGCTAAACCGTCCCCTAACCCTAACCCTAACCCTAGCCCGAACCCTAACCCTAACCCTTCCCCGAAGCCTTCCCCTCACTCGTCCCCTAATCCTAACCCGTAAGCTCACACTAACCCACGCCCTCACACGTACGCTCCCCCTAAACCGTTGTCGTACCCTCACCTGGACCCTATACCGTCCCCGTCCCCTAACCCTAACCCTAGCCCGAACCCTACCCCTAAAACTTCCCCGAAGCCTTCCCCTCACCCGTCCCCTAATCCTAACCCGTACGCTCACACTAACCCGCGACCTCACATGTACGCTCCCCCTAAACCGTTGTCGTACCCTCACCTGGACCCTAAACCGTCCCCGTCCCCTAACCCTAACCCTAACCAGAACCCTATCCCTAACACTTCCCCGAAGCCTTCCCCTCACCCGTCCCCTAATCCTAACCCGTTCGCTCACACTAACACGCGCCCTCACACTTACGCTCCCCCTAAATCGTTGTCGTACCCTCACCTGGACCCTAAACCGTCCCCATCCACTAAACCTAACCCTAGCCCGAACCCTAACCCTAACCCTTTTCCGAAGCCTTCCCCTCACCCGTCCCCTAATCTTAACCCGTACACTGACACTAACCCGCGCCCTCACACTTACGCTCCCCCTAAACCGCTGTCGTACCCTCATCTGGACCCGAAACTGTCCCCGTCCCCTAACCCTAACCCTAGCCCAAACCCTAACCCTAACCCTTCCCCGAAGCCTTCCCCTCACCCGTCTCCTAATCCTAACCCGAACGCTCACACTAACCCGCGCCCTCACACGTATGCTCCACCTAAACCGCTGTCATACCCTCAACTGGACCCGAAACCGTCCCCGTCCCATAACCCTAACCCTAGCCCGAACCCTAACCCTCACACTTCCCCGAAGCCTTCCCCTCACCCGTCCCCTAATCCTAACCCGTAAGCTCACACTAACCCGTGCCCTCACACGTACGCTCCCCCTAAACCATTGTCGTACCCTCACCTGGGCCCTAAACCGTCCCCGTCCCCTAACCCTAACCCTAGCCCGAACCCTAACCCTAACACTTCCCCAAAGGCTTCCTCTTACCCGTCCCCTAATCCTAACCCGTATGCTCACACTAACCCGCGCCCTCACACGTACTCTCCCGCTAAAGCGTTGTCGTACCCTCACTTGGACCCTAAAGCGTCCCCGTCCCCTAACCCTAACCCTAGCCCGAACCCTAACCCTAACCCTTCCCCGAAGCCTTCCCCTCACCCGTCCCTAATCCTAACCGGTACGCTCACACTATCCAGCCCGCTCACACGTATGCTGCCCCTAAACCGTTGTCGTACCCTCACTTGGACCCTAAACCGTCCCCATCCCTTAACCCTAACCCTACCCAAACCCTAAACCTAACCCGTCCCCGAAGCCTTCCGCTCACCCATCCCCTAATCCTAACCCGTACGCTCACACTAACCCACGCTCTCACACGAACGGTCCCCCTAAACCGTTGTCGTACCCTCACCTGGAAACTAAACCGTCCCCGTCCCCTAACCCTAACCCTAGCCCGAACCATAACCCTAACCCTTCCCCGAAGCCTTCCCCTCACCCTTTCCCTAATCCTATCCCGTACGCTCACATAACCCATGCCCTCACACGTACGCTCCCCCTAAACCGTTGTCGTACACTCACCTGGACCCTAAACGGTCCCCTTCCCCTAACCCTAACCCTAGCCCGAACCCTAACCCTAACACTTCCCCGAAGCCTTCCCCTCACCCGTCCCCTAATCCTAACCCGTACGCTCACACTAACCCGCGCCCTCACACGTACGCTCCCCCTAAACCGTTGTCGTACCCTCACCTGGACCCTAAACCATCCCTGTCCCGTAACCCTAACCCTAGCCTGAACCCTAACCCTAACCCTTCCCCGAAGTCTTCCCCTCAACCGTCCCCTAATCCTAACCCGTACGCTCACACTAACCCGCGCCCACACACGTACGCTCCCCCTAAACCGTTGTCGTACCCTCACCTGGACCCTAAACCGTCCCCGTCCCCTAACCCTAAACCTAGCCCGAACCCTAACCCTAACCCTTCCCCGAAGCCTTCCACTCACCCGTCCCCTAATCCTAACCCGTACGCTCACACTAACCCACGCCCTCACACGTACGCTACCCCTAAAACGTTGTCGTACCCTCACCTGGACCCTAAACCGTCACCGTCCCTAACACTAACCCTAGCCCGAACCATAACCCTAACCCTTCCACGAAGCCTTCCTCTCACCCGTCCCCTAATCCTAACACGTAAGCTCACACTAACCTGCGTCCTCACACGTACGCTCACCCTATACCGTGTCGTACCCTCACCTGGACCCTAAACCGTCCCTGTTCCCTAACCCTAACCCTAGCCCGAACCCTAACCCTTCCCCGAAGCCTTCCCCTCACCCGTCCACTAATCCTAACCCGTACGCTCACACTAACCCGCGCCCTCACACGTACGCTCCCACTAAACCGTTGTCATACCCTCTCCTGGACCCTAAACCGTCCACGTTCCCTAGACCTAACCCTAGCCCGAACCCTAACCCTAACCCTTCCCCAAAGCCTACCCCTCACCGTCCCCTAAGCCTAAACCATACGCTCACACTAACCCGCGCCCTCACACGTACGCTCCCACTAAACTGCTGTCGTACCCTCAACTGGACCCGAAACCGTCCCCGTCCCCTAACCCTAACCCTAGCCCGAACCCTAATCCTAACCCTTCCCCGAAGCCTTCCCCTCACCCGTGCCCTAATCCTAACCCGTACGCTCACACTAACCCGTGCCCTCACATGTACTCCCCGTAAACCGTTGTCGTACCCTCACCTGGACCCTAAACTGTCCCCGTCCCCTAACCCTAACCCTAACCTGAACCCTAACCCTAACCCTTCCCCGAAGCCTTCACCTCACCCACCCCTAATCCTAACCCGTACGCTCACACTAACCCACGCCCTCACACGTACGCTCACCCTAAAGCATTGTCGTACCCTCACCTGGACCCTAAACCCTCCCCGTCACCTAACACTAACCCTAGTGCGAACCCTAACCCTAACCCTAAACCTAACCCTAGCCCGAACCCTATCCATAACCATTCCCCGAAGCCTTCTGTTCACCCGTCCCATAATCCTAACCCGTAAGCTCACACTAACCGGCGCCCTCACACGTACGCTCCCCCTAAACCGCTGTCGTACCCTCAACTGGACACGAAACCGTCCCCGTCCCCTAACCCTAACCCTAGCCCGAACCCTAACCCTGACCCTTCCCCGAAGCCTTCCCCTCACCCGTCCCCTAATCCTAACCCGTACGCTCACACTAACACGCGCCCTCACACGTACGCTCCCCCTAAAGTGTTGTCTTACCCTCAACTGGACCTTAAACCGTCCCCGTCCCCAAACCCTAACCCTAGCCCGAACCCTAACCCTAACCCTTCCCCAAAGCCTTCCCCTAACCTGTCCCCTAATCCTAACCCGTAAGCTCACACTATCCGGCGCCCTCACACTTACGCTCCCCCTAAACCGCTGTCGTACCCTCAACTGGACACGAAACCGTCCCGGTCCCCTAACCCTAACCCTAGCCCGAACCCTAACCCTAACACTTCCCGGAAGCCTTCCCCTCACCTGTCCCCTAATCCTAACCCGTACTCTCACACTAACCCACGCCCTCACACGTACGCTCCCCCTAAACCGTTGTCGTACCCTCACCTGGACACTAAACCGTCTCCGTCCCCTAACCCTAACCCTAGCCCGAACCCTAACCCTAACCCTTCCCCGAAGCCTTCTCCTCACCGGTCCCCTAATCCTAACCCATACGCTCACACTAACCCGCGCCCTCACACATACGCTCCCCCTAAAGCATTGTCCTACACTCACCTGGACCCTAAACCGCCTCCGTCCCCTAACCCTAATCCTAGCCCGAACCCTAACCCTAACCGTTCCCCGAAGCCTTCCCCTCACCCGTCCCCTAATCGTAACCCGTACGCTCACACTAAACCATGCCCTCACACGTATGCTCCGCCTAAACTGCTGACGTACCCTCACCTGGTTCCTAAACCGTCCCCATCCCCTAACCCTAACCCTAGCCCAAACCCTAACCCTAACACTTCCCCGAAGCCTTCCCCTCACCCGTCCCCTAATCCTAACCAGTAAGCTCACACTAACCCGCGCCCTCACACGTTAGCTCCCCCTAAACCATGGTCGTACCCTCACCTGGACCCTAAACCGTCCCCGTCCCCTAACCCTAACCCTAGCCTGAACCGTAACCCTAACCCTTCCCCGAAGCCTTCCCCTCACCCGTCCCCTAATCCTAACCCGTACGATAACACTAACCCGTGCCCTCACACGTACGCTACCCCTAAACCGTTGTCATACCCTCACCTGGACCCTATACATCCCCGTCCCCTAACCCTAACCCTAGCCTGAACCCTAACCCTAACCCTTCCCCGAAGCCTTCCCCTCACCAGTCCCCTAATCCTAACCCGTAGGCTCACACTAACCCGCGCCCGCACACGTACGCTCACCCTAAAGCATTGTCGTACCCTCATCTGGACCCTACAGCCTCCCTGTCACCTAACACTAACCCTAGTGCGAACCCTAACCCTAACCCTTCCCCGAAGCCTTCCCCTCACCCGTCCCCTAATCCTAACCCGTACGCTGACACTAACCAGCGCCCTCACACGTACGCTCCCCCTAAACCGTTGTCATACCCTCAATTGGACCCTAAACCATCCCCGTCCCCTAACCCTAACCCTAGCCCGAACCCTATCCCTAATCCTTCCCCGAAGCCTTCCCTTCACCCGTCCCCTAATCCTAAAACATACGCTCACACTGACCCGCGCCCTCACACGTACGCTCCCCCTAAACCGCTGTAATACCCTCACCTGGACCCTAAACCATCCCCGTCCCCTAATCCTAACCCTAGCCCGAACCCTATCCCTAACCATTCCCCGAAGCCTTCCCCTCACCCGTCCCCTAATCCTAACCCGTACGCTCACAGTAACATGCGCCCTCACACGTACGCTCCCCCGAAACCATTGTCGTACCCTCACCTGGACCCTAAACCGTCCCCGTCCGCTACCCCTAACCCTAGCCAAAACGCTAACACTGACTCTTCCCCGAAACCTTCCCTTCAACCGTCCCCTAATCCTAACCCGTACGCTCACACTAACCCGCGCCCTCACACGTACGCTCCCCCTAAACCGTTGTCGTTCCCTCACCTGGACCCTAAACCGTCCCCGTCCTCTAACCCTAACCCTAGCCCGAACCCTAACTCTAACCCTTCCCCGAAATCTTCTCCTCACCCGTCCCCTAATCCTAACCCGTACGCTCACAGTAAACCACGCCCTCACACGTACTCTCCCCCTAAAGCATTGTCGTACCCTCACCTGGACCCTAAACCGTCCCCTAACCCTAACCCTAACCCTAGCCCGAACCCTAACCCTAACCCTTCCCCGAAGCCTTCCCCTCACTCGTCCCCTAATCCTAACCCGTAAGCTCACACTAACCCACGCCCTCACACGTACGCTCCCCCTAAACCGTTCTCGTACCCTCACCTGGACCCTAAACCGTCCCCGTCCCCTAACCCTAACCCTAGCCCGAACCCTACCCCTAAAACTTCCCCGAAGCCTTCCCCTCACCCGTCCCCTAATCCTAACCCGTACGCTCACACTAACCCGCGACCTCACATGTACGCTCCCCCTAAACCGTTGTCGTACCCTCACCTGGACCCTAAACCGTCCCCGTCCCCTAACCCTAACCCTAACCAGAACCCTATCCCTAACCCTTCCCCGAAGCCTTCCCCTCACCCGTCCCCTAATCCTAACCCATTCGCTCACACTAACACGCGCCCTCACACTTACGCTCCCCCTAAACCGTTGTCGTACCCTCACCTGGACCCTAAACCGTCCCCATCCACTAAACCTAACCCTAGCCCGAACCCTAACCCTAACCCTTTTCCGAAGCCTTCCCCTCACCCGTCCCCTAATCTTAACCCGTACACTGACACTAACCCGCGCCCTCACACTTACGCTCCCCCTAAACCGCTGTCGTACCCTCATCTGGACCCTAAACCGTCCCCATCCCGTAACCCTAACCCTAGCCCGAACCCTAACCCTAACCCTTCCCCGAAGCCTTCCCCTCACCCGTCCCCTAATCCTAACCCGAACGCTCACACTAACCCACGCCCTCACACGTACGCACCCCCTAAACCGTTGTCGTACCTTCACTTGGACCCTAAACCGTCCCCATCCCTTAACCCTAACACTACCGAAACCCTAACCCTAACCCGTCCCCGAAGACTTCCCCTCAACCATCCCCTAATCCTAACCCGTACGCTCACACTAACCCGCGCCCTCACACGTACACTCCCCCTAAACCGTTGTCGTACCCTCACCTGGACCCTAAACCGACCCCGTCCCCTAACCCTTACCCTAGCCCGAACCCTAACCCTAACACTTTCCCGAAGCCTTCCCCTCACCGGTCCCCTAATCCTAACCCGTACGCTCACACTAACATGTGCCCTCACACGTACGATACCCATAAACCGTTGTCGTACCCTCACCTGGACCCTAAACCGTCCCCGTCCGTTAACCCTAACCCTAGCCCGAACCCTAAACCTAACCCTTCCCCGAAGCCTTCCCCTCACCCGTCCCCTAATCTTAACCCGTACGCTCACACTAACCCACGCCCTCACACGTACGCTCCCCCTAAACCGCTGTCGTACCCTCATCTGAACCCGAAACCGTCCCCGTCCCCTAACCCTAACCCTAGGCCGAACCCTAACCCTAACCCTTCCCCGAAGCCTTCCCCTCACCCGTCTCCTAATCCTAATCCGAACGCTCACACTAACCCGCGCCCTCACACGTACCCTCCACCTAAACCGCTGTCGTACCCTCAACTGGACCCGAAACCGTCCCCGTACCCTAACCCTAACCCTAGCCCGAACCCTAACCCTAACACTTCCCCAAAGCCTTCCCCTCACCCGTCCCCTAATCCTAACCCGTAAGCTCACACTAACCCGTGCCCTCACACGTACGCTCCCCCTAAACCATTGTCGTACCCTCACCTGGGCCCTAAACCTTCCCCGTCCCCTAACCCTAACCCTAGCCCGAACCCTAACCCTAAACCTTCCCCGAAGCCTTCCCCTCACCCGTCCCCTAATCCTAACCCGTAAGCTCACACTAACCCGTGCCCTCACACGTACGCTCCCCCTAAACCATTGTCGTACCCTCACCTGGGCCCTAAACCATCCCCGTCCCCTAACCCTAACCCTAGCCCGAACCCTATCCCTAACCATTCCCCGAAGCCTTCCCCTCACCCGTCCCCTAATCCTAACCCATACGCTCACACTAACCCGCGCCCTCACACGTACGCTACCCCTAAACCGCTGGCGTACCCTCACCTAGACCCTAAACCGTCCCCGTCCCCTACCCCTAACCCTAGCCCAAACGCTAACCCTAACTCTTGCCCGAAACCTTCCCCTCAACCGTCCCCTAATCCTAACCCATACGCTCACACTAACCCGCGCCCTCACACGTACGCGCCCCCTAAACCGTTGTCGTACCCTCACCTGGACCCTAAACCGTCCTCGTCCCCTAACCCTAACCCTAGCCTGAACCCTAACCCTCACTATTCCCCGAAGCCTTCTCCTCACCCGTCCCCTAATCCTAACCTGTACTTTCACACTAACCCGCGCCCTCGCACGTACGCTCCCCCTAAATCATTGTCGTACCCTCACCTGTACCCTAAACTGTCCCCGTCCCCTAACCCTAACCCTAGCCCGAACCCTAACCCTAACACTTCCCCGAAGCCTTCCCCTCACCCGTCCCCTAATCCTAACCCGTACGCTCACACTAACCTGCGCCCTCACACGAACGGTACCCCTAAACCGTTGTCGTACCCTCACCTGGGCCCTAAACCGTCCCCGTCCCCTAACCCTAACCCTAGCCCGAACCCTAAGCCTAAACCTTCCCCGAAGCCTTCCCCTCACCCGTCCCCTAATCCTAACCCGTACGCTCACACTAACACGCGTCCTCACACGTACGCTCTCCCTAATGTGTTGTCTTACACTCACCTGGACCTTAAACCGTGCCCGTACCCTAACCCTAACCCTAGGCCGAACCCTAAACCTAACCCTTCCCCAAAGCCTTCCCCTAACTCGTACCCTAATCCTAACCCGTACGCTCACACTAACCCGCGCCCTCACACGTACGCTCCCCCTAAACCGCTGTCGTACCCTCAATTGGACCCGAAACCATCCCCGTCCCCTAACCCTAACCCTAGCCCGAACCCTAACCCTAACACTTCCCCGAAGCCTTCCCCTCACCCGTCCCCTAATCCTAACCGGTACGCTCACACTAACCCACGCCCTCCCACGTACGCTCCCCCTATCGCGTTGTCGTACCCTCACCTGGACCCTAAACCATCCCCATCCCCTAACCCTAACCCTAGCCAGAACCCGAACCCTAACCTTTCCCCGAAGCCTTCCCCTCACACGTCCCCTAATCCTAACCCGTTCGCTCACACTAACCCGCGTCCTCACACGTACGCTGCCCCTAAACCGTTGTCGTACACTCACCTGGACCCTAAACCATCCCCATCCCCTAACCCTAACCCTAGCCCGAACCCTATCCCTAACCATTCCCCGAAGCCTTCCCCTCACCCGTCCCCTAATCCTAACCCGTACGCTCACACTAACCCGCGCCCTCACACGTACGCTCCCCCAAAACCGCTGACGTACACTCACCTGGACCCTAAACCGTCCCCGTCCCCTACCCCTAACCCTAGCCCAAACGATAACGCTGACTCTTCCCCGAAACCTTCCCCTCAACCGTCCCCTAATCCTAACCCGTACGCTCACACTAACCCACGCCCTCACACGTACGCTCCCCCTAAACCGTTGTCATACCCTCAGCTGGACCCTAAACCGTCCCCGTCCCCTAACCCTAACCCTAGCCTGAACCCTAACCCTCACCCTTCCCCGAAGCCTTCTACTCACCCGTCCCCTAATCCTAACCTGTACTTTCACACTAACCGGCGCCCTCACATGTACGCTCCCCCTAAACCATTGTCGTACCCTCACCTGTACCCTAAACTGTCCCCGTCCCCTAACCCTAACCCTAGCCCGAACCCTAACCCTAACCCTTCCCTGAAGCCTTCCCCTCACCCGTCCCCTAATCCTAAAACGTACGCTCACACTAACCCGCGCCCTCACACGTACGCTACCCCTAAACCGTTGTCGTACCCTCACCTGGACCCTAAACTGTCCCCGTCCCCTAACCCTAACCCTAGCCCGAACCCTAACCCTAACCCTTCCCCAAAGGCTTCCCCCCACACGTCCCCTAATCCTAACCGGTACGCTCACACTAACCCGTGCCCTCACACGTACGCTCCCCGTATAGCGTTGTCGTACCCTCACCTGGACCCTAAACCGTCCCCATCCCCTAACCCTAACCCTAGCCAGAACCCTAACCCTAACATTTCCCCAAAACCTTCCCCTAACCCGTCCCCTAATCCTAACCCGTACGCTCACACTAACCCGCGCCCTCACACGTACCCTCCCCCTAAACCGTTGTCGTACCCTCACCTGGACCCTAAACCGTCCCTGTCCCCTAACCCTAAACCTAACCAGAACCCTATCCCTAACCCTTCCCTGAAGCCTTCCCCTCACCCGTCCCCTAATCCTAACCCGTTCGCTCACACTAACACGCGCCCGCACACGTATGCTCGCCCTAAACCGTTGTCGTACCCTCACCTGGACCCTAAACCATCTCCGTCACCTAACCCTAACCCTAGCCCGAACTCTATCCCTAACCATTCCCCAAAGCCATACCCTCAGCCGTCCCCTAATCCTAACCCGTACGCTCACACTAACCCGCGCCCTCACACGAACGCCCCCCTAACCCGTTGTCGTACCCTCACCTGGACCCTAAACCGTCCCCGTCCCCTAACCCTAACCCTAGCCCAAACCCTATCCATAACCCTTTTCCGAAGCCTTCCCCTCACCCGTCCCCTAATCCTAACCCGTACGCTCACACAAACCCGTGCCCTCACACCTACACTCCCCCTAAACCGCTGTCGTACCATCAACTGGACCCGAAACCGTCCCCGTCCCCTAACCCTAACCCTATCCCGAACCCTAACCATAACCATTCCCCGAAGCCTTCCCCTCACCCGTCCCCTAATCCTAACCCGTACGCTCACACTAACCCGCGCCCTCACACATACGCTCCCCCTAAACCGTTGTCGTACCCTCACCTGGACCCGAAACCATCCCTGTCCCCTAACCCTAACCCTATCCCGAACCCTAACCCTAAAACTTCCCCGAAGCCTTCCCCTCACCCGTCCCCTAATCCTAACCCGTACACTCACACTAACCTGCTCCCTCACACGTACGCTCCCCCTAAACCGTTGTCGTACCCTCACCTGGACCCTAAATGGTACCCGACCCCTAACCCAAACCCTAGCCCGAACCCTAACATTAACCCTTCCCCGAAGCCTTCCCCTCACCCGTCCCCTAATCCTAACCCGTACGCTCACACTAACCTGCGCCCTCACACGTACGCTCCCCCAAAACAGTTGTTGTATTCTCACCTGGATCCTAAACCGTCCCTGTCCCCTAACGCTAACCCTAGCCCGAACCCTAACACTAGCACTTCTCCGAAGCCTTCCCCTCACCCGTCCCCTAATCCTAACCCGTATGCTCACACTAACCCACGCCCTCAAACGTACGCTCACCCTAAACCGTGGTCGTACCCTCACCTGGACCCTAAACCGTCCCCGTACCCTAACCCTAACACTAGCCCGAACCCTAACCCTTACCTTTCCCCGAAGCATTCCCCTCAACCGTCCCCTAATCCTAAGCCATACGCTGACACTAACCCACGCGCTCACACGTACGCTCCCCCTCAACCGTTGTCGTACCGCCACCTGGGCCCTAAACCGTCTCCGTCCCCTAACCATAACCCTAGCCCGAACACTAACCCTAACACTTCCCCGAAGCCTTCCCCTCACCCATCCCCTAATCCTAAAGCGTACGCTCACACTAACCCGTGCCCTCACACGTACACTCCCCCTAAACCGCTGTCGTACCCTCAACTGGACCCGAAACCGTCCCCGGCCCCTAACCCTAACCCTAGCCCAAACCCTATCCATAACCCTTTTCCGAAGCCTTCCCCTCACACGTCCCCTAATCCTAACACGTATGCTCACACTAACCCGCGCCCTCACACGTACGCTCCCCCTAAAGCGTTGCCGTACCCTCACCTGGACCCTAAAACCTCCCCGTCCCCTAACCCTAACCCTAGCCCGAACCCTAACCCTAACCCTTCCCCGAAGCCTTCCCCTCAACCGTCCCTAATCCTAACCCGTACGCTCACACTATCCAGCCCGGTCACACGTACGCTCCCCCTAAACCGTTGTCGTACCCTCACCTGGACCCTAAACCGTCCTCGTCCCCTAACCCTAACCCTAGCCAGAACCCTAACACTAACCCTTCCCCGAAGCCTTCCCCTCACCCGTCCCCTAATCCTATCCCGTACGCTCACACTAACACGCGCCCTCACACATACGCTCCCCCTAAAGTGTTGTCTTACCCTCACCTGGACCTTAAACCGTCCCCGTCCCCTAAACCTAACCCTTCCCCGAAGCCTTCTCCTCACCCGACGCCTAATCCTAACCCGTACGCTCACATAACCCACGCCCTCACACGTACGCTCCCACTAAACCGTTGTCGTACCTTCACCTGGACCCTAAACCGTCCCCGTCCCCTAACCCTAACCCTAGCCCGAACCCTAACACTAACCCTTCCCCGAAGCCTTCCCCTCACCCGTCCCCTAATCCTAACCCGTACGCTCACACTAACCCGCGCCCTCACACGTACGCTTCCCCTAAACCGTTGTCGTACCCTCACCTGGACCCTAGACCGTCCCCGTCCCCTAACCCTAACCCTAGCCCAAACCAAATCCATAACCCTTTTCCGAAGCCTTCCCCTCAACCGTCCCCTAATCCTAACCCGTACGCTCACACTAACCCGTGCCCTCACACGTACACTCCCCCTAAACTGCTGTCGTACCCTCAACTGGACCCGAAACCGTCCCCGTCCCCTAACCCTAACCCTAGCCCGAACCCTAACCCTAACACTACCCCGCAGCCTTCCCCTCACCCGTCCCCTAATCGTAACCCGTACGCTCACACTAATCCGCGCCCTCACATGTACGCTCCCCCTAAACCGTTGTCGTACCCTCACCTGGACCCTAAACCGTCCCCGTACCCTAACCCTAACCCTAGCCCGAACCCTAACCCTAACCCTTCCCCGAAGCCTTCCCCTCACCCGTCCCCTAATCCTAACACGTATGCTCACACTAACCCGCGCCCTCACACATACGCTCCCCCTAAAGCGTTGTCGTACCCTCACCTGGACCCTAAAACGCCCCCGTCCCCTAACCCTAACCCTAGCCGAACCCTAAACCTAACCCTTCCCCGAAGCCTTCCCCTCAACCGTCCCTAATCCTAACCCATACGCTCACACTATCCAGCCCGCTCACACGTACGCTCCCCCTAAACCGTTGTCGTACCCTCACCTGGACCCTAAACCGACCCCGTCCCCTAACCCTAACCCTAGCCAGAACCCTAACACTAACCCTTCCCCGAAGCCTTCCCATCACCCGTCCCCTAATCCTAACCCGTACGCTCACACTAACACGCGCCCTCACACATACGCTCCCCCTAAAGTGTTGTCTTACCCTCACCTGGACCTTAAACCGTCCCCGTCCACTAACCCTAACCCTAGGCCGAACCCTAAACCTAACACTTCCCCGAAGCCTTCTCCTCACCCGTCACCTAATCCTAACCCGTACGCTCACACTAACCCACGCCCTCACACGTACGCTCCCCCTAAACCGTTGTCGTACCCTCACCTGGACCCTAAACCGTCCCCGTCCCCTAACCCTATCCCTAGACCGAACCCTAACCCTAACCCTTCCCCAAAGCCTCCCCCTCACCCGTCCCCTAATCCTAACCCGTATGCTCACACTAACCCGCGCCCTCACACGTACGCTCCCCCTAAATCGTTGTCGTACCCTCACCTGGACCCTAAAACGTCCCCGTCCCCTAAACCTAATCCTAGCCCGAACCCTAACCCTAACCCTTCCCCGAAGCCTTCCCCTCACCCGTCCCCTAATCCTAACCCGTACGCTCACACTATCCAGCCCGCTCACTCATACGCTGCCCCTAAACCGTTGTCGTACCCTCACCTGGACCCTAAACCGTCCCCGTTCCCTAACCCTAACCCTAGCCCGAACCCTAACCCTAACCTTTCCCTGAAGCCTTCCCCTCACCCGTCTCCTAATCCTAACCCATACGCTCACATAACCCACGCCCTCACACGTACGCTCCCCCTAAACCTTTGTCGTACCTTCACCTGGACCCTAAACCGTCCCCGTCCCCTAACCCTAACCCTAGTGCGAACCCTAACCCTAACCCTTCCCCGAAGCCTTCCCCTCACCCGTCCCCTAATCCTAACCCGTACGCTGACACTAACCAGCGCCCTCACACGTACGCTCCCCCTAAACCGTTGTCATACCCTCAATTGGACCCTAAACCGTCCCCGTCCCCTAACCCTAACCCTAGCCCGAACCCTATCCCTAATCCTTCCCCGAAGCCTTCCCTTCACCCGTCCCCTAATCCTAAAACATACGCTCACACTGACCCACGCCCTCACACGTACGCTCCCCCTAAACCGCTGTAATACCCTCACCTGGACCCTAAACCATCCCCGTCCCCTAATCCTAACCCTAGCCCGAACCCTATCCCTAACCATTCCCCGAAGCCTTCCCCTCACCCGTCCCCTAATCCTAACCCGTACGCTCACAGTAACATGCGCCCTCACACGTACGCTCCCCCGAAACCATTGTCGTACCCTCACCTGGACCCTAAACCGTCCCCGTCCCCTACCCCTAACCCTAGCCAAAACGCTAACACTGACTCTTCCCCGAAACCTTCCCTTCAACCGTCCCCTAATCCTAACCCGTTCGCTCACACTAGCACGCGCCCTCACACTTACGCTCCCCCTAAACCGTTGTCGTACCCTCACCTGGACCCTAAACCGTCCCCATCCACTAAACCTAACCCTAGCCCGAACCCTAACCCTAACCCTTTTCCGAAGCCTTCCCCTCACCCGTCCCCTAATCTTAACCCGTACACTCACACTAACCCGCGCCCTCACACTTACGCTCCCCCTAAACCGCTGTCGTACCCTCATCTGGACCCGAAACTGTCCCCGTCCCCTAACCCTAACCCTAGCCCGAACCCTAACCCTAACCCTTCCCCGAAGCCTTCCCCTCACCCGTCTCCTAATCCTAACCCGAACGCTCACACTAACCCGCGCCCTCACACGTATGCTCCACCTAAACCGCTGTCATACCCTCAACTGGACCCGAAACCGTCCCCGTCCCATAACCCTAACCCTAGCCCGAACCCTAACCCTCACACTTCCCCGAAGCCTTCCCCTCACCCGTCCCCTAATCCTAACCCGTAAGCTCACACTAACCCGTGCCCTCACACGTACGCTCCCCCTAAACCATTGTCGTACCCTCACCTGGGCCCTAAACCGTCCCCGTCCCCTAACCCTAACCCTAGCCCGAACCCTAACCCTAACACTTCCCCAAAGGCTTCCTCTTACCCGTCCCCTAATCCTAACCCGTATGCTCACACTAACCCGCGCCCTCACACGTACTCTCCCGCTAAAGCGTTGTCGTACCCTCACTTGGACCCTAAAACGTCCCCGTCCCCTAACCCTAACCCTAGCCCGAACCCTAACCCTAACCCTTCCCCGAAGCCTTCCCCTCACCCGTCCCTAATCCTAACCCGTACGCTCACACTATCCAGCCCGCTCACACGTATGCTGCCCCTAAACCGTTGTCGTACCCTCACTTGGACCCTAAACCGTCCGCATCCCTTAACCCTAACCCTACCCAAACCCTAAACCTAACCCGTCCCCGAAGCCTTCCGCTCACCCATCCCCTAATCCTAACCCGTACGCTCACACTAACCCACGCTCTCACACGAACGGTCCCCCTAAACCGTTGTCGTACCCTCACCTGGAAACTAAACCGTCCCCGTCCCCTAACCCTAACCCTAGCCCGAACCATAACCCTAACCCTTCCCCGAAGCCTTCCCCTCACCCTTTCCCTAATCCTATCCCGTACGCTCACATAACCCATGCCCTCACACGTACGCTCCCCCTAAACCGTTGTCGTACCCTCACCTGGACCCTAAACGGTCCCCTTCCCCTAACCCTAACCCTAGCCCGAACCCTAACCCTAACCCTTCCCCGAAGCCTTCCCCTCACCCGTACTCTAATCCTAACCCGTACGCTCACACTAACCCGCGCCTCACACGTACGCTCCCCCTAAACCGTTGTCGTACCCTCAACTGGACCCTAAACCGTCCCCGTTCCCTAAACCTAACCCTAGCCCGAACCGTAACCCTAACCCTTCCCCGAAGCCTTCGCTTCACCCGTCCCCTAAAACTAACCCGTAAGCTCACACTACCCTGCGCCCTCACACGTACGCTCCCCCTAAACCGTTGTCGTACCCTCACCTGGAACCTATACATCCCCGTCCCCTAACCCTAACCCTAGCCCGAACCCTAACCCTAACCCTTCCCCGAAGCCTTCCCCTCACCCGTCCCCTATTCCTAACCCTTAGGCTCACACTAACCCGCGCCCTCACACGTACGCTCACCCTAAAGCATTGTCCTAACCTCACCTGGACCCTAAACGCTCCCCGTCACCTAACCCTAACCCTAGTCCGAATCCTAAACCTAACCCTTCCCCGAAGCCTTCCCCTCACCCGTCCCCTAATCCTAAACTGTACGCTGACACTAACCAGCGCCCTCAAACGTACGCTCCCCCTAAACCGTTGTCGTACCCTCAATTGGACCCTATACCGTCCCCGTCCCCTAACCCTAACTCTAGCCCGAACCCTATCCCTAACCCTTCCCCGAAGCCTTCCCCTCACCCGTCCCCAAATCCTAACCCATATGCTCACACTGACCCGCGCCCTCACACGTACGCTCCCCCTAAACCGCTGTAATACCCTCACCTGGACCCTAAACCATCCCCGTCCCCTAATCCTAACCCTAGCCCGAACCCTAACCCTAACACTTCCCCAAAGCCTTCCCCTCACCCGTATCCTAATCCTAACCCGTACGCTTACACTAACCCGCACCCTCACACGTACGCTCCCCCTAAAGCGTTGTCGTACCCTCACCTGGACCCTAAACCGTCCCCATCCCGTAACCCTAACCCTAGCCCGAACCCTAACCCTAACCCTTCCCCGAAGCCTTCCCCTCACCCGTCCCCTAATCCTAACCCGAACGCTCACACTAACCCACGCCCTCACACGTACGCACCCCCTAAACCGTTGTCGTAACTTCACTTGGACCCTAAACCGTCCCCATCCCTTAACCCTAACACTACCGAAACCCTAACCCTAACCCGTCCCCGAAGACTTCCCCTCAACCATCCCCTAATCCTAACCCGTACGCTCACACTAACCCGCGCCCTCAAACGTACACTCCCCCTAAACCGTTGTCGTACCCTCACCTGGACCCTAAACCGACCCCGTCCCCTAACCCTTACCCTAGCCCGAACCCTAACCCTAACACTTTCCCGAAGCCTTCCCCTCACCGGTCCCCTAATCCTAACCGGTACGCTCACACTAACATGTGCCCTCACACGTACGATACCCATAAACCGTTGTCGTACCCTCACCTGGACCCTAAACCGTCCCCGTCCGTTAACCCTAACCCTAGCCCGAACCCTAAACCTAACCCTTCCCCGAAGCCTTCCCCTCACCCGTCCCCTAATCTTAACCCGTACGCTCACACTAACCCACGCCCTCACACGTACGCTCCCCCTAAACCGCTGTCGTACCCTCATCTGAACCCGAAACCGTCCCCGTCCCCTAACCCTAACCCTAGGCCGAACCCTAACCCTAACCCTTCCCCGAAGCCTTCCCCTCACCCGTCTCCTAATCCTAATCCGAACGCTCACAGTAACCCGCGCCCTCACACGTACCCTCCACCTAAACCGCTGTCGTACCCTCAACTGGACCCGAAACCGTCCCCGTACCCTAACCCTAACCCTAGCCCGAACCCTAACCCTAACACTTCCCCAAAGCCTTCCCCTCACCCGTCCCCTAATCCTAACCCGTAAGCTCACACTAACCCGTGCCCTCACACGTACGCTCCCCCTAAACCATTGTCGTACCCTCACCTGGGCCCTAAACCTTCCCCGTCCCCTAACCCTAACCCTAGCCCGAACCCTAACCCTAAACCTTCCCCGAAGCCTTCCCCTCACCCGTCCCCTAATCCTGACCCATAAGCTCACACTAACCCGTGCCCTCACACGTACGCTCCCCCTAAACCATTGTCGTACCCTCACCTGGGCCCTAAACCATCCCCGTCCCCTAACCCTAACCCTAGCCCGAACCCTATCCCTAACCATTCCCCGAAGCCTTCCCCTCACCCGTCCCCTAATCCTAACCCATACGCTCACACTAACCCGCGCCCTCACACGTACGCTACCCCTAAACCGCTGGCGTACCCTCACCTAGACCCTAAACCGTCCCCGTCCCCTACCCCTAACCCTAGCCCAAACGCTAACCCTAACTCTTCCCCGAAACCTTCCCCTCAACCGTCCACTAATCCTAACCCATACGCTCACACTAACCCGCGCCCTCACACGTACGCGCCCCCTAAACCGTTGTCGTACCCTCACCTGGACCCTTAACCGTCCTCGGCCCCTAACCCTAACCCTAGCCTGAACCCTAACCCTCACTATTCCCCGAAGCCTTCTCCTCACCCGTCCCCTAATCCTAAGCTGTACTTTCACACTAACCCGCGCCCTCGCACGTACGCTCCCCCTAAATCATTGTCGTACCCTCACCTGTACCCTAAACTGTCCCCGTCCCCTAACCCTAACCCTAGCCCGAACCCTAACCCTAACACTTCCCCGAAGCCTTCCCCTCACCCGTCCCCTAATCCTAACCCGTACGCTCACACTAACCTGCGCCCTCACACGAACGGTACCCCTAAACCGTTGTCGTACCCTCACCTGGGCCCTAAACCGTCCCCGTCCCCTAACCCTAACCCTAGCCCGAACCCTAACCCTAAACCTTCACCGAAGCCTTCCCCTCACCCGTCCCCTAATCCTAACCCGTACGCTCACACTAACACGCGTCCTCACACGTACGCTCCCCCTAATGTGTTGTCTTACACTCACCTGGACCTTAAACCGTGCCCGTCCCCTAACCCTAACCCTAGGCCGAACCCTAAACCTAACCCTTCCCCAAAGCCTTCCCCTAACTCGTACCCTAATCCTAACCCGTACGCTCACATTAACCGGCGCCCTCACACGTACGCTCCCCCTAAACCGCTGTCGTACCCTCAATTGGACCCGAAACCATCCCCGTCCCCTAACCCTAACCCTAGCCCGAACCCTAACCCTAACACTTCCCCGAAGCCTTCCCCTCACCCGTCCCCTAATCCTAACCGGTACGCTCACACTAACCCACGCCCTCCCACGTACGCTCCCCCTATAGCGTTGTCGTACCCTCACCTGGACCCTAAACCATCCCCATCCCCTAACCCTAACCCTAGCCAGAACCCGAACCCTAACCTTTCCCCGAAGCCTTCCCCTCACACGTCCCCTAATCCTAACCCGTTCGCTCACACTAACCCGCGCCCTCACACGTACGCTGCCCCTAAACCGTTGTCGTACCCTCACCTGGACCCTAAACCATCCCCGTCCCCTAACCCTAACCCTAGCCCGAACCTTATCCCTAACCATTCCCCGAAGCCTTCCCCTCACCCGTCCCCTAATCCTAACACGTACGCTCACACTAACCCGCGCCCTCACACGTACGCTCCCCCGAAACCGCTGACGTACCCTCACCTGGACCCTAAACCGTCCCTGTTCCCTAACCCTAACCCTAGCCCGAACCCTAACCCTTCCCCGAAGCCTTCCCCTCACCCGTCCACTAATCCTAACCCGTACGCTCACACTAACCCGCGCCCTCACACGTACGCTCCCACTAAACCGTTGTCATACCCTCTCCTGGACCCTAAACCGTCCACGTTCCCTAGACCTAACCCTAGCCCGAACCCTAACCCTAACCCTTCCCCAAAGCCTACCCCTCACCGTCCCCTAAGCCTAAACCATACGCTCACACTAACCCGCGCCCTCACACGTACGCTCCCACTAAACTGCTGTCGTACCCTCAACTGGACCCGAAACCGTCCCCGTCCCCTAACCCTAACCCTAGCCCGAACCCTAATCCTAACCCTTCCCCGAAGCCTTCCCCTCACCCGTGCCCTAATCCTAACCCGTACGCTCACACTAACCCGTGCCCTCACATGTACTCCCCGTAAACCGTTGTCGTACCCTCACCTGGACCCTAAACTGTCCCCGTCCCCTAACCCTAACCCTAACCTGAACCCTAACCCTAACCCTTCCCCGAAGCCTTCACCTCACCCACCCCTAATCCTAACCCGTACGCTCACACTAACCCACGCCCTCACACGTACGCTCACCCTAAAGCATTGTCGTACCCTCACCTGGACCCTAAACCCTCCCCGTCACCTAACACTAACCCTAGTGCGAACCCTAACCCTAACCCTAAACCTAACCCTAGCCCGAACCCTATCCATAACCATTCCCCGAAGCCTTCTGTTCACCCGTCCCATAATCCTAACCCGTAAGCTCACACTAACCGGCGCCCTCACACGTACGCTCCCCCTAAACCGCTGTCGTACCCTCAACTGGACACGAAACCGTCCCCGTCCCCTAACCCTAACCCTAGCCCGAACCCTAACCCTGACCCTTCCCCGAAGCCTTCCCCTCACCCGTCCCCTACTCCTAACCCGTACGCTCACACTAACACGCGCCCTCACACGTACGCTCCCCCTAAAGTGTTGTCTTACCCTCAACTGGACCTTAAACCGTCCCCGTCCCCAAACCCTAACCCTAGCCCGAACCCTAACCCTAACCCTTCCCCAAAGCCTTCCCCTAACCTGTCCCCTAATCCTAACCCGTAAGCTCACACTATCCGGCGCCCTCACACTTACGCTCCCCCTAAACCGCTGTCGTACCCTCAACTGGACACGAAACCGTCCCGGTCCCCTAACCCTAACCCTAGCCCGAACCCTAACCCTAACACTTCCCGGAAGCCTTCCCCTCACCTGTCCCCTAATCCTAACCCGTACTCTCACACTAACCCACGCCCTCACACGTACGCTCCCCCTAAACCGTTGTCGTACCCTCACCTGGACACTAAACCGTCTCCGTCCCCTAACCCTAACCCTAGCCCGAACCCTAACCCTAACCCTTCCCCGAAGCCTTCTCCTCACCGGTCCCCTAATCCTAACCCATACGCTCACACTAACCCGCGCCCTCACACATACGCTCCCCCTAAAGCATTGTCCTACACTCACCTGGACCCTAAACCGCCTCCGTCCCCTAACCCTAATCCTAGCCCGAACCCTAACCCTAACCGTTCCCCGAAGCCTTCCCCTCACCCGTCCCCTAATCGTAACCCGTACGCTCACACTAAACCATGCCCTCACACGTATGCTCCGCCTAAACTGCTGACGTACCCTCACCTGGTTCCTAAACCGTCCCCATCCCCTAACCCTAACCCTAGCCCAAACCCTAACCCTAACACTTCCCCGAAGCCTTCCCCTCACCCGTCCCCTAATCCTAACCAGTAAGCTCACACTAACCCGCGCCCTCACACGTTAGCTCCCCCTAAACCATGGTCGTACCCTCACCTGGACCCTAAACCGTCCCCGTCCCCTAACCCTAACCCTAGCCTGAACCGTAACCCTAACCCTTCCCCGAAGCCTTCCCCTCACCCGTCCCCTAATCCTAACCCGTACGATAACACTAACCCGTGCCCTCACACGTACGCTACCCCTAAACCGTTGTCATACCCTCACCTGGACCCTATACATCCCCGTCCCCTAACCCTAACCCTAGCCTGAACCCTAACCCTAACCCTTCCCCGAAGCCTTCCCCTCACCAGTCCCCTAATCCTAACCCGTAGGCTCACACTAACCCGCGCCCGCACACGTACGCTCACCCTAAAGCATTGTCGTACCCTCATCTGGACCCTACAGCCTCCCTGTCACCTAACACTAACCCTAGTGCGAACCCTAACCCTAACCCTTCCCCGAAGCCTTCCCCTCACCCGTCCCCTAATCCTAACCCGTACGCTGACACTAACCAGCGCCCTCACACGTACGCTCCCCCTAAACCGTTGTCATACCCTCAATTGGACCCTAAACCATCCCCGTCCCCTAACCCTAACCCTAGCCCGAACCCTATCCCTAATCCTTCCCCGAAGCCTTCCCTTCACCCGTCCCCTAATCCTAAAACATACGCTCACACTGACCCGCGCCCTCACACGTACGCTCCCCCTAAACCGCTGTAATACCCTCACCTGGACCCTAAACCATCCCCGTCCCCTAATCCTAACCCTAGCCCGAACCCTATCCCTAACCATTCCCCGAAGCCTTCCCCTCACCCGTCCCCTAATCCTAACCCGTACGCTCACAGTAACATGCGCCCTCACACGTACGCTCCCCCGAAACCATTGTCGTACCCTCACCTGGACCCTAAACCGTCCCCGTCCGCTACCCCTAACCCTAGCCAAAACGCTAACACTGACTCTTCCCCGAAACCTTCCCTTCAACCGTCCCCTAATCCTAACCCGTACGCTCACACTAACCCGCGCCCTCACACGTACGCTCCCCCTAAACCGTTGTCGTTCCCTCACCTGGACCCTAAACCGTCCCCGTCCTCTAACCCTAACCCTAGCCCGAACCCTAACTCTAACCCTTCCCCGAAATCTTCTCCTCACCCGTCCCCTAATCCTAACCCGTACGCTCACAGTAAACCACGCCCTCACACGTACTCTCCCCCTAAAGCATTGTCGTACCCTCACCTGGACCCTAAACCGTCCCCTAACCCTAACCCTAACCCTAGCCCGAACCCTAACCCTAACCCTTCCCCGAAGCCTTCCCCTCACTCGTCCCCTAATCCTAACCCGTAAGCTCACACTAACCCACGCCCTCACACGTACGCTCCCCCTAAACCGTTCTCGTACCCTCACCTGGACCCTAAACCGTCCCCGTCCCCTAACCCTAACCCTAGCCCGAACCCTACCCCTAAAACTTCCCCGAAGCCTTCCCCTCACCCGTCCCCTAATCCTAACCCGTACGCTCACACTAACCCGCGACCTCACATGTACGCTCCCCCTAAACCGTTGTCGTACCCTCACCTGGACCCTAAACCGTCCCCGTCCCCTAACCCTAACCCTAACCAGAACCCTATCCCTAACCCTTCCCCGAAGCCTTCCCCTCACCCGTCCCCTAATCCTAACCCATTCGCTCACACTAACACGCGCCCTCACACTTACGCTCCCCCTAAACCGTTGTCGTACCCTCACCTGGACCCTAAACCGTCCCCATCCACTAAACCTAACCCTAGCCCGAACCCTAACCCTAACCCTTTTCCGAAGCCTTCCCCTCACCCGTCCCCTAATCTTAACCCGTACACTGACACTAACCCGCGCCCTCACACTTACGCTCCCCCTAAACCGCTGTCGTACCCTCATCTGGACCCTAAACCGTCCCCATCCCGTAACCCTAACCCTAGCCCGAACCCTAACCCTAACCCTTCCCCGAAGCCTTCCCCTCACCCGTCCCCTAATCCTAACCCGAACGCTCACACTAACCCACGCCCTCACACGTACGCACCCCCTAAACCGTTGTCGTACCTTCACTTGGACCCTAAACCGTCCCCATCCCTTAACCCTAACACTACCGAAACCCTAACCCTAACCCGTCCCCGAAGACTTCCCCTCAACCATCCCCTAATCCTAACCCGTACGCTCACACTAACCCGCGCCCTCACACGTACACTCCCCCTAAACCGTTGTCGTACCCTCACCTGGACCCTAAACCGACCCCGTCCCCTAACCCTTACCCTAGCCCGAACCCTAACCCTAACACTTTCCCGAAGCCTTCCCCTCACCGGTCCCCTAATCCTAACCCGTACGCTCACACTAACATGTGCCCTCACACGTACGATACCCATAAACCGTTGTCGTACCCTCACCTGGACCCTAAACCGTCCCCGTCCGTTAACCCTAACCCTAGCCCGAACCCTAAACCTAACCCTTCCCCGAAGCCTTCCCCTCACCCGTCCCCTAATCTTAACCCGTACGCTCACACTAACCCACGCCCTCACACGTACGCTCCCCCTAAACCGCTGTCGTACCCTCATCTGAACCCGAAACCGTCCCCGTCCCCTAACCCTAACCGTAGGCCGAACCCTAACCCTAACCCTTCCCCGAAGCCTTCCCCTCACCCGTCTCCTAATCCTAATCCGAACGCTCACACTAACCCGCGCCCTCACACGTACCCTCCACCTAAACCGCTGTCGTACCCTCAACTGGACCCGAAACCGTCCCCGTACCCTAACCCTAACCCTAGCCCGAACCCTAACCCTAACACTTCCCCAAAGCCTTCCCCTCACCCGTCCCCTAATCCTAACCCGTAAGCTCACACTAACCCGTGCCCTCACACGTACGCTCCCCCTAAACCATTGTCGTACCCTCACCTGGGCCCTAAACCTTCCCCGTCCCCTAACCCTAACCCTAGCCCGAACCCTAACCCTAAACCTTCCCCGAAGCCTTCCCCTCACCCGTCCCCTAATCCTAACCCGTAAGCTCACACTAACCCGTGCCCTCACACGTACGCTCCCCCTAAACCATTGTCGTACCCTCACCTGGGCCCTAAACCATCCCCGTCCCCTAACCCTAACCCTAGCCCGAACCCTATCCCTAACCATTCCCCGAAGCCTTCCCCTCACCCGTCCCCTAATCCTAACCCATACGCTCACACTAACCCGCGCCCTCACACGTACGCTACCCCTAAACCGCTGGCGTACCCTCACCTAGACCCTAAACCGTCCCCGTCCCCTACCCCTAACCCTAGCCCAAACGCTAACCCTAACTCTTGCCCGAAACCTTCCCCTCAACCGTCCCCTAATCCTAACCCATACGCTCACACTAACCCGCGCCCTCACACGTACGCGCCCCCTAAACCGTTGTCGTACCCTCACCTGGACCCTAAACCGTCCTCGTCCCCTAACCCTAACCCTAGCCTGAACCCTAACCCTCACTATTCCCCGAAGCCTTCTCCTCACCCGTCCCCTAATCCTAACCTGTACTTTCACACTAACCCGCGCCCTCGCACGTACGCTCCCCCTAAATCATTGTCGTACCCTCACCTGTACCCTAAACTGTCCCCGTCCCCTAACCCTAACCCTAGCCCGAACCCTAACCCTAACACTTCCCCGAAGCCTTCCCCTCACCCGTCCCCTAATCCTAACCCGTACGCTCACACTAACCTGCGCCCTCACACGAACGGTACCCCTAAACCGTTGTCGTACCCTCACCTGGGCCCTAAACCGTCCCCGTCCCCTAACCCTAACCCTAGCCCGAACCCTAAGCCTAAACCTTCCCCGAAGCCTTCCCCTCACCCGTCCCCTAATCCTAACCCGTACGCTCACACTAACACGCGTCCTCACACGTACGCTCTCCCTAATGTGTTGTCTTACACTCACCTGGACCTTAAACCGTGCCCGTACCCTAACCCTAACCCTAGGCCGAACCCTAAACCTAACCCTTCCCCAAAGCCTTCCCCTAACTCGTACCCTAATCCTAACCCGTACGCTCACACTAACCCGCGCCCTCACACGTACGCTCCCCCTAAACCGCTGTCGTACCCTCAATTGGACCCGAAACCATCCCCGTCCCCTAACCCTAACCCTAGCCCGAACCCTAACCCTAACACTTCCCCGAAGCCTTCCCCTCACCCGTCCCCTAATCCTAACCGGTACGCTCACACTAACCCACGCCCTCCCACGTACGCTCCCCCTATCGCGTTGTCGTACCCTCACCTGGACCCTAAACCATCCCCATCCCCTAACCCTAACCCTAGCCAGAACCCGAACCCTAACCTTTCCCCGAAGCCTTCCCCTCACACGTCCCCTAATCCTAACCCGTTCGCTCACACTAACCCGCGTCCTCACACGTACGCTGCCCCTAAACCGTTGTCGTACACTCACCTGGACCCTAAACCATCCCCATCCCCTAACCCTAACCCTAGCCCGAACCCTATCCCTAACCATTCCCCGAAGCCTTCCCCTCACCCGTCCCCTAATCCTAACCCGTACGCTCACACTAACCCGCGCCCTCACACGTACGCTCCCCCAAAACCGCTGACGTACACTCACCTGGACCCTAAACCGTCCCCGTCCCCTACCCCTAACCCTAGCCCAAACGATAACGCTGACTCTTCCCCGAAACCTTCCCCTCAACCGTCCCCTAATCCTAACCCGTACGCTCACACTAACCCACGCCCTCACACGTACGCTCCCCCTAAACCGTTGTCATACCCTCAGCTGGACCCTAAACCGTCCCCGTCCCCTAACCCTAACCCTAGCCTGAACCCTAACCCTCACCCTTCCCCGAAGCCTTCTACTCACCCGTCCCCTAATCCTAACCTGTACTTTCACACTAACCGGCGCCCTCACATGTACGCTCCCCCTAAACCATTGTCGTACCCTCACCTGTACCCTAAACTGTCCCCGTCCCCTAACCCTAACCCTAGCCCGAACCCTAACCCTAACCCTTCCCTGAAGCCTTCCCCTCACCCGTCCCCTAATCCTAAAACGTACGCTCACACTAACCCGCGCCCTCACACGTACGCTACCCCTAAACCGTTGTCGTACCCTCACCTGGACCCTAAACTGTCCCCGTCCCCTAACCCTAACCCTAGCCCGAACCCTAACCCTAACCCTTCCCCAAAGGCTTCCCCCCACACGTCCCCTAATCCTAACCGGTACGCTCACACTAACCCGTGCCCTCACACGTACGCTCCCCGTATAGCGTTGTCGTACCCTCACCTGGACCCTAAACCGTCCCCATCCCCTAACCCTAACCCTAGCCAGAACCCTAACCCTAACATTTCCCCAAAACCTTCCCCTAACCCGTCCCCTAATCCTAACCCGTACGCTCACACTAACCCGCGCCCTCACACGTACCCTCCCCCTAAACCGTTGTCGTACCCTCACCTGGACCCTAAACCGTCCCTGTCCCCTAACCCTAAACCTAACCAGAACCCTATCCCTAACCCTTCCCTGAAGCCTTCCCCTCACCCGTCCCCTAATCCTAACCCGTTCGCTCACACTAACACGCGCCCGCACACGTATGCTCGCCCTAAACCGTTGTCGTACCCTCACCTGGACCCTAAACCATCTCCGTCACCTAACCCTAACCCTAGCCCGAACTCTATCCCTAACCATTCCCCAAAGCCATACCCTCAGCCGTCCCCTAATCCTAACCCGTACGCTCACACTAACCCGCGCCCTCACACGAACGCCCCCCTAACCCGTTGTCGTACCCTCACCTGGACCCTAAACCGTCCCCGTCCCCTAACCCTAACCCTAGCCCAAACCCTATCCATAACCCTTTTCCGAAGCCTTCCCCTCACCCGTCCCCTAATCCTAACCCGTACGCTCACACAAACCCGTGCCCTCACACCTACACTCCCCCTAAACCGCTGTCGTACCATCAACTGGACCCGAAACCGTCCCCGTCCCCTAACCCTAACCCTATCCCGAACCCTAACCATAACCATTCCCCGAAGCCTTCCCCTCACCCGTCCCCTAATCCTAACCCGTACGCTCACACTAACCCGCGCCCTCACACATACGCTCCCCCTAAACCGTTGTCGTACCCTCACCTGGACCCGAAACCATCCCTGTCCCCTAACCCTAACCCTATCCCGAACCCTAACCCTAAAACTTCCCCGAAGCCTTCCCCTCACCCGTCCCCTAATCCTAACCCGTACACTCACACTAACCTGCTCCCTCACACGTACGCTCCCCCTAAACCGTTGTCGTACCCTCACCTGGACCCTAAATGGTACCCGACCCCTAACCCAAACCCTAGCCCGAACCCTAACATTAACCCTTCCCCGAAGCCTTCCCCTCACCCGTCCCCTAATCCTAACCCGTACGCTCACACTAACCTGCGCCCTCACACGTACGCTCCCCCAAAACAGTTGTTGTATTCTCACCTGGATCCTAAACCGTCCCTGTCCCCTAACGCTAACCCTAGCCCGAACCCTAACACTAGCACTTCTCCGAAGCCTTCCCCTCACCCGTCCCCTAATCCTAACCCGTATGCTCACACTAACCCACGCCCTCAAACGTACGCTCACCCTAAACCGTGGTCGTACCCTCACCTGGACCCTAAACCGTCCCCGTACCCTAACCCTAACACTAGCCCGAACCCTAACCCTTACCTTTCCCCGAAGCATTCCCCTCAAACGTCCCCTAATCCTAAGCCATACGCTGACACTAACCCACGCGCTCACACGTACGCTCCCCCTCAACCGTTGTCGTACCGCCACCTGGGCCCTAAACCGTCTCCGTCCCCTAACCATAACCCTAGCCCGAACACTAACCCTAACACTTCCCCGAAGCCTTCCCCTCACCCATCCCCTAATCCTAAAGCGTACGCTCACACTAACCCGTGCCCTCACACGTACACTCCCCCTAAACCGCTGTCGTACCCTCAACTGGACCCGAAACCGTCCCCGGCCCCTAACCCTAACCCTAGCCCAAACCCTATCCATAACCCTTTTCCGAAGCCTTCCCCTCACACGTCCCCTAATCCTAACACGTATGCTCACACTAACCCGCGCCCTCACACGTACGCTCCCCCTAAAGCGTTGCCGTACCCTCACCTGGACCCTAAAACCTCCCCGTCCCCTAACCCTAACCCTAGCCCGAACCCTAACCCTAACCCTTCCCCGAAGCCTTCCCCTCAACCGTCCCTAATCCTAACCCGTACGCTCACACTATCCAGCCCGGTCACACGTACGCTCCCCCTAAACCGTTGTCGTACCCTCACCTGGACCCTAAACCGTCCTCGTCCCCTAACCCTAACCCTAGCCAGAACCCTAACACTAACCCTTCCCCGAAGCCTTCCCCTCACCCGTCCCCTAATCCTATCCCGTACGCTCACACTAACACGCGCCCTCACACATACGCTCCCCCTAAAGTGTTGTCTTACCCTCACCTGGACCTTAAACCGTCCCCGTCCCCTAAACCTAACCCTTCCCCGAAGCCTTCTCCTCACCCGACGCCTAATCCTAACCCGTACGCTCACATAACCCACGCCCTCACACGTACGCTCCCACTAAACCGTTGTCGTACCTTCACCTGGACCCTAAACCGTCCCCGTCCCCTAACCCTAACCCTAGCCCGAACCCTAACACTAACCCTTCCCCGAAGCCTTCCCCTCACCCGTCCCCTAATCCTAACCCGTACGCTCACACTAACCCGCGCCCTCACACGTACGCTTCCCCTAAACCGTTGTCGTACCCTCACCTGGACCCTAGACCGTCCCCGTCCCCTAACCCTAACCCTAGCCCAAACCAAATCCATAACCCTTTTCCGAAGCCTTCCCCTCAACCGTCCCCTAATCCTAACCCGTACGCTCACACTAACCCGTGCCCTCACACGTACACTCCCCCTAAACTGCTGTCGTACCCTCAACTGGACCCGAAACCGTCCCCGTCCCCTAACCCTAACCCTAGCCCGAACCCTAACCCTAACACTACCCCGCAGCCTTCCCCTCACCCGTCCCCTAATCGTAACCCGTACGCTCACACTAATCCGCGCCCTCACATGTACGCTCCCCCTAAACCGTTGTCGTACCCTCACCTGGACCCTAAACCGTCCCCGTACCCTAACCCTAACCCTAGCCCGAACCCTAACCCTAACCCTTCCCCGAAGCCTTCCCCTCACCCGTCCCCTAATCCTAACACGTATGCTCACACTAACCCGCGCCCTCACACATACGCTCCCCCTAAAGCGTTGTCGTACCCTCACCTGGACCCTAAAACGCCCCCGTCCCCTAACCCTAACCCTAGCCGAACCCTAAACCTAACCCTTCCCCGAAGCCTTCCCCTCAACCGTCCCTAATCCTAACCCATACGCTCACACTATCCAGCCCGCTCACACGTACGCTCCCCCTAAACCGTTGTCGTACCCTCACCTGGACCCTAAACCGACCCCGTCCCCTAACCCTAACCCTAGCCAGAACCCTAACACTAACCCTTCCCCGAAGCCTTCCCATCACCCGTCCCCTAATCCTAACCCGTACGCTCACACTAACACGCGCCCTCACACATACGCTCCCCCTAAAGTGTTGTCTTACCCTCACCTGGACCTTAAACCGTCCCCGTCCACTAACCCTAACCCTAGGCCGAACCCTAAACCTAACACTTCCCCGAAGCCTTCTCCTCACCCGTCACCTAATCCTAACCCGTACGCTCACACTAACCCACGCCCTCACACGTACGCTCCCCCTAAACCGTTGTCGTACCCTCACCTGGACCCTAAACCGTCCCCGTCCCCTAACCCTATCCCTAGACCGAACCCTAACCCTAACCCTTCCCCAAAGCCTCCCCCTCACCCGTCCCCTAATCCTAACCCGTATGCTCACACTAACCCGCGCCCTCACACGTACGCTCCCCCTAAATCGTTGTCGTACCCTCACCTGGACCCTAAAACGTCCCCGTCCCCTAAACCTAATCCTAGCCCGAACCCTAACCCTAACCCTTCCCCGAAGCCTTCCCCTCACCCGTCCCCTAATCCTAACCCGTACGCTCACACTATCCAGCCCGCTCACTCATACGCTGCCCCTAAACCGTTGTCGTACCCTCACCTGGACCCTAAACCGTCCCCGTTCCCTAACCCTAACCCTAGCCCGAACCCTAACCCTAACCTTTCCCTGAAGCCTTCCCCTCACCCGTCTCCTAATCCTAACCCATACGCTCACATAACCCACGCCCTCACACGTACGCTCCCCCTAAACCTTTGTCGTACCTTCACCTGGACCCTAAACCGTCCCCGTCCCCTAACCCTAACCCTAGTGCGAACCCTAACCCTAACCCTTCCCCGAAGCCTTCCCCTCACCCGTCCCCTAATCCTAACCCGTACGCTGACACTAACCAGCGCCCTCACACGTACGCTCCCCCTAAACCGTTGTCATACCCTCAATTGGACCCTAAACCGTCCCCGTCCCCTAACCCTAACCCTAGCCCGAACCCTATCCCTAATCCTTCCCCGAAGCCTTCCCTTCACCCGTCCCCTAATCCTAAAACATACGCTCACACTGACCCACGCCCTCACACGTACGCTCCCCCTAAACCGCTGTAATACCCTCACCTGGACCCTAAACCATCCCCGTCCCCTAATCCTAACCCTAGCCCGAACCCTATCCCTAACCATTCCCCGAAGCCTTCCCCTCACCCGTCCCCTAATCCTAACCCGTACGCTCACAGTAACATGCGCCCTCACACGTACGCTCCCCCGAAACCATTGTCGTACCCTCACCTGGACCCTAAACCGTCCCCGTCCCCTACCCCTAACCCTAGCCAAAACGCTAACACTGACTCTTCCCCGAAACCTTCCCTTCAACCGTCCCCTAATCCTAACCCGTTCGCTCACACTAGCACGCGCCCTCACACTTACGCTCCCCCTAAACCGTTGTCGTACCCTCACCTGGACCCTAAACCGTCCCCATCCACTAAACCTAACCCTAGCCCGAACCCTAACCCTAACCCTTTTCCGAAGCCTTCCCCTCACCCGTCCCCTAATCTTAACCCGTACACTCACACTAACCCGCGCCCTCACACTTACGCTCCCCCTAAACCGCTGTCGTACCCTCATCTGGACCCGAAACTGTCCCCGTCCCCTAACCCTAACCCTAGCCCGAACCCTAACCCTAACCCTTCCCCGAAGCCTTCCCCTCACCCGTCTCCTAATCCTAACCCGAACGCTCACACTAACCCGCGCCCTCACACGTATGCTCCACCTAAACCGCTGTCATACCCTCAACTGGACCCGAAACCGTCCCCGTCCCATAACCCTAACCCTAGCCCGAACCCTAACCCTCACACTTCCCCGAAGCCTTCCCCTCACCCGTCCCCTAATCCTAACCCGTAAGCTCACACTAACCCGTGCCCTCACACGTACGCTCCCCCTAAACCATTGTCGTACCCTCACCTGGGCCCTAAACCGTCCCCGTCCCCTAACCCTAACCCTAGCCCGAACCCTAACCCTAACACTTCCCCAAAGGCTTCCTCTTACCCGTCCCCTAATCCTAACCCGTATGCTCACACTAACCCGCGCCCTCACACGTACTCTCCCGCTAAAGCGTTGTCGTACCCTCACTTGGACCCTAAAACGTCCCCGTCCCCTAACCCTAACCCTAGCCCGAACCCTAACCCTAACCCTTCCCCGAAGCCTTCCCCTCACCCGTCCCTAATCCTAACCCGTACGCTCACACTATCCAGCCCGCTCACACGTATGCTGCCCCTAAACCGTTGTCGTACCCTCACTTGGACCCTAAACCGTCCGCATCCCTTAACCCTAACCCTACCCAAACCCTAAACCTAACCCGTCCCCGAAGCCTTCCGCTCACCCATCCCCTAATCCTAACCCGTACGCTCACACTAACCCACGCTCTCACACGAACGGTCCCCCTAAACCGTTGTCGTACCCTCACCTGGAAACTAAACCGTCCCCGTCCCCTAACCCTAACCCTAGCCCGAACCATAACCCTAACCCTTCCCCGAAGCCTTCCCCTCACCCTTTCCCTAATCCTATCCCGTACGCTCACATAACCCATGCCCTCACACGTACGCTCCCCCTAAACCGTTGTCGTACCCTCACCTGGACCCTAAACGGTCCCCTTCCCCTAACCCTAACCCTAGCCCGAACCCTAACCCTAACCCTTCCCCGAAGCCTTCCCCTCACCCGTACTCTAATCCTAACCCGTACGCTCACACTAACCCGCGCCTCACACGTACGCTCCCCCTAAACCGTTGTCGTACCCTCAACTGGACCCTAAACCGTCCCCGTTCCCTAAACCTAACCCTAGCCCGAACCGTAACCCTAACCCTTCCCCGAAGCCTTCGCTTCACCCGTCCCCTAAAACTAACCCGTAAGCTCACACTACCCTGCGCCCTCACACGTACGCTCCCCCTAAACCGTTGTCGTACCCTCACCTGGAACCTATACATCCCCGTCCCCTAACCCTAACCCTAGCCCGAACCCTAACCCTAACCCTTCCCCGAAGCCTTCCCCTCACCCGTCCCCTATTCCTAACCCTTAGGCTCACACTAACCCGCGCCCTCACACGTACGCTCACCCTAAAGCATTGTCCTAACCTCACCTGGACCCTAAACGCTCCCCGTCACCTAACCCTAACCCTAGTCCGAATCCTAAACCTAACCCTTCCCCGAAGCCTTCCCCTCACCCGTCCCCTAATCCTAAACTGTACGCTGACACTAACCAGCGCCCTCAAACGTACGCTCCCCCTAAACCGTTGTCGTACCCTCAATTGGACCCTATACCGTCCCCGTCCCCTAACCCTAACTCTAGCCCGAACCCTATCCCTAACCCTTCCCCGAAGCCTTCCCCTCACCCGTCCCCAAATCCTAACCCATATGCTCACACTGACCCGCGCCCTCACACGTACGCTCCCCCTAAACCGCTGTAATACCCTCACCTGGACCCTAAACCATCCCCGTCCCCTAATCCTAACCCTAGCCCGAACCCTAACCCTAACACTTCCCCAAAGCCTTCCCCTCACCCGTATCCTAATCCTAACCCGTACGCTTACACTAACCCGCACCCTCACACGTACGCTCCCCCTAAAGCGTTGTCGTACCCTCACCTGGACCCTAAACCGTCCCCATCCCGTAACCCTAACCCTAGCCCGAACCCTAACCCTAACCCTTCCCCGAAGCCTTCCCCTCACCCGTCCCCTAATCCTAACCCGAACGCTCACACTAACCCACGCCCTCACACGTACGCACCCCCTAAACCGTTGTCGTAACTTCACTTGGACCCTAAACCGTCCCCATCCCTTAACCCTAACACTACCGAAACCCTAACCCTAACCCGTCCCCGAAGACTTCCCCTCAACCATCCCCTAATCCTAACCCGTACGCTCACACTAACCCGCGCCCTCAAACGTACACTCCCCCTAAACCGTTGTCGTACCCTCACCTGGACCCTAAACCGACCCCGTCCCCTAACCCTTACCCTAGCCCGAACCCTAACCCTAACACTTTCCCGAAGCCTTCCCCTCACCGGTCCCCTAATCCTAACCGGTACGCTCACACTAACATGTGCCCTCACACGTACGATACCCATAAACCGTTGTCGTACCCTCACCTGGACCCTAAACCGTCCCCGTCCGTTAACCCTAACCCTAGCCCGAACCCTAAACCTAACCCTTCCCCGAAGCCTTCCCCTCACCCGTCCCCTAATCTTAACCCGTACGCTCACACTAACCCACGCCCTCACACGTACGCTCCCCCTAAACCGCTGTCGTACCCTCATCTGAACCCGAAACCGTCCCCGTCCCCTAACCCTAACCCTAGGCCGAACCCTAACCCTAACCCTTCCCCGAAGCCTTCCCCTCACCCGTCTCCTAATCCTAATCCGAACGCTCACAGTAACCCGCGCCCTCACACGTACCCTCCACCTAAACCGCTGTCGTACCCTCAACTGGACCCGAAACCGTCCCCGTACCCTAACCCTAACCCTAGCCCGAACCCTAACCCTAACACTTCCCCAAAGCCTTCCCCTCACCCGTCCCCTAATCCTAACCCGTAAGCTCACACTAACCCGTGCCCTCACACGTACGCTCCCCCTAAACCATTGTCGTACCCTCACCTGGGCCCTAAACCTTCCCCGTCCCCTAACCCTAACCCTAGCCCGAACCCTAACCCTAAACCTTCCCCGAAGCCTTCCCCTCACCCGTCCCCTAATCCTGACCCATAAGCTCACACTAACCCGTGCCCTCACACGTACGCTCCCCCTAAACCATTGTCGTACCCTCACCTGGGCCCTAAACCATCCCCGTCCCCTAACCCTAACCCTAGCCCGAACCCTATCCCTAACCATTCCCCGAAGCCTTCCCCTCACCCGTCCCCTAATCCTAACCCATACGCTCACACTAACCCGCGCCCTCACACGTACGCTACCCCTAAACCGCTGGCGTACCCTCACCTAGACCCTAAACCGTCCCCGTCCCCTACCCCTAACCCTAGCCCAAACGCTAACCCTAACTCTTCCCCGAAACCTTCCCCTCAACCGTCCACTAATCCTAACCCATACGCTCACACTAACCCGCGCCCTCACACGTACGCGCCCCCTAAACCGTTGTCGTACCCTCACCTGGACCCTTAACCGTCCTCGGCCCCTAACCCTAACCCTAGCCTGAACCCTAACCCTCACTATTCCCCGAAGCCTTCTCCTCACCCGTCCCCTAATCCTAAGCTGTACTTTCACACTAACCCGCGCCCTCGCACGTACGCTCCCCCTAAATCATTGTCGTACCCTCACCTGTACCCTAAACTGTCCCCGTCCCCTAACCCTAACCCTAGCCCGAACCCTAACCCTAACACTTCCCCGAAGCCTTCCCCTCACCCGTCCCCTAATCCTAACCCGTACGCTCACACTAACCTGCGCCCTCACACGAACGGTACCCCTAAACCGTTGTCGTACCCTCACCTGGGCCCTAAACCGTCCCCGTCCCCTAACCCTAACCCTAGCCCGAACCCTAACCCTAAACCTTCACCGAAGCCTTCCCCTCACCCGTCCCCTAATCCTAACCCGTACGCTCACACTAACACGCGTCCTCACACGTACGCTCCCCCTAATGTGTTGTCTTACACTCACCTGGACCTTAAACCGTGCCCGTCCCCTAACCCTAACCCTAGGCCGAACCCTAAACCTAACCCTTCCCCAAAGCCTTCCCCTAACTCGTACCCTAATCCTAACCCGTACGCTCACATTAACCGGCGCCCTCACACGTACGCTCCCCCTAAACCGCTGTCGTACCCTCAATTGGACCCGAAACCATCCCCGTCCCCTAACCCTAACCCTAGCCCGAACCCTAACCCTAACACTTCCCCGAAGCCTTCCCCTCACCCGTCCCCTAATCCTAACCGGTACGCTCACACTAACCCACGCCCTCCCACGTACGCTCCCCCTATAGCGTTGTCGTACCCTCACCTGGACCCTAAACCATCCCCATCCCCTAACCCTAACCCTAGCCAGAACCCGAACCCTAACCTTTCCCCGAAGCCTTCCCCTCACACGTCCCCTAATCCTAACCCGTTCGCTCACACTAACCCGCGCCCTCACACGTACGCTGCCCCTAAACCGTTGTCGTACCCTCACCTGGACCCTAAACCATCCCCGTCCCCTAACCCTAACCCTAGCCCGAACCTTATCCCTAACCATTCCCCGAAGCCTTCCCCTCACCCGTCCCCTAATCCTAACACGTACGCTCACACTAACCCGCGCCCTCACACGTACGCTCCCCCGAAACCGCTGACGTACCCTCACCTGGACCCTAAACCGTCCCTGTTCCCTAACCCTAACCCTAGCCCGAACCCTAACCCTTCCCCGAAGCCTTCCCCTCACCCGTCCACTAATCCTAACCCGTACGCTCACACTAACCCGCGCCCTCACACGTACGCTCCCACTAAACCGTTGTCATACCCTCTCCTGGACCCTAAACCGTCCACGTTCCCTAGACCTAACCCTAGCCCGAACCCTAACCCTAACCCTTCCCCAAAGCCTACCCCTCACCGTCCCCTAAGCCTAAACCATACGCTCACACTAACCCGCGCCCTCACACGTACGCTCCCACTAAACTGCTGTCGTACCCTCAACTGGACCCGAAACCGTCCCCGTCCCCTAACCCTAACCCTAGCCCGAACCCTAATCCTAACCCTTCCCCGAAGCCTTCCCCTCACCCGTGCCCTAATCCTAACCCGTACGCTCACACTAACCCGTGCCCTCACATGTACTCCCCGTAAACCGTTGTCGTACCCTCACCTGGACCCTAAACTGTCCCCGTCCCCTAACCCTAACCCTAACCTGAACCCTAACCCTAACCCTTCCCCGAAGCCTTCACCTCACCCACCCCTAATCCTAACCCGTACGCTCACACTAACCCACGCCCTCACACGTACGCTCACCCTAAAGCATTGTCGTACCCTCACCTGGACCCTAAACCCTCCCCGTCACCTAACACTAACCCTAGTGCGAACCCTAACCCTAACCCTAAACCTAACCCTAGCCCGAACCCTATCCATAACCATTCCCCGAAGCCTTCTGTTCACCCGTCCCATAATCCTAACCCGTAAGCTCACACTAACCGGCGCCCTCACACGTACGCTCCCCCTAAACCGCTGTCGTACCCTCAACTGGACACGAAACCGTCCCCGTCCCCTAACCCTAACCCTAGCCCGAACCCTAACCCTGACCCTTCCCCGAAGCCTTCCCCTCACCCGTCCCCTACTCCTAACCCGTACGCTCACACTAACACGCGCCCTCACACGTACGCTCCCCCTAAAGTGTTGTCTTACCCTCAACTGGACCTTAAACCGTCCCCGTCCCCAAACCCTAACCCTAGCCCGAACCCTAACCCTAACCCTTCCCCAAAGCCTTCCCCTAACCTGTCCCCTAATCCTAACCCGTAAGCTCACACTATCCGGCGCCCTCACACTTACGCTCCCCCTAAACCGCTGTCGTACCCTCAACTGGACACGAAACCGTCCCGGTCCCCTAACCCTAACCCTAGCCCGAACCCTAACCCTAACACTTCCCGGAAGCCTTCCCCTCACCTGTCCCCTAATCCTAACCCGTACTCTCACACTAACCCACGCCCTCACACGTACGCTCCCCCTAAACCGTTGTCGTACCCTCACCTGGACACTAAACCGTCTCCGTCCCCTAACCCTAACCCTAGCCCGAACCCTAACCCTAACCCTTCCCCGAAGCCTTCTCCTCACCGGTCCCCTAATCCTAACCCATACGCTCACACTAACCCGCGCCCTCACACATACGCTCCCCCTAAAGCATTGTCCTACACTCACCTGGACCCTAAACCGCCTCCGTCCCCTAACCCTAATCCTAGCCCGAACCCTAACCCTAACCGTTCCCCGAAGCCTTCCCCTCACCCGTCCCCTAATCGTAACCCGTACGCTCACACTAAACCATGCCCTCACACGTATGCTCCGCCTAAACTGCTGACGTACCCTCACCTGGTTCCTAAACCGTCCCCATCCCCTAACCCTAACCCTAGCCCAAACCCTAACCCTAACACTTCCCCGAAGCCTTCCCCTCACCCGTCCCCTAATCCTAACCAGTAAGCTCACACTAACCCGCGCCCTCACACGTTAGCTCCCCCTAAACCATGGTCGTACCCTCACCTGGACCCTAAACCGTCCCCGTCCCCTAACCCTAACCCTAGCCTGAACCGTAACCCTAACCCTTCCCCGAAGCCTTCCCCTCACCCGTCCCCTAATCCTAACCCGTACGATAACACTAACCCGTGCCCTCACACGTACGCTACCCCTAAACCGTTGTCATACCCTCACCTGGACCCTATACATCCCCGTCCCCTAACCCTAACCCTAGCCTGAACCCTAACCCTAACCCTTCCCCGAAGCCTTCCCCTCACCAGTCCCCTAATCCTAACCCGTAGGCTCACACTAACCCGCGCCCGCACACGTACGCTCACCCTAAAGCATTGTCGTACCCTCATCTGGACCCTACAGCCTCCCTGTCACCTAACACTAACCCTAGTGCGAACCCTAACCCTAACCCTTCCCCGAAGCCTTCCCCTCACCCGTCCCCTAATCCTAACCCGTACGCTGACACTAACCAGCGCCCTCACACGTACGCTCCCCCTAAACCGTTGTCATACCCTCAATTGGACCCTAAACCATCCCCGTCCCCTAACCCTAACCCTAGCCCGAACCCTATCCCTAATCCTTCCCCGAAGCCTTCCCTTCACCCGTCCCCTAATCCTAAAACATACGCTCACACTGACCCGCGCCCTCACACGTACGCTCCCCCTAAACCGCTGTAATACCCTCACCTGGACCCTAAACCATCCCCGTCCCCTAATCCTAACCCTAGCCCGAACCCTATCCCTAACCATTCCCCGAAGCCTTCCCCTCACCCGTCCCCTAATCCTAACCCGTACGCTCACAGTAACATGCGCCCTCACACGTACGCTCCCCCGAAACCATTGTCGTACCCTCACCTGGACCCTAAACCGTCCCCGTCCGCTACCCCTAACCCTAGCCAAAACGCTAACACTGACTCTTCCCCGAAACCTTCCCTTCAACCGTCCCCTAATCCTAACCCGTACGCTCACACTAACCCGCGCCCTCACACGTACGCTCCCCCTAAACCGTTGTCGTTCCCTCACCTGGACCCTAAACCGTCCCCGTCCTCTAACCCTAACCCTAGCCCGAACCCTAACTCTAACCCTTCCCCGAAATCTTCTCCTCACCCGTCCCCTAATCCTAACCCGTACGCTCACAGTAAACCACGCCCTCACACGTACTCTCCCCCTAAAGCATTGTCGTACCCTCACCTGGACCCTAAACCGTCCCCTAACCCTAACCCTAACCCTAGCCCGAACCCTAACCCTAACCCTTCCCCGAAGCCTTCCCCTCACTCGTCCCCTAATCCTAACCCGTAAGCTCACACTAACCCACGCCCTCACACGTACGCTCCCCCTAAACCGTTCTCGTACCCTCACCTGGACCCTAAACCGTCCCCGTCCCCTAACCCTAACCCTAGCCCGAACCCTACCCCTAAAACTTCCCCGAAGCCTTCCCCTCACCCGTCCCCTAATCCTAACCCGTACGCTCACACTAACCCGCGACCTCACATGTACGCTCCCCCTAAACCGTTGTCGTACCCTCACCTGGACCCTAAACCGTCCCCGTCCCCTAACCCTAACCCTAACCAGAACCCTATCCCTAACCCTTCCCCGAAGCCTTCCCCTCACCCGTCCCCTAATCCTAACCCATTCGCTCACACTAACACGCGCCCTCACACTTACGCTCCCCCTAAACCGTTGTCGTACCCTCACCTGGACCCTAAACCGTCCCCATCCACTAAACCTAACCCTAGCCCGAACCCTAACCCTAACCCTTTTCCGAAGCCTTCCCCTCACCCGTCCCCTAATCTTAACCCGTACACTGACACTAACCCGCGCCCTCACACTTACGCTCCCCCTAAACCGCTGTCGTACCCTCATCTGGACCCTAAACCGTCCCCATCCCGTAACCCTAACCCTAGCCCGAACCCTAACCCTAACCCTTCCCCGAAGCCTTCCCCTCACCCGTCCCCTAATCCTAACCCGAACGCTCACACTAACCCACGCCCTCACACGTACGCACCCCCTAAACCGTTGTCGTACCTTCACTTGGACCCTAAACCGTCCCCATCCCTTAACCCTAACACTACCGAAACCCTAACCCTAACCCGTCCCCGAAGACTTCCCCTCAACCATCCCCTAATCCTAACCCGTACGCTCACACTAACCCGCGCCCTCACACGTACACTCCCCCTAAACCGTTGTCGTACCCTCACCTGGACCCTAAACCGACCCCGTCCCCTAACCCTTACCCTAGCCCGAACCCTAACCCTAACACTTTCCCGAAGCCTTCCCCTCACCGGTCCCCTAATCCTAACCCGTACGCTCACACTAACATGTGCCCTCACACGTACGATACCCATAAACCGTTGTCGTACCCTCACCTGGACCCTAAACCGTCCCCGTCCGTTAACCCTAACCCTAGCCCGAACCCTAAACCTAACCCTTCCCCGAAGCCTTCCCCTCACCCGTCCCCTAATCTTAACCCGTACGCTCACACTAACCCACGCCCTCACACGTACGCTCCCCCTAAACCGCTGTCGTACCCTCATCTGAACCCGAAACCGTCCCCGTCCCCTAACCCTAACCCTAGGCCGAACCCTAACCCTAACCCTTCCCCGAAGCCTTCCCCTCACCCGTCTCCTAATCCTAATCCGAACGCTCACACTAACCCGCGCCCTCACACGTACCCTCCACCTAAACCGCTGTCGTACCCTCAACTGGACCCGAAACCGTCCCCGTACCCTAACCCTAACCCTAGCCCGAACCCTAACCCTAACACTTCCCCAAAGCCTTCCCCTCACCCGTCCCCTAATCCTAACCCGTAAGCTCACACTAACCCGTGCCCTCACACGTACGCTCCCCCTAAACCATTGTCGTACCCTCACCTGGGCCCTAAACCTTCCCCGTCCCCTAACCCTAACCCTAGCCCGAACCCTAACCCTAAACCTTCCCCGAAGCCTTCCCCTCACCCGTCCCCTAATCCTAACCCGTAAGCTCACACTAACCCGTGCCCTCACACGTACGCTCCCCCTAAACCATTGTCGTACCCTCACCTGGGCCCTAAACCATCCCCGTCCCCTAACCCTAACCCTAGCCCGAACCCTATCCCTAACCATTCCCCGAAGCCTTCCCCTCACCCGTCCCCTAATCCTAACCCATACGCTCACACTAACCCGCGCCCTCACACGTACGCTACCCCTAAACCGCTGGCGTACCCTCACCTAGACCCTAAACCGTCCCCGTCCCCTACCCCTAACCCTAGCCCAAACGCTAACCCTAACTCTTGCCCGAAACCTTCCCCTCAACCGTCCCCTAATCCTAACCCATACGCTCACACTAACCCGCGCCCTCACACGTACGCGCCCCCTAAACCGTTGTCGTACCCTCACCTGGACCCTAAACCGTCCTCGTCCCCTAACCCTAACCCTAGCCTGAACCCTAACCCTCACTATTCCCCGAAGCCTTCTCCTCACCCGTCCCCTAATCCTAACCTGTACTTTCACACTAACCCGCGCCCTCGCACGTACGCTCCCCCTAAATCATTGTCGTACCCTCACCTGTACCCTAAACTGTCCCCGTCCCCTAACCCTAACCCTAGCCCGAACCCTAACCCTAACACTTCCCCGAAGCCTTCCCCTCACCCGTCCCCTAATCCTAACCCGTACGCTCACACTAACCTGCGCCCTCACACGAACGGTACCCCTAAACCGTTGTCGTACCCTCACCTGGGCCCTAAACCGTCCCCGTCCCCTAACCCTAACCCTAGCCCGAACCCTAAGCCTAAACCTTCCCCGAAGCCTTCCCCTCACCCGTCCCCTAATCCTAACCCGTACGCTCACACTAACACGCGTCCTCACACGTACGCTCTCCCTAATGTGTTGTCTTACACTCACCTGGACCTTAAACCGTGCCCGTACCCTAACCCTAACCCTAGGCCGAACCCTAAACCTAACCCTTCCCCAAAGCCTTCCCCTAACTCGTACCCTAATCCTAACCCGTACGCTCACACTAACCCGCGCCCTCACACGTACGCTCCCCCTAAACCGCTGTCGTACCCTCAATTGGACCCGAAACCATCCCCGTCCCCTAACCCTAACCCTAGCCCGAACCCTAACCCTAACACTTCCCCGAAGCCTTCCCCTCACCCGTCCCCTAATCCTAACCGGTACGCTCACACTAACCCACGCCCTCCCACGTACGCTCCCCCTATCGCGTTGTCGTACCCTCACCTGGACCCTAAACCATCCCCATCCCCTAACCCTAACCCTAGCCAGAACCCGAACCCTAACCTTTCCCCGAAGCCTTCCCCTCACACGTCCCCTAATCCTAACCCGTTCGCTCACACTAACCCGCGTCCTCACACGTACGCTGCCCCTAAACCGTTGTCGTACACTCACCTGGACCCTAAACCATCCCCATCCCCTAACCCTAACCCTAGCCCGAACCCTATCCCTAACCATTCCCCGAAGCCTTCCCCTCACCCGTCCCCTAATCCTAACCCGTACGCTCACACTAACCCGCGCCCTCACACGTACGCTCCCCCAAAACCGCTGACGTACACTCACCTGGACCCTAAACCGTCCCCGTCCCCTACCCCTAACCCTAGCCCAAACGATAACGCTGACTCTTCCCCGAAACCTTCCCCTCAACCGTCCCCTAATCCTAACCCGTACGCTCACACTAACCCACGCCCTCACACGTACGCTCCCCCTAAACCGTTGTCATACCCTCAGCTGGACCCTAAACCGTCCCCGTCCCCTAACCCTAACCCTAGCCTGAACCCTAACCCTCACCCTTCCCCGAAGCCTTCTACTCACCCGTCCCCTAATCCTAACCTGTACTTTCACACTAACCGGCGCCCTCACATGTACGCTCCCCCTAAACCATTGTCGTACCCTCACCTGTACCCTAAACTGTCCCCGTCCCCTAACCCTAACCCTAGCCCGAACCCTAACCCTAACCCTTCCCTGAAGCCTTCCCCTCACCCGTCCCCTAATCCTAAAACGTACGCTCACACTAACCCGCGCCCTCACACGTACGCTACCCCTAAACCGTTGTCGTACCCTCACCTGGACCCTAAACTGTCCCCGTCCCCTAACCCTAACCCTAGCCCGAACCCTAACCCTAACCCTTCCCCAAAGGCTTCCCCCCACACGTCCCCTAATCCTAACCGGTACGCTCACACTAACCCGTGCCCTCACACGTACGCTCCCCGTATAGCGTTGTCGTACCCTCACCTGGACCCTAAACCGTCCCCATCCCCTAACCCTAACCCTAGCCAGAACCCTAACCCTAACATTTCCCCAAAACCTTCCCCTAACCCGTCCCCTAATCCTAACCCGTACGCTCACACTAACCCGCGCCCTCACACGTACCCTCCCCCTAAACCGTTGTCGTACCCTCACCTGGACCCTAAACCGTCCCTGTCCCCTAACCCTAAACCTAACCAGAACCCTATCCCTAACCCTTCCCTGAAGCCTTCCCCTCACCCGTCCCCTAATCCTAACCCGTTCGCTCACACTAACACGCGCCCGCACACGTATGCTCGCCCTAAACCGTTGTCGTACCCTCACCTGGACCCTAAACCATCTCCGTCACCTAACCCTAACCCTAGCCCGAACTCTATCCCTAACCATTCCCCAAAGCCATACCCTCAGCCGTCCCCTAATCCTAACCCGTACGCTCACACTAACCCGCGCCCTCACACGAACGCCCCCCTAACCCGTTGTCGTACCCTCACCTGGACCCTAAACCGTCCCCGTCCCCTAACCCTAACCCTAGCCCAAACCCTATCCATAACCCTTTTCCGAAGCCTTCCCCTCACCCGTCCCCTAATCCTAACCCGTACGCTCACACAAACCCGTGCCCTCACACCTACACTCCCCCTAAACCGCTGTCGTACCATCAACTGGACCCGAAACCGTCCCCGTCCCCTAACCCTAACCCTATCCCGAACCCTAACCATAACCATTCCCCGAAGCCTTCCCCTCACCCGTCCCCTAATCCTAACCCGTACGCTCACACTAACCCGCGCCCTCACACATACGCTCCCCCTAAACCGTTGTCGTACCCTCACCTGGACCCGAAACCATCCCTGTCCCCTAACCCTAACCCTATCCCGAACCCTAACCCTAAAACTTCCCCGAAGCCTTCCCCTCACCCGTCCCCTAATCCTAACCCGTACACTCACACTAACCTGCTCCCTCACACGTACGCTCCCCCTAAACCGTTGTCGTACCCTCACCTGGACCCTAAATGGTACCCGACCCCTAACCCAAACCCTAGCCCGAACCCTAACATTAACCCTTCCCCGAAGCCTTCCCCTCACCCGTCCCCTAATCCTAACCCGTACGCTCACACTAACCTGCGCCCTCACACGTACGCTCCCCCAAAACAGTTGTTGTATTCTCACCTGGATCCTAAACCGTCCCTGTCCCCTAACGCTAACCCTAGCCCGAACCCTAACACTAGCACTTCTCCGAAGCCTTCCCCTCACCCGTCCCCTAATCCTAACCCGTATGCTCACACTAACCCACGCCCTCAAACGTACGCTCACCCTAAACCGTGGTCGTACCCTCACCTGGACCCTAAACCGTCCCCGTACCCTAACCCTAACACTAGCCCGAACCCTAACCCTTACCTTTCCCCGAAGCATTCCCCTCAACCGTCCCCTAATCCTAAGCCATACGCTGACACTAACCCACGCGCTCACACGTACGCTCCCCCTCAACCGTTGTCGTACCGCCACCTGGGCCCTAAACCGTCTCCGTCCCCTAACCATAACCCTAGCCCGAACACTAACCCTAACACTTCCCCGAAGCCTTCCCCTCACCCATCCCCTAATCCTAAAGCGTACGCTCACACTAACCCGTGCCCTCACACGTACACTCCCCCTAAACCGCTGTCGTACCCTCAACTGGACCCGAAACCGTCCCCGGCCCCTAACCCTAACCCTAGCCCAAACCCTATCCATAACCCTTTTCCGAAGCCTTCCCCTCACACGTCCCCTAATCCTAACACGTATGCTCACACTAACCCGCGCCCTCACACGTACGCTCCCCCTAAAGCGTTGCCGTACCCTCACCTGGACCCTAAAACCTCCCCGTCCCCTAACCCTAACCCTAGCCCGAACCCTAACCCTAACCCTTCCCCGAAGCCTTCCCCTCAACCGTCCCTAATCCTAACCCGTACGCTCACACTATCCAGCCCGGTCACACGTACGCTCCCCCTAAACCGTTGTCGTACCCTCACCTGGACCCTAAACCGTCCTCGTCCCCTAACCCTAACCCTAGCCAGAACCCTAACACTAACCCTTCCCCGAAGCCTTCCCCTCACCCGTCCCCTAATCCTATCCCGTACGCTCACACTAACACGCGCCCTCACACATACGCTCCCCCTAAAGTGTTGTCTTACCCTCACCTGGACCTTAAACCGTCCCCGTCCCCTAAACCTAACCCTTCCCCGAAGCCTTCTCCTCACCCGACGCCTAATCCTAACCCGTACGCTCACATAACCCACGCCCTCACACGTACGCTCCCACTAAACCGTTGTCGTACCTTCACCTGGACCCTAAACCGTCCCCGTCCCCTAACCCTAACCCTAGCCCGAACCCTAACACTAACCCTTCCCCGAAGCCTTCCCCTCACCCGTCCCCTAATCCTAACCCGTACGCTCACACTAACCCGCGCCCTCACACGTACGCTTCCCCTAAACCGTTGTCGTACCCTCACCTGGACCCTAGACCGTCCCCGTCCCCTAACCCTAACCCTAGCCCAAACCAAATCCATAACCCTTTTCCGAAGCCTTCCCCTCAACCGTCCCCTAATCCTAACCCGTACGCTCACACTAACCCGTGCCCTCACACGTACACTCCCCCTAAACTGCTGTCGTACCCTCAACTGGACCCGAAACCGTCCCCGTCCCCTAACCCTAACCCTAGCCCGAACCCTAACCCTAACACTACCCCGCAGCCTTCCCCTCACCCGTCCCCTAATCGTAACCCGTACGCTCACACTAATCCGCGCCCTCACATGTACGCTCCCCCTAAACCGTTGTCGTACCCTCACCTGGACCCTAAACCGTCCCCGTACCCTAACCCTAACCCTAGCCCGAACCCTAACCCTAACCCTTCCCCGAAGCCTTCCCCTCACCCGTCCCCTAATCCTAACACGTATGCTCACACTAACCCGCGCCCTCACACATACGCTCCCCCTAAAGCGTTGTCGTACCCTCACCTGGACCCTAAAACGCCCCCGTCCCCTAACCCTAACCCTAGCCGAACCCTAAACCTAACCCTTCCCCGAAGCCTTCCCCTCAACCGTCCCTAATCCTAACCCATACGCTCACACTATCCAGCCCGCTCACACGTACGCTCCCCCTAAACCGTTGTCGTACCCTCACCTGGACCCTAAACCGACCCCGTCCCCTAACCCTAACCCTAGCCAGAACCCTAACACTAACCCTTCCCCGAAGCCTTCCCATCACCCGTCCCCTAATCCTAACCCGTACGCTCACACTAACACGCGCCCTCACACATACGCTCCCCCTAAAGTGTTGTCTTACCCTCACCTGGACCTTAAACCGTCCCCGTCCACTAACCCTAACCCTAGGCCGAACCCTAAACCTAACACTTCCCCGAAGCCTTCTCCTCACCCGTCACCTAATCCTAACCCGTACGCTCACACTAACCCACGCCCTCACACGTACGCTCCCCCTAAACCGTTGTCGTACCCTCACCTGGACCCTAAACCGTCCCCGTCCCCTAACCCTATCCCTAGACCGAACCCTAACCCTAACCCTTCCCCAAAGCCTCCCCCTCACCCGTCCCCTAATCCTAACCCGTATGCTCACACTAACCCGCGCCCTCACACGTACGCTCCCCCTAAATCGTTGTCGTACCCTCACCTGGACCCTAAAACGTCCCCGTCCCCTAAACCTAATCCTAGCCCGAACCCTAACCCTAACCCTTCCCCGAAGCCTTCCCCTCACCCGTCCCCTAATCCTAACCCGTACGCTCACACTATCCAGCCCGCTCACTCATACGCTGCCCCTAAACCGTTGTCGTACCCTCACCTGGACCCTAAACCGTCCCCGTTCCCTAACCCTAACCCTAGCCCGAACCCTAACCCTAACCTTTCCCTGAAGCCTTCCCCTCACCCGTCTCCTAATCCTAACCCATACGCTCACATAACCCACGCCCTCACACGTACGCTCCCCCTAAACCTTTGTCGTACCTTCACCTGGACCCTAAACCGTCCCCGTCCCCTAACCCTAACCCTAGTGCGAACCCTAACCCTAACCCTTCCCCGAAGCCTTCCCCTCACCCGTCCCCTAATCCTAACCCGTACGCTGACACTAACCAGCGCCCTCACACGTACGCTCCCCCTAAACCGTTGTCATACCCTCAATTGGACCCTAAACCGTCCCCGTCCCCTAACCCTAACCCTAGCCCGAACCCTATCCCTAATCCTTCCCCGAAGCCTTCCCTTCACCCGTCCCCTAATCCTAAAACATACGCTCACACTGACCCACGCCCTCACACGTACGCTCCCCCTAAACCGCTGTAATACCCTCACCTGGACCCTAAACCATCCCCGTCCCCTAATCCTAACCCTAGCCCGAACCCTATCCCTAACCATTCCCCGAAGCCTTCCCCTCACCCGTCCCCTAATCCTAACCCGTACGCTCACAGTAACATGCGCCCTCACACGTACGCTCCCCCGAAACCATTGTCGTACCCTCACCTGGACCCTAAACCGTCCCCGTCCCCTACCCCTAACCCTAGCCAAAACGCTAACACTGACTCTTCCCCGAAACCTTCCCTTCAACCGTCCCCTAATCCTAACCCGTTCGCTCACACTAGCACGCGCCCTCACACTTACGCTCCCCCTAAACCGTTGTCGTACCCTCACCTGGACCCTAAACCGTCCCCATCCACTAAACCTAACCCTAGCCCGAACCCTAACCCTAACCCTTTTCCGAAGCCTTCCCCTCACCCGTCCCCTAATCTTAACCCGTACACTCACACTAACCCGCGCCCTCACACTTACGCTCCCCCTAAACCGCTGTCGTACCCTCATCTGGACCCGAAACTGTCCCCGTCCCCTAACCCTAACCCTAGCCCGAACCCTAACCCTAACCCTTCCCCGAAGCCTTCCCCTCACCCGTCTCCTAATCCTAACCCGAACGCTCACACTAACCCGCGCCCTCACACGTATGCTCCACCTAAACCGCTGTCATACCCTCAACTGGACCCGAAACCGTCCCCGTCCCATAACCCTAACCCTAGCCCGAACCCTAACCCTCACACTTCCCCGAAGCCTTCCCCTCACCCGTCCCCTAATCCTAACCCGTAAGCTCACACTAACCCGTGCCCTCACACGTACGCTCCCCCTAAACCATTGTCGTACCCTCACCTGGGCCCTAAACCGTCCCCGTCCCCTAACCCTAACCCTAGCCCGAACCCTAACCCTAACACTTCCCCAAAGGCTTCCTCTTACCCGTCCCCTAATCCTAACCCGTATGCTCACACTAACCCGCGCCCTCACACGTACTCTCCCGCTAAAGCGTTGTCGTACCCTCACTTGGACCCTAAAACGTCCCCGTCCCCTAACCCTAACCCTAGCCCGAACCCTAACCCTAACCCTTCCCCGAAGCCTTCCCCTCACCCGTCCCTAATCCTAACCCGTACGCTCACACTATCCAGCCCGCTCACACGTATGCTGCCCCTAAACCGTTGTCGTACCCTCACTTGGACCCTAAACCGTCCGCATCCCTTAACCCTAACCCTACCCAAACCCTAAACCTAACCCGTCCCCGAAGCCTTCCGCTCACCCATCCCCTAATCCTAACCCGTACGCTCACACTAACCCACGCTCTCACACGAACGGTCCCCCTAAACCGTTGTCGTACCCTCACCTGGAAACTAAACCGTCCCCGTCCCCTAACCCTAACCCTAGCCCGAACCATAACCCTAACCCTTCCCCGAAGCCTTCCCCTCACCCTTTCCCTAATCCTATCCCGTACGCTCACATAACCCATGCCCTCACACGTACGCTCCCCCTAAACCGTTGTCGTACCCTCACCTGGACCCTAAACGGTCCCCTTCCCCTAACCCTAACCCTAGCCCGAACCCTAACCCTAACCCTTCCCCGAAGCCTTCCCCTCACCCGTACTCTAATCCTAACCCGTACGCTCACACTAACCCGCGCCTCACACGTACGCTCCCCCTAAACCGTTGTCGTACCCTCAACTGGACCCTAAACCGTCCCCGTTCCCTAAACCTAACCCTAGCCCGAACCGTAACCCTAACCCTTCCCCGAAGCCTTCGCTTCACCCGTCCCCTAAAACTAACCCGTAAGCTCACACTACCCTGCGCCCTCACACGTACGCTCCCCCTAAACCGTTGTCGTACCCTCACCTGGAACCTATACATCCCCGTCCCCTAACCCTAACCCTAGCCCGAACCCTAACCCTAACCCTTCCCCGAAGCCTTCCCCTCACCCGTCCCCTATTCCTAACCCTTAGGCTCACACTAACCCGCGCCCTCACACGTACGCTCACCCTAAAGCATTGTCCTAACCTCACCTGGACCCTAAACGCTCCCCGTCACCTAACCCTAACCCTAGTCCGAATCCTAAACCTAACCCTTCCCCGAAGCCTTCCCCTCACCCGTCCCCTAATCCTAAACTGTACGCTGACACTAACCAGCGCCCTCAAACGTACGCTCCCCCTAAACCGTTGTCGTACCCTCAATTGGACCCTATACCGTCCCCGTCCCCTAACCCTAACTCTAGCCCGAACCCTATCCCTAACCCTTCCCCGAAGCCTTCCCCTCACCCGTCCCCAAATCCTAACCCATATGCTCACACTGACCCGCGCCCTCACACGTACGCTCCCCCTAAACCGCTGTAATACCCTCACCTGGACCCTAAACCATCCCCGTCCCCTAATCCTAACCCTAGCCCGAACCCTAACCCTAACACTTCCCCAAAGCCTTCCCCTCACCCGTATCCTAATCCTAACCCGTACGCTTACACTAACCCGCACCCTCACACGTACGCTCCCCCTAAAGCGTTGTCGTACCCTCACCTGGACCCTAAACCGTCCCCATCCCGTAACCCTAACCCTAGCCCGAACCCTAACCCTAACCCTTCCCCGAAGCCTTCCCCTCACCCGTCCCCTAATCCTAACCCGAACGCTCACACTAACCCACGCCCTCACACGTACGCACCCCCTAAACCGTTGTCGTAACTTCACTTGGACCCTAAACCGTCCCCATCCCTTAACCCTAACACTACCGAAACCCTAACCCTAACCCGTCCCCGAAGACTTCCCCTCAACCATCCCCTAATCCTAACCCGTACGCTCACACTAACCCGCGCCCTCAAACGTACACTCCCCCTAAACCGTTGTCGTACCCTCACCTGGACCCTAAACCGACCCCGTCCCCTAACCCTTACCCTAGCCCGAACCCTAACCCTAACACTTTCCCGAAGCCTTCCCCTCACCGGTCCCCTAATCCTAACCGGTACGCTCACACTAACATGTGCCCTCACACGTACGATACCCATAAACCGTTGTCGTACCCTCACCTGGACCCTAAACCGTCCCCGTCCGTTAACCCTAACCCTAGCCCGAACCCTAAACCTAACCCTTCCCCGAAGCCTTCCCCTCACCCGTCCCCTAATCTTAACCCGTACGCTCACACTAACCCACGCCCTCACACGTACGCTCCCCCTAAACCGCTGTCGTACCCTCATCTGAACCCGAAACCGTCCCCGTCCCCTAACCCTAACCCTAGGCCGAACCCTAACCCTAACCCTTCCCCGAAGCCTTCCCCTCACCCGTCTCCTAATCCTAATCCGAACGCTCACAGTAACCCGCGCCCTCACACGTACCCTCCACCTAAACCGCTGTCGTACCCTCAACTGGACCCGAAACCGTCCCCGTACCCTAACCCTAACCCTAGCCCGAACCCTAACCCTAACACTTCCCCAAAGCCTTCCCCTCACCCGTCCCCTAATCCTAACCCGTAAGCTCACACTAACCCGTGCCCTCACACGTACGCTCCCCCTAAACCATTGTCGTACCCTCACCTGGGCCCTAAACCTTCCCCGTCCCCTAACCCTAACCCTAGCCCGAACCCTAACCCTAAACCTTCCCCGAAGCCTTCCCCTCACCCGTCCCCTAATCCTAACCCATAAGCTCACACTAACCCGTGCCCTCACACGTACGCTCCCCCTAAACCATTGTCGTACCCTCACCTGGGCCCTAAACCATCCCCGTCCCCTAACCCTAACCCTAGCCCGAACCCTATCCCTAACCATTCCCCGAAGCCTTCCCCTCACCCGTCCCCTAATCCTAACCCATACGCTCACACTAACCCGCGCCCTCACACGTACGCTACCCCTAAACCGCTGGCGTACCCTCACCTAGACCCTAAACCGTCCCCGTCCCCTACCCCTAACCCTAGCCCAAACGCTAACCCTAACTCTTCCCCGAAACCTTCCCCTCAACCGTCCCCTAATCCTAACCCATACGCTCACACTAACCCGCGCCCTCACACGTACGCGCCCCCTAAACCGTTGTCGTACCCTCACCTGGACCCTTAACCGTCCTCGGCCCCTAACCCTAACCCTAGCCTGAACCCTAACCCTCACTATTCCCCGAAGCCTTCTCCTCACCCGTCCCCTAATCCTAACCTGTACTTTCACACTAACCCGCGCCCTCGCACGTACGCTCCCCCTAAATCATTGTCGTACCCTCACCTGTACCCTAAACTGTCCCCGTCCCCTAACCCTAACCCTAGCTCGAACCCTAACCCTAACACTTCCCCGAAGCCTTCCCCTCACCCGTCCCCTAATCCTAACCCGTACGCTCACACTAACCTGCGCCCTCACACGAACGGTACCCCTAAACCGTTGTCGTACCCTCACCTGGGCCCTAAACCGTCCCCGTCCCCTAACCCTAACCCTAGCCCGAACCCTAACCCTAAACCTTCCCCGAAGCCTTCCCCTCACCCGTCCCCTAATCCTAACCCGTACGCTCACACTAACACGCGTCCTCACACGTACGCTCCCCCTAATGTGTTGTCTTACACTCACCTGGACCTTAAACCGTGCCCGTCCCCTAACCCTAACCCTAGGCCGAACCCTAAACCTAACCCTTCCCCAAAGCCTTCCCCTAACTCGTACCCTAATCCTAACCCGTACGCTCACATTAACCGGCGCCCTCACACGTACGCTCCCCCTAAACCGCTGTCGTACCCTCAATTGGACCCGAAACCATCCCCGTCCCCTAACCCTAACCCTAGCCCGAACCCTAACCCTAACACTTCCCCGAAGCCTTCCCCTCACCCGTCCCCTAATCCTAACCGGTACGCTCACACTAACCCACGCCCTCCCACGTACGCTCCCCCTATAGCGTTGTCGTACCCTCACCTGGACCCTAAACCATCCCCATCCCCTAACCCTAACCCTAGCCAGAACCCGAACCCTAACCTTTCCCCGAAGCCTTCCCCTCACACGTCCCCTAATCCTAACCCGTTCGCTCACACTAACCCGCGCCCTCACACGTACGCTGCCCCTAAACCGTTGTCGTACCCTCACCTGGACCCTAAACCATCCCCGTCCCCTAACCCTAACCCTAGCCCGAACCTTATCCCTAACCATTCCCCGAAGCCTTCCCCTCACCCGTCCCCTAATCCTAACCCGTACGCTCACACTAACCCGCGCCCTCACACGTACGCTCCCCCGAAACCGCTGACGTACCCTCACCTGGACCCTAAACCGTCCCCGTCCCCTACCCCTAACCCTAGCCCAAACGATAACGCTGACTCTTCCCCGAAACCTTCCCCTCAACCGTCCCCTAATCCTAACCCGTACGCTCACACTAACCCACGCCCTCACACGTACGCTCCCCCTAAACCGTTGTCATACCCTCAGCTGGACCCTAAACCGTCCCCGTCCCCTAACCCTAACCCTAGCCTGAACCCTAACCCTCACCCTTCCCCGAAGCCTTCTACTCACCCGTCCCCTAATCCTAACCTGTACTTTCACACTAACCCGCGACCTCACATGTACGCTCCCCCTAAACCATTGTAGTACCCTCACCTGTACCCTAAACTGTCCCCGTCCCCTAACCCTAACCCTAGCCCGAACCCTAACCCTAACCCTTCCCTGAAGCCTTCCCCTCATCCGTCCCCTAATCCTAAAACGTACGCTCACACTAACCCGCGCCCTCACACGTACGCTACCCCTAAACCGTTGTCGTACCCTCACCTGGACCCTAAACTGTCCCCGTCCCCTAACCCTAACCCTAGCCCGAACCCTAACCCTAACCCTTCCCCAAAGGCTTCCCCCCACACGTCCCCTAATCCTAATCGGTACGCTCACACTAACCCGTGCCCTCACACGTACGCTCCCCGTATAGCGTTGTCGTACCCTCACCTGGACCCTAAACCGTCCCCATCCCCTAACCCTAACCCTAGCCAGAACCCTAACCCTAACATTTCCCCAAAACCTTCCCCTAACCCGTCCCCTAATCCTAACCCGTACGCTCACACTAACCCGCGCCCTCACACGTACCCTCCCCCTAAACCGTTGTCGTACCCTCACCTGGACCCTAAACCGTCCCTGTCCCCTAACCCTAAACCTAACCAGAACCCTATCCCTAACCCTTCCCTGAAGCCTTCCCCTCACCCGTCCCCTAATCCTAACCCGTTCACTCACACTAACACGCGCCCGCACACGTATGCTCGCCCTAAACCGTTGTCGTACCCTCACCTGGACCCTAAACCATCCCTGTCCCCTAACCCTAACCCTAGCCCAAACCCTATCCATAACCCTTTTCCGAAGCCTTCCCCTCACCCGTCCCCTAATCCTAACACGTACGCTCACACTAACCCGTGCCCTCACACGTACACTCCCCCTAAACCGCTGTCATACCCTCAACTGGACCCGAAACCGACCCCGTCCCCTAACCCTAACCCTAGCCCGAACCCTAAACCTAACCCTTCCCCGAAGCCTTCCCCTCACCCGTCCCCTAATCCTAACCCGTACGCTCACACTAATCCACGCCCTCACACGTACGCTCCCCCTAAACCGTTGTCGTACCCTCACCTGGACCCTAAACCGTCCCCGTCCCCTAACCCTAACCCTAGCCCGAACCCTAACCCTAACCCTTCCCCGAAGCCTTCCCCTCACCCGTCCCCTAATCCTAACACGTATGCTCACACTAACCCGCGCCCTCACACGTACGCTCCCCCTAAAGCGTTGTCGTACCCTCACCTGGACCCTAAAACGCCCCAGTCCCCTAACCCTAACCCTAGCCCGAACCCTAACCCTAACCCTTCCCCGAAGCCTTCCCCTCACCCGTCCCTAATCCTAACCCGTACGCTCACACTATCCAGCCCGCTCACACGTACGCTCCCCCTAAACCGTTGTCGTACCCTCACCTGGACCCTAAACCGTCCCCGTCCCCTAACCCTAACCCTAGCCCGAACCCTAACCCTAACACTTCTCCGAAGCCTTCCCCTCACCCGTCCCCTAATCCTAACCCGTATGCTCACACTAACCCACGACCTCACACGTACGCTCTCCCTAAACCGTCGTCGTACTCTCACATGGACCCTAAACTGTCCCCGTCCCCGTCCCCTAACCCTAGCCCGAACCCTAACCCTAAACCTTCCCCGAAGCCTTCCCCTCACCCGTCCCCTAATCCTAACCTGTACGCTCACACTAACCCGTGCCCTCACACGTACGCTCCCCCTAAACCGTTGGCATACCCTCACCTGGACCTTAAACCATCCCCGTCCCCTAACACTAACCCTAGCCCGAACCCTTACCCTAACCCTTCCCTGAAGCCTTCCCCTCACCCGTCCCCTAATCCTAACCCGTACGCTCACACTAACCAGCCCGCTCACACTTACGCTGCCCCTAAACCGTTCTCGTACCGTCACCTGGACCCTAAACCGTCCCCATCCCCTAACCCTAAACCTACCCAAACCCTAACCCTAATCCTAACCCTAACCCTAACCCTAACCCTAACCCTAACCCTAACCCTAACCCATCCCCTAATCCTAACACATATGCTCACACTAACCCGCGCCCTCACACGTACGCTCCCCCTAAACCGTGGTCGTACCCTCACCTGGACCCTAAACCGTCCCCGTACCCTAACCCTAACACTAGCCCGAACCCTAACCCTAACCTTTCCCCGAAGCATTCCCCTCAACCTCCCCTAATCCTAACCCATACGCTGACACTAACCCACGCGCTCACACGTACGCTCCCCCTCAACCGTTGTCGTACCCTCACCTGGACCCTAAACCTTCTCCGTCCCCTAACCCTAACCCTAGCCCGAACCCTAACCCTAAACCTTCCCCGAAGCCTTTCCCTCACCCGTCCCCTAATCCTAACCCGTACGCTCACACTAACACGCGCCCTCACACGTACGCTCCCCCTAATGTGTTGTCTTACACTCACCTGGACCTTAAACCGTCCCCGTCCCCTAACCCTAACCCTAGGCCGAACCCTAAACCTAACCCTTCCCCAAAGCCTTCCCCTAACTCGTCCCCTAATCCTAACCCGTACGCTCACACTAACCCGCGCCCTCACACGTACGCTCCCCCTAAACCGTTGTCGTACCCTCACCTGGACCCTAAACCGTCCCCGACCCCTAACCCTAACCCTAGCCCGAACCCTAACCCTAACCCTTCCCCGAAGCCTTCCCCTCACCCGTCCCCTAATCCTAACCCGTATGCTCACACTAACCCGCGACCTCACAGGTACGCTCTCCCTAAACCGTCGTCGTACTCTCACATGGACCCTAAACTGTCCCCGTCCCCTAACCCTAACCCTAGCCCGAACCCTAACCCTAAACCTTCCCCGAAGCCTTCCCCTCACCCGTCCCCTAATCCTAACCTGTACGCTCACACTAACTCGTGCCCTCACACGTACGCTCCCCCTAAACCGTTGGCATACCCTCACCTGGACCTTAAACCATCTCCGTCCCCTAACACTAACCCTAGCCCGAACCCTTACCCTAACCCTTCCCTGAAGCCTTCCCCTCACCCGTCCCCTAATCCTAACCCGTACGCTCACACTAACCAGCCCGCTCACACTTACGCTGCCCCTAAACCGTTGTCGTACCCTCACCTGGACCCTATACCGTCCCCATCCCCTAACCCTAAACCTACCCAAACCCTAACCCAAACCCTAACCCTAACCCTTCCCCGAAGCCTTCCCCTCACCCGTCCCCTAATCCTAACCCGTACGCTCACACTAACCCACGCTCTCACACGTACGCTCCCCTAAACCGTTGTCATACCCTCACCTGGACCCTATACCGTCCCCATCCCCGTCCCCTAACCCTAGCCCTAACCCTCACCCTAACACTTCCCCGAAGCCTTCACGTCACCCGTCACCTAATCCTAACCCGTACCATCACACTACCCATGCCCTCACACATTCGCTCCACCTAAACCATTGTCGTACCCTCACCTGGACCCTAAACCGTCCCCGTCCCCTAACCCTAACCGTAGCCCGAACCCTAACCCTAACCCTTCCCCGAAGCCTTCCCCTCACCCGTCCCCTAATCCTAACCCGTACGCTCACACTAACCTGCACCCTCACATGTACGCTCCCCCTAATCCGTTGTCGTACCCTTACATGGACCCTACACTGTCCACGTCCCCTAACCCTAACCCTAGCCCGAACCCTAACCCTGACATTTCCCCGAAATCTTGCCCTCACCCGTTTCCTAATCCTAACCCGTACGCTCACACTAACCCGCGCCCTCACACGTACGCTCCCCCTAAACCGCTGTCGTACCCTCAATTGGACCCGAAACCATCCCCGTCCCCTAACCCTAACCCTAGCCCGAACCCTAACACTAACACTTCCCCGAAGCCTTCCCCTCACCCGTCCCCTAATCCTAACCGGTACGCTCACACTAACACATGCCCTCCCACGTACGCTCCCCCTATAGCGTTGTCGTACCCTCACCTGGACCCTAAACCATCCCCATCCCCTAACCCTAACCCTAGCTAGAACCCGAACCCTAACCTTTCCCCGAAGCCTTCCCCTCACCCGTCCCCTAATCCTAACCCGTTCGCTCACACTAATCCGCGCCCTCACACGTACGCTCCCCCTAAACCGTTGTCGTACACTCACCTGGACCCTAAACCATCCCCGTCCCCTAACCCTAACCCTAGCCCGAACCCTATCCCCAACCATTCCCCGAAGCCTTCCCCTCAACCGTCCCCTAATCCTAACCCGTACGCTCACACTAACCAGCGCCCTCACACGTACGCTCCCCCAAAACCGCTGACGTACCCTCACCTGGACCCTAAACCGTCCCCGTCCCCTACCCCTAACCCTAGCCCAAACGCTAACCCTGACTCTTCCCCGAAACCTTCCCCTCAACCGTCCCCTAATCCTAACCCGTACGCTCACACTAACCCACGCCCTCACACGTACGCTCCCCCTAAACCGTTGTCGTACCCTCAGGTGGACTCTAAACCGTCCCCGTCCCCTAACACTAACCCTAGCCTGAACCCTAACCCTCACCCTTCCCCGAAGCCTTCCCCTCACCCGTCCCCTAATCCTAACCCGTACGCTCACACTAACCCGCGCCCTCACACGTACGCTACCCCTAAACCGTTGTCGTACCCTCAACTGGACCCTAAACCGTCCCCGTCCACTAACCCTAACCCTAGCCCGAACCCTAACCCTAACCCTTCCCCAAAGGCTTCCCCTCACCCGTCCCCTAATCCTAACCGGTACGCTCACACTAACCTGTGCCCTCACAGGTACGCTCCCCCTATAGCGTTGGCGTACCCTCACCTGGACCCTAAACCGTCCCCATCCCCTAACCCTAACCCTAGCGCAAACACTATCCATAACCCTTTTCCGAAGCCTTCCCCTCACCCGTCCCCTAACCCTAACCCGTACGCTCACACTAAACCGTGCCCTCACACGTACGCTCCCCCTAAACCGCTGTCGTACCCTCAACTGGACCCGAAAACGTCCCCGTCCCCTAACCCTAACCCTAGCCCGAGCCCTAACCATAAACCTTCCCCGAAGCCTTCCCCTCACCCGTCCCTAATCCTAACCCGTACGCTCACACTAACCCACGCCCTCACACGTACGCTCCCCCTAAACCGCTGTCGTACCCTCAACTGGACACGAAACCGTCCCCGTCCCCTAACCCTAACCCTAGCCCGAACCCTAACCCTAACCCTTCCACGAAGCCTTCCCCTCACCCGTCCCCTAATCCTAACACGTACGCTCACACTAACCCGTGCCCTCACACGTACGCTCCCCCTAAAGCGTTCTCGTACCCTCACCTGGACCTTAAACCGTCCCCGTCCTCTAACCCTAACCCTAGCCGAACCCTAACCCTAACCCTTCCCGGAAGCCTTCCCCTCACCCGTCCCCTAATCCTAACCCGTACTCTCACACTAACCCACGCCCTCACACGTACGCTCCCCCTAAACCGTTGTCGTACCCTCACCTGGACACTAAACCGTCTCCGTCCCCTAACCCTAACCCTAGCCCGAACCCTAACCCTAACCCTTCCCCGAAGCCTTCTCCTCACCCGTCCCCTAATCCTAACCCATACGCTCACACTAACCCGCGCCCTCACACATACGCTCCCCCTAAAGCGTTGTCCTACCCTCACCTGGACCCTAAACCGCCTCCGTCCCCTAACCCTAATCCTAGCCCGAACCCTAACCCTAACCGTTCCCCGAAGCCTTCCCCTCACCCGTCCCCTAATCGTAACCCGTACGCTCACACTAACCCATGCCCTCACACGTTAGCTCCCCCTAAACCATGGTCGTACCCTCAGCTGGACCCTAAACCGTCCCCGTCCCCTAACCCTAACCCTAGCCCGAACCGTAACCCTAACACTTCCCCGAAGCCTTCCCCTCACCCGTCCCCTAATCCTAACCCGTACGCTCACACTAACCCGCGCCCTCACACGTACGCTCACCCTAAACTGTTGTCGTACCCTCACCTGGACCCTAAACCGTCCCCGTCCCCTAACCCTAACCCTAGCCCGAACCCTAACCCTAACCCTTCCCCGAAGCCTTCCCCTCACCCGTCCCCTAATCCTAACCCGTACGCTCACACTAACATGGGCCCTCACACGTACGCTCCCCCTAAACGGTTGTCGTACCCTCACCTGGACCCTAAACCGTCCCCGTCCCCTAACCCTAACCCTAGCCCGAACCGTAATCCTAACACTTCCCCGAAGCCTTCCCCTCACCCGTCCCCTAACCCTAACGCGTACGCTCACACTAACCCGCGCCCTCACACGTACGCTCCCCCTAAACCATTGTCGTACCCTCACCTGGACCCTAAACCTTCCCCGTCCCTAAACCTTAACCCTAGCCCGAACCCTAAACCTAACCCTTCCCCGAAGCCTTCCCCTCTCCCGTCCCCTAATCCTAACCCGTACGCTCACATTAAGCCGCGCCCTCACAATTACGCTCACCCTAAACTGTTGTCGTACCCTCACCTGGACCCTAAACTGTTCCCATCCCCTAACCCTAAACCTAGCCCGAATCCTAACCCTAAACCTTCCCCGAAGCCTTCCCCTCACCCGTCCCCTAATCCTAACCCGTACGCTCACACTAACCCGCGCCCTCACATGTACGCTCCCCCTAAAGCGTTGTCGTACCCTCACCTGGACCCTAAACCGTCCCCGTCCCCTAACCCTAACCCTAGCCGGAACCCTAACCCTAACCCTTCACCGAAGCCTTCCCCTCTCCCGTCCCCTACTCCTAACCCGTACCCTCACACTAACCCGCGCCCTCACATGTACACTCCCCCTAAAGCGTTGTCGTACCCTCACCTGGACCCTAAACCGTCCCCGTCCCTAACCCTAACCCTAGCCCGAACCCTAACCCTAACCCTTCCCCGAAGCCTTCCCCTTACCCGTCCCATTAATCCTAACCCGTAAGTTCACACTAACCCACGCCCTCACACGTACGCTCCCCCTAAACCGCTGTCGTACCCTCACCTGGACCCTAAACCGTCCCCGTCCCCGTACCCTAACCCTAACCCTAGCCCTAACCCTAACGCTAAACCTTCCCCAAAGCCTTCCCATAACCCGTCCCCTAATCCTAACCCGTACGCTCACACTAACCCACGCCCTCACACGTACGCTCCCCCTAAACCGTTGTCGTACCCTCACCTGGACCCTAAACCGTCCCCGTCCCCTAAACCTAACCCTAGCCCGAACCCTATCCATAACCATTCCCCGAAGCCTTCGGTTCACCCATCCCCTAATCCTAACCCGTAAGCTCACACTAACCCGCGCCCTCACACGTACGCTCCCCCTAAACCGCTGTCGTACCCACAACTGGACACGAAACCGTCCCCGTCCCCTAAACCTAACCCTAGTCCGAACCGTAACCCTAACCCTTCCCCGAAGCCTTCCCCTCACCCGTCCCCTAATCCTAACCCGTACGCTCACACTAACCCACGCCCTCACACGAACGCTTCCCCTAAAGCGTTCTAGTACCCTCACCTGGACCCTAAACCGTCCCCGTCCTCTAAACCTAACCCTAGCCGAACCATAACCCTAACCATTCCCGGAAGCCTTCCCCTCACCCGTCCCCTAATCCTAACCCGTACTCTCACACTAACCCACGCCCTCACACGTACGCTCACCCTAAACTGTTGTCGTACCCTCACCTGGACACTAAACCGTCTCCGTCCCCTAATCCTAACCCTAGCCCGAAACCTAACCCTAACCCTTCCCCGAAGCCTTCTCCTCACCCGTCCCCTAATCCTAACCCATACGCTCACACTAACCCGCGCCCTCACACATACGCTCCCCCTAAAGCGTTGTCCTACCCTCACCTGGACCCTAAACCGTCCCCGTCCCCTAACCCTAATCCTAGCCCGAACCCTAACCCTAATCGTTCCCCGAAGCCTTCCCCTCACCCGTCCCCTAATCGTAACCCGTACGCTCACACTAACCCATGCCCTCACACGTACGCTCCGCCTAAACTGCTGACGTACCCTCACCTGGATCCTAAACCGTCCCCATCCCCTAACCCTAACCCTAGCCCGAACCCTAACCCTAACCCTTCCCCGAAGCCTTCCCCTCACCCGTCCCCTATTCCTTACTCGTAGGCTCACACTAACCCACACGCTCACACGTACGCTCACCCTAAAGCATTGTCGTACCCTCATCTGGACCCTAAACCCTCCCCGTCACCTAACACTAACCCTAGTGCGAACCCTAACCCTAACCCTTCCCGTCACCCGTCCCCTAATCCTAAACCATACGCTCACACTGACCCGCGCCCTCACACGTACGCTCCCCCTAAACCGCTGTAATACCCTCACCTGGATCCTAAACCATCCCCGTCCCCTAATCCTAACCCTAGCCCGAACCCTATCCCTAACCATTCCCCGAAGCCTTCCCCTAACCCGTCCCCTAATCCTAACCCGTACGCTCACACTAACCCGTGCCCTCACATGTACGCTCCCCCTAAACCGTTGTCGTACCCTCACCTGGACCCTAAACCGTCCCAGTCCCCTAACCCTAACCCTAACCAGAACAGTATCCCTAACCCTTCCCCGAAGCCTTCCCCTAACTCGTCCCCTAATCCTAACCCGTTCGCTCACAGTAACACGCGCCCTCACACGTACGCTCCCCCTAAACCATTGTCGTACCCTCACCTGGACCCTAAACCATCCCCGTCCCCTAACCCTAACCCTAGCCCGAACCCTATCCCTAACCATTCCCCGAAGCCTTCCCCTCACCCGTCCCCTAATCCTAACACGTTCGCTCACACTAACACGCGCCCTCACACGTATGCTCCCCCTAAACCATTGTCGTACCCTCACCTGGACCCTATACATCCCCGTCCCCTAACCCTAACCCTAGCCCGAACCCTCACCCTAACCCTTCACTGAAGCCTTCCCCTCACCCGTCCCCTATTCCTAACCCGTAGGCTCACACTAACCCGCGCCCTCACACGTACGCTCACCCTAAAGCATTGTCGTACCCTCACCTGGACCCTAAAGGCTCCCCGTCACCTAACCATAACCCTAGTCCGAACCCTAACCCTAACCCTTCCCCGAAGCCTTCCCCTCACCCGTCCCCTAATCCTAACCCATATGCTCACACTGACCCGCGCCCTCACACGTACGCTCCCCCTAAACCGCTGTAATACCCTCACCTGGACCCTAAACCATCCCCGTCCCCTAATCCTAACCCTAGCCCGAACCCTAACCCTAACACTTCCCCAAAGCCTTCCCCTCACCCGTATCCTAATCCTAACCCGTAAGCTCACACTAACCCGTGCCCTCACACGTACGCTCCCCCTAAACCATTGTCGTACCCTCACCTGGGCCCTAAAACTTCCCCGTCCCCTAACCCTAACCCTAGCCCGAACCCTAACCCTAAACATTCCCCGAAGCCTTCCCCTCACCCGTCCCCTAATCCTAACCCGTACGCTCACACTAACCCACGCCCTCACACGTACGCTCCCCCTAAACCGTTGTCGTACCCTCACCTGGACCCTAAACCGTCCCCGTCACCTAACCCTAACCCTAGCCCGAACCCTAACCCTAACCCTTCCCCGAAGCTTTCCCCTCACCCGTCCCTTAATCCTATCTCGTACGATCACACTTACCCGCGCCTTCACACGTACGCTCCCCCTAAACCGTTGTCGTACCCTCACCTGGACCCTAAACCGTCCCCGTCCCCTAACCCTAACCCTAGCCCGAACCCTAACACTAACCCTTCCCCGAAGCCTTCCCCTCACCCGTCACCTAATCCTAACCCGTACGCTCACACTAACCCATGCCCTCACACGTACGCTCCCCCTAAACCGTTGTCGTACCCTCACCTGGACCCTAAACCGTCCCCGTCCCCTAACCCTAACCCTAGCCCAAACCCTATCCATAACACTTTTCCAAAGCCTTCCCCTCACCCGTCCCCTAATCCTAACACGTATGCTCACACTAACCCGCGCCCTCACACGTACGCTCCCCCTAAAGCGTTGTCGTACCCTCACCTGGACCCTAAAACCTCCCCGTCCCCTAACCCTAACCCTAGCCCGAACCCTAACCCTAACCCTTCCCCGAAGCCTTCCCCTCAACCGTCCCTAATCCTAGCCCGTACGCTCACACTATCCAGCCCGCTCACACGTACGCTCCCCCTAAACCGTTGTCGTACCCTCACCTGGACCCTAAACCGTCCCCGTCCCCTAACCCTAACCCTAGCCAGAACCCTAACACTAACCCTTCCCCGAAGCCTTCCCATCACCCGTCCCCTAATCCTATCCCGTACTCTCACAATAACACGCGCTCACACATACGCTCCCCCTAAAGTGTTGTCTTACCCTCACCTGGACCTTAAACCGTCCCCGTCCCCTAAACCTAACCCTTCCCCGAAGCCTTCTCCTCACCCGTCGCCTAATTCTAACCCGTACGCTCACACTAACCCGCGCCCTCACACGTACGCTCCCCCTAAACCGTTGTCGTACCCTCACCTGGACCCTAAACCGTCCCCGTCCCCTAACCCTATCCCTAGCCCGAACCCTAACCCTAACCCTTCCCCAAAGCCTTCCCCTCACCCGTCCCCTAATCCTAACCCGTATGCTCACACTAACCCGCGCCCTCACACGTACGCTCCCCCTAAATCGTTGTCGTACCCTCACCTGGACCCTAAAACGTCCCCGTCCCCTAAACCTAACCCTAGCCCGAACCCTAACCCTAACCCTTCCCCGAAGCCTTCCCCTCACCCGTCCCCTAATCCTAACCCGTACGCTCACACTATCCAGCCCGCTCACTCGTACGCTGCCCCTAAACCGTTGTCGTACCCTCACCTGGACCCTAAACCGTCCCCGTTCCCTAACCCTAACCCTAGCCCGAACCCTAACCCTAACCCTTCCCCGAAGCCTTCCCCTCACCCGTCTCCTAATCCTAACCCGTACGCGCACATAACACACGCCCTCACACGTACGCTCCCCCTAAACCGTTGTCGTACCTTCACCTGGACCCTAAACCGACCCCGTCCCCTAACCCTAACCGTAGCCCGAACCCTAACACTAACCCTTCCCCGAAGCCTTCCCCTCACCCGTCCCCTAATCCTAACCCGTACGCTCACACTAACCCGCGCCCTCACACGTACGCTCCCCATAAACCGTTGTCGTAACCTCACCTGGACCCTAAACCGTCCCCGTCCCCTAACCCTAACCCTAGCCCAAACCCTATCCATAACCCTTTTCCGAAGACTTCCCCTCACCCGTCCCCTAATCCTAACCCGTACGCTCACACTAACCCGTGCCCTCACACGTACACTCCCCCTAAACTGCTGACGTACCCTCAACTGGACCCGAAACCGTCCCCGTCCCCTAACCCTGCCCCTAACCCTAACCCTAACCCTTCCCCGAAGCCTTCCCCTCACCCGTCCCCTAATCCTAACCCGTACACTCACACTAATCCGCGCCCTCACACGTACGCTCCCCCTAAACCGTTGTCGTACACTCCCCTGGACCCTAAACCGTCCCCGTACCCTAACCCTAACCCTAGCCCGAACCCTAACCCTAACCCTTCCCCGAAGCCTTCCCATCACCCGTCCCCTAATCCTAACACGTATGCTCACACTAACCCGCGCCCTCACACGTACGCTCCCCCTAAAGCGTTGTCGTACCCTAACCTGGACCCTAAAACGCCCCCGTCCCCTAACCCTAACCCTAGCCGAACCCTAACCCTAACCCTTCCCCGAAGCCTTCCCCTCACCCGTCCCTAATCCTAACCCGTACGCTCACACTATCCAGCCCGCTCACACATACGCTCCCCCTAAACCGTTGTCGTACCCTCACCTGGACCCTAAACAGTCCCCGTACCCTAACCCTAACCCTAGCCAGAACCCTAACACTAACCCTTCCCCGAAGCCTTCCCATCACCCGTCCCCTAATCCTAACCCGTACGCTCACACTAACACGTGCCCTCACACATACGCTCCCCCTAAAGTGTTGTCTTACCCTCACCTGGACCTTAAACCGTCCCCGTCCCCTAACCCTAACCCTAGGCCGAACCCTAAACCTAACACTTCCCCGAAGCCTTCTCCTCACCCGTCGCCTAATCCTAACCCGTACACTCACACTAACCCGCGCCCTCACACGTACGCTCCCCCTAAACCGTTGTCGTACCCTCACCTGGACCCTAAACCGTCCCCGTCCTTTAACCCTATCCCTAGCCCGAACCCTAACCCTAACCCTTCCCCAAATCCTTCCCCTCACCCGTCCCCTAATCCTAACCCGTATGCTTACACTAACCCGCGCCCTCACACGTACGCTCCCCCTAAATCGTTGTCGTACCCTCACCTGGACCCTAAAACGTCCCCGTCCCCTAAACCTAATCCTATCCCGAACCCTAACCCTAACCCTTCCCCGAAGCCTTCCCCTCACCCGTCCCCTAATCCTAACCCGTACGGTCACACTATCCAGCCCGCTCACTCGTACGCTGCCCCTAAACCGTTGTCGTACCCTCACCTGGACCCTAAACCGTCCCCGTTCCCTAACCCTAACCCTAGCCCGAACCCTAACCCTAACCCTTCCCCGAAGCCTTCCCCTCACCCGTCTCCTAATCCTAACCCGTACGCTCACTTAACCCACGCCCTCACACGTACGCTCCCCCTAAACCGTTGTCGTACCTTCACCTGGACCCTAAACCGTCCCCGTCCCCTAACCCTAACCCTAGCCCGAACCTTAACACTAACCCTTCCCCGAAGCCTTCCCCTCACCCGTCCCCTAATCCTAACCCGTACGCTCACACTAACCCGCGCCCTCACACGTACGCTCCCCCTAAACCGTTGTCGTACCCTCACCTGGACCCTAAACCGTCCCTGTCCCCTAACCCTAACCCTAGCCCAAACCCTATCCATAACCCTTTTCCGAAGCCTTCCCCTCACCCGTACCCTAATCCTAACCCGTACGCTCACACTAACCCGTGCCCTCACACGTACACTCCCCCTAAACCGCTGTCGTACCCTCAACCTGACCCGAAACCGTCCCCGTCCCCTAACCCTAACCCTAGCCCGAACCCTAACCCTAACCCTTCCCCGAAGCCCTCCCCTCACCCGTCCCCTAATCCTAACCCGTACGCTCACACTAATCCACGCCCTCACACGTACGCTCCCCCTAAACCGTTGTCGTACACTCACCTGGACCCTAAACCGTCCCCGTCCCCTAACCCTAACCCTAGCCCGAACCCTAACCCTAAACCTTCCCCGAAGCCTTCCCCTCACCCGTCCCCTAATCCTAACACGTATGCTCACACTAACCCGCGCCCTCACACGTACGCTCCCCCTAAAGCGTTGTCGTACCCTCACCTGGACCCCAAAACGCCCCCGTCCCCTAACCCTAACCCTAGCCCGAACCCTAACCCTAACCCTTCCCCGAAGCCTTCCCCTCACCCGTCCCTAATCCTAACCCGTACGCTCACACTATCCAGCCCGCTCACACGTACGCTCCCCCTAAACGGTTGTCGTACCCTCACCTGGACCGTAAACCGTCCCCGTCCCCTAACCATAACCCTAGCCAGAACCCTAACACTAACCCTTCCCCGAAGCCTTCCCATCACCCGTCCCCTAATCCTAACCCGTACGCTCACACTAACACGCGCCCTCACACGTACGCTCCCCCTAAACCGTTGTCGTACCCTCACCTGGAACCTAAACCGTCCCCGTCCCCTAACCCTATCCCTAGCCCGAACCCTAACCCTAAACCTTCCCCAAAGCCTTCCCCTCACCCGTCCCCTAATCCTAACCCATATGTTCACACTAACCCACGCCTTCACACGTACGCTCCCCCTAAATCGTTGTCGTACCCTCACCTGGACCCTAAAACGTTCCCGTCCCCTAAACCTAACCCTAGCCCGAACCCTAACCCTAACCCTACCCCGAAGCCTTCCCCTCACCCGTCCCCTAATCCTAACCCGTACGCTCACACTATCCAGCCCGCTCACTCGTACGCTGCCCCTAAACCATTGTCGTACCCTCACCTGGATCCTAAACTGTCCCTATCCACTAACCCTAACCCTAGCCCGAACCCTAACCCTAACCCTTCCCCGAAGCCTTCCCCTCACCCGTCCCCTAATCCTAACCCGTACGCTCACACTAACCAGCGCCCTCACACGTACGCTCCCCCTAAACCGTTGTCGTACCCTCACCTGGACCCTAAATGTTCCCCGACCCCTAACCCAAACCCTAGCCGGAACCCTAACCCTAACCCTTCCCCGAAGCCTTCCCCTCACCCGTCCCCTAATCCTAACCCGTACGCTCACACTAACCTGCGCCCTCACATGTACGCACCCCCAAAACAGTTGTCGTACCCTCACCTGGACCCTAAACCGTCCCCGTCCCCTAACCCTAACCCTAGCCCGAACCCTAACCCTAAACCTTCCCCGAAGCCTTCCCCTCACCCGTCCCCTAATCCTAACCTGTACGCTCACACTAACCCGTGCCCTCACACGTACGCTCCCCCTAAACCGTTGGCATACCCTCACCTGGACCTTAAACCATCCCCGTCCCCTAACACTAACCCTAGCCCGAACCCTTACCCTAACCCGTCCCTGAAGCCTTCCCCTCACCCGTCCCCTAATCCTAACCCGTACGCTCACACTAACCAACCCGCTCACACTTACGCTGCCCCTAAACCGTTGTCGTACCCTCACCTGGACCCTAAACCGTCCCCATCCCCTAACCCTAACCCTACCCAAACCCTAACCCTAACCCTAACCCTAACCCTAACCCTAACCCTAACCCTAACCCTAACCCATCCCCTAATCCTAACACATATGCTCACACTAACCCGCGCCCTCACACGTACGCTCCCCCTAAACCGTGGTCGTACCCTCACCTGGACCTTAAACCGTTCCCGTCCCCTAACCCTAACCCTAGGCCGAACCCTAAACCTAACCCTTCCCCAAAGCCTTCCCCTAACTCGTCCCCTAATCCTAACCCGTATGCTCACACTAACCCGCACCCTCACACGTACGCTCCCCCTAAACTGTTGTCGTACCCTCACCTGGACCCTAAACCGTCCCCGTCCCCTAACCCTAACCCTAGCCCGAACCCTAACCCTAACACTTCCCCGAAGCCTTCCCCTCACCCGTCCCCTAATCCTAACCGGTACGCTCACACTAACCCGCGCCCTCCCACGTACGCTCCCCCTATAGCGTTGTCGTACCCTCACCTGGACCCTAAACCATCCCCATCCCCTAACCCTAACCCTAGCCAGAACCCGAACCCTAACCTTTCCCCGAAGCCTTCCCCTCACCCGTCCCCTAATCCTAACCCGTTCACTCACACTAACCCGCGCCCTCACACGTACGCTCCCCCTAAACCGTTGTCGTACACTCACCTGGTCCCTAAACCATCCCCGTCCACTAACCCTAACCCTAGCCCGAACCCTATCCCTAACCATTCCCCGAAGCCTTCCCCTCACCCGTCCCCTAATCCTAACCCGTACGCTCACACTAACCCGCGCCCTCACACGTACGCTCCCCCAAAACCGCTGACGTACCCTCACCTGGACCCTAAACCGTCCCCGTCCCCTACCCCTAACCCTAGCCCAAACGCTAACCCTGACTCTTCCCCGAAACCTTCCCCTCAACCGTCCCCTAATCCTAACCCGTACGCTCACACTAACCCACGCCCTCACACGTACGCTCCCCCTAAACCGTTGTCGTACCCTCAGCTGGACTCTAAACCGTCCCCGTCCCCTAACCCTAACCCTAGCCTGAACCCTAACCCTCACCCTTCCCCGAAGCCTTCTGCTCACCCGTCCCGTAATCCTAACCTGTACTTTCACACTAACCCGCGCCCTCACACGTACGCTACCCCTAAACCGTTGTCGTACCCTCACCTGGACCCTAAACCGTCCCCGTCCACTAACCCTAACCCTAGCCCGAACCCTAACCCTAACCCTTCCCCAAAGGCTTCCCCTCACCCGTCCCCTAATCCTAACCGGTACGCTCACACTAACCTGTGCCCTCACACGTACGCTCCCCCTATAGCGTTGGCGTACCCTCACCTGGACCCTAAACCGTCCCCATCCCCTAACCCTAACCCTAGCCAGAACCCTAACCCTAACCTTTCCCCAAAACCTTCCCCTAACCCGTCCCCTATTCGTAACCCGTACGCTCACACTAACCCGCGCTCTCACACGTACGCTCCCCCTAAACCATTGTGGTACCCTCACCTGGAACCTAAACCGTCCCCGTCCCCTAACCCTAACCCTAGCGCAAACACTATCCATAACCCTTTTCCGAAGCCTTCCCCTCACCCGTCCCCTAACCCTAACCCGTACGCTCACACTAAACCGTGCCCTCACACGTACGCTCCCCCTAAACCGCTGTCGTACCCTCAACTGGACCCGAAAACGTCCCCGTCCCCTAACCCTAACCCTATCCCGAACCCTAACCCTAACCCTTCCCCGAAGCCTTTCCCTCACCCGTCCCCTAATCCTAACCCGTACGCTCACACTAACCCGCGCCCTCACACGTACGCTCCCCCTAAACCGTTGTCGTACCCTCACCTGGACCCTAAACCCTCCCCGTCCCCTAACCCTAACCCTAGCCCGAACCCTAACCCTAACCCTTCCCCTCACCCGTCCCCTAATCCTAACACGTACGCTCACACTAACCCGCGCCCTCACACGTACGCTCCCCCTAAAGCGTTCTCGTACCCTCACCTGGACCCTAAACCGTCCCCGTCCTCTAACCCTAACCCTAGCCGAACCCTAACCCTAACCCTTCCCGGAAGCCTTCCCCTCACCCGTCCCCTAATCCTAACCCGTACGCTCACACTAACCCACGCCCTCACACGTACGCTCCCCCTAAACTGTTGTCGTACCCTCACCTGGACACTAAACCGTCTCCGTCCCCTAACCCTAACCCTAGCCCGAACCCTAACCCTAACCCTTCCCCGAAGCCTTCTCCTCACCCGTCCCCTAATCCTAACCAATACTCTCACACTAACCCGCGCCCTCACACATACGCTCCCCCTAAAGCGTTGTCCTACCCTCACCTAGACCCTAAACCGCCTCCGTCCCCTAACCCTAATCCTAGCCCGAACCCTAACCCTAACCGTTCCCCGAAGCCTTCCCCTCAACCGTCCCCTAATCGTAACCCGTACGCTCACACTAACCCAAGCCCTCACACGTACGCCCACCCTAAACTGTTGTCGTACCCTCACCTGGACCCTAAACCGTCCCCGTCCCCTAACCCTAACCCTAGCCCGAACCCTAACCCTAACCCTTACCCGAAGCCTTCCCCTCACCCGTCCCCTACTCCTAACCCGTACGCTCACACTAACATGCGCCCTCACACGTACGCTCCCCCTAAATGGTTGTCGTACCCTCACCTGGACCCTAAACCGTCCCCGTCCCCTAACCCTAACCCTAGCCCGAACCCTAACCCTAACACTTCCCCGAAGCCTTCCCCTCACCCGTCCCCTAACCCTAACCCGTACGCTCACACTAACCCGCGCCCTCACACGTATTCTCCCCCTAAACCGTTGTCGTACCCTCACCTGGACCCTAAACCGTCCCCTTCCCCTAACCCTAACCCTAGCCCGAACCCTAACCCTAACCCTTCCCCGAAGCCTTCCCCTCACCCGTCCCCTAATACTAACCTGTACGCTAACACTAACCCGCGCCCTCACACGTACGCTCCCCCTAAAGCTTTGTCGTACCCTCACCTGGACCCTAAACCGTCCCCGTCCCCTAACACTAAACCTAGCCCGAACCCTAACCCTAACACTTCCCCGAAGACTTCCCCTCACCCGTCCCCTAATCCTAACCCGTACGCTCACACTAACCCGCGCCCTCACACGTACGCTCCCCCTAAACCGTTGTCGTACCCTCACCTGGACCCTAAACCGTCCCCGTCCCTTAACCCTATCCCTAGCCCGAACCCTAACCCTAACCCTTCCCCAAATCCTTCCCCTCACCCGTCCCCTAATCCTAACCCGTATGCTCACACTAACCCGCGCCCTCACACGTACGCTCCCCCTAAATCGTTGTCGTACCCTCACCTGGACCCTAAAACGTCCCCGTCCCCTAAACCTAATCCTAGCCCGAACCCTAACCCTAACCCTTCCCCGAAGCCTTCCCCTCACCCGTCCCCTAATCCTAACCCGTACGGTCACACTATCCAGCCCGCTCACTCGTACGCTGCCCCTAAACCGTTGTCGTACCCTCACCTGGACCCTAAACCGTCCCCGTTCCCTAACCCTAACCCTAGCCCGAACCCTAACCCTAATCCTTCCCCGAAGCCTTCCCCTCACCCGTCTCCTAATCCTAACCCGTACGCTCACGTAACCCACGCCCTCACTCGTACGCTCCCCCTAAACCGTTGTCGTACCTTCACCTGGACCCTAAACCGTCCCCGTCCCCTAACCCTAACCCTAGCCCGAACCCTAACACTAACCCTTCCCCGAAGCCTTCCCCTCACCCGTCCCCTAATCCTAACCCGTATACTCACACTAACCCGCGCCCTCACACGTACGCTCCCCCTAAACCGTTGTCGTACCCTCACCTGGACCCTAAACCGTCCCTGTCCCCTAACCCTAACCCTAGCCCAAACCCTATCCATAACCCTTTTCCGAAGCCTTCCCCTCACCCGTACCCTAATCCTAACCCGTACACTCACACTAACCCGTGCCCTCACACGTACACTCCCCCTAAACCGCTGTCGTACCCTCAACCTGACCCGAAACCGTCCCCGTCCCCTAACCCTAACCCTAGCCCAAACCCTAACCCTAACCCTTCCCCGAAGCCTTCCCCTCACCCGTCCCCTAATCCTAACCCGTACGCTCACACTAATCCACGCCCTCACACGTACGCTCCCCCTAAACCGTTGTCGTACCCTCACCTGGACCCTAAACCGTCCCCGTCCCCTAACCCTAACCCTAGCCCTAACCCTAACCCTAACCCTTCCCCGAAGCCTTCCCCTCACCCGTCCCCTAATCCTAACACGTATGCTCACACTAACCGGCGCCCTCACACGTACGCTCCCCCTAAAGCGTTGTCGTACCCTCACCTGGACCCCAAAACGCCCCCGTCCCCTAACCCTAACCCTAGCCCGAACCCTAACCCTAACCCTTCCCCGAAGCCTTCCCCTCACCCGTCCCTAATCCTAACCCGTACGCTCACACTATCCAGCCCGTTCACACGTACGCTCCCCCTAAACGGTTGTCGTACCCTCACCTGGACCCTAAACCGTCCCGGTCCCCTAACCCTAAGCCTAGCCAGAACCCTAAAACTAACCCTTCGCCGAAGCCTTCCCATCACCCGTCCCCAAATCCTAACCCGTACGCTCACACTAACACGCGCCCTCACACATACGCTCCCCCTAAAGTGTTGTCTTACCCTCACCTGGACCTTAAACCGTCCCCGTCCCCTAACCCTAACCCTAGGCCGAACCCTAAACCTAACCCTTCCCCGAAGCCTTCTCCTCACCCGTCGCCTAATCCTAACCCGTACGCTCACACTAACCCGCGCCCTCACACGTACGCTCCCCCTAAACCGTTGTCGTACCCTCACCTGGACCCTAAACCGTCCCTGTCCCCTAACCCTAACCCTAGCCCAAACCCTATCCATAACCCTTTTCCGAAGCCTTCCCCTCACCCGTACCCTAATCCTAACCCGTACACTCACACTAACCCGTGCCCTCACACGTACACTCCCCCTAAACCGCTGTCGTACCCTCAACCTGACCCGAAACCGTCCCCGTCCCCTAACCCTAACCCTAGCCCAAACCCTAACCCTAACCCTTCCCCGAAGCCTTCCCCTCACCCGTCCCCTAATCCTAACCCGTACGCTCACACTAATCCACGCCCTCACACGTACGCTCCCCCTAAACCGTTGTCGTACCCTCACCTGGACCCTAAACCGTCCCCGTCCCCTAACCCTAACCCTAGCCCTAACCCTAACCCTAACCCTTCCCCGAAGCCTTCCCCTCACCCGTCCCCTAATCCTAACACGTATGCTCACACTAACCGGCGCCCTCACACGTACGCTCCCCCTAAAGCGTTGTCGTACCCTCACCTGGACCCCAAAACGCCCCCGTCCCCTAACCCTAACCCTAGCCCGAACCCTAACCCTAACCCTTCCCCGAAGCCTTCCCCTCACCCGTCCCTAATCCTAACCCGTACGCTCACACTATCCAGCCCGTTCACACGTACGCTCCCCCTAAACGGTTGTCGTACCGTCACCTGGACCCTAAACCGTCCCCGTCCCCTAACCCTAAGCCTAGCCAGAACCCTAAAACTAACCCTTCGCCGAAGCCTTCCCATCACCCGTCCCCAAATCCTAACCCGTACGCTCACACTAACACGCGCCCTCACACATACGCTCCCCCTAAAGTGTTGTCTTACCCTCACCTGGACCTTAAACCGTCCCCGTCCCCTAACCCTAACCCTAGGCCGAACCCTAAACCTAACCCTTCCCCGAAGCCTTCTCCTCACCCGTCGCCTAATCCTAACCCATACGCTCACACTAACCCGCGCCCTCACACGTACGCTCCCCCTAAACCGTTGTCGTACCCTCACCTGGACCCTAAACCGTCCCCGTCCCCTAACCCTATCCCTAGCCCGAACCCTAACCCTAACCCTTCCCCAAAGCCTTCCCCTCACCCGTCCCCTAATCCTAACCCGTATGCTCACACTAACCCACGCCCTCACACGTACGCTCCCCCTAAATCGTTGTCGTACCCTCACCTGGACCTTAAAACGTCCCCGTCCCCTAAACCTAACCCTAGCCCGAACCCTAACCCTAACCCTACCCCGAAGCCTTCCCCTCACCCGTCCCCTAATCCTAACCCGTACGCTCACACTATCCAGCCCGCTCACTCGTACGCTGCCCCTAAACCATTGTCGTACCCTCACCTGGATCCTAAACCGTCCCTATCCACTAAACCTAACCCTAGCCCGAACCCTAACCCTAACCCTTCCCCGAAGCCTTCCCCTCACCCGTCCCCTAATCCTAACCCGTACGCTCACACTAACCTGCGCCCTCACACGTACGCTCCCCCTAAACCGTTGTCGTACCCTCACCTGGACCCTAAATGTTCCCCGACCCCTAACCCAAACCCTAGCCGGAACCCTAACCCTAACCCTTCCCCGAAGCCTTCCCCTCACCCGTCCCCTAATCCTAACCCGTACGCTCACACTAACCTGCGCCCTCACATGTACGCACCCCCAAAACAGTTGTCGTACCCTCACCTGGACCCTAAACCGTCCCCGTCCCCTAACCCTAACCCTAGCCCGAACCGTAACCCTAAACCTTCTCCGAAGCCTTCCCCTCACCCGTCCCCTAATCCTAACCCGTATGCTCACACTAACCCACGCCCTCACACGTACGCTCTCCCTAAACCGTCGTCGTACTCTCACATGGACCCTAAACTGTCCCCGTCCCCTAACCCTAACCCTAGCCCGAACCCTAACCCTAAACCTTCCCCGAAGCCTTCCCCTCACCCGTCCCCTAATCCTAACCTGTACGCTCACACTAACCCGTGCCCTCACACGTACGCTCCCCCTAAACCGTTGGCATACCCTCACCTGGACCTTAAACCATCCCCGTCCCCTAACACTAACCCTAGCCCGAACCCTTACCCTAACCCTTCCCTGAAGCCTTCCCCTCACCCGTCCCCTAATCCTAACCCGTACGCTCACACTAACCAGCCCGCTCACACTTACGCTGCCACTAAACCGTTGTCGTACCCTCACCTGGACCCTAAACCGTCCCCATTCCCTAACCCTAACCCTACCCAAACCCTAACCCTAACCCTAACCCTAACCCTAACCCTAACCCTAACCCTAACCCATCCCCTAATCCTAACACATATGCTCACACTAACCCGCGCCCTCACAAGTACGCTCACCCTAAACCGTGGTTGTACCCTCACCTGGACCCTAAACCGTCCCCGTACCCTAACCCTAACACTAGCCCGAACCCTAACCCTAACCTTTCCCCGAAGCATTCCCCTCAACCTCCCCTAATCCTAACCCATACGCTGACACTAACCCACGCGCTCACACGTACGCTCCCCCTCAACCGTTGTCGTACCCTCACCTGGACCCTAAACCGTCTCCGTCCCCTAACCCTAACCCTAGCCCGAACCCTAACCCTAAACCTTCCCCGAAGCCTTCCCCTCACCCGTCCCCTAATCCTAACACGTACGCTCACACTAACACGCGCCCTCACACGTACGCTCCCCCTAATGTGTTGTCTTACACTCACCTGGACCTTAAACCGTCCCCGTCCCCTAACCCTAACCCTAGGCCGAACCCTAAACCTAACCCTTCCCCAAAGCCTTCCCCTAACTCGTCCCCTAATCCTAACCCGTACGCTCACACTAACCCGCGCCCTCACACGTACGCTCCCCCTAAACCGTTGTCGTACGCTCACCTGGACCCTAAACCGTCCCCGTCCCGTAACCCTAACCCTAGCCCGAACCCTGACCCTAACACTTCCCCGAAGCCTTCCCCTCACCCGTCCCCTAATCCTAACCCGTACGCTCACACTAACCCACGCTCTCACACGTACGCTCCCCCTAAACCGTTGTCATACCCTCATCTGGACCCTATACCGTCCCCGTCCCCTAACCCTAACCCTAGCCCTAACCCTAACCCTAACCCTTCCCCGAAGCCTTCACGTCACCCGTCACCTAATCCTAACCCGTACCATCACACTACCCACGCCCTCACACATTCGCTCCACCTCAACCATTGTCGTACCCTCACCTGGACCGTAAACCGTCCCCGTCCCCTAACCCTAACCGTAGCCCGAACCCTAACCCTAACCCTTGCCCGAAGTCTTCCCCTCACCCGTCCCCTAATCCTAACCCGTACGCTCACACTAACCTGCACCCTCACATGTACTCTCCCCCTAATCCGTTGTCGGACCATTACCTGGACCCTACACTGTCCCCGTCCCCTAACCCTAACCCTAGCCTGAACCCTAACCCTCACCCTTCCCCGAAGCCTTCTCCTCACCAGTCCTCTAATCCTAACCTGTACTTTCACACTAACCCGCGCCCTCACATGTACGCTCCCCCTAAACCATTGTCGTACCCTCAACTGTACCCTAAACTGTCCCCGTCCCCTAACCCTAACCCTAGCCCGAACCCTAACCCTAATCCTTCCCCGAAGCCTTCCCCTCACCCGTCCCCTAATCCTAACCCATACGCTCACACTAACCCGTGCCCTCACACGTACGCTACTCCTAAACCGTTGTCGTACCCTCACCTGGACCCTAAACCGTCCCCGTCCACTAACCCTAACCCTAGCCCGAACCCTAACCCTAATCCTTCCCCGAAGCCTTCCCCTCACCCGTCCCCTAATCCTAACCCATACGCTCACACTAACCCGTGCCCTCACACGTACGCTACCCCTAAACCGTTGTCGTACCCTCACCTGGACCCTAAACCGTCCCCGTCCACTAACCCTAACCCTAGCCCGAACCCTAACCCTAACCCTTCCCCAAAGGCTTCCCCTCACCCGTCCCCTAATCCTAACCGGTACGCTCACACTAACCCGCGCCCTCACACGTACGCTCCCCCTAAACCGTTGTCGTACCCTCACCTGGACCCTAAACCGTCCCCGTCCCCTAACCCTAACCCTAGCCCTAACCCTAACCCTAACCCTTCCCCGAAGCCTTCCCCTCACCCGTCCCCTAATCCTAACACGTATGCTCACACTAACCGGCGCCCTCACACGTACGCTCCCCCTAAAGCGTTGTCGTACCCTCACCTGGACCCCAAAACGCCCCCGTCCCCTAACCCTAACCCTAGCCCGAACCCTAACCCTAACCCTTCCCCGAAGCCTTCCCCTCACCCGTCCCTAATCCTAACCCGTACGCTCACACTATCCAGCCCGTTCACACGTACGCTCCCCCTAAACGGTTGTCGTACCCTCACCTGGACCCTAAACCGTCCCCGTCCCCTAACCCTAACCCTAGCCAGAACCCTAAAACTAACCCTTCGCCGAAGCCTTCCCATCACCCGTCCCCAAATCCTAACCCGTACGCTCACACTAACACGCGCCCTCACACATACGCTACCCCTAAAGTGTTGTCTTACCCTCACCAGGACCTTAAACCGTCCCCGTTCCCTAACCCTAACCCTAGGCCGAACCCTAAACCTAACCCTTCCCCGAAGCCTTCTCCTCACCCGTCGCCTAATCCTAACCCGTACGCTCACACTAACCCGCGCCCTCACACGTACGCTCCCCCTAAACCGTTGTCGTACCCTCACCTGGACCCTAAACCGTCCCCGTCCCCTAACCCTATCCCTAGCCCGAACCCTAACCCTAACCCTTCCCCAAAGCCTTCCCCTCACCCGTCCCCTAATCCTAACCGTATGCTCACACTAACCCACGCCCTCACACGTACGCACCCCCTAAATCGTTGTCGTACCCTCACCTGGACCCTAAAACGTCCCCGTCCCCTAAACCTAACCCTAGCCCGAACCCTAACCCTAACCCTACCCCGAAGCCTTCCCCTCACCCGTCCCCTAATCCTAACCCGTACGCTCACACTATCCAGCCCGCTCACTCGTACGCTGCCCCTAAACCATTGTCGTACCCTCACCTGGATCCTAAACCGTCCCTATCCACTAAACCTAACCCTAGCCCGAACCCTAACCCTAACCCTTCCCCGAAGCCTTCCCCTCACCCGTCCCCTAATCCTAACCCGTACGCTCACACTAACCTGCGCCCTCACATGTACGCACCCCCAAAACAGTTGTCGTACCCTCACCTGGACCCTAAACCGTCCCCGTCCCCTAACCCTAACCCTAGCCCGAACCGTAACCCTAAACCTTCTCCGAAGCCTTCCCCTCACCCGTCCCCTAATCCTAACCCGTATGCTCACACTAACCCACGCCCTCACACGTACGCTCTCCCTAAACCGTCGTCGTACTCTCACATGGACCCTAAACTGTCCCCGTCCCCTAACCCTAACCCTAGCCCGAACCCTAACCCTAAACCTTCCCCGAAGCCTTCCCCTCACCCGTCCCCTAATCCTAACCTGTACGCTCACACTAACCCGTGCCCTCACACGTACGCTCCCCCTAAACCGTTGGCATACCCTCACCTGGACCTTAAACCATCCCCGTCCCCTAACACTAACCCTAGCCCGAACCCTTACCCTAACCCTTCCCTGAAGCCTTCCCCTCACCCGTCCCCTAATCCTAACCGGTACGCTCACACTAACCAGCCCGCTCACACTTACGCTGCCCCTAAACCGTTGTCGTACCCTCACCTGGACCCTAAACCGTCCCCCTACCCTAACCCTATCCCTAGCCCGAACCGTAACCCTAACCCTTCCCCGAAGCCTTCCCCTCACCCACCCCTAATCCTAACCCGTACGCTCACACTAACTCACGCCCTCACACGTACGCTCCCCCTAAAGCGTTGTCGTACCCTCACATGGACCCTAAACTGTCCCCGTCCCCTAACCCTAACCCTAGCCTGAACCCTAACCCTAACCCTTCCCCGAAGCCTTCCCCTCACCCGTCCCCTAATCCTAACCCGTACGCTCACACTAACACGCGCCCTCACACGTTCGCTCCCCCTAAACCTCTGACGTACCCTCACCTGGACCCTAAATCGTCCCCGTCCCCTAACCCTAACCCTAGCCCGAACCCTAACCCTAACACTTCCCCGAAGCCTTCCCCTCACCCGTCCCCTAATCCTAACCAGTACGCTCACACTAACCCGCGCCCTCACACGTACGCTCCCCCTAAACCATTGTCGTACCCTCTCCTGGACCCTAAACAGTCCACGTCCCCTAACCCTAACCCTAGCCCGAACCCTAACCCTAACCCTTCCCCAAAGTCTTCCCCTAACCCGTCCCCTAATCCTAACCCGTACGCTCACACTAACATGTGCCCTCACACGTACACTCCCCCTAAACCGTTGTCATACCCTCACCTGGACCCTAAACCGTCCCCGTCCGTTAACACTAACCCTAGCCCGAACCCTAAACCTAACCCTTCCCCGAAGCCTTCCCCTCACCCGTCCCCTAATCTTAACCCATACGCTCACACTAACCCATGCCCTCACACGTACGCTCCCCCTAAACCGCTGTCGTACCCTCATCTGGACCCGAAACCGTCCCCGTCCCCTAACCCTAACCCTAGGCCGAACCCTATCCCTAACCCTTCCCCGAAGCCTTCCCCTCACCCGTCCCCTAATCCTAACCCGTTCGCTCACACTAACCTGCGCCCTCACACGAACGGTACCCCTAAACCGTTGTCGTACCCTCACCTGGACCCTTAACCGTCCCCGTCCCCTAACCCTAAACCTAGCCCGAATCCTAAACCTAAACCTTCCCCGAAGCCTTCCCCTCACCCGTCCCCTAATCCTAACCCGTACGCTCACACTAACTCACGTCCTCACACGTACGCTCCCCCTAATGTGTTGTCTTACACTCACCTGGACCTTAAACCGTCCCCGTCCCCTAACCCTAACCCTAGGCCGAACCCTAAACCTAACCTTTCCCCAAAGCCTTCCCCTAACTCGTACCCTAATCCTAACCCGTACGCTCACACTAACCCGCGCCCTCACACGTACGCTCCCCCTAAACTGTTGTCGTACCCTCACCTGGACCCTAAACCGTCCCCGTCCCCTAAACCTAACCCTAGCCCGAACCCTAACCCTAACCCTTCCCCGAAGCCTTCCCCTCACCCATCCCCTAATCCTAACCCGTACGCTCACACTAACCCACGCTCTCACACGTACGCTCCCCCTAAACCGTTGTCATACCCTCACCTGGACCCTATACCGTCCCCGTCCCCTAACCCTAACCCTAGCCCGAACCCTAACACTAACCCTTCCCCGAAGCCTTCACGTCACCCGTCTCCCAATCCTAACCCGTACCATCACACTACCCACGCCCTCACACATTCGCTCCACCTAAACCATTGTCGTACCCTCACCTGGACCCTAAACCGTCCCCGTCCCCTAACCCTAACCCTAGCCCGAACCCTATCCCTAAACTTTCCCCGAAACCTTCCCCTCACCCGTCCCCTAATCTTAACCCGTACACTCAAACTAACCCGCGCCCTTACACGTACGCTCCCCCTAAACCGCTGTCGTACCCTCAACTGGACCCTAAACCGTCCCCGTCCCCTAACCCTAACCGTAGCCCGAACCCTAACCCTAACCATTCCCCGAAGCCTTCCCCTCACCCGTCCCCTAATCCTAACCCTTACGCTCACACTAACCTGCACCCTCACATGTACGCTCCCCCTAATCCGTTGTCGTACCCTTACCTGGACCCTACACCGTCCACGTCCCCTAACCCTAATCCTAACCCGAACCCTAAACCTGACACTTCCCCGAAATCTTCCCCTCACACTACCCCTAATCCTAACCCGTACGCTCACACTAACCCGCGCCCTCACACGTACGCTCCCCCTAAACCGCTGTCGTACCCTCAATTGGACCCGAAACCATCCCCGTCCCCTAACCCTAACCCTAGCCCGAACCCTAACCCTAACACTTCCCCGAAGCCTTCCCCTCACCCGTCCCCTAATCCTAACCGGTACGCTCACAGTAACCCACGCCCTCCCACGTACGCTCCCCCTATAGCGTTGTCGTACCCTCACCTGGACCCTAAACCATCCCCATCCCGTAACCCTAACCCTAGCCAGAACCCTCACCCTAACCTTTCCCCGAAGCCTTCCCCTCACACGTCCCCTAAACCTAACCCGTTCGCTCACACTAACCCGCGCCCTCACACGTACGCTCCCCCTAAACCGTTGTCGTACACTCACCTGGACCCTAAACCTTCCCCGTCCCCTAACCCTAACCCTAGCCCGAACCCTATCCCTAACAATTCCCCGAAGCCTTCCCCTCACCCGTCCCCTAATCCTAACCCGTACGCTCACACTAACCCGCGCCCTCACACGTACGCTCCCCCAAAACCGCTGACGTACCCTCACCTGGACCCTAAACAGTCCCCGTCCCCTACCCCTAACCCTAGCCCAAACGCTAACGCTGACTCTTCCCCGAAACCTTCCCCTCAACCGTGCCCTAATCCTAACCCGTACGCTCACACTAACCCACGCCCTCACACGTACGCTCCCCCTAAACCGTTGTCGTACCCTCAGCTGGACCCTAAACCGTCCCCGTCCCCTAACCCTAACCCTAGCCTGAACCCTAACCCTCACCCTTCCCCGAAGCCTTCTCCTCACCCGTCCCCTAATCCTAACCTGTACTTTCACACTAACCCGCGCCCTCACATGTACGCTCCCCCTAAACCATTGTCGTACCCTCATCTGGACCCTAAACCGTCCCCGTCCCCTAACCCTAACCCTAGCCCGAACCCTAACCCTAACCCTTCCCTGAAGCCTTCCCCTCACACGTCCCCTAATCCTAACCCGTACGCTCACACTAACCAGCCCGCTCACACTTACGCTGCCCCTAAACCGTTGTCGTACCCTCACCTGGACCCTAAACCGTCCCCATCCCCTAACCCTAACCCTACCCAAACCCTAACCCTAACCCTAACCGTAACCCTAACCCTAACTCTAACCCTAACCCTAACCCATCCCCTAATCCTAACACATATGCTCACACTAACCCGCGCCCTCACACGTACGCTCCCCCTAAACCGTGGTCGTACCCTCACATGGACCCTAAACCGTCCCCGTACCCTAACCCTAACACTAGCCCGAACCCTAACCCTAACCTTTCCCCGAAGCATTCCCCTCAACCTCCCCTAATCCTAACCCATACGCTGACACTAACCCACGCGCTCACACGTACGCTCCCCCTCAACTGTTGTCGTACCCTCACCTGGACCCTAAACCGTCTCCGTCCCCTAACCCTAACCCTAGCCCAAACCCTAACCCTAAACCTTCCCCGAAGCCTTCCCCTCACCCGTCCCCTAATCCTAACCCGTACTCTCACACTAACACGCGCCCTCACACGTACGCTCCCCCTAATGTGTTGTCTTACACTCACCTGGACCTTAAACCGTCCCCATCCCCTAACCCTAACCCTAGGCCGAAACCTAAACCTAACCCTTCCCCAAAGCCTTCCCCTAACTCGTCCCCTAATCCTAACCCGTACGCTCACACTAACCCGCGCCCTCACACGTACGCTCCCCCTAAACCGTTGTCGTACCCTCACCTGGACCCTAAACCGTCCCCGTCCCCTAACCCTAACCCTAGGCCGAACCCTAACCCTAACCCTTCCCCGAAGCCTTCCCCTCACCCGTCCCCTACTCCTAACCCGTACGCTCACACTAACCCACGCTCTCACACGTACGCTCCCCCTAAACCGTTGTCATACCCTCACCTGGACCCTATACCGTCCCCGTCCCCTAACCCTAACCCTAGCCCTAACCCTAACCCTAACACTTCCCCGAAGCCTTCACGTCACCCGTCACCTAATCCTAACCCGTACCATCACACTACCCACGCCCTCACACATTCGCTCCACCTAAACCATTGTCGTACCCTCACCTGGACCCTAAACCGTCCTCGTCCCCTAACCCTAACCGTAGCCCGAACCCTAACCCTAACCTTTCCCCGAAGCCTTCCCCTCACCCGTCCCCTAATCCTAACCCGTACGCTCACACTAACCTGCACCCTCACATGTACGCTCCCCCTAATCCGTTGTCGTACCCTTACCTGGACCCTACACTGTCTACGTCCCCTAACCCTAACCCTAGCCCGAACCCTAACCCTAACCCTTCCCCGAAGCCTTCCCCTCACCCGTCCCCTAATCCTAACCCGTACGCTCACACTATCCAGCCTGCTCACTCGTATGCTGCCCCTAAACCGTTGTCGTACCCTCACCTGGATCCTAAACCGTCCCTATCCACTAACCCTAACCCTAGCCCGAACCCTAACCCTAACCCTTCCCCGAAGCCTTCCCCTCACCCGTCCCCTAATCCTAACCCGTACGCTCACACTAACCCACGCCCTCACACGTACGCTCCCCCTAAACCGTTGTCGTACCCTCACCTGGACCCTAAATGTTCCCCGAACCCTAACCCAAACCCTAGCCTGAACCCTAACCCTAACCCTTCCCCGACGCCTTCCCCTCACCCGTCCCCTAATCCTAACCCGTACGCTCACACTAACCTGCGCCCTCACACGTACGCACCCCCAAAACAGTTGTCGTACCCTCACCTGTACCATAAACCGTCCCCGTCCCCTAACCCTAACCCTAGCCCGAACCCTAACCCTAACCCTTCTCCGAAGCCTTCCCCTCACCCGTCCCCTAATCCTAACCCGTATGCTCACACTAACCCACGCCCTCACACGTACGCTCTCCCTAAACCGTCGTCGTACTCTCACATGGACCTTAAACCGTCCCCGTCCCCTAACCCTAACCCTAGCCCGAACCCTAACCCTAAACCTTCCCCGAAGCCTTCCCCTCACCCGTCCCCTAATCCTAACCTGTACGCTCACACTAACCCGCGCCCTCACACGTACGCTCCCCCTAAAGCGTTGTCGTACCATCACCTGGACCCTAAATCGTCCCCGTCCCTAACCCTAACCCTAGCCCGAACCCTATCCCTAACACTTCTCCGAAACCTTCCCCTCACACGTCCCCTAATCCTAACCCGTACGCTCACAGTAATCCGCGCCCTTCCACGTACGCTTCCCCTTAACCGCTGTCGTACCTTCACCTGGACCCTAAACCGTCCCCGTCGCCTAATTCTAACTCTAGCCCGAACCCTAACCCTCACCCTTTCCCGAAGCCTTCCCCTCACCCGTCCCCTAATCGTAAGCCGTACGCTCACACTAACCTATGCCCTCACACATACGCTCCCCCTAATCCGTTTTCGTACCCTTACCTGGACCCTACACCGTCCCCGTCCCCTAACCCTAACCCTAGCCCGAACCCTATCCCTAATCCTTCCCCGAAGCCTTCCCCTCACCCGTCCCCTAATCCTAACCCGTACGCTCACACTAACCCATGGCCTCACACGTACGCTCCCCCTAAATCGCTGTCGTACCCTCAACTGGACCCGAAATCGTCCCCGTCCCCTAACCCTAACCCTAGCACGAACCCTAACCCTAACCCTTCCCCGAAGCCTTCCCCTCACCCGTCCCCTAATCCTAACCTGTATGCTCACACTAACCCGCGCCCTCACACGTACGCTCCCCCTAAAGCATTGTCGTACACTCACCTGGACCCTAAAACGTACCCGTCCCCTAACCCTAACCCTAGCCCGAACACTAACCCTAACCCTTACCCGAAGCCTTCCCCTCACCCGTCCCCTAATTCTAACCCGTACGCTCACACTAACCCGCGCCCTCACACGTACGCTCCCCCTAAACCGTTGTCGTACCCTCACCTGGACCCTAAACCGTCCCCGTCCGCTAACACTAACCTTAGTCCGAACCCTAACCCTAACCCTTCCCCGAAGCCTTCCCCTCACCCGTCCCTTAATCCTAACCCGTACGCTCACACTAATCCGCGCGCTCACACGTACGCCCCCCCTAAACCGTTGTAGTACCCTCACCTAGACCCTAAACCGTCCCCGTCCCCTAACCCTAACCTTAGCCCGAACCCTAACACTAACCCTTCCCCGAAGCATTCCCCTCACCCGTCCCCTAATCCTAACCCGTACACTCACACTATCCATCCCACTAACACGTACGCTTCCCCTAAATCGTTGTCGTACCCATACCTGGACCCTTAACCGACCACATCACCTAACCCTAACCCTAGCCTGAACCCTAACCCTAACCCGTGCCCGAAGCCTTCCCCTCACCCATCCCCTAATCCTAACCCGTACGCTCAAACTAACCCATGCCCTCACACGTACACTCCACCTAAACCTTTTTCGTACCCTCACCTTGACCCTCAACCGTCCCCATCCCCTAACCCTAACCCTAGACCGAACCCTAACCCTAACACTTCCCCGAAGCCTTCCCCTCACCCGTCCCCTAATCCTAACCCGTACGCTCACACTAACCCGCACCCTCACACGTACACTCCCCCTAAACCGTTGTCGTACCCTCACCTGGACCCTAAATCGTCCCCGTCCTCTAACCCTAACCCTAGCCCGAACCCTAACACTAACCCTTCCCCGAAGCCTTCCCCTCACTCGTCCCCTAATCCTAACCCATACGCTCACACTATCCAGCCCGCTCACACGTACGCTGCCCCTAAATCGTTGTCGTACCCACACCTGGACCGTAAACCGTCCCCATCCCCTAACCCTAACCCGAACCCTAAACCTAACCCGTCCCCGAAGCCTTCCCCTCACCCATCCCCTAATCATAACCTGTACGCTCACACTAACCCGCGCCCTCACACGTACGCTCCCCCTAAACCGTTGTCGTACCCTCACCTGGACCCTAAACCGTCCCCGTCCCCTAACCCTAACCCTAGCCCGAACCCTAACCCTAACCCTTCCTCGAAGCCTTCCCCTCAACCGTCCTCTAATCCTAACCCGAACGCTCACACTAACCCGCGCGCTCACACGTACGCTCCCCCTCAACCGTTGTCGTACCCTCACCTGGACCCTAAACCGTCTCCGTTCCCTAACCCTAACCCTAGCCCGAACCCTAACCCTAACACTTCACCGAAGCCTTCCCCTCACCCATCCCCTAATCCTAACACGTACGCTCACACTAACCCGCGCCCTCACACGAACGCTACCCCTAAACCGTTGTCGTACCCTCCCCTGGACCCTAAACCGTCCTCATCCCCTAACCCTAAACCTAGCCCGAACCCTATCCCTAACCCTTCCCCAAAGTCTTCCCCTAACCCGTCCCCTAATCCTAACCCGTATGCTCACACTAACCCGCGCCCTGGCACGTGCGCTACCCCTAAAGCATTGTCGTACCCTCACCTGGACCCTAAAACGTCCCCGTCCCCTAACCCTAACCCTTCCCCGAAGCCTTCCCCTCACCCGGCCCCTAATTCTATCCCGTACGCTCACACTAACCCGCGCCCTCACACCTACGCTCCCCCTAAACCGTTTTAGTACCCTCACCTGGACCCTAAACCCTCCCCATCCCCTAACCTTAACCCTAGTCTGATCCCTAACCCTAACACTTCCCCGAAGCCTTCCCCTCACCTGTCCCCTAATCCTAACCCGTACGCTCACACTAACCCGCGCCCTCACACGTACGCTCCCCCTAAACCGTTGTCGTACCCTCACCTGGACCCTAAACCGTCCCCATCCCCTAACCCTAACCCTAGCCCGAACCCTAAACCTAACCCTTCCCCGAAGCCTTCCCCTCAACCGTCCTCTAATCCTAACTCGTACGCTCACACTAACCCGCGCGCTTACACGGACGCTCCCCCTCAACCATTGTCGTACCCTCACCTGGACCCTAAACCGTCTCCGTTCCCTAACCCTAACCCTAGCCCGAAACCTAACCCTAACACTTCACCGAAGCCTTCCCCTCAACCGTCCCCTAATCCTAACACGTACGCTCACACTAACCCGCGCCCTCACACGAACGCTACACCTAAACCGTTGTCGTACCCTCAGCTGGACCCGAAACCATCCCCGTCCCCTAACACTAACCCTAGTCCGAACCCTAACCTTAACCCTTCCCCGAAGCCTTCCCCTCACCCGTCCCCTAATCCTAAACCGTACGCTCACACTATCCATTCCGCTCACACGTACGCTGCCCCTAAACCGTTGTCGTACCAACACCTGGACCCTAAACGGTCCCCATCCCCTAACCTTAACCCTAGCCCAGACCCTAACCCTAAATCTTCCCCGAAGCCTTCCCCTCACCCGTCCCCTAATCCTAACCCGTACGCTCACACTTACCCGCGCCCTCACACGTACGCTCCCCCTAAACCGTTTTCGTACCCTCACCTGGACCCTAAACCGTCCCCGTCCCCTAACCCTAACCCTAGCCCGAACCCTAACCCTAACCGTTGCCCGAAGCCTTCCCCTCACCCGTCCCCTAATCCTAACCCGTACGCTCACACTAAACAGCCCGCTCACACGTACGCTGCCCCTAAACCGTTGTGGTACCATCACCTGGACCCTAAACCGTCCCCATCCCCTAACACTAACCCTATCCAAACCCTAAACCTAACCCGTCCCCGAAGCCTTCCCCTCACCCGTCCCCTAATCCTAACCCGTACGCTCACACTTACCCGCGCCCTCACACGTACGCTCCCCCTACACCGTTTTTGTACACTCACCTGGAACCTAAACCGTCCCCGTCCCCTTACCCTAACCCTAGCCCAAACCCTAACCCTAACCCTTGCCCGAAGCCTTCCCCTCACCCGTCCCCTAATCCTAAACCGTACGCTCACACTAAACAGCCCGCTCACACGTACGCTGCCCGTAAACCGTTGTGGTACCCTCACCTGGACCCTAAACCGTCCCCATCCCCTAACACTAACCCTACCCAATCCCTAACCCTAACCCGTCCTCGAAGCCTTCCCCTAACCTGTCCCCTAATCCTAACCCGTACGCTCACACTAACCCGTGCCCTCACACGTACGCTACCCCTAAACCGTTGTCGTACCCTCACCTGGACGCTAAACCGTCCCTGTCCCCTAACCCTAACCCTAACCCTAGCCCGAACCCTAACCCTGACCCTTCCCCGAAGCCTTCCCGTCAACCGTCCCCCAATCCTAACCCGTACGCTGACACTAACCCGCGCCCTCACACGTACGCTCCCCCTAAACCATTGTCGTACCCTCACTTGGACCCTAAACCATCCCCGTCCCCTAACCCTAACCCTAGCCCGAACCCTAACCCTAACCCTTCCCCGAAGACATCCCCTCACCCATCCCCTAATCCTAACCCGTACGCTCACACTAACCCGCGCCCTCACACGTACGCTCCCCCTAAACCATTATCGTGCCCTCACCTGGACCCTAAACCGTCCCCATCCCCTAACCCTAACCCTAGCCCGAACCCTAACCCTAACCTTTCCCCGAAGACTTCGCTTCACCCGTCCCCTAAAACTAACCCGTAAGCTCACACTACCACGCGCCCTCACACGTACGCTCCCCCTAAACCGTTGTCGTAGACTCACCTGGACCCTAAACCGCCCCCGTCCCCTAACCCTAACCCTAGCCCAAACCCTATCCATAACCCTTTTTCGAAGCCTTCCCCTCACCCGTCCCCTAATCCTAACCCGTACGCTCACACTAACCCGTGCCCTCACACTTACGCTCCCCATAAACCGTTGTCGTAACCTCACCTGGACCCTAAACCGTCCCCGTCCCCTAACCCTACCCCTAGCCCGAACCCTAACCCTAAACCTTCCCCGAAGCCTTCCCCTCACCCGTCCCCTAATCCTAACCCGTACGCTCACACTAACCCGCGCCTTCACACGTACGCTCCCCCTAACCGTTGTCGTACCCTCACCTGGACGCTAAACCGTCCCCGTCCCCTAACCCTAACCCTAACCCTAGCCCGAACTCTAACCCTGACCCTTCCCCGAAGCCTTCCCGTCAACTGTCCCCCAATCCTAACCCGTACGCTGACACTAACCCGCGCCCTCACACGTACGCTCCCCCTAAACCATTGTCGTACCCTCACCTGGACCCTAAACCATCCCCATCCCCTAAACCTAACCCTAGCCCGAACCCTAACCCTAACCCTTCCCCGAAGACATCCCCTCACCCATCCCCTAATCCTAACCCGTACGCTCACACTAACCCGCGCCCTCACACGTACGCTCCCCCTAAACCATTATCGTGCCCTCACCTGGACCCTAAACCGTCCCCATCCCCTAACCCTAACCCTAGCCCGAACCTTAACCCTAACCATTCCCCGAAACCTTCCCCTCACCCGTCCGCTAATCCTAAACCGTACGCTCACACTAACCCACGTCTTCACACGTACGCTCCCCCTAAACCGTTGTCGTACCCTCACCTGGACCCTAAACCGTCCCCGTCCCCTAACCCTAACCCTAACCCGAACCCTAACCCTAACACTTCCCCGAAGCCTTCCCCTCACCCGTCTCCTAATCCTAACCCGTACGCTCACACTATCCATTCCGCTCACACGTACGCTACCCCTAAACCGTTGTCGTACCCACACCTGGACCCTAAACGGTCCCCATCCCCTAACCTTAACCCTAGCCCAGACCCTAACCCTAAACCTTCCCCGAAGCCTTCCCCTCACCCGTCCCCTAATCCTAACCCGTACGCTCACACTTACCCGCGCCCTCACACGTACGCTCCCCCTAAACCGTTTTCGTACCCTCACCTGGACCCTAAACCGTCCCCGTCCCCTAACCCTAACCCTAGCCCGAACCCTAACCCTAACCGTTGCCCGAAGCCTTCCCCTCACCCGTCCCCTAATCCTAACCCGTACGCTCACACTAAACAGCCCGCTCACATGTACGCTGCCCCTAAACCGTTGTGGTACCCTCACCTGGACCCTAAACCGTCCCAATCCCCTAACACTAACCCTACCCAAACCCTAACCCTAACCCGTCCCCGAAGCCTTCCCCTCACCCGTCCCCTAATCCTAACCCGTACGCTCAAACTAACCCGCGCCGGCACACATACGCTACCCCTAAACCGCTGTCGTACATTCATCTGGACCCGAAACCGTCCCCGTCCCCTAACCCTAACCCTAGCCCGAACCCTAACCTTAACCCTTCCCCGAAGCCTTCCCCTCACCCGTCTCCTAATCCTAACCCGAACGCTCACACTAACCCGCGCCCTCACACGTACGCTCCACCTAAACCGCTGTCGTACCCTCAACTGGACCCGAAACCGTCCCCGTCCCCTAACCCTAACCCTAGCCCGAAACCTAACCCTAACACTTCTCCGAAGCCTTTCCCTCACCCGTCCCCTAATCCTAACACGTAAGCTCACACTAACCCGTGCCCTCACATGTACGCTCCTCCTAAACCATTGTCGTACCCTCAACTGGGCCCTAAACCGTCCCCGTCCCCTAACCCTAACCCTAGCCTGAACCCTAACCCTAACCCTTCCCCGAAGCCTTCGCTTCACCCGTCCCCTAAAACTAACCCGTAAGCTCACACTACCACGCGCCCTCACACGTACGCTCCCCCTAAACCGTTGTCGTACACTCACCTGGACCCTAAACCGCCCCCGTCCCCTAACCCTAACCCTAGCCCAAACCCTATCCATAACCCTTTTCCGAAGCCTTCCCCTCACCCGTCCCCTAATCCTAACCCGTACGCTCACACTAACCGGCGCCCACACACGTACGCTCCCCCTAAACCGTTGTCTTACACTCACCTGGACCCTAAACCGTCCCCGTCCCCGAAACCTAACCCTAGCCCAAACCCTAACCCTAACCCTTCCCCGAAGCCTTCGCTTCACCCGTCCCCTAAAACTAACCCGTAAGCTCACACTACCACGCGCCCTCACACGTACGCTCCCCCTAAACCGTTGTCGTACACTCACCTGGACCCTAGATCGTCCCCATCCCCTAACCCTAACCCTAGCCCAAACCCTATCCATAACCCTTTTCCGAAGCCTTCCCCTCACCCGTCCCCTAATCCTAACCCTTACGCTCACACTAACCCGCGCCCTCACACTTACGCTCCCCCTAAACCGTTGTCGTAACCTCACCTGGACCCTAAACCGTCCCCGTCCCCTAACCCTACCCCTAGCCCGAACCCTAACCCTAAACCTTCCCCGAAGCCTTCCCCTCACCCGTCCCCTAATCCTAACCCGTACGCTCACACTAACCCGCGCCTTCACACGTACGCTCCCCCTAACCGTTGTCGTACCCTCACCTGGACGCTAAACCGTCCCCGTCCCCTAACCCTAACCCTAACCCTAGCCCGAACCCTAACCCTGACCCTTCCCCGAAGCCTTCCCCTCAACCGTCCCCCAATCCTATCCCGTACGCAGACACTAACCCGCGCCCTCACACGTACGCTCCCCCTAAACCATTGTCGTACCCTCACCTGGACCCTCAACCATCCCCATCCCCTAACCCTAACCCTAGCCCGAACCCTAACCCTAACCCTTCCCCGAAGACATCCCCTCACCCATCCCCTAATCCTAACCCGTACGCTCACACTAACCCGCACCCTCACACGTACGCTCACCCTAAAGCATTGTCGTACCCTCACCTGGACCCTAAACCGTCCCTGTCCCGTAACCCTAACCCTAGCCCGAACCCTAACCCTAACCCTTCCCCGAAGCCATCCCCTCACTCGTCCCCTAATCCTTACCCGTACGCTCACACTAACCCGCGCCCTCACACGTACGCTCCCCCTAAACCATTATCGTGCCCTCACCTGGACCCTAAACCGTCCCCATCCCCTAACCCTAACCCTAGCCCGAACCTTAACCCTAACCATTCCCCGAAACCTTCCCCTCACCCGTCCCCTAATCCTAACCCGTACGCTCACACTAACCCGTGCCCTCACACGTACGCTCCCCCTAAAGCGTTGTCGTACCATCACATGGACCCTAAATCGTCTCCGTCCCTAACCCTAACCCTAGCCCGAACCCTATCCCTAACACTTCTCCGAAACCTTCCCCTCACACGTCCCCTAATCCTAACCCGTACGCTCACAGTAATCCGCGCCCTTCCACGTACGCTTCCCCTTAACCGCTGTCGTACCTTCAACTGGACCCTAAACCGTCCCCGTCGCCTAATTCTAACTCTAGCCCGAACCCTAACCCTCACCCTTTCCCGAAGCCTTCCCCTCACCCGTCCCCTAATCGTAAGCCGTACGCTCACACTAACCTGTGCCCTCACACATACGCTCCCCCTAATCCGTTTTCGTACCCTTACCTGGACCCTACACCGTCCCCGTCCCCTAACCCTAACCCTAGCCCGAACCCTATCCCTAATCCTTCCCCGAAGCCTTCCCCTCACCCGTCCCCTAATCCTAACCCGTACGCTCACACTAACCCATGGCCTCACACGTACGCTCCCCCTAAATCGCTGTCGTACCCTCAACTGGACCCGAAATCGTCCCCGTCCCCTAACCCTAACCCTAGCACGAACCCTAACCCTAACCCTTCCCCGAAGCCTTCCCCTCACCCGTCCCCTAATCCTAACCCGTATGCTCACACTAACCCGCGCCCTCACACGTACGCTCCCCCTAAAGCATTGTCGTACACTCACCTGGACCCTAAAACGTACCCGTCCCCTAACCCAAACCCTAGCCCGAACACTAACCCTAACCCTTACCCGAAGCCTTCCCCTCACCCGTCCCCTAATTCTAACCCGTACGCTCACACTAACCCGCGCCCTCACACGTACGCTCCCCCTAAACCGTTGTCGTACCCTCACCTGGACCCTAAACCGTCCCCGTCCGCTAACACTAACCCTAGTCCGAACCCTAACCCTAACCCTTCCCCGAAGCCTTCCCCTCACCCGTCCCTTAATCCTAACCCGTACGCTCACACTAATCTGCGCCCTCACACGTACGCCCCCCCTAAACCGTTGTAGTACCCTCACCTAGACCCTAAACCGTCCCCGTCCCCTAACCCTAACCTTAGCCCGAACCCTAACACTAACCCTTCCCCGAAGCATTCCCCTCACCCGTCCCCTAATCCTAACCCGTACACTCACACTATCCATCCCACTAACACGTACGCTTCCCCTAAATCGTTGTCGTACCCATACCTGGACCCTAAACCGACCACATCACCTAACCCTAACCCTAGCCCGAACCCTAACCCTAACCCGTGCCCGAAGCCTTCCCCTCACCCATCCCCTAATCCTAACCCGTACGCTCAAACTAACCCATGCCCTCACACGTACACTCCACCTAAACCTTTTTCGTACCCTCACCTTGACCCTCAACCGTCCCCATCCCCTAACCCTAACCCTAGACCGAACCCTAACCCTAACACTTCCCCGAAGCCTGCTCCTCACCCGTCCCCTAATCCTAACCCGTACGCTCACACTAACCCGCACCCTCACACGTACACTCCCCCTAAACCGTTGTCGTACCCTCACCTGGACCCTAAATCGTCCCCGTCCTCTAACCCTAACCCTAGCCCGAACCCTAACACTAACCCTTCCCCGAAGCCTTCCCCTCACTCGTCCCCTAATCCTAACCCATACGCTCACACTATCCAGCCCGCTCACACGTACGCTGCCCCTAAATCGTTGTCGTACCCACACCTGGACCGTAAACCGTCCCCATCCCCTAACCCTAACCCGAACCCTAAACCTAACCCGTCCCCGAAGCCTTCCCCTCACCCATCCCCTAATCATAACCTGTACGCTCACACTAACCCGCGCCCTCACACGTACGCTCCCCCTAAACCGTTGTCGTACCCTCACCTGGACCCTAAACCGTCCCCGTCCCCTAACCCTAACCCTAGCCCGAACCCTAACCCTAACCCTTCCCCGAAGCCTTCCCCTCAACCGTCCTCTAATCCTAACCCGTACGCTCACACTAACCCGCGCGCTCACACGTACGCTCCCCCTCAACCGTTGTCGTACCCTCAGCTGGACCCTAAACCGTCTCCGTTCCCTAACCCTAACCCTAGCCCGAACCCTAACCCTAACACTTCACCGAAGCCTTCCCCTCACCCATCCCCTAATCCTAACACGTACGCTCACACTAACCCGCGCCCTCACACGAACGCTACCCCTAAACCGTTGTCGTACCCTCCCCTGGACCCTAAACCGTCCCCATCCCCTAACCCTAAACCTAGCCCGAACCCTATCCCTAACCCTTCCCCAAAGTCTTCCCCTAACCCGTCCCCTAATCCTAACCCGTATGCTCACACTAACCCGCGCCCTGGCACGTGCGCTACCCCTAAAGCATTGTCGTACCCTCACCTGGACCCTAAAACGTCCCCGTCCCCTAACCCTAACCCTTCCCCGAAGCCTTCCCCTCACCCGGCCCCTAATTCTATCCCGTACGCTCACACTAACCCGCGCCCTCACACCTACGCTCCCCCTAAACCGTTTTCGTACCCTCACCTGGACCCTAAACCCTCCCCATCCCCTAACCTTAACCCTAGTCTGATCCCTAACCCTAACACTTCCCCGAAGCCTTCCCCTCACCTGTCCCCTAATCCTAACCCGTACGCTCACACTAACCCGCGCCCTCACACGTACGCTCCCCCTAAACCGTTGTCGTACCCTCACCTGGACCCTAAACCGTCCCCATCCCCTAACCCTAACCCTAGCCCGAACCCTAAACCTAACCCTTCCCCGAAGCCTTCCCCTCAACCGTCCTCTAATCCTAACCCGTACGCTCACAGTAACCCGCGCGCTCACACGGACGCTCCCCCTCAACCATTGTCGTACCCTCACCTGGACCCTAAACCGTCTCCGTTCCCTAACCCTAACCCTAGCCCGAAACCTAACCCTAACACTTCACCGAAGCCTTCCCCTCAACCGTCCCCTAATCCTAACACGTACGCTCACACTAACCCGCGCCCTCACACGAACGCTACACCTAAACCGTTGTCGTACCCTCAGCTGGACCCGAAACCGTCCCCGTCCCCTAACACTAACCCTAGTCCGAACCCTAACCTTAACCCTTCCCCGAAGCCTTCCCCTCACCCGTCCCCTAATCCTAAACCGTACGCTCACACTATCCATTCCGCTCACACGTACGCTGCCCCTAAACCGTTGTCGTACCAACACCTGGACCCTAAACGGTCCCCATCCCCTAACCTTAACCCTAGCCCAGACCCTAACCCTAAATCTTCCCCGAAGCCTTCCCCTCACCCGTCCCCTAATCCTAACCCGTACGCTCACACTTACCCGCGCCCTCACACGTACGCTCCCCCTAAACCGTTTTCGTACCCTCACCTGGACCCTAAACCGTCCCCGTCCCCTAACCCTAACCCTAGCCCGAACCCTAACCCTAACCGTTGCCCGAAGCCTTCCCCTCACCCGTCCCCTAATCCTAACCCGTACGCTCACACTAAACAGCCCGCTCACACGTACGCTGCCCCTAAACCGTTGTGGTACCATCACCTGGACCCTAAACCGTCCCCATCCCCTAACACTAACCCTATCCAAACCCTAAACCTAACCCGTCCCCGAAGCCTTCCCCTCACCCGTCCCCTAATCCTAACCCGTACGCTCACACTTACCCGCGCCCTCACACGTACGCTCCCCCTACACCGTTTTTGTACACTCACCTGGAACCTAAACCGTCCCCGTCCCCTTACCCTAACCCTAGCCCAAACCCTAACCCTAACACTTGCCCGAAGCCTTCCCCTCACCCGTCCCCTAATCCTAAACCGTACGCTCACACTAAACAGCCCGCTCACACGTACGCTGCCCGTAAACCGTTGTGGTACCCTCACCTGGACCCTAAACCGTCCCCATCCCCTAACACTAAACCTACCCAATCCCTAACCCTAACCCGTCCCCGAAGCCTTCCCCTAACCTGTCCCCTAATCCTAACCCGTACGCTCACACTAACCCGTGCCCTCACACGTACGCTACCCCTAAACCGTTGTCGTACCCTCACCTGGACGCTAAACCGTCCCTGTCCCCTAACCCTAACCCTAACCCTAGCCCGAACCCTAACCCTGACCCTTCCCCGAAGCCTTCCCGTCAACCGTCCCCCAATCCTAACCCGTACGCTGACACTAACCCGCGCCCTCACACGTACGCTCCCCCTAAACCATTGTCGTACCCTCACTTGGACCCTAAACCATCCCCGTCCCCTAACCCTAACCCTAGCCCGAACCCTAACCCTAACCCTTCCCCGAAGACATCCCCTCACCCATCCCCTAATCCTAACCCGTACGCTCACACTAACCCGCGCCCTCACACGTACGCTCCCCCTAAACCATTATCGTGCCCTCACCTGGACCCTAAACCGTCCCCATCCCCTAACCCTAACCCTAGCCCGAACCCTAACCCTAACCCTTCCCCGAAGACTTCGCTTCACCCGTCCCCTAAAACTAACCCGTAAGCTCACACTACCACGCGCCCTCACACGTACGCTCCCCCTAAACCGTTGTCGTAGACTCACCTGGACCCTAAACCGCCCCCGTCCCCTAACCCTAATCCTAGCCCAAACCCTATCCATAACCCTTTTCCGAAGCCTTCCTCTCACCCGTCCCCTAATCCTAACCCGTACGCTCACACTAACCCGTGCCCTCACACTTACGCTCCCCATAAACCGTTGTCGTAACCTCACCTGGACCCTAAACCGTCCCCGTCCCCTAACCCTACCCCTAGCCCGAACCCTAACCCTAAACCTTCCCCGAAGCCTTCCCCTCACCAGTCCCCTAATCCTAACCCGTACGCTCACACTAACCCGCGCCTTCACACGTACGCTCCCCCTAACCGTTGTCGTACCCTCACCTGGACGCTAAACCGTCCCCATCCCCTAACCCTAACCCTAACCCTAGCCCGAACTCTAACCCTGACCCTTCCCCGAAGCCTTCCCGTCAACTGTCCCCCAATCCTAACCCGTACGCTGACACTAACCCGCGCCCTCACACGTACGCTCCCCCTAAACCATTGTCGTACCCTCACCTGGACCCTAAACCATCCCCATCCCCTAAACCTAACCCTAGCCCGAACCCTAACCCTAACCCTTCCCCGAAGACATCCCCTCACCCATCCCCTAATCCTAACCCGTACGCTCACACTAACCCGCGCCCTCACACGTACGCTCCCCCTAAACCATTATCGTGCCCTCACCTGAACCCTAAACCGTCCCCATCCCCTAACCCTAACCCTAGCCCGAACCTTAACCCTAACCATTCCCCGAAACCTTCCCCTCACCCGTCCGCTAATCCTAAACCGTACGCTCACACTAACCCACGTCTTCACACGTACGCTCCCCCTAAACCGTTGTCGTACCCTCACCTGGACCCTAAACCGTCCCCGTCCCCTAACCCTAACCCTAACCCGAACCCTAACCCTAACACTTCCCCGAAGCCTTCCCCTCACCCGTCTCCTAATCCTAACCCGTACGCTCACACTATCCATTCCGCTCACACGTACGCTACCCCTAAACCGTTGTCGTACCCACACCTGGACCCTAAACGGTCCCCATCCCCTAACCTTAACCCTAGCCCAGACCCTAACCCTAAACCTTCCCCGAAGCCTTCCCCTCACCCGTCCCCTAATCCTAACCCGTACGCTCACACTTACCCGCGCCCTCACACGTACGCTCCCCCTAAACCGTTTTCGTACCCTCACCTGGACCCTAAACCGTCCCCGTCCCCTAACCCTAACCCTAGCCCGAACCCTAACCCTAACCGTTGCCCGAAGCCTTCCCCTCACCCGTCCCCTAATCCTAACCCGTACGCTCACACTAAACAGCCCGCTCACATGTACGCTGCCCCTAAACCGTTGTGGTACCCTCACCTGGACCCTAAACCGTCCCAATCCCCTAACACTAACCCTACCCAAACCCTAACCCTAACCCGTCCCCGAAGCCTTCCCCTCACCCGTCCCCTAATCCTAACCCGTACGCTCAAACTAACCCGCGCCGGCACACATACGCTACCCCTAAACCGCTGTCGTACCTTCATCTGGACCCGAAACCGTCCCCGTCCCCTAACCCTAACCCTAGCCCGAACCCTAACCTTAACCCTTCCCCGAAGCCTTCCCCTCACCCGTCTCCTAATCCTAACCCGAACGCTCACACTAACCCGCGCCCTCACACGTACGCTCCACCTAAACCGCTGTCGTACCCTCAACTGGACCCGAAACCGTCCCCGTCCCCTAACCCTAACCCTAGCCCGAAACCTAACCCTAACACTTCCCCGAAGCCTTTCCCTCACCCGTCCCCTAATCCTAACACGTAAGCTCACACTAACCCGTGCCCTCACATGTACGCTCCTCCTAAACCATTGTCGTACCCTCACCTGGGCCCTAAACCGTCCCCGTCCCCTAACCCTAACCCTAGCCTGAACCCTAACCCTTACCCTTCCCCGAAGCCTTCGCTTCACCCGTCCCCTAAAACTAACCCGTAAGCTCACACTACCACGCGCCCTCACACGTACGCTCCCCCTAAACCGTTGTCGTACACTCACCTGGACCCTAAACCGCCCCCGTCCCCTAACCCTAACCCTAGCCCAAACCCTATCCATAACCCTTCCCCGAAGCCTTCCCCTCACCCGTCCCCTAATCCTAACCCGTACGCTCACACTAACCCGCGCCTTCACACGTACGCTCCCCCTAACCGTTGTCGTACCCTCACCTGGACGCTAAACCGTCCCCGTCCCCTAACCCTAACCCTAACCCTAGCCCGAACCCTAACCCTGACCCTTCCCCGAAGCCTTCCCCTCAACCGTCCCCCAATCCTATCCCGTACGCTGACACTAACCCGCGCCCTCACACGTACGCTCCCCCTAAACCATTGTCGTACCCTCACCTGGACCCTCAACCATCCCCATCCCCTAACCCTAACCCTAGCCCGAACCCTAACCCTAACCCTTCCCCGAAGACATCCCCTCACCCATCCCCTAATCCTAACCCGTACGCTCAAACTAACCCGCACCCTCACACGTACGCTCACCCTAAAGCATTGTCGTACCCTCACCTGGACCCTAAACCGTCCCCGTCCCGTAACCCTAACCCTAGCCCGAACCCTAACCCTAACCCTTCCCCGAAGCCATCCCCTCACTCGTCCCCTAATCCTTACCCGTACGCTCACACTAACCCGCGCCCTCACACGTACGCTCCCCCTAAACCATTATCGTGCCCTCACCTGGACCCTAAACCGTCCCCATCCCCTAACCCTAACCCTAGCCCGAACCTTAACCCTAACCATTCCCCGAAACCTTCCCCTCACCCGTCCGCTAATCCTAACCCGTACGCTCACACTAACCCACGTCTTCACACGTACGCTCCCCCTAAACCGTTGTCGTACACTCACCTGGACCCTAAACCGCCCCCGTCCCCTAACCCTAACCCTAGCCCAAACCCTATCCATAACCCTTTTCCGAAGCCTTCCCCTCACCCGTCCCCTAATCCTAACCCGTACGCTCACACTAACCCGCGCCCTCACACTTACGCTCCCCATAAACCGTTGTCGTAACCTCACCTGGACCCTAAACCGTCCCCGTCCCCTAACCCTAACCCTAGCCCGAACCCTAACCCTAAACCTTCCCCGAAGCCTTCCCCTCACCCGTCCCCTAATCCTAACGCGTACGCTCACACTAACCCGCGCCTTCACACGTACACTCCCCCTAACCGTTGTCGTACCCTCACCTGGACGCTAAACCGTCCCTGTCCCCTAACCCTAACCCTAACCCTAGCCCGAACCCTAACCCTGACCCTTCCCCGAAGCCTTCCCGTCAACCGTCCCCCAATCCTAACCCGTACGCTGACACTAACCCGCGCCCTCACACGTACGCTCCCCCTAAAGCATTGTCGTACCCTCACCTGGACCCTAAATCATCCCCGTCCCCTAACCCTAACCCTAGCCCGAACCCTAACCCTAACCCTTCCCCGAAGACATCCCCTCACCCATCCCCAATCCTAACCCGTACGCTCACACTAACCCGCGCCCTCACACGTACGCTCCCCCTAAACCATGATCGTGCCCTCACCTGGACCCTAAACCGTCCCCATCCCCTAACCCTAACCCTAGCCCGAACTTTAACCCTAACCATTCCCCGAAACCTTCCCCTCATCCGTCCGCTAATCCTAACCCGTACGCTCACACTAACCCACGTCTTCACACGTACGCTCCCCCTAAACCGTTGTCGTACCCTCACCTGGACCCTAAACCGTCCCCGTCCCCTAACCCTAACCCTAGCCCGAACCCTAACCCTAACCCTTCTCCGAAGCCTTCCCCTCACCCGTCCCCTAATCCTAACCCGTACGCTCACACTATCCATTCCGCTCACAAGTACGCTGCCCCTAAACCGTTGTCGTACCCACACCTGGACCCTAAACGGTCCCCATCCCCTAATCTTAACCCTAGCCCAGACCCTAACCCTAAACCTTCCCCGAAGCCTTCCCCTCACCCGTCCCCTAATCCTAACCCGTACGCTCACACTTACCCGCGCCCTCACACGTACGCTCCCCCTACACCGTTTTCGTACCCTCACCTGGACCCTAAACCGTCCCCGTCCCCTAACCCTAACCCTACCCCGAACCCTATCCCTAACCTTTCCCGGAAGCCTTCGCCTCACCCGTACCCTAATCCTTACCCGTACGCTCACACTAACCCGCGCCCTCACACATACGCTCCCCCAAACCGCTGTCGTACCTTCACCTGGACCCTAAACCGTCCCCGTCCCGTAACCCTAACCTTAGCCCGAACCCTAACCCTAACCCTTCCCCGAAGCCATCCCCTCACTCGTCCCCTAATCCTTACCCGTACGCTCACACTAACGCACGCCCTCACACGTACGCTCCCCCTAAACCATTATCGTGCCCTCACCAGGACCCTAAACCGTCCCCATCCCCTAACCCTAAACCTAGCCCGAACCTTAACCCTAACCATTCCCCGAAACCTTCCCCTCACCCGTCCGCTAATCCTAACCCGTACGCTCACACTAACCCATGTCTTCACACGTACGCTCCCCCTAAACCGTTGTCATACCCTCACCTGGACCCTAAACCGTCCCCGTCCCCTAACCCTAACCCTAGCCCGAACCCTATCCCTAACCTTTCCCGGAAGCCTTCGCCTCACCCGTACCCTAATCCTTACCCGTACGCTCACACTAACCCGCGCCCTCACACGTACACTCCCCCAAACCGCTGTCGTACCCTCACCTGGACCCTAAACCGTCCCCGATCCCTAACCCTAACCCTAGCCCGAACCCTAACCCTAACCGTTGCCCGAAGCCTTCCCCTCACCCGTCCCCTAATCCTAACCCGTACGCTCACACTAAACAGCCCGCTCACACGTACGCTGCCCCTAAACCGTTGTGGTACCCTCACCTGGACCCTAAACCGTCCCAATCCCCTAACACTAACCCTACCCAAACCCTAACCCTAACCCGTCCCCGAAGCCTTCCCCTCACCCGTCCCCTAATCTTAACCCGTACGCTCAAACTAACCCGCGCCGTCACACGTACGATACCCCTAAACCGCTATCGTACCTTCATCTGGACCCGAAACCTTCCCCGTCCCCTAACCCTAACCCTAGCCCGAACCCTAACCTTAACCCTTCCCCGAAGCCTTCCCTTCACCCGTCTCCTAATCCTAACCCGAACGCTCACACTAACCCGCGCCCTCACACGTACGCTCCACCTAAACCGCTGTGGTACCCTCAACTGGACCCGAAACCGTCCCCGTCCCCTAACCCTAACCCTAGCCCGAAACCTAACCCTAACACCTCCCCGTAGCCTTTCCCTCACCCGTCCCCTAATCCTAACCCGTAAGCTCACACTAACCCGTGCCCTCACATGTACGCTCCTCCTAAACCATTGTCGTACCCTCACCTGGGCCCTAAACCGTCCCCGTCCCCTAACCCTAACCCTAGCCCGAACCCTAACCCTAACCCTTCCCCGAAGCCTTCCCCTCACCCGTCCCGTAATCCTAACCCGTACGCTCACACTAACCCGCGCTCTCACACGTACGCTCCCCCTAAACCGTTGTCGTACCCTCACCTGGACCCTAAACCGTCCCCGTCCCCAAACCCTAACCCTAGCCCGAACCCTAACCCTAACCCTTCCCCGAAGCCTTTCCCTCACCCGTCCCCTAATCCTAACCCGTAAGCTCACACTAACCCGTGCCCTCACATGTACGCTCCTCCTAAACCATTGTCGTACCCTCACCTGGGCCCTAAACCGTCCCCGTCCCCTAACCCTAACCCTAGCCCGAACCCTAACCCTAACCCTTCAACAAAGCCTTCCCCTAACCTGTCCCCTAATCCTAACCCATACGCTCACACTAACCGGCGCCCGCACACGTACGCACCCCCTAAACCGTTGTCGTACACTCACCTGGACCCTATACCGTCCCCGTCCCCTAAACCTATCACTAGCCCGAACCCTAACCCTAACCCTTCCCCGAAGCCTTCGCTTCACCCGTCCCCTAAAACTAACCCGTAAGCTCACACTACCACGCGCAGTCACACGTACGCTCCCCCTAAACCGTTGTCGTACACTCACCTGGACCCTAAACCGCCCCCGTCCCCTAACCCTAACCCTAGCCCAAAACCTATCCATAACCCTTTTCCGAAGCCTTCCCCTCACCCGTCCCCTAATCCTAACCCGTACGCTCACACTAACCCGCGCCCTCACACTTACGCTCCCCCTAAACCGTTGTCGTAACCTCACCTGGAACCTAAACCGTCCCTGTCCCCTAACCCTATCCCTAGCCCGAACCCTAACCCTAAACCTTCCCCGAAGCCTTCCCCTCACCCGTCCCCTAATCCTAACGCGTACGCTCACACTATCCGGCGCCTTCACACGTACGCTCCCCCTAACCGTTGTCGTACCCTCACCTGGACGCTAAACCGTCCCTGTCCCCTAACCCTAAACCTAACCCTAGCCCGAACCCTAACCCTGACCCTTCCCCGAAGCCTTCCCGTCAACCGTCCCCCAATCCTAACCCGTACGCTGACACTAACCCGCGCCTTCACACGTACGCTCCCCCTAAACCATTGTCGTACCCTCACCTGGACCCTAAACCATCCCCGTCCCCTAACCCTAACCCTAGCCCGAACCCTAACCCTAACCCTTCCCCGAAGACATCCCCTCACCCATCCCCTAATCCTAAACCGTACGCTCACACTAACCCGCGCCCTCACACGTACGCTCCCCCTAAACCATTATCGTGCCCTCACCTGGACCCTAAACCGTCCCCATCCCCTAACCCTAACCCTAGCCCGAACCTTAACCCTAACCATTCCCCGAAACCTTCCCCTCATCCGTCCGCTAATCCTAACCCGTACGCTCACACTAACCCACGTCTTCACACGTACGCTCCCCCTAAACCGTTGTCGTACCCTCACCTGGACCCTAAACCGTCCCCGTCCCCTAACCCTAACCCTAGCCCGAACCCTAACCCTAACCCTTCTCCGAAGCCTTCCCCTCACCCGTCCCCTAATCCTAACCCGTACGCTCACACTATCCATTCCGCTCACAAGTACGCTGCCCCTAAACCGTTGTCGTACCCACACCTGGACCCTAAACGGTCCCCATCCCCTAATCTTAACCCTAGCCCAGACCCTAACCCTAAACCTTCCCCGAAGCCTTCCCCTCACCCGTCCCCTAATCCTAACCCGTACGCTCACACTTACCCGCGCCCTCACACGTACGCTCCCCCTACACCGTTTTCGTACCCTCACCTGGACCCTAAACCGTCCCCGTCCCCTAACCCTAACCCTAGCCCGAACCCTATCCCTAACCTTTCCCGGAAGCCTTCGCCTCACCCGTACCCTAATCCTTACCCGTACGCTCACACTAACCCGCGCCCTCACACGTACGCTCCCCCAAACCGCTGTCGTACCTTCACCTGGACCCTAAACCGTCCCCGTCCCGTAACCCTAACCTTAGCCCGAACCCTAACCCTAACCCTTCCCCGAAGCCATCCCCTCACTCGTCCCCTAATCCTTACCCGTACGCTCACACTAACGCACGCCCTCACACGTACACTCCCCCTAAACCATTATCGTGCCCTCACCAGGACCCTAAACCGTCCCCATCCCCTAACCCTAAACCTAGCCCGAACCTTAACCCTAACCATTCCCCGAAACCTTCCCCTCACCCGTCCGCTAATCCTAACCCGTACGCTGACACTAACCCATGTCTTCACACGTACGCTCCCCCTAAACCGTTGTCATACCCTCACCTGGACCCTAAACCGTCCCCGTCCCCTAAACCTAACCCTAGCCCGAACCCTATCCCTAACCTTTCCCGGAAGCCTTCGCCTCACCCGTACCCTAATCCTTACCCGTACGCTCACACTAACCCGCGCCCTCACACGTACACTCCCCCAAACCGCTGTCGTACCCTCACCTGGACCCTAAACCGTCCCCGATCCCTAACCCTAACCCTAGCCCGAACCCTAACCCTAACCGTTGCCCGAAGCCTTCCCCTCACCCGTCCCCTAATCCTAACCCGTACGCTCACACTAAACAGCCCGCTCACACGTACGCTGCCCCTAAACCGTTGTGGTACCCTCACCTGGACCCTAAACCGTCCCAATCCCCTAACACTAACCCTACCCAAACCCTAACCCTAACCCGTCCCCGAAGCCTTCCCCTCACCCGTCCCCTAATCTTAACCCGTACGCTCAAACTAACCCGCGCCGTCACACGTACGATACCCCTAAACCGCTATCGTACCTTCATCTGGACCCGAAACCTTCCCCGTCCCCTAACCCTAACCCTAGCCCGAACCCTAACCTTAACCCTTCCCCGAAGCCTTCCCTTCACCCGTCTCCTAATCCTAACCCGAACGCTCACACTAACCCGCGCCCTCACACGTACGCTCCACCTAAACCGCTGTGGTACCCTCAACTGGACCCGAAACCGTCCCCGTCCCCTAACCCTAACCCTAGCCCGAAACCTAACCCTAACCCTTCCCCGAAGCCATCCCCTCACTCGTCACCTAATCCTAAGCCGTACGCTCACACTAACACACGCCCTCACACGTACGCTGCCCCTAAACCGTTGTCGTACCCTCACATGGACCCTAAACCGTCCCCATCCCCTAACCCTAACCCTAGCCCGAACCCTAACCCTAAACCTTCCCCGAAGCCTTCACCCACCCGTCCCCTAATCCTAACCCGTACGCTCACACTAACCCGCGCCCTCACACGTACACTACCCCTAAACCGTTGTCGTACCCTCAACTGGACCCTAAACCGTCCCCGTCCCCTAACCCTAACCCTAGCCCGAACCCTAACCCTAACCCTTCTCGGAAGCCTTCCCCTCACCCGTCCCCTAATCCTAACCCGTACGCTCACACTTACCCGCGCCCTCACACCTACGCTCCCCCTACACCGTTTTCGTACCCTCACCTGGACCCTAAACCGTCCCCGTCCCCTAACCCTAACCCTAGCCCGAACCCTATCCCTAACCTTTCCCGGAAGCCTTCGCCTCACCCGTACCCTAATCCTTACCCTAACGCTCACACTAACCCGCGCCCTCACACGTACGCTCCCCCAAACCGCTGTCGTACCCTCACCTGGACCCTAAACCGTCCCCGTCCCGTAACCCTAACCCTAGCCCGAACCCTAACCCTAACCCTTCCCCGAAGCCATCCCCTCACTCGTCCCCTAATCCTAAGCCGTACGCTCACACTAACCCACGCCCTCACACGTACGCTGCCCCTAAACCGTTGTCGTACCCTCACATGGACCCTAAACCGTCCCCATCCCCTAACCCTAACCCTAGCCCGAACCCTAACCCTAACCCTTGCCCGAAGCTTCCCCTCACCCGTCCCCTAATCCTAAACCGTACGCTCACACTAAACAGCCCGCTCACACGTACGCTGCCCCTAAACCGTTGTGGTACCCTCACCTGGACCCTGAACCGTCCCCATCCCCTAACACTAACCCTACCCAAACCCTAACCCTAACCCGTCCCCGAAGCCTTCCCCTCACCCGTCCCCTAATCCTAACCCGTACGCTCAAACTAACCCGCGCCCTCACACGTACGCTCCCCCTAAACCGATGTGGTACCTTCATCGGGACCCGAAACCGTCCCCGTCCCCTAACCCTAACCCTAGCCCGAACCCTAACCTTAACCCTTCCTCGAAGCCTTCCCTTCACCCGTCTCCTAATCCTAACCCGAACGCTCACACTAACCCGCGCCCTCACACCTATGCTCCCCCTACACCGTTTTCGTACCCTCACCTGGACCCTAAACCGTCCCCGTCCCCTAACCCTAACCCTAGCCCGAACCCTATCCCTAACCTTTCCCGGAAGCCTTCGCCTCACCCGTACCCTAATCCTTACCCGTACGCTCACACTAACCCGCGCCCTCACATGTACGCTCCTCCTAAACCATTGTCGTACCCTCACCTGGGCCCTAAACCGTCCCCGTCCCCTAACCCTAACCCTAGCCCGAACCCTAACCCTAACCCTTCCCCGAAGCCTTCCCCTCACCCGTCCCTTAATCCTAACCCGTACGCTCACACTAACCCGCGCCCTCACACGTACGCTCCCCCTAAACCGTTGTCGTACCCTCACCTGGACACTAAACCGTCCCCGTCCCCAAATCCTAACCCTAGACCGAACCCTAACCCTAACCTTTCCCCGAAGCCTTCCCGTCACCCATCCCCTAATCCTAAACCGTACGCTCACACTAACCCGCGCCCTCACACGTACGCTCCCCCTAAACCATTATCGTGCCCTCACCTGGACCCTAAACCGTCCCCATCCCCTAACCCTAACCCTAGCCCGAACCTTAACCCTAACCATTCCCCGAAACCTTCCCCTCATCCGTCCGCTAATCCTAACCCGTACGCTCACACTAACCCACGTCTTCACACGTACGCTCCCCCTAAACCGTTGTCGTACCCTCACCTGGACCCTAAACCGTCCCCGTCCCCTAACCCTAACCCTAGCCCGAACCCTAACCCTAACCCTTCTCCGAAGCCTTCCCCTCACCCGTCCCCTAATCCTAACCCGTACGCTCACACTATCCATTCCGCTCACAAGTACGCTGCCCCTAAACCGTTGTCGTACCCACACCTGGACCCTAAACGGTCCCCATCCCCTAATCTTAACCCTAGCCCAGACCCTAACCCTAAACCTTCCCCGAAGCCTTCCCCTCACCCGTCCCCTAATCCTAACCCGTACGCTCACACTTACCCGCGCCCTCACACGTACGCTCCCCCTACACCGTTTTCGTACCCTCACCTGGACCCTAAACCGTCCCCGTCCCCTAACCCTAACCCTAGCCCGAACCCTATCCCTAACCTTTCCCGGAAGCCTTCGCCTCACCCGTACCCTAATCCTTACCCGTACGCTCACACTAACCCGCGCCCTCACACGTACGCTCCCCCAAACCGCTGTCGTACCTTCACCTGGACCCTAAACCGTCCCCGTCCCGTAACCCTAACCTTAGCCCGAACCCTAACCCTAACCCTTCCCCGAAGCCATCCCCTCACTCGTCCCCTAATCCTTACCCGTACGCTCACACTAACGCACGCCCTCACACGTACACTCCCCCTAAACCATTATCGTGCCCTCACCAGGACCCTAAACCGTCCCCATCCCCTAACCCTAAACCTAGCCCGAACCTTAACCCTAACCATTCCCCGAAACCTTCCCCTCACCCGTCCGCTAATCCTAACCCGTACGCTCACACTAACCCATGTCTTCACACGTACGCTCCCCCTAAACCGTTGTCATACCCTCACCTGGACCCTAAACCGTCCCCGTCCCCTAACCCTAACCCTAGCCCGAACCCTATCCCTAACCTTTCCCGGAAGCCTTCGCCTCACCCGTACCCTAATCCTTACCCGTACGCTCACACTAACCCGCGCCCTCACACGTACACTCCCCCAAACCGCTGTCGTACCCTCACCTGGACCCTAAACCGTCCCCGATCCCTAACCCTAACCCTAGCCCGAAACCTAACCCTAACCGTTGCCCGAAGCCTTCCCCTCACCCGTCCCCTAATCCTAACCCGTACGCTCACACTAAACAGCCCGCTCACACGTACGCTGCCCCTAAACCGTTGTGGTACCCTCACCTGGACCCTAAACCGTCCCAATCCCCTAACACTAACCCTACCCAAACCCTAACCCTAACCCGTCCCCGAAGCCTTCCCCTCACCCGTCCCCTAATCTTAACCCGTACGCTCAAACTAACCCGCGCCGTCACACGTACGATACCCCTAAACCGCTATCGTACCTTCATCTGGACCCGAAACCTTCGCCGTCCCCTAACCCTAACCCTAGCCCGAACCCTAACCTTAACCCTTCCCCGAAGCCTTCCCTTCACCCGTCTCCTAATCCTAACCCGAACGCTCACACTAACCCGCGCCCTCACACGTACGCTCCACCTAAACCGCTGTGGTACCCTCAACTGGACCCGAAACCGTCCCCGTCCCCTAACCCTAACCCTAGCCCGAAACCTAACCCTAACCCTTCCCCGAAGCCATCCCCTCACTCGTCACCTAATCCTAAGCCGTACGCTCACACTAACCCACGCCCTCACACGTACGCTGCCCCTAAACCGTTGTCGTACCCTCACATGGACCCTAAACCGTCCCCATCCCCTAACCCTAACCCTAGCCCGAACCCTAACCCTAAACCTTCCCCGAAGCCTTCACCCACCCGTCCCCTAATCCTAACCTGTACGCTCACACTAACCCGCGCCCTCACACGTACACTACCCCTAAACCGTTGTCGTACCCTCAACTGGACCCTAAACCGTCCCCGTCCCCTAACCCTAACCCTAGCCCGAACCCTAACCCTAACCCTTCTCGGAAGCCTTCCCCTCACCCGTCCCCTAATCCTAACCCGTACGCTCACACTTACCCGCGCCCTCACACCTACGCTCCCCCTACACCGTTTTCGTACCCTCACCTGGACCCTAAACCGTCCCCGTCCCCTAACCCTAACCCTAGCCCGAACCCTATCCCTAACCTTTCCCGGAAGCCTTCGCCTCACCCGTACCCTAATCCTTACCCGTACGCTCACACTAACCCGCGCCCTCACACGTACGCTCCCCCAAACCGCTGTCGTACCCTCACCTGGACCCTAAACCATCCCCGTCCCGTAACCCTAACCCTAGCCCGAACCCTAACCCTAACCCTTCCCCGAAGCCATCCCCTCACTCGTCCCCTAATCCTAAGCCGTACGCTCACACTAACCCACGCCCTCACACGTACGCTGCCCCTAAACCGTTGTCGTACCCTCACATGGACCCTAAACCGTCCCCATCCCCTAACCCTAACCCTAGCCCGAACCCTAACCCTAACCCTTGCCCGAAGCTTCCCCTCACCCGTCCCCTAATCCTAAACCGTACGCTCACACTAAACAGCCCGCTCACACGTACGCTGCCCCTAAACCGTTGTGGTACCCTCACCTGGACCCTGAACCGTCCCCATCCCCTAACACTAACCCTACCCAAACCCTAACCCTAACCCGTCCCCGAAGCCTTCCCCTCACCCGTCCCCTAATCCTAACCCGTACGCTCAAACTAACCCGCGCCCTCACACGTACGCTCCCCCTAAACCGATGTGATACCTTCATCGGGACCCGAAACCGTCCCCGTCCCCTAACCCTAACCCTAGCCCGAACCCTAACCTTAACCATTCCTCGAAGCCTTCCCTTCACCCGTCTCCTAATCCTAACCCGAACGCTCACACTAACCCGCGCCCTCACACCTATGCTCCCCCTACACCGTTTTCGTACCCTCACCTGGACCCTAAACCGTCCCCGTCCCCTAACCCTAACCCTAGCCCGAACCCTATCCCTAACCTTTCCCGGAAGCCTTCGCCTCACCCGTACCCTAATCCTTACCCGTACGCTCACACTAACCCGCGCCCTCACATGTACGCTCCTCCTAAACCATTGTCGTACCCTCACCTGGGCCCTAAACCGTCCCCGTCCCCTAACCCTAACCCTAGCCCGAACCCTAACCCTAACCCTTCCCCGAAGCCTTCCCCTCACCCGTCCCTTAATCCTAACCCGTACGCTCACACTAACCCGCGCCCTCACACGTACGCTCCCCCTAAACCGTTGTCGTACCCTCACCTGGACACTAAACCGTCCCCGTCCCCAAACCCTAACCCTAGACCGAACCCTAACCCTAACCCTTCCCCGAAGCCTTCCCGTCACCCGTCCCCTAATCCTAACCCGTACACTCACACTAACCCGCGCCCTCACACGTACGCTCCCCCTAAACCGTTGTCGTACCCTCACCTGGACCCTAAACCGTCCCCGTCACCTAACCTTAACCCTAGCCCGAACCCTAACCCTAACCCTTCAACAAAGCCTTCCCCTAACCTGTCCCCTAATCCTAACCCATACGCTCACACTAACCGGCGCCCGCACACGTACGCTCCCCCTAAACCGTTGTCGTACACTCCCCTGGACCCTAAACCGTCCCCGTCCCCTAAACCTATCCCTAGCCCGAACCCTAACCCTAACCCTTCCCCGAAGCCTTCGCTTCACCCGTCCCCTAAAACTAACCCGTAAGCTCACACTACCACGCGCAGTCACACGTACGCTCCCCCTAAACCGTTGTCGTACACTCACCTGGACCCTAAACCGCCCCCGTCCCCTAACCCTAACCCTAGCCCAAACCCTATCCATAACCCTTTTCCGAAGCCTTCCCCTCACCCGTCCCCTAATCCTAACCCGTACGCTCACACTAACCCGCGCCCTCACACTTACGCTCCCCCTAAACCGTTGTCGTATCCTCACCTGGACCCTAAACCGTCCCCGTCCCCTAACCCTAACCCTAGCCCGAACCCTAACCCTAAACCTTCCCCGAAGCCTTCCCCTCACCCGTCCCCTAATCCTAACGCGTACGCTCACACTAACCCGCGCCTTCACACGTACGCTCCCCCTAACCGTTGTCGTACCCTCACCTGGACGCTAAACCGTCCCTGTCCCCTAACCCTAACCCTAACCCTAGCCCGAACCCTAACCCTGACCCTTCCCCGAAGCCTTCCCGTCAACCGTCCCCCAATCCTAACCCGTACTCTGACACTAACCCGCGCCCTCACACGTACGCTCCCCCTAAACCGTTGTCGTACCCTCACCTGGACCCTGAACCGTCCCCGTCCCCTAACCCTAACCCTAGCCCGAACCCTAACCCTAACCCTTCTCGGAAGCCTTCCCCTCACCCGTCCCCTAATCCTAACCCGTACGCTCACACTTACCCGCGCCCTCACACCTACGCTCCCCCTACACCGTTTTCGTACCCTCACCTGGACCCTAAACCGTCCCCGTCCCCTAACCCTAACCCTAGCCCGAACCCTATCCCTAACCTTTCCCGGAAGCCTTCGCCTCACCCGTACCCTAATCCTTACCCGTACGCTCACACTAACCCGCGCCCTCACATGTACGCTCCTCCTAAACCATTGTCGTACCCTCACCTGGGCCCTAAACCGTCCCCGTCCCCTAACCCTAACCCTAGCCCGAACCCTAACCCTAACCCTTCCCCGAAGCCTTCCCCTCACCCGTCCCTTAATCCTAACCCGTACGCTCACACTAACCCGCGCCCTCACACGTACGCTCCCCCTAAACCGTTGTCGTACCCTCACCTGGACACTAAACCGTCCCCGTCCCCAAACCCTAACCCTAGACCGAACCCTAACCCTAACCCTTCCCCGAAGCCTTCCGGTCACCCGTCCCCTAATCCTAACCCGTACACTCACACTAACCCGCGCCCTCACACGTACGCTCCCCCTAAACCGTTGTCGTACCCTCACCTGGACCCTAAACCGTCCCCGTCACCTAACCTTAACCCTAGCCCGAACCCTAACCCTAACCCTTCAACAAAGCCTTCCCCTAACCTGTCCCCTAATCCTAACCCATACGCTCACACTAACCGGCGCCCGCACACGTACGCTCCCCCTAAACCGTTGTCGTACACTCACCTGGACCCTAAACCGTCCCCGTCCCCTAAACCTATCCCTAGCCCGAACCCTAACCCTAACCCTTCCCCGAAGCCTTCGCTTCACCCGTCCCCTAAAACTAACCCGTAAGCTCACACTACCACGCGCAGTCACACGTACGCTCCCCCTAAACCGTTGTCGTACACTCACCTGGACCCTAAACCGCCCCCGTCCCCTAACCCTAACCCTAGCCCAAACCCTATCCATAACCCTTTTCCGAAGCCTTCCCCTCACCCGTCCCCTAATCCTAACCCGTACGCTCACACTAACCCGCGCCCTCACACTTACGCTCCCCCTAAACCGTTGTCGTATCCTCACCTGGACCCTAAACCGTCCCCGTCCCCTAACCCTAACCCTAGCCCGAACCCTAACCCTAAACCTTCCCCGAAGCCTTCCCCTCACCCGTCCCCTAATCCTAACGCGTACGCTCACACTAACCCGCGCCTTCACACGTACGCTCCCCCTAACCGTTGTCGTACCCTCACCTGGACGCTAAACCGTCCCTGTCCCCTAACCCTAACCCTAACCCTAGCCCCAACCCTAACCCTGACCCTTCCCCGAAGCCTTCCCGTCAACCGTCCCCCAATCCTAACCCGTACGCTGACACTAACCCGCGCCCTCACACGTACGCTCCCCCTAAACCGTTGTCGTACCCTCACCTGGACCCTAAACCGTCCCCGTCCCCTAACCCTAACCCTAGCCCGAACCCTAACCCTAACCCTTCTCGGAAGCCTTCCCCTCACCCGTCCCCTAATCCTAACCCGTACGCTCACACTTACCCGCGCCCTCACACCTACGCTCCCCCTACACCGTTTTCGTACCCTCACCTGGACCCTAAACCGTCCCCGTCCCCTAACCCTAACCCTAGCCCGAACCCTATCCCTAACCTTTCGCGGAAGCCTTCACCTCACCCGTACCCTAATCCTTACCCGTACGCTCACACTAACCCGCGCCCTCACACGTACGCTCCCCCAAACCGCTGTCGTACCCTCACCTGGACCCTAAACCGTCCCCGTCCCGTAACCCTAACCCTAGCCCGAACCCTAACCCTAACACTTCCCCGAAGCCATCCCCTCACTCGTCCCCTAATCCTAAGCCGTACGCTCACACTAACCCACGCCCTCACACGTACGCTGCCCCTAAACCGTTGTCGTACCCTCACATGGACCCTAAACCGTCCCCATCCCCTAACCCTAACCCTAGCCCGAACCCTAACCCTAAACCTTCCCCGAAGCCTTCACCCACCCGTCCCCTAATCGTAACCCGTACGCTCACACTAACCCGCGGCCTCACACGTACACTACCCCTAAACCGTTGTCGTTCCCTCATCTGGATCCTAAACCGTCCCCGTCCCCTAACCCTAACCCTAGCCCGAAACATAACACTAACCCTTCTCCGAAGCCTTCATATCACCCGTCCCCTAATCCTAACCCGCACGCTCACACTAACCCGCGCCCTCACACGTACGCTCCCCCTAAACCGTTGTCGTACCCTCACCTGGACCCTAAACCGTCCCGGTCCTCTAACCCTAACCCTAGCCCGAACCCTAACCCTAACACTTCCCCGAAGCCTTCCCCTCACCCGAACCCTAATCCTAACCCGTACGCTCACACTAACCCACGCCCTCACCCGTACGGTCCCCCTAAACCGTTGTCGTACCCTCACCTGGACTCTAAACCGTCCCCGTCCCCTAACCCTAACCCTAGCCCGAACCCTAACCCTAACCCTTCCTCGAAGCCTTCCCCTCACCCGTCCCTTAATCCTAACCGGTACGCTCACACTAACCCGCGCCATCACACGTACGCTCCCCCTATAGCGTTGTCATACACTCACCTGGACCCTAAACCGTCCCCATCCCCTAACCCTAACCCTAGCCAGAACCCTAACCCTAACCTTTCCCCAAAGCCTTCCCCTAACACGTCCCCTAATCCTAACCCGTACGCTCACACTAAACCGCGCCCTCACACATACGCTCCCCCTAAACCGTTGTCGTACCCTCACCTGGACCCTAAACCGTCCCCGTCCCCTAACCCTAAACCTAACCAGAACCCTATCCCTAACCCTTCCCCGAAGCCTTCCCTTCACCCGTCCCCTAATCCTAACCCGTTCGCTCACACTAACATGCGCCATCACACGTATGCTCCCGCTAAACCGTTGTCGTACCCTCACCTGGACCCTAAACCATCCCCGTCCCCTAACCCTAACCCTAGCCCGAACCCTAACCCTAACCATTCCCCGAAAGCCTTCCCATCACCCGTCCCCTAATCCTAACCCGTACGCTCACACTAACCCGCGCCCTCACACGTACGCTCCCCCTAAACCGCTGACGTACCCTCACCTGGACCCTAAACCGTCCCCTTCCCCTACCCCTAACCCTAGCCCAAACGCTAACCCTAACTCTTCCCCGAAACCTTCCCCTCAACCGTCCCCTAATCCTAACCCGTACGCTCACACTAACCCACGCCCTCACACGTACGCTACCCCTAAACCGTTGTCATACCCTCACCTGGACCTTAAACCGTCCCCGTCCCCTAACCCTAACCCTAGCCTGAACCCTAACCCTCACACTTCCCCGAAGCCTTCTCCTCACCCGTACCCTAATCCTAACCTGTCCTTTCACACTAACCCGCGCCCTCACACGTACGCTGCCCCTAAACCATTGTCGTACCCTCACCTGGACTCTAAACTGTCCCCGTCCCCTAACCCTAACCCTAGCCCGAACCCTAACCCTAACCCTTCCCCGAAGTCTTCCCCTCACCCGTCCCCTAATCCTAACCCGTACGCTCACACTAACCCACGCCCTCACACGTACGCTCCTCCTAAACCGTTGTCGTACCCTCACCTGGACCCTAAACCGTCCCCGTCCCCTAACGCTAACCCTAGCCCAAACCCTATCCATAAAACTTTTCCGAAGCCTTCCCCTCACCCGTCACCTAATCCTAACCCATACGCTCACACTAACCCGTGCCCTCACACGTACGCTCCCCCTAAACCGCTGTCGTACCCTCAACTGGACCCGAAACCGTCCCTGTCGCCTAACCCTAACCCTAGCCCTAACCCTAACCCTAACACTTCCCCGAAGCCTTCCCCTCACCTGTCCCCTAATCCTAACCCGTACGCTCACACTAACCCGCGCCCTCACACGTACACTCCCCCTAAACCGTTGTCGTACCCTCACTTGGACCCTAAACCGTCCCCATCCCTTAACCCTAACCCTACCCAAACCCTAACCGTAACCCGTCCCCGAAGCCTTCCCCTCACCCTTCCCCTAATCCTAACCCGTACGCTCACACTAACCCGCCCCCTCAAACGTATGCTACCCCTAAACCGTTGTCGTTCCCTCATCTGGATCCTAAACCGTCCCCGTCCCCTAACCCTAACCCTACCCGAAACATAACACTAACCCTTCTCCAAAGCCTTCCCGTCTCCCGTCCCCTAATCCTAACCCGTACGCTCACACTAACCCGCGCCCTCACAAGTACGCTCCCCCTAAACCGCTGTCGTACCCTCACCTGGACCCTAAACCGTCCCCGTACCCTAACCCTAACCCTATCCCGAACCCTAACCCTAACCCTTCCCCGAAGCCTTCCCCTCACCCGTCCCCTAATCCTAACCCGTACGCTCACACTAACCCGCGCCCTCACACGTACGCTCCCCCTAAACTGTTGTCGTGCCCTCACCTGGACCCTAAACCGTCCCCGTCCCCAAACCCTAACCCTAGCCCGAACCCTAACCCTAACCCTTCCCCGAAGCCTTCCCGTCACCCGTCCCCGAATCCTAACCCGTACGCTCACACTAACCTGCGCCCTCACACGTACGCTCCCCCTAAACCGTTGTCGTACCCTCACCTGGACCATAAACCGTCCCCGTCACCTAACCCTAACCCTAGCCCGAACACTAACCCTAACCCTTCAACAAAGCCTTCCCCTGACCCGTCCCCTAATCCTAACCCGTACGCTCACAATAACCCATGCCCTCACACGTACGCTCCCCCTAAACTTTGTCGTACCCTCACCGGGACCCTAAACCGTCCCTGTCCCCTAACCCTAACCCTAGCCCGAACCCTAACCCTAACCCTTCCCCGAAGCCTTCCCCTCACCCGTCCCCTAATCCTAACCCGTACGCTCACACTAACCCACGCCCTCACACGTACGCTCCCCCTAAACCACTGTCGTACCCTCACCTGGACCTTAAACCGTCCCCGTTCCCTAACCCTAACCCTAGCCCGAACCCTAACCCTAACAATTCCCCAAAGGGTTCCCCTAACCCGTACCCTAATCCTAACCCGTACGCTCACACTAACCCACGCCCTCACACGTACGCTGCCCCTAAACCGTTGTCGTACCCTCACATGGACCCTAAACCGTCCCCATCCCCTAACCCTAACCCTAGCCCGAACCCTAACCCTAACCCTTCCCCGAAGACTTCCCCTCACCCGTCCCCTAATCCTAACCAGTAGGCTCACACTAACCCGCGCCCTCACACGTACGCTCACCCTAAAGCATTTTCGTACCCTCACCTGGACCCTAAACCCTCCCCGTCACCTAACCGTAACCCTAATACGAACCCTAACCCTAAACCTTCCCCGAAGACATCCCCTCACCCGTCCCCTAATCCTAACCCGTACGCTCACACTAACCCACGCCCTCACACGTACGCTCCCCCTAAACCGTTGTCGTACCCTCACCTGGACCCTAAACCGTCCCCGTCCCCTAACCCTAACCCAAGCCCGAACCCTAACCCTAACCCTTCCCCGAAGCCTTCCCCTAACCCGTCCCCTAATCCTAACCCGTACGCTCACACTATCCAGTCCGCTCACACGTACGCTGCCCCTAAACCGTTGTCGTACCCACACCTGGACCCTAAACGGTCCCCATCCCCTAACCTTAACCCTAGCCCAGACCCTAACCCTAAACCTTCCCCGAAGCCTTCCCCTCACCCGTCCCCTTATCCTAACCCGTACGCTCACACTTACCCGCGCCCTCACACGTACGCTCCCCCTAAACAGTTTTCGTACCCTCACCTGGACCCTAAACCGTCCCCGTCCCCTAAACCTAACCCTAGCCCGAAAACTAACCCTAACCCTTCCCCGAAGCCTTCCCCTCACCCGTCCCCTACTGCTAACCCGTACGCTCACACTAACCCGCGCCCTAACACGTACGCTCTCCCTAAACCGTTGTCGTACCCTCACCTGGACCCTAAAGTGTCCCCGTCCCCTAACCCTAACCCTAGCCCGAACCCTAACCCTAACCCTTGCCCGAAGCCTTCCCCTCACCCGTCCCCTAATCCTAACCCGTACGCTCACACTAAACAGCCCGCTCACATGTACGCTGCCCCTAAACCGTTGTGGTACCCTCACCTGGACCCTAAACCGTCCCCATCCCCTAACACTAACCCTACGCAAACCCTAACCCTAACCCGTCCCCGAAGCCTTCCCCTCACCCGTCCCCTAATCCTAACCCGTACGCTCAAACTAACCCGCTCCCTCACACGTACGCTCCCCCTAAACCGATGTCGTACCTTCATCTGGACCCGAAACCGTCCCCGTCCCCTAACCCTAACCCTAGCCCGAACCCTAACCTTAACCCTTCCCCGAAGCCTTCCCCTCACCCGTCTCCTAATCCTAAACCGAACGGTCACACTAACCAGCGCCCTCACACGTACGCTCCACCTAAACCGCTGTCGTACCCTCAACTGGACTCGAAACCGTCCCCAACCCCTAACCCTAACCCTAGCCCAAATCCTAACCCTAACACTTCCCCGAAGCCTTCCCCTCACCCGTTCCCTAAACCTAACCCTTAAGCTCACACTAACCCGTGCCCTCACACGTACGCTCCCCATAAACCATTGTCGTACCCTCACCTGGGCCCTAGACCGTCCCCGTCCCCTAACCCTAACCCTAGCCCGAACCCTAACCCTAACCCTTCCCCGAAGCCTTCCCCTCACCCGTCCCCTAATCCTAACCCGTACGCTCACACTAACCCGCGCCCTCAAACGTATGCTCCCCCTAAACCATTGTGGTACCCTCACTTGGACCCTAAACCGTCCCCGTCCCCTAACCCTAACCCTAGCCCGAACCCTAACCCTAACCCTTCCCCGAAGCCTTTCTGTCACCCGTCCCCTAATCCTAACCCGTACGCTCACACTAACCCACGCCCTCACACGTACGCTCTCCCTAAACCGTTGTCGTACACTCACCTGGACCCTAAACCGTCCCCATCCCGTAACCCTAACCCTAGCCCGAAACCTAACCCTAAACATTCCCCGAAGCCTTCCCCTCACTCGTCCCCTAATCCTAAGCCGTACGCTCACACTAACCAACGCCCTCACACGTACGCTGCCCCTAAACGGTTGTCGTACCCTCACATGGACCCTAAACCGTCCCCATCCCCTAACCCTAACCCTAGCCCGAAGCCTAACTCTAATCCTTCCCTGAAGCCTTCACCCACCCGTCCCCTAATCCTAACCCGTACGCTCACACTAACCCGCGCCCTCACACGTACACTCCCCCTAAACCGTTGTCGTTCCCTCATCTGGATCCTAAACCGTCCTCGTCCCCTAACCCTAACCCTAGCCCGAAACATAACACTAAACCTTCTCCGAAGCCTTCATGTCACCCGTCCCCTAATCCTAACCCGCACGCTCACACTAACCCGTGCCTTCACACGTACGCTCCCCCTAAACCGTTGTCGTACCCTCACCTGGAACCTAAACCGTCCCGGTCCCCTAACCCTAACCCTAGCCCGAACCCTAACCCTAACCCTTCCCCGAAGCCTTCCCCTCACCCGACCCCTAATCCTAACCCGTACGCTCACACTAACCCACGCCCTCACCCGTACGCTCCCCCTAAACCGTTGTCGTTACCCTCACCTGGACCCTAAACCCTCCCCGTCACCTAACCGTAACCCTAGTCCGAACCCTAACCCTAACCCTTCCCCGAAGACATCCCCTCACCCGTCCCCTACTCCTAACCCGTACGCTCACACTAACCCGCGCCCTCACACGTACGCTCCCCCTAAACCATTATCGTGCCCTCACCTGGACCCTAAACCGTCCCCATCCCCTAACCCTAACCCTAGCCCGAACCTTAACCCTAACCATTCCCCGAAACCTTCCCCTCACCCGTCCCCTAATCCTAACCCATACGCTCACACTAACCCACGTCTTCACACGTACGCTCCCCCTAAACCGTTGTCATACCCTCACCTGGACCCTAAACCGTCCCCGTCCCCTAACCCGAACCCTAGCCCGAACCCTAACCCTAACCATTGCCCGAAGCTTCCCCTCACCCGTCCCCTAATCCTAAACCGTACGCTCACACTAAACAGCCCGCTCACACGTACGCTGCCCCTAAACCGTTGTGGTACCCTCACCTGGACCCTGAACCGTCCCCATCCCCTAACACTAACCCTACCCAAACCCTAACCCTAACCCGTCCCCGAAGCCTTCCCCTCACCCGTCCCCTAATCCTAACCCGTACGCTCAAACTAACCCGCGCCCTCACACGTACGCTCCCCCTAAACCGATGTGGTACCTTCATCGGGACCCGAAACCGTCCCCGTCCCCTAACCCTAACCCTAGCCCGAACCCTAACCTTAACCCTTCCCCGAAGCCTTCCCCTCACCGTCTCCTAATCCTAAACCGAACGCTCACACTAACCCGCGCCCTCACACGTACGCTCCACCTAAACCGCTGTCGTACCCTCAACTGGACCTGAAACCGTCCCCATCCCCTAACCCTAACCCTAGCCCGAACCCTAACCCTAACACTTCCCCGAAGCCTTCCCCTCACCCGTCCCCTAAACCTAACCCGTAAGCTCACACTAACCCGTGCCCTGACACGTACGCTCCCCCTTAACCATTGTCGTACCCTCACCTGGGCCCTAAACCGTCCCCGTCCCCTAACCCTAACCCTAGCCCGAACCCTAACCCTAACCCTTCCCTGAAGCCTTCCCCTCACCCGTCCCCTAATCCTAACCCGTACGCTCACACTAACCCGCGCCCTCACACGTACGCTCCCCCTAAACTGTTGTCGTGCCCTCACCTGGACCCTAAACCGTCCCCGTCCCCAAACCCTAACCCTAGCCCGAACCCTAACCCTAACCCTTCCCCGAAGCCTTCCCGTCACCCGTCCACGAATCCTAACCCGTACGCTCACACTAACCCGCGCCCTCACACGTACGCTCCCCCTAAACCGTTGTCGTACCCTCACCTGGACCATAAACCGTCCCCGTCACCTAACCCTAACCCTAGCCCGAACACTAACCCTAACCCTTCAACAAAGCCTTCCCCTAACCTGTCCCCTAATCCTAACCGGTACGCTCACACTAACCGGCGCCCTCACACGAACGCTCCCCCTAAACCGTTGTCGTACACTCTACTGGACCCTAAACCGTCCCCGTCCCCTAAACCTAACCCTAGCCCGAACCTTAACCCTAACCCTTCCCCGAAGCCTTCGCTTCACCCGTCCCCTAAAACTAACCCGTAAGCTCACACTACCCCGCGCCCTCACACGTACGCTCCCCCTAAACCATTGTCGTACACTCACCTGGACCCTAAACCGCCCCCGTCCCCTAACCCGAACCCTAGCCCGAACCCTATCCCTAACCGTTCCCCGAAGCCTTCCCCTGACCCGTCCCCTAATCCTAACCCGTACGCTCACAATAACCCATGCCCTCACACGTACGCTCCCCCTAAATTTTGTCGTACCCTCACCTGGACCCTAAACCGTCCCTGTCCCCTAACCCTAACCCTAGCCCGAACCCTAACCCTAACCCTTCCCCGAAGCCTTCCCCTCACCCGTCCCCTAATCCTAACCCGTACGCTCACACTAACCCACGCCCTCACACGTACGCTCCCCCTAAACCACTGTCGTACCCTCACCTGGACCCTAAACCGTCCCCGTTCCCTAACCCTAACCCTAGCCCGAACCCTAACCCTAACAATTCCCCAAAGGGTTCCCCTAACCCGTACCCTAATCCTAACCCGTACGCTCACACTAACCCACGCCCTCACACGTACGCTCCCCCTAAACCGTTGTCGTACACTCACCTGGACCCTAAAGCGTCCCCGTCCCGTAACCCTAACCCTAGCCCGAACCCTAACCCTAACCCTTCCCCGAAGCCTTCCCCTCACTCGTCCCCTAATCCTTAGCCGTACGCTCACACTAACCCACGCCCTCACACGTACGCTGCCCCTAAACCGTTGTCGTACCCTCACATGGACCCTAAACCGTCCCCATCCCCTAACCCTAACCCTAGCCCGAACCCTAACCCTAACCCTTCCCCGAAGACTTCCCCTCACCCGTCCCCAAATCCTAACCAGTAGGCTCACACTAACCCGTGCCCTCACACGTACGCTCACCCTAAAGCATTGTCGTACCCTCACCTGGACCCTAAACCCTCCCCGTCACCTAACCGTAACCCTAATCCGAACCCTAACCCTAACCCTTCCCCGAAGACATCCCCTCACCCGTCCCCTAATCCTAACCCGTACGCTCACACTAACCCGCGCCCTCACACGTACGCTCCCCCTAAACCGTTGTCGTACCCTCACCTGGACCCTAAACCGTCCCCGTCCCCTAACCCTAACCCAAGCCCGAACCCTAACCCTAACCCTTCCCCGAAGCCTTCCCCTAACCCGTCCCCTAATCCTAACCCGTACGCTCACACTATCCAGTCCGCTCACACGTACGCTGCCCCTAAACCGTTGTCGTACCCACACCTGGACCCTAAACGGTCCCCATCCCCTAACCTTAACCCTAGCCCAGACCCTAACCCTAAACCTTCCCCGAAGCCTTCCCCTCACCCGTCCCCTAATCCTATCCCGTACGCTCACACTTACCCGCGCCCTCACACGTACGCTCCCCATAAACAGTTTTCGTACCCTCACCTGGACCCTAAACCGTCCCCGTCCCCTAACCCTAACCCTAGCCCGAAACCTAACCCTAACCCTTCCCCGAAGCCTTCCCCTCACCCGTCCCCTACTGCTAGCCCGTACGATCACACTAACCCGCGCCCTAACACGTACGCTCTCCCTAAACCGTTGTCGTACCCTCACCTGGACCCTAAAGTGTCCCCGTCCCCTAACCCTAACCCTAGCCCGAACCCTAACCCTAACCCTTGCCCGAAGCCTTCCCCTCACCCGTCCCCTAATCCTAACCCGTACGCTCACACTAAACAGCCCGCTCACACGTACGCTGCCCCTAAACAGTTGTGGTACCCTCACCTGGACCCTAAACCGTCCCCATCCCCTAACACTAACCATACGCAAACCCTAACCCTAACCCGTCCCCGAAGCCTTCCCCTCACCCGTCCCTTAATCCTAACCCGTACGCTCAAACTAACCTGCTCCCTCACACGTACGCTCCCCCTAAACCGATGTCGTACCTTCATCTGGACCCGAAACCGTCCCCGTCCCCTAACCCTAACCCTAGCCCGAACCCTAACCTTAACCCTTCCCCGAAGCCTTCCCCTCACCCGTCTCCTAATCCTAACCCGAACGGTCACACTAACCAGCGCCCTCACACGTACGCTCCACCTAAACCGCTGTCGTACCCTCAACTGGACTCGAAACCGTCCCCAACCCCTAACCCTAACCCTAGCCCGAACCCTAACCCTAACACTTCCCCGAAGCCTTCCCCTCACCCCTTCCCTAAACCTAACCCGTAAGCTCACACTAACCCGTGCCCTCACACGTACGCTCCCCATAAACCATTGTCGTACCCTCACCTGGGCCCTAGACCGTCCCCGTCCCCTAACCCTAACCCTAGCCCGAACCCTAACCCTAACACTTCCCCGAAGCCTTCCCCTCACCCGTCCCCTAATCCTAACCCGTACGCTCACACTAACCCGCGCCCTCAAACGTATGCTCCCCCTAAACCGTTGTGGTACCCTCACTTGGACCCTAAACCGTCCCCGTCCCCTAACCCTAACCCTAGCCCGAACCCTAACCCTAACCCTTCCCCGAAGCCTTTCCGTCACCCGTCCCCTAATCCTAACCCGTACGCTCACACTAACCCGCGCCCTCACACGTACGCTCCCCCTAAACCGTTGTCGTACACTCACCTGGACCATAAACCGTCCCCGTCACCTAACCCTAACCCTAGCCCGAACCCTAACCCTAACACTTCAACAAAGCCTTCCCCTAACCTGTCCCCTAATCCTAACCCGTACGCTCACACTAACTGGCGCCCTCACACGTACGCTCCCGCTAAACCGTTGTTGTACACTCACCTGGACCCTAAACCGTCCCCGTCCCCTAAACCTAACCGTAGCCCGAACCCTAACCCTAACCCTTCCCCGAAGCCTTCGCTTCACCCATCCCCTAAAACTAACCCGTAAGCTCACACTACCCCGCGCCCTCACACGTACGCTCCCCCTAAACCATTGTCGTACACTCACCTGGATCCTAAACCGTCCACGTCCCCTAACCCTAACCCTAGCCCGAAACATAACACTAACCCTTCTCCGAAGCCTTCATGTCACCCGTCCCCTAATCCTAACCCGCACGCTCACACTAACCCGCGCCCTCACACGTACGCTCCCCCTAAACCATTGTCGTACCCTCACCTGGAACCTAAACCGTCCCGGTCCCCTAAACCTAACCCTAGCCCGAACCCTAACCCTAACCCTTCCCCGAAGCCTTCCCCTCACCCGACCCCTAATCCTACCCCATACGCTCACACTAAACCACGCCCTCACCCGTACGCTCCCCCTAAACCGTTGTCGTACCCTCACCTGGACTCTAAACCATCCCCGTCCCCTAACCCTAACCCTAGCCCGAACCCTAACCCTAAACCTTCCCCGAAGCCTTCCCCTCACCCGTCCCCTAATCCTAACCGGTACGCTCACACTAACCTGCGCCATCACACGTACGCTCCCCCTATAGCGTTGTCGTACCCTCACCTGGACCCTAAACCGTCCCCATCTCCTAACCCTAACCCTAGCCAGAACCCTAACCCTAACCTTTCCCCACAGCCTTCCCCTAACCCGTCCCCTAATCCTAACCCGTACGCTCACACTAACCCGCGCCCTCACACGTACGCTCCCCCTAAACCGTTGTCGTACCCTCACCTGGACCCTAAACCGTCCCCGTACCCTAACCCTAACCCTAACCAGAACCCTATCCCTAACCCTTCCCCAAAGCCTTCCCCTCACCCGTCCCCTAATCCTAACCCGTTCGCTCACACTAACACGCGCCCTCACACGTACGCTCCCCCTAAACCGTTGTCGTACCCTCACCTGGACCCTAAACCATCCCCGTCCCCTAACCCTAACCCTAGACCGAACCCTAACCCTAAACCTTCCCCGAAGCCTTCCCCTCACCCGTCCCCTAATCCTAACCCGTACGCTCACACTAACCCGCGCCCTCACACCTATGCTCCCCCTAAACCGCTGTCGTACCCTCAATTGGACCCGAAACCATCCCCGTCCCCTAACCTTAACCCTAGCCCGAACACTAACCCTAAACCTTCCCCGAAGCCTTCCCCTCACCCGTCCCCTAATCCTAACCCGTACGCTCACACTAACCCATGCCCTCACAAGTGAAAAATGGATAAAGAAGTTGTGGTACTTACGTACAATGCAATATCACTCAGCAATGAAATCTATGTCATCAGGCCCATTGCAGCATAATGAGTGGGTTCAGGTATGATGATTCTAACTGAAATAAGTCACACAGAAAAAGAAACATCATAAGATACCACTAATACACGGAATGTAAACTTGGGTACACAGGAACTGGATTACAAAACAGAACAGGGTCTCAAATTTAGAAAACCAAGTTATGCTTGCTTAAGGGGATAGGTGAGTTGGGGTGCTGCATCAAACCTGAGATTGAAATGAGCACAGATAAAGTTCCTTAAGCCAAATATGGAATAGACAAGAGCTACTCCTTGCTCAACGAAATGGACTCAACACCTCATATTAAACGCCTAAGAATGTACCTGACTAGTAAGTATCTTAAAACCTATGGATTGCTATGTCTCTGAAAGAAAATCATGCGTGTGTTCAGGGGCATAAACGCAGCAGTGATAGGATTGGAGAGGTTCGGTGAGCAAATGAAGACCCCTTGAAGTCATATTGCATGGTACCCATTCCACGGGTCTCAACTCTCCAGGTTTAAGGGATTCTGCCTTCAGCTAAAACATGCATGTGGAACCCAGAGTATGATCAACCGTGTGATCGGGAGACGTGTTCCAATATGTCTCAGTTCTCGTGCCCTGGTACTCGGGTGCAACATTCCAGACGCTTTACTAACACTCTCCCGACTTGGAGAGTCAGTGCCTTTAACCTCCTGTTTGGCCCAGTTTGCAACTTCTGCGGAAGATGAACAGGAATAGGGAGAACCAATGAGAGACTAGCTGGAGGTGTCTGGACGGGCAAATTTAACTCTCATTTCCCACCAGGAAGAGGAATTAACCAAAGGTTCAGCGTTCCGTGCCGGAACGAGATGAGGGCCTGAAGCAATCCTGCGGTGTTGCGGCCAGCTCCCAAGAAAGCGAGTTGAAGAAAGGAGCTCAGGGGCACTGTAATTCACAAACTTGCAGAGTTATAAATGACAGCTATCGTCCAAAAATATACTGAAGTAAGGCTGCCAAGAGGACTTGAAAGCGGGGCAGAATTGCAGGAAACCGATTTCAGGAGGTAGACTGGAATTGCATTTAAAGCATAGGAAATGAGGCAGAACGTCCACAATGATGCACTTGGCCAAAAAGGGCGTATGCGTTTTTTCCTGAATATATACAAGAAAAAACGCATACGCACTTTTTGGCCAACCAAGCAAGCTTGCAAAGGAAATCTGCACTACAATGAAGTGTCACTTCCCCCCTCTCAAAAGAGCCATCTGAAAAATGTGTAAAATCCAGAAAGGCAGGACAGGCCATGGAGAACTGGGAGCCTTGTTATGCTGATGGGCGAGATATAAATTGCCAAGAGTCAGTCGGAAGAAGTGTATGGTGCTTTCGGAAACATATAAAAAACAAAGCAACGGAGCCTAGGGCACTTCCACTTATGGTCCTATAGCTTAGGGAAATTAAAATCAAAAAGACACAGCCACCCCAAAGTTTGGGACAGCTCTGTTTACAAAAACCTCGTTTACGGTACAAGTTCAATATCGCAGAAAGTGAAAAATGGATAAAGAAGTTGTGGTACTTACGTACAATGCAATATCACTCAGCAATGAAATCTATGTCATCAGGCCCGTAGCAGCATAATGAGTGGATTCAGGTATGATGATTCTAACTGAAATAAGTCACACAGATAAAGAAACATCATAAGATATCACTAATACACGGAATGTAAACTTGGCTACACAGGACCTGGATTACAAAACAGAACAGGGTCTCAAATTTAGAAAACCTACTTATGCTTGCTTAAGGGGATAGGTGAGTTGGGGTGCTGCATCAAACCTGAGATTGAAATGAGCACAGATAAAGTTCCTTAAGCCAAATATGGAATAGACAAGAGCTACTCCTTACTCAACGAAATGGACTCAACACACCATATTAAACGCTTAAGAATGTACCTGACGAGTAAGTATCTTAAAACCTATGGATTGCTATGTCTCTGAAAGAGAATCAAGCGTGTGTACAGGGGCATAAACGCAGCAGTGATAGGATTGGAGAGGTTCGGTGAGCAAATGAAGACCCGTTGAAGTCATATTGCATGGTACCCATTCCACGGGTCTCAACTCTCCAGGTTTAAGGTATTCTTCCTTCAGCAAAAACATGCATGTGGAACCCAGAGTATGATCAACCATGTGATCGGGAGACGTGTTCCAATATGTCTCAGTTCTCGTCCCCTGGTACTCGGGTGCAACATTCCAGACGCTTTACTAACACTCTCCCGACTTGGAGAGTCAGTGCCTTTAACCTCCACTTTGGTCCAGTTTGCAATTTCTGCGGAAGATGAACAGGAATAGGGAGAACCAATGAGAGACTAGCTGGAGGTGTCTGGACGGGCAAATTTAACTCTCATTCCCACCAGGAAGAGGAATTAAACAAAGGCTCAGTGTGCGGTGCCGGAACCAGATTAGGGCCTGAAGCAATCCTGCGGTGTTGCGGCCAGCTCACAAGAAAGCGAGTTGAAGAAAGGAGCTCAGGGGCACTGTAATTCACAAACTTGCAGAGTTATAAATGACAGCTATCGTCCAAAAATATACTGAAGTAAGGCTGCCAAGAGGATTTGAAAGCGGGGCAGAATTGCAGGACACCGATTTCAGGAGGTAGACTGGAATTGCATTTAAAGCATAGGAAAAGAGGCAGAACGTCGACAATGAGACACTTGGCCAAAAAGGGGCGTATGCGTTTTTTCCTGAATATATTCAGGAAAAAACGCATACGCCCCTTTTTGGCCAACCAAGCAAGCTTGCAAAGGAAATCTGCACTACAATGAAGTCTCACTTCCCCCCGGTCAAAAGGGCCATCTGAAAAAAGTGTAAAATCCAGAAAGGCAGGACAGGCCATGGAGAACTGGGAGCCTTGTTATGCTGATGGGCAGGATGTAAATTGCCAACAGCCACTCGGGAGAAGTGTATGGTGTTTCCTGAAACATCTAAAAAACAAAGCAACAGAGCCTAGGGCACTTCAACTTATGGTCCTATAGCTTAGGGAAATTCAAATCAAAAAGACACAGCCACCCCAAAATTTGGGATGAATCTGTTTACAAGAACCTGGTTTACGGTACAAGCTAAATATCGCAGAAAGTGAAAAATGGATAAAGAAGTTGTGGTACTTACGTACAATGCAATATCACTCAGCAATGAAATCTATGTCATCAGGCCCGTAGCAGCATAATGAGTGGATTCAGGTATGATGATTCTAACTGAAATAAGTCACACAGAAAAAGAAACATCATAAGATATCACTAATACACGGAATGTAAATTTGGCTACACAGGAACTGGATTACAAAACAGAACAGGGTCTCAAATTTAGAAAACCAAATTATGCTTGCTCAAGTGGAAAGGTGAGTTGGGGTGCTGCATAAAACCAGAGATTGAAATGAGCACAGATAAAGTTCCTTAAGCCAAATATGGAATAGACAAGAGCTACTCCTTGCTGAACAAAATGTACTCAACACCCCATATTAAACGCCTAAGAATGTACCTGACTAGTAAGTATCTTAAAACCTATGGATTGCTATGTCTCTGAAAGAGAATGAAGCGTGAGTACAGGGGCATAAACGCAGCAGTGATAGGATTGGAGAGGTTCGGTGAGCAAATGAAGACCCTTTGAAGTCATATTGCATGGTACCCATTCCACGGGTCTCAACTCTCCAGGTTTAAGGGATTCTTCCTTCAGCTAAAACATGCATGTGGAACCCAGAGTATGATCAACCGTGTGATCGGGAGACGTGTTCCAATATATCTCAGTTCTCGTCCCCTGGTATTCGGGTGCAACATTCCAGACGCTTTACTAACACTCTCCCGACTTGGAGAGTCAGTGCCTTTAACCTCCTGTTTGGCCCAGTTTGCAATTTCTGCGGAAGATGAACAGGAAATGGGAGAACCAATGAGAGACTAGCTGGAGGTGTCTGGACGGGCAAATTTAACTCTCATTCCCACCAGGAAGAGGAATTAAACAAAGGCTCAGCGTGCGGTGCTGGAACCAGATTAGGGCCTGAAGCAATCCTGCGGTGTTGCGGCCAGCTCACAAGAAAGCAAGTTGAAGAAAGGAGCTCAGGGGCACTGTAATTCACAAACCTGCAGAGTTATAAATGACAGCTATCGTCCAAAAATATACTGAAGTAAGGCTGCCAACAGAACTTGAATGCGGGGCAGAATTGCAGGAAACCGATTTCAGGAGGTAGACTGGAATTGCATTTAAAGCATAGGAAAAGAGCAGAACGTCCACAATGATGCATTTGGCCAAAAAGGGCGTATGCGTTTTTTCCTGAATATATTCAGGGAAAAAACGCATACGCCCTTTTTGGCCAACCAAGCAAGCTCGCAAAGGAAATCTGCACTACAATGAAGTCTCACTTCCCCCCGGTCAAAAGGGCCATCTGAAAAATGTGTAAAATCCAGAAAGGCAGGACAGGCCATGGAGAACTGGGAGCCTTGTTATGCTGATGGGCGGGATGTCAATTGCCAACAGCCACTCGGGAGAAGTGTATGGTGTTTTCTAAAACATCTAAAAAACAAAGCAGCGGAGCATAGGGCACTTCCACTTATGGTCCTATAGCTTACGGAAATTAAAATCAAAAAGACACAGCCACCCCAAAATTTGGGATGGCTCTGTTTACAAGATCCTCGTTTACAGTACAAGTTCAATATCGCAGAAAGTGAAAAATGGATAAAGAAGTTGTGGTACTTACGTACAATGCAATATCACTCAGCAATGATATCTATGTCATCAGGCCCGTAGCAGCATAATGAGTGGATTCAGGTATGATGATTCTAACTGAAATAAGTCACACAGAAAAAGAAACATCATAAGATATCACTAATACACGGAATGTAAACTTGGCTACACAGGAACTGGATTACAACACAGAACAGGGCCTTAAATTTAGAAAACCAACTTATGCTTGCTTAAGGGGAAAGGTGAGTTGGGGTGCTGCCTAAAACCAGAGATTGAAATGAGCACAGATAAAGTTCCTTAAGCCAAATATGGAATAGACAAGAGCTACTCCTTACTCAACGAAATGGACTCAACACTCCATATTAAACGCCTAAGAATGTACCTGACTAATAAGTATCTTAAAACCTATGGATTGCTATGTCTCTGAAAGAGAATCAAGCGTGTGTACAGGGGCATAAACGCAGCAGTGATAGGATTGGAGAGGTTCGGTGAGCAAATGAAGACCCTTTGTAGTCATATTGCATGGTACCCATTCCACGGGTCTCAACTCTCCAGGTTTAAGGGATTCTTCCTTCAGCTAAAACATGCATGTGGATCCCAGAGTATGATCAACCGTGTGATCGGGAGACGTGTTCAAATATGTCTCAGTTCTCATCTCCTGGTAATCGGGTGCAACATTCCAGACGCTTTACTAACACTCTCCCGAGTTGGAGAGTCAGTGCCTTTAACCTCCTGTTTGGCCCAGTTTGCAATTTCTGCGGAAGATGAACAGGAATAGGGAGAACCAATGAGAGACTAGCTGGAGGTGTCTGGACGGTCAAATTTAACTCTCATTTCCCACCAGGAAGAGGAATTAACCAAAGGCTCAGCGTGCGGTGCCGGAACCTGATTAGGGCCTGAAGCAATCCAGCGGTGTTGCGGCCACCACAGAAGAAAGCGAGTTGAAGAAAGGAGCTCAGGGGCACTGTAATTCACAAACCTGCAGAGTTATAAATGACAGCTATCGTCCAAAAATATACTGAAGTAAGGCTGCCAAGAGGATTTGAAAGCGGGGCAGAATTGCAGGACACCGATTTCAGGAGGTAGACTGGAATTGTATTTAAAGCATAGGAAAAGAGGCAGAACGTCCACAATGATGCACTTGGCCAAAAAGGGCGTATGCGTTTTTTCCTGAATATATATGAATATATATGAGTGGATTTAGGTATGATGATTCTAAATGAAATAAGTCACACAGAAAAAGAAACATGATAAGATATCACTAATACACGGAATGTGAACTTGGCTACACATGAACTTAATTACAAAACAGAACAGGGTCTCAAGTTTAGAAAACCAACTTATGCTTGCTTAAGGGGGAAGGTGAGTTGGGGTGCTGCCTAAAACCAGAGTTTGACATTAGCACAGATACTGTTCCATAAGCCAAATATGTAATAGACAAGACCTACCCCTTGCTCAACAAAATGGACTCAACAATGAGGTATCACCTCACAGCTGATAGAATGGGCATCATCAGAAAATCTACAAACAAAAAATGCTGGAAAGGGTGTGGAGAAAAGGAACCCTTTTCCACTATTGTTGGGAATATAAATTGATACAGTCACTGGAGAACAATATGGAGTTCTTAAGAAACTAACAATAGAATTACCATATGATACAGTAATCCCAGTACTGGACATATACCTAGACAAAACCATAAATCAAAAAGAGACATTCACTGCAATGTTCATTGCATCACTATTTACAATATCGAGGTAATGGAAGCAACCTAAATGCCCACAGACAGACGAATGCATAAAGCTGTGGTACATATATAAAATGGAATATTACTAAGCCATGAAAAGGAATGAAATTGGGTCATTTGTAGAGACGTCGATGGGTCTAGAATCTGTCATACAGAGTGAAGTAAGTCAGAAAGAGAAAAACAAATCTTGTATATTCATGCATATATGTGGAACCTAGAAAAACTGTACAGATTAACCATTGTGCAAGGCATAAATAGAGCAACAGATGTAGACAACAAATGTATGGACAACAAGGGGGGAAAGCTGTTGGGGGGGTGGTGGTGGGAGGAGTTGAGAGACTGGGATTGGCATGTATACATTTATATGTATAAAATAGATAACCAATAAGAACCTGCTGTATAAAAATATAAAATAAAATTCAAAATTGAAAAGAAATAAAATTTAAAAAATAAAACGGAAAAAACAATTATTCCCTTCACATACATGTATTTATATGAATAAATTATTTCCATGCTTATATCTGTAAATACAAAAAAGAGGAATAAAATCTACCTTGAACCAAAAATGAAAAAGAGAAAAAAAACACAGAACCCACCAGTTCCACAGAGGAAAACCGTATCAGGGCACTTGCTCCAGTTGTAAACAATTCTGAAGTTGGTCAGTGGTGGGGAATCGTCTCCCATTCAGCCAGCAGCCCCCACGCAACAAGCGTCCTCATTGCAAAGCTGGGGCACCGTGCCGAGGCATCTGTGAGTAAACGTGAGTTGAGCCCCAGGCCAGTTGCTGCTGAACTATTCCCACCCATCCCAGGTAAAACACCTGAATATATACAAGGACTTGAAAGCCTAGAGGAAGGGCCATAGAGCCACACGAGTGACAGCATGCCGGCCGACTTGGTGCCTGCAGGCCAGCCAGGATGGTCCTGGCCCTGGGTGCTCTTCTGGAAGATTTCCATTTCCCTGCCTGAGATACCCGTCCTGTCCCTGCCCCCACTGCTTTTTTCCTTCCTCACCTCTGCCCAGGGAGAAATTCCAGCAGCAGGTATGGGTGACACATCCTCTTCTTTAGCAGGTGGCAGCCTGGAAACTGCTGCAGAAAGTCCAGCAGAGCCCCACTCACACTGGGCCACCCACAAAGCCGTGGCCTCTCACTCCCTCCCACCAGCCCAGCCCCGAGACTGCTGACAGGGCAGAGAAAATGGCGTCAGGCACGGCTGCAGGGGCTCTTGCTGCCTGGAGTGGTATTTATATTGATCTCAACCCAGGCACACCTGGGGAGGGCTGGCTGGCACGGTAAGGCTGCCCAGCTCAGCCAATCATCACCCCTCAGGGGCTCACAGTTGCAGAAAATGGAACTTGCTGAACCGGCCAGGTCCAAGGAACAGGTGTGGGCTCCTGAGAGTCAGGATAGACAAGGGGCTGCAGCTTTGGCTTGTTTTCTAATCATTTTATCTGGCCCATGAGTGGGAGACAACTTCAAGAAAACCCTCTCCTAATGAGAGGAACGCAGGAGTCAGGGAGAGGAGGGGTGGGTGGTGGTTGGAGACAGAGGCCTGGTGCCCTGGGTGCAGTGGAAGTCTCTGGAAGACCAGGTGGAGGGAGGCCGCACAGAGTGATGCCCAGGGTCACAGACCTGTCACAGCTGCTGTTTGTTAGTTCAAGTCCTGCTCTGAGGTGCTCTGTGTCAGCTCTGAGCGACAGGTGAGCTGGGGGTGCTCTGCAATGAGGGCTATGTGCACGGTTCCTGTGTGCCCAGCCCTGCCACGGTACCTGCAAGGGTAGCTCTGTATCCTGGGAGGGGCCTGACCACGAGAGCCCCGTGGGCTGGGGTGTGGGGTGGGGTACCTGCCCAGGTGAGCTCCATATTCTGGGATTGGTCTGACCACGAGAGCCCCATGGGCTGCTGGGGACCTGGTAAAGGATGTCAGGACAGTCAGTGAAGCCACCGAGGATATACCTCCAGTTGCTCCTAATTCCTACACCCTGCTGGTCATTCTACCAACCACCAGGACATGGTATTCTGTATTAGTCTTCAATGATGCCTTCTTTTGTATTCCATTAGTCCCAGAGTCACAAGAAATTTTGGCTTGTGAGTGGCAGGACTCAACATACAACTAAAACAATACTTCCGGGCCGTCTTGCCCCAAGGGTGCAAAAATTCCCACACTATCTTTGGGGAAACCTTAGCTAAAGACCTAAAAGTTCTACCTCTGGAAAAGGAAACCCTCCTTCAGTACTCAGACGACATTCTGATTGCCAGCCCTACTAAGGAGGCCTCTGAACTACCAAGCCAATAAAGGATAGAAGTTGTCCAAGAAAAAGCTCAAATATCACAGACTGCGGTGACCTGCCTGGGCTTCATTCTCACAGAAGGTCGGAGAAGCCCATCCCAGGAAAGGGAAGAAACCATTTTCGGCCTTACCCCTTTCTAAAACTAGAAGACAGCTTAGGGGTTCCTGGGGAGGCCAGGGTTTGCTGCTTCTGGATCCCTAACTACAGTCTACTAGCTGGGCCTCTATATGAAACACTGAAAGGAAAAGATGATGATCCTTTTGAATAGAATCCAGAAGTGGCCTTTCAAGAATGGAAAGAGCAGTCAATTCAGACCCTTGCCCTGGAACTCCCTAATTTGGCTAAACCCTTTGACCTTTACATTCCCGGTGAAAGGTGAATCGCCATTGGAGAATTAGTGCAAAAACTGGGACCACTTGAAATGGAACAATGCAAGAATGCCATCCAGGTAGGATAAACTACGGTCACCAAGGGGCTTGGCCCACTGCCGCATCTGGCCAAGATACTGGCGGTATCTAAAAACCTGGAAATCAGCAGCCCAAAAGGCCACCTCCCTCCTAAGGGAAAAGGACCCCACGTGGTGATCCTAACCACCAACCATGCCCTGAAGTTGCAGGGTTTGCTCCGTGGGCACACCAACCTCGAGTGCGGAGGCCCTCCAACTCCAACATCCAGAGAGATAACCGGGGGCAACAGGGCACCATGACGACTCGTGTGAACATCACTTGACCTGGAGTTTCTCTCATAAAACAACAAGAGTGTGTCCCAAAAGAGTAGACTACTGCTTGCAGGACTTACTGCACCCAGAGGGGAGCTAATAATCTTGGCGGGGGAACCGTATATCACACTGTCACCATAGAAAAGCCTACAGACACCGTGATGATGGTGGCCAATAAGACTGGCTGGACTCCTGTTTACTTCAAAAGGCTGTTGACTCAGTGGCCATCATGGTCCTTGATCACCACTGACCCTGGACTGCCTGGGAGTTGAGCGGGCAGGGCTCTGACACCTGGTGCTGTTTGTACGTTAATTCAGGGGCCTAATTGAAGAAAGCACAGACTACTGTTCAGAGCATCTAGGCTGGCAGAAACGGTCAGCCTAAGGTGGCCGAACAAATGTGGGACGGGGTGAAACCGGCCCCCACAGCGTCTCTGCACATCTCTTTCCTGGACCCTTAAAGGTCATTAGAATCTATAACGCTTCCAATGCTGGTGCTCAGGTGGACGAGCAGGGAGGCAGGGGGCCTGGGGACAATCAACGTCACCTGGAGGCTGCTGGGGAGAAGCTCTGACCCTCGCCCCTTGGTATGAGGGCTCCCAACTCAGCACTCAGCAGTTACAGAAGAAGGGTCTGCACCCTCAGCACTCCAAGAATGAGGAACGGGACAAAAGGCAGAGGAGGGGTTTGTCCCCAGCAAAGCCCATTAAAAATCCCTGGGAGATAAAAATAGAATCTGGGCAATAAAGTCAAGTCTAACCTTTCTTATCCTTTGTGCTTTGTCTAATTTCATGTGCTCCTAGGGTCCCGCATGCAGAGATTCCACACCCGGCACTTCAGACCAGATTTCCTAGTGCAGAATGGCTGGGTCGACACCTCAGCTCCTGGGGCCCAGTGCAGACTCCGCGATATAGAGCCTGAGCTGCAGCCAACCCGGCCCTCGAGAGCTCCGCCCCCTCCCTCCCACTGACTCTGACAGGATCTCTACACAGCAGCCCAGCCCACAGCCCACGGGGTAGTGCATGCTCTCACCTCTCCATTCTCTGATCAAAATATAAAGTTTCCTTTGCTTGTGAACCAAACTCAGTCTCGATCTGTTGGCCCCAATGACACTGCGCAGGGGGACACTTGTTGGGGTCCACTCTGGAGGATCAGTAACAGAAATTGAGACTATTGTAACCTCAATGAACAGATGTGTGAGCCAAACTGTAGTTAACATAGAACAGTGTATAAGGCTCGGGTAAAATAAGATGTTTCTAACGCTTCCATTGGCTATTTCCATCACTTTATTATAAGCAAGTTCAGTGAAAAGGTTTGTCTTATTTGTCAGGTCAATATTAGGGAAACGAAGTGATTTCTTTCCAAGGATGTACATCTAATAATCTTGGTTAAAGCTTCAATCTTGTTTTAAATGCTTTTCCATTGAAAATGATACCTCTCTTTCAGCTCCCCCATTTCTGAGAAGTATAAAATCTTATAATTTATTATTACCAAAGGGGAAAGGTGGGAGGAGGGATAAATTAACAGTTTGGGATTAACACATACACACTGCTATGTATAAAATAGATCATCAACAAGGAACTACTGTATAGCACAGGGAACTACACTCAACATTTTGCAATAACCTATAAGGGGAAATAATCTGAAAAAGAATAGATATTTTTATTGACATCATCTATCAATGACAGTTAAAGTGTAACCTAGGGGAAGCTGGTGGTGAGTGCTTCTGACCCTGAAGACTTCAATCATCTAAAGTTTGGACTCTGCCTACTTCCCAAGGCCCTTAATGAACATATGTGTAGCCGTAGCTTAAAAAATTCCCCAGTTTGGGTTTCGGGGAGACACTGATTTTGAAAAAGCCCTGGTGTTCTCCTTACATGAATGGGACTCTTCCTACTGCTAAAACATGTCTGTCACACCCAGAGGATGGTATACCGTCTGATCGGGAAGAGTTTGGAAAAGGCATCTCATCTCCTCATCTCCTGGTGCTCGGGTTCACCCATCCAGCGTCTTTACTAACAGTCTCCCCACTTGGAGATGGCAGCACTGTCAACATCCTGTTGCGTACAGTTTGGAATTTGTCCAGAGGATGAAGCGGAAGGATGAGGAACAATGAGAGACAAGTCCTAGGTGTTCAGACAGGCACATGTCACTCTAATTTCCAATCAGGAAGACGAATTGACCAAAGGCTAGGGTTGCCCATGGAAACAGTATAGGGCTTGAGGAAATCCCGCTGCTTTGTGGCCAGTTCCCATAAACACAAGTTGAACAATGGAACTCAGGGACAGTAAAATTCACGAAACTGCAGAGTTGAAAATATCCATCACTGAAAAATGTCTTGAGGAAAGTCAGAGAAAAGGACTTGTAAGCAAGGGAGAATGGCAGGAAAGGGATTTGAGGAGGTAGAAAGGACTCGCCATTAAGCACAAGAAAAGGAGCTGAACATTGCCAACATTGCAGTTGGCCAAAAAGGGTGTATGCGTTTTTTTCTGTATATATTCAAGAAAAGGGCATACACTTTTTTAGCCAACCAAACAGGTGGGCACTGGAAGTCAATACTACAAGAGATATCACTTCGCATCAGTCAGAAGAGCCATCCTCATAAAGTGTAAACAACAGAAATGCAGGACAGGGCAAGGAGAAGAGGGAGCCCTGTGAGACTTATAGTGGAAATGTATATTGCCAACGGCCATTCTGGAGAAGTGTATTGTGTTTACTAAAGCATCTAAAAAATGAGCTACAGAGCATAGGGCACTTGCACTCATGGGCGTATATCTTGGGAAAAACAAAAATCGAGAGGACACAGGCACCCCAATGTTTACCCCCTCTCTGTTTAAAAGATCCTCGACTAGGATATAACTTAAATGTCTCTGGAGAGAAAAAATGGATAGAGATGTGGTACTTAGGTAGAGTGGAATATTATTCAGCCTGGAAATCAATGAAATATGGCCAGTTGTAACAACTCCGGAGGAGTTACGTATGATCATTCTAAGTGACATAATTCAAAAAGAAAAAGACACATATCATAAGATATCACTTAAAGGTGGAATCCAAAATGGCTACACATGAAATAAATTACAAAACAAAAACATAGTCAAATATGTAGAAAACACGCATAAGGCTGCTAAACGGGAAAGGTGGGGAGGGGTGAGGCATCATCCAGGAGGTTGAAATTAGCAAAGATACCATTCCAAATACCAAACTGATAATCAACAAGGCCTACACGGTAGCTAAAAGAACTGCACTCAGCACACTCAAGTCACCGGAAAAGAATATATACGACTGGTAAGAATCTGAAAAAGAATTTACTGATGTCTCTCTGTACGTGAATCAAGTGGATGTACAGCAGCAAGAAACAGAGCTTTGAAAATCAGCTGTAACCAATATAGTAATAAATTGAAAAAAATAAACGACAGAGAGACAGAGAAAACCTCTTACAACTTTTCCTCAGGGCCGGTGATGCAACATGGATTGAACACATCTAGACCCACAGCAGGATGAGACATAAGGCTGGAAACTGTTTGCACTAAGAGAAATGTGAGGTTGGGTGAGGAAATGCACACCCTTTAAAGTAATACTACCTGGTACCCATTCAATGGGTCCCAAATCTGCAGGTTCAAGGGATCTTCCTACAGCTAAAACATGCATGGAAAACCCAGAGGACTGTACACCATGTGATCGGGAGATGTGTCTAAAATGCAGCTCATTTATCCTCTCCTGGTGCTCCTGTTCACCATTCCAGCCACGTTACTTAGAATCTCCCCACTTGGAGAATCAGCACATTTCAACTTCTGTTTCACACATTTTGCAAATTGTGAGGAGGATGAACGGGAAGAGGGGGAACCAATGAGAGAATAGTTGTAGGGGTTCGGACGGGCACATATCACTCTAATTTCCCATTAAGAATAAGAATTGCAAAAAGGCTCAGCCCGCCTCGCCCGAGCCAAAATAGGGCCTGAAGCAATCCTGCGGGTTTGAGGCCAGCTCACAAAAGAGCAACTTAAAAAATGGAGCTCAGGGTCACTGCAATTCACAAACCTGCAGAGTTATAAATGAAAACTAACGTCCAAAAATATGTTGAGGTAAGGCAAAGAAGAGGATCTGAATGCAAGACAGAATTGCAAGAAACAGATTTCAAGAGATAGATTGGACTCATCTTTAAAGCACATGAAAAGCGGCAGATTTTCGACAATGATGCAGTTGGCCCAAAAGGGCGTATGCGTTTTTTCCTGATTATATCCAGGAAAAAACGCATACGCACTTTATGGGCAACGAAGCAAGCAAGCAATGCAAATGTGCACAACAAAGAAGTCTCATTTCCCACTGGTCAAAAGGGCCATCCTAAAAAATTGTAAAAACCAGAAATGCAGGACAGGCCATGGAGAACAGGGAGCCTTTATACGCTGATGGGCAGTGTGTGAACTGCCGAGAGCCACTCTGGAGAAGTGTATGGTGGTTCCTAAATCATCTAAAAAACAGAGCTACAGAGCATAGGACACTTCCAATCATGGGAGTATATCTAGGGAAGTCTAAAAATCAACAAGACACAAGCACACCACAGTTTAGGGCTACTCTGTTTACAAGAACCTCAACTTCAGTACACCTTAAATATCCCAGGAAAGAGAACAATGGATAAAGAAGATGTGGTACTTATGTACAATGGAATATCTCTTCACCATGATATCAATGTAATAAGGCTAGTAGAAGGATAAAGAGTGGATTTAGGTCCGATAATACTACTTGAAGTAAGTCAAACAGAAAAAGAAACATATCATAAGATATCACTTATAGAGGGAGGGTAAATATGGCTGCACAAGAAATGAATTACAGAACAGAACAGTGTCTCACATTTAGAAAACACACTTATTTCAGCTTAAGGGGAAAGGAGAGGTGGGGTGATGCATAAAACCAGAGTTTGAAATTAGCACAGATACCGTTCAATAAACCAAATAGATATTAGACAAGATCTACACCTTGCTCAATGAACTGGCCTCAACACACCCTATACACCGCAGAGAAATATATCTGAGTAATAAGAATCTTAAAACCCATGTATTGATATATCTCCATAAGGGAATCAAGTGTGTGCAGAGCGGCACAAACACAGCAGTGAAAATGAGCTAAACCCCATTATAGAAATAAATTTTAAAAACAAAACGCAGAAACAATGAAAGAGAGAAAAATTCTTACAAAATTCGCTCAGGGGCTGTGATGCAACCTGGATTGACCACATATAAACCCACAGCTGGATAAGACATAAGGCTGGACACTTGGGGCTGAGAGGATTGGTGAGCTTTGGTGAGCAACTGCCAAAAGTTTCATGCAATACTTCATGCTACTCATGCCAAGGGTCCCAACACTCCAGGTTGAAGGGAATCTTCCTACAGCTAAACCATGCTTGGGAAACCCAGCGACTGGTATACCATATGATCGGGAAAGGTTTCTAAAACGCACCTCATTTTTCCTCTCCTGGGGCTCCGGATCGACATTCCAGCCACTTTACTAAAAATATCCCCACATGGAGAGTCAATGCCTTTAAGTTCTGGTATCGCACAGTCTGCAGTTAGTGAGGAGGATGAATGGGAATAGGGGGAACCAGTGAGAAACTAGATGTAGCGGTTTCAATGGGCACATGTCACTCTAATTTCACATCAGTAAGAAGAATAACCCTAACCCTAACCCTTCCCCGAAGCTTTCCCCTCACCCGTCCCCTAATCCTAACCCGTACGCTCACACTAACCCACGCCCTCACACGTACGCTCCCTCTAAACCATTGGCATACACTCACCTGGACCCTAAACCGTCCCCGTCCCCTAACCCTAACCGTAGCCCGAACCCTAACCCTAACCCTTCCCCGAAGCCTTCCCCTCACCCGTCCCCTAAACCTAACCCGTACGCTCACACTAACCCGCGCGCTCACACGTACGCTCCCCCTCAACCGTTGTCGTACACTCACCTGGACCCTAAACCGTCCCCATTCCCTAACCCTAACCCTAGCCCGAACCCTGTCTCTAACCCTTCCCTGAAGCCTTCCCCTCACCCGTCCCCTAATACTAACCCGTACGCTCACATTAACCCGCGCCCTCACACGTACGCTCCCCTAAACTGCTGTCGTACCATCACATGGACCCTAAACCGTCCCCGTCCCCTAACCCTAACCCTAGCCCGAACCCTAACCCTAACCCTTCCCCGAAGCCTTCCCCTCACCCGTCCCCTAATCCTAACCCGTACGCTCACACTAACCCGCGCCCTCACACGTACGCTCCCCCTAAACCGTTGTCGTACCCTCACCTGGAACCTAAACCTTCCCCTTCCCCTAACCCTAACCCTAGCCTGAACCCTAACCCTAACCCTTCCCAAAAGCCTTCCCCTAACCCGTCCCCTAATCCTAACCCGTACGCTCACACTAACCCGCACCCTCACACGTACGCTCCCCCTAAAGCGTTGTCGTACCCTCACCTGGACCCTAAAACGTGCCCGTCCCCTAACCCTAACCCTAGCCCGAAACCTAACCCTAACACTTCCCCGAAGCCTTCCCCTCACCGTCCCCTAATCCTAACCCGTACGCTCACACTAACCCGCGCCCTCACATGTACGCTCCCCCTAAACTGTTGTCGTACACTCACCTGGACCCTAAACCGTCCCCGTCCCCTAACCCTAACCCTAGCCCGAACCCTAACCCTAACCATTCCCCGAAGCCTTCCCCTCACCCGTCCCCTAATCCTAACACGTGCGCTCACACTAACCTGCGCCCTCACACGTATGCTCCCCCTAAAGCTCTGTCGTACCCTCACCTGCACCCTAAACCGTCCCCGTCCCCGTCCCCTAACCCTAGCCTGAACCCTAACCCTAAACCTTCCCCGAAGCCTTCCCCTCACCCGTCCCCTAATCCTAACCCGTACGCTCACAGTAACCTGCGCCCTCACACGTACGCTCCCCCTAAACCGATGTCGTACCCTCACGTGGACCCTAAACCGTCCCCGTCCCCTAACCCTAACCCTAGCCCGAACCCTAACAATAACTCTTCCCCGAAGCCTTCCCCTCACACGTCCCCAATCCTAACCCGTACGCTCACACTAACCCACGCCCTCACAAGTACGCTCCCACTAAAGCTCTGTCGTACCCTCACCTGGACCCTAAACCGTCCCCGTCCCCTAACCCTAACCCTAGCCCGAACCCTAACCCTAAACCTTCCCCGAAGCCTTCCCCTCACCCGTACCCTAATCCTAACCCGTACGCTCACACTAACCCGCGCCCTCACACGTACGCTCACCATAAAGCTCTGTCGTACCCTCACCTGGACCCTAAACCGTCCCCGTCCCCTAACCCTAACCATAGCCCGAACCCTAACCCTACACCTTCCCCGAAGCCTTCCCCTCACCCGTCCCCTAATCCTAACCCGTACACTCACACTAACACGCGCCGTCACACGTACGCTCCCCCTCAACCGTTGTCGTACCCTCACCTGGACCCTAAACCGTCCCCATCCCCTAACCCTAATGCTAGCCCGAACCCTAACCCTAACCCTTCCCCGAAGCCTTCCCCTCACCGGTCCCATAATCCTAACCCGTACGCTCACACTAACCCACGCCCTCACACTTACGCTCCCCATAAACCGTTGTCGTAACCGAACCTGGACCCTAAACCATCCCCCTCCCCTAACCCTAACCCTAGCCCGAACCCTAACCCTAACCCTTCCCCGAAATCTTCCCCTCACCCGTCCCCTAATCCTAACCCGTACGCTCACTCTAACCCGCCCCTCACACGTACGCTCCCCCAAAACTGCTGTCGTACCATCACCTGGACCCTAAACCGTCCCCGTCCCCTAACCCTAACCCTAGCCCGAACCCTAACCCTTCCCCGAAATCTTCCCCTCACCCGTCCCCTAATCCTAACCCATACCGTCACACTAACCCGCGCCCTCACACATTCGCTCCCCCTAAACCGTTTTTGTACGCTCACCTGGACCTAAACCGTCCCCTAACCCTAACCCTAACACTAGCCCGAAACCTAACCCTAACCCTTTCCCGAAGCCTTCCCCTCACCCGTCCCCTAATCCTAATCCGTACGCTCACAGTAACCCACGTGCTCACACGTACGCTCCCCCTAAACCGTTGTCGTACCCTCACCTGGACCCTAAACCGTCCCCATCCCCTAACCCTAACCCTAGCCCGAACCCTAACCCTAACACTTCCCCGAAGCCTACCCCTCACACGTCCTCTAATCCTAACCCGTACCCTCACACTAACCCGCGCCCTCACATGTACCCTCCCCCAAAAGCGTTGTCGTACCCTCACCTGGACCCTAAACCGTCCCCATCCCCTAACCATAACCCTAGCCCGAACCCTAAACCAAACCTTTCCCCGAAGCCTTCCCCTTACTCGTCCCCTAATCCTAACCCGTACGCTCACACTAACCCGGGCTCTCACACGTACGCTCCCCCTAAACCGCTCCCGTACCCTCAACTGGACCCTAAACCGTCCCCGTCCCCTAACCCTAACCCTAGCCCGAACCCTATCCCTAAACCTTCCCCAAAGCCTTCCCCTCACCCGTCCCCTAATCCTAACCCGTACGCTCACACTAACCCATGCCCTCACACGTACGCTCTCCCTAAACCGTTGTCATACCCTCACCTGGACCCTAAACCGTCCCCGTCCCCTAACCGTAACCCTAGCCCGAACCCTAACCCTAACCCATCCCCGAAGCCTTCCCCTCACCCGTCCCCTAATCCTAACCCCTACGCTCACACTAAACCGCGCCCTCACACGTACCCTCCCCCTAAAGCGTTGTCGTACCCTCGCCTGGACCCTAAACCGTCCCCGTCCCCTAACCCTAACCCTACACCGAACCCTAACCGTAACCCTTCCCCGAAGCCTTCCCCTCACCCGTCCCCAATCCTAAACCTTACGCTCACACTAACCCGCGCCCTCACACATACGCTCCTCCTAAAGCATTATCGTACCCTTAGCTGGACCCTAAACCGTCCTCGTCCGCTAACCCGAACCCTAACCCGAACCCTAAACATAACACTTCCCCGAAGCCTTCCCCTCACCCGTCCCCTAATCCTAACCCGTACGCTCACACTAATCCGCGCCCTCACACGTACAGTCCCCCTAAACCATTGTCGTACACTCAACTGGACCCTAAACCGTCCCCGTCCCCATCCCCTAACCCTAGACCGAACCCTAACCGTAAACCTTCCCCGAAGCCTTCCCCTCACCCGTCCCCATCCTAACAGGTACGCTCACACTAACCCACGCCCTCACACGTACGCTCCCCCTAAGCCGTTGTCGTACCCTCACCTGAACCCTAAATGGTCCCCGTCCCCTAAACCTAACCCTAGCCCTAGCCCGAACCCTAACCCTAACCCTTCCCCGAAGCCTTCCCCTCACCCGTCCCCTAATCCTAACCCGTACGCTCACACTAACCCGCGCCCTCACACGTACGCTCCCCCTAAACCGTTGTCGTACACTCACGTGGAACCTAAACCGTCCCCGTCCCCTAACCCTAACCCTAGCTCGAACCCTAACCCTAACACTTCCCCGAAGCCTTCCCCTCACCCGTCCCCTAATCCTAACCCGTAAACTCACACTAAACCGCGCCCTCACACGTACCCTCCCCCTAAAGCGTTGTTGTACACTCACCTCGACCCTAAACCGTCCCCGTCCCCTAACCCTAACCCTAGCCCGAACCCTAACCCTAACCCTTCCCCAAAGCCTTCCCCTCACCCGTCCCCTAATCCTAACCCGTACCCTCACAGTAACACGCGCCCTCACACGTACGCTCCCCCTAAACCGTTGTCATTACCCTCAACTGGACCCTAAACCGTCCCTGTCCACTAACCCTAACCTTAGCCCGAACCCTAACCTTAACCCTTCCCCAAAGCATTCCCCTCACCCGTCCCCTAATCCTAACCCGTACGGTCACACTAACCCACGCCCTCACACGTACGCTTCCCCTAAAATGTTGTCGTACCCACACCTGGACCCTAAACCGTCCCCGTCCCCTAACCCTAACCCTAGCCCGAACCCTAGCCCTAACCCTTCCCCGAAGCCTTCCCCTCACCCGTCCCCTAATCCTAACCCGTACGCTCACACTAACCCACGCCCTCACACGTACCCTCCCCCTAAAGCGTTGTCGTACCCTCACCTGGACCCTAAACCTTCCCCGTCCCCTAACCCTAACCCTAGCCTGAACACTAACCCTAACACTTCCCCAAAACCTTCCCCTCACCCGTCCCCTAATCCTAACCCGTACGCTCACACTAACCCACGCCCTCACACGTACCCTCCCCCTAAAGCGCTGTCGTACCCTCAACTGGACCCTAAACCGTCCCCGTCCCCTAAGTCTAACCCTAACCCGAACCCTAACCCTAACACTTCCCCGAAGCCTTCCACTCACCCGTCCCCTAATTCTAACCCGTACGCTCACACTAACCCGTGCCCTCACACGTATGCTCCTCTTAAACCGTTGTCATACCCTCACCAGGACCCTAAACCGTCCCCGTCCCCTAGCCCTAAGCTTAGCCAGAACCCTAACACTAACCCTTCCCCGAAGCCTTCCACTCACCCGTCCCCTAATCCTAACCCGTACGCTCACACTAACCCGCACCCTCACACGTACCCTCCTCCTCAAGCGTTGTCGTACCTCATCTGGACCCTAAACCATACCCGTACCCTAACCTTAACCCTAGCTCGAACCCTAACCCTAACCATTCCCCGAAGCCTGCCCCTCACCCGTCCCCTAATCCTAAACCATACGCTCACACTAACACACGCCCTCACACGTACGCTCCCCCTAAACTGTTGTCGTAACCTCACCTGGACCTAAACCGTCCCTGTCCCCTAACCCTAACCCTAGCCCGAACCCTAAACCTAACCCTTCCCCGAAGCCTTCCCCTCACCCATCCCCTAATCCTAACCTGTACGCTCACACTAACCTGCGCCCTCACACGTACGCTCCCCCTAAACCGTTGTCGTACCCTCACCTGGTCCCTAAACCGTCCCCATCCCCTAACCCTAACCCTAGCCCGAACCCTAACACTAACCCTTCCCCGAAGCCTTCCCCTCACCCATCCCCTAATCCTAACCCGTACGCTCACACTAACCCGCGCCCTCACACGTACAGTCCCCTTAAACCATAGTCGTACACTCACCTGGACCCTAAACCGTCCCCGTCCCCGTCCCCTAACCCTAGACCGAACCCTAACCCTAAACCTTCCCCGAAGCCTTCCCCTCACCCGTCTCCTATCCTAACAGGTACGCTCACACTAACCCACGCCCTCACACGTACGCTCCCCCTAAGCCGTTGTCGTACCCTCACCTGGACCCTAAATGGTCCCCGTCTCCTAAACCTAACCCTAGCCCTAGCCCGAACCCTAACCCTAACCCTTCCCCGAAGCCTTCTCCTCACCCGTCCCCTAATCCTAACCCGTACGCTCACACTAACCCGCGCCCTCACACGTACGCTCCCCCTAAACCGTTGTCGTACCCTCACCTGGAACCTAAACCGTCCCCGTCCCCTAAACCTAACCCTAGCCCGAACCCTAATCCTAACACTTCCCCGAAGCCTTCCCCTCACCCGTCCCCTAATCCTAACCCATACCCTCACACTAACCCGCGCCCTCACACGTACCCTCCCCCTAAAGCGTTGTCGTACACTCACCTCGACCCTAAACCGTCCCCGTCCCCTAACCCTAACCCTAGCCCGAACCCTAACCCTAACCCTTCCCCAAAGCCTTCCCTTCACCCGTCCCCTAATCCTAACCCGTACCCTCACACTAACACGCGCCCTCACACGTACGCTCCCCCTAAACCGTTGTCATACCCTCACCTGGACCCTACACCGTCCCTGTCCAGTAACCCTAACCCTAGCCCGAACCCTAACCCTAACCCTTCCCCGAAGCCTTCCCCTCACACATCACCTAATCCTAACCCGTACGCTCACACTAATCCGCTACCTCACACGTACGCTCCCCCTAAAGGGTTGTCGTACCCTCACCTGGACCCTAAACTGTCCCCGTCCCCTAACCCTAACCCTAGCCCGAACCCTAAACCTATCCCTTCCCCAAAGCCTTCCCCTCACCCGTCCCCTAATCCTAACCCGTACGGTCACACTAACCCACGCCCTCACACGTACGCTTCCCCTAAAATGTTGTCGTACCCTCACCTGGACCCTAAACCGTCCCCGTCCCCTAACCTTAACCCTAGCCCGAAACCTAGCCCTAACCCTTCCCCGAAGCCTTCCCCTCACCCGTCCCCTAATCCTAACACGTACCCTCACACTAACCTGCGCCCTCACACATTCGCTCCCCCTAAACCGTTGTCGTAACCTCACCTGGACCCTAAACCGTCCCCGTCACCTAACCCTAACCCTAGCCCCTACCCTAAACCTAACGCTTCCCCGAAGCCTTCCCCTCACCCGTCCCCTAATCCTAACACATATGCTCACACTAACCCGTGCCCTCACACGTATGCTGCCCCTAAACCGTTGTCGTACCCTCACCTGGACCCTAAAACGTCCCCGTCCCCTAAACCTAACCCTAGCCCGAACCCTAAACCTAACCCTTCCCCGAAGCCTTCCCCTCATCCATCCCCTAATCCTAACCCATACGCTCACACTAACCCGCGCCCTCACACGTATGCTCCCCCTAAACCGTTGTCGTATCCTCACCTGGACCGTAAACCGTCCCCGTCCCCTAACCCTAACCCTGGCCCGAACCTTAAACCTAACCCTTCCCCGAAGCCTTCCTCTCACCCGTCCCCTAATCCTAACCCGTACGCTCACACTAATCCACGCCCTCACACGTAGCCTCCCCCTAAAGCGTTGTCGTACCCTCACCTGGACCCTAAACCGTCCCCGTCCCCTAACCCTAAACCTAGCCCGAACCCTAACCCTAACCCTTCCCCGAAGCCTTCCCCTCACCCTTCCCCTAATCCTATCCCGTACGCTCACACTAACCCACGTCCTCACACGTACCCTCCCCCTAAAGCGTTGTCGTACCCTCACCTGGACCCTAAACCTTCCCCGTCCCCTAACCCTAACCCTAGCCCGAACACTAACCCTAACACTTCCCCAAAACCTTCCCCTCACCCGTCCCATAATCCTAACCCGTACGCTCACACTAACCCACGCCCTCACACGTACCCTCCCCCTAAAGCGCTGTCGTACCCTCAACTGGACCCTAAACCGTCCCCGTCCCCTAAGCCTAACCCTAGCCCGAACCCTAACCCTAACACTTCCCCGAAGCCTTCCCCTCACCCGTCCCCTAATTCTAACCCGTACGCTCACACTAACCCGCGCCCTCACACGTACGCTCCCCCTAAACCGTTGTCATACCCTCACCAGGACCATATACCGTCCCCGTCCCCTAGCCCTAAGCTTAGCCAGAACCCTAACCCTAACCCTTCCCCGAAGCCTTCCCCTCACCCGTCCCCTAATCCTAACCCGTACGCTCACAATAACCCACACCCTCACACGTACCCTCCTCCTAAAGCGTTGTCGTACACTCATCTGGACCATAAACCATCCCCGTAACCTAACCTTAACCCTAGCTCGAACCCTAACCCTAACCATTCCCCGAAGACTGCCCCTCAACCGTCCCCTAATCCTAAACCATAAGCTCACACTAACCCACGCCCTCACACGTACGCTCCCCCTAAACTGTTGTCGTAACCTCACCTGGACCTAAACCGTCCCTGTCCCCTAACCCTAACCCTAACCCGAACCCTAACCCTAACCCTTCCCCGAAGCCTTCCCCTCACCCATCCCCTAATCCTAACCCGTACGCTCACACTAACCTGCGCCCTCACACGTACGCTCCGCCTAAACCGTTGTCGTACCCTGAGCTTGTCCCTAAACCGTCCCCGTCCCCTAACCCTAACCCTAGCCCGTACCCTAAACCTTACGCTTCCCCGAATCCTTCCCCTCACCCGTCCCCTAATCCTAACACATATGCTCACACTAACCCGTGCCCTCACACGTACGCTGCCCTTAAACCGTTGTCGTACCCTCACCTGGACCCTAAAACGTCCCCGTCCCCTAACCCTAACCCTTGCCCGAACCCTAACCCTAACCCTTCCCCGAAGCCTTCCCCTCACCCTTCCCCTAATCCTATCCCGTACGCTCACACTAACCCACGTCCTCACACGTACCCTCCCCCTAAACCGTTGTCATACCCACACCAGGACCCTAAACCGTCCCCGTCCCCTAGCCCTAAGCTTAGTCAGAACCCTAACCCTAACCCTTCCCCGAAGCATTCCCCTCACCCGTCCCCTAATTCTAACCCGTACGCTCACACTAACCCGTGCCCTCACACGTATGCTCCTCTTAAACCGTTGTCATACCCTCACCAGGACCCTAAACCGTCCCCGTCCCCTAGCCCTAAGCTTAGCCAGAACCCTAACACTAACCCTTCCCCGAAGCCTTCCACTCACCCGTCCCCTAATCCTAACCCGTACGCTCACACTAACCCGCACCCTCACACGTACCCTCCTCCTCAAGCGTTGTCGTACCTCATCTGGACCCTAAACCATACCTGTACCCTAACCTTAACCCTAGCTCGAACCCTAACCCTAACCATTCCCCGAAGCCTGCCCCTCACCCGTCCCCTAATCCTAAACCATACGCTCACACTAACACACGTCCTCACATGTACGCTCCCCCTAAACTGTTGTCGTAACCTCACCTGGACCTAAACCGTCCCTGTCCCCTAACCCTAACCCTAGCCCGAACCCTAAACCTAACCCTTCCCCGAAGCCTTCCCCTCACCCATCCCCTAATCCTAACCCGTACGCTCACACTAACCTGCGCCCTCACACGTACGCTCCCCCTAAACCGTTGTCGTAACCTCACCTGGTCCCTAAACCGTCCCCATCCCCTAACCCTAACCCTAGCCCGAACCCTAACACTAACCCTTCCCCGAAGCCTTCCCCTCACCCGTCCCCTAATCCTAACCCGTACGCTCACACTAACCCGCGCCCTCACACGTACAGTCCCCTTAAACCATAGTCGTACACTCACCTGGACCCTAAACCGTCCCCGTCCCCGTCCCCTAACCCTAGACCGAACCCTAACCCTAAACCTTCCCCGAAGCCTTCCCCTCACCCGTCTCCTATCCTAACAGGTACGCTCACACTAACCCACGCCCTCACACGTACGCTCCCCCTAAGCCGTTGTCGTACCCTCACCTGGACCATAAATGGTCCCCGTCTCCTAAAGCTAACCCTAGCCCTAGCCCGAACCCTAACCCTAACCCTTCCCCGAAGCCTTCTCCTCACCCGTCCCCTAATCCTAACCCGTACGCTCACACTAACCCGCGCCCTCACACGTACGCTCCCCCTAAACCGTTGTCGTACCCTCACCTGGAACCTAAAACGTCCCCGTCCCCTAAACCTAACCCTAGCCCGAACCCTAATCCTAACACTTCCCCGAAGCCTTCCCCTCACCCGTCCCCTAATCCTAACCCGTACCCTCACACTAACCCGCGCCCTCACACGTACCCTCCCCCTAAAGCGTTGTCGTACACTCACCTCGACCCTAAACCGTCCCCGTCCCCTAACCCTAACCCTAGCCCGAACCCTAACCCTAACCCTTCCCCAAAGCCTTCCCTTCACCCGTCCCCTAATCCTAACCCGTACCCTCACACTAACACGCGCCCTCACACGTACGCTCCCCCTAAACCGTTGTCATACCCTCACCTGGACCCTAAACCATCCCTGTCCACTAACCCTAACCCTAGCCCGAACCCTAACCCTAACCCTTCCCCGAAGCCTTCCCCTCACACATCACCTAATCCTAACCCGTACGCTCACACTAACCCGCTACCTCACACGTACGCTCCCCCTAAAGCGTTGTCGTACCCTCACCTGGACCCTAAACTGTCCCCGTCCCCTAACCCTAACCCTAGCCCGTACCCTAAACCTTACGCTTCCCCGAATCCTTCCCCTCACCCGTCCCCTAATCCTAACACATATGCTCACACTAACCCGTGCCCTCACACGTACGCTGCCCCTAAACCGTTGTCGTACCCTCACCTGGACCCTAAAACGTCCCCGTCCCCTAACCCTAACCCTAGCCCGAACCCTAACCCTAACCCTTCCCCGAAGCCTTCCCCTCACCCTTCCCCTAATCCTATCCCGTACGCTCACACTAACCCACGTCCTCACACGTACCCTCCCCCTAAACCGTTGTCATACCCTCACCAGGACCCTAAACCGTCCCCGTCCCCTAGCCCTAAGCTTAGTCAGAACCCTAACCCTAACCCTTCCCCGAAGCATTCCCCTCACCCGTTCCCTAATCCTAACCCGTACGCTCACAGTAACCCATGCCCTCACACGTACTCTCCCCCTAAACTGTTCTCGTAACCTCACCTGGACCCTAAACCGTCCCCATCCCCTAACCCTAACCCTAGCCCGTACCCTAACCCTAACCCTTCCCCGAAGCCTTCCCCTCTCCCGTCCCCTAGTCCGAACCCGTACGCTCACACTAACCCGCGCCCTCACAGGTACCCTCCCCCTAAAGCGTTGTCGTACCTTCACCTTGACCCTAAACCGTCCACGTCCCCTAACCCTAACCCTAGCCCTAACCCTAACCCTAACACTTCCCCGAAGCCTTCCCCTCAACCGTCCCCTAATCCTAACCCGTACGCTCACACTAACACGCACCCTCACATGTACCCTCCTCCTAAAGCGTTGTCGTACCCTCATCTGGACCCTAAACCATCCCCGTACCCTAACCTTAACCCTAGCTCGAACCCTAACCCTAACCATTCCCCGAAGCCTGCCCCTCACCTGTCCCCTAATCCTAAACCATACGCTCACACTAACCCACGCCCTCACACGTACGCTCCCCCTAAACTGTTGTCGTAACCTCACCTGGACCTAAACCGTCCCTGTCCCCTAACCCTAACCCTAGCCCGAACCCTAAACCTAACCCTTCCCCAAAGCCTTCCCCTCACCCATCCCCTAATCCTAACACATACGCTCACACTAACCCGCGCCCTCACACATACGCTCCCCCTAAACCGTTGTCGTATCCTCACCTAGACCGTAAACCTTCGCCGTCCCCTAATCCTAACCCTAGCCCGAAACCTAACCCTAACACTTCCCCGAAGCCTTGCCCTCACCCGTCCCCTAATCCTAAACCTTACGCTCACACTAACCCACGCCCTCACACGTACCCTCCCCCTAAAGTGCTGTCGTACCCTCAACTGGACCCTAAACCGTCCCCGTCCCCTAACCCTAACCCTAGCCCGAACCCTAACCCTAACACTTCCCCGAAGCCTTCCCCTCACCCGTCCCCTAATGCTAACCCGTACGCTCACACTAACCCACGCCCTCACACGTACGCTTCCCCTAAACCGTTGTCATACCCTCACCTGGAACCTAAACCGTCCCCGTACCCTAGCCCTAAGCCTAGCCAGAACCCTAACCCTAACCCTTCCCCGAAGCCTTCCCCTCACCCGTCCCCTAATCCTAACCCGTATGCTCACAGTAACCCGTACCCTCACACATACGCTCCCCCTAAACCGTTGTGGTACCCTCACCTGGACCCTAAACCGTCCCCGTCCCCTAACCCTAACCCTAGCACGAACCATAACCCTAACACTTCCCCGAAGCCTTCCCCTCACCCGTCCCCTAATCCTAACCCGTACGCTCACACTAACCCGCGCCCTCACATGTACGCTCCCCCTAAAGCGTTGTCATACCCTCACCTGCAACCTAAACTGTCCCTGTCCCCTAACGCTAACCCTAGCCCGAACTCTAACCCTAACACTTCCCCGAAGCCTTCCCCTCACCCGTCCCCTAATCCTAACCCGTACGCTCACACTAACCCGCGCCCACACACGTACGCTCCCCCTAAAGCGTTGTCGTACCCTCACCTGGACCCTAAACCGTCCCCGTCCCCTAACCCTAACCCTAGCCCGAACCCTAAACCTAACCCTTCCCCGAAGCCTTCCCCTCACCCGTCCCCTAATCCTAACCCGTACGCTCACACTAACCCGTGCCCTCACACGTACGCTCCCCCTAAGCCGTTGTCGTACCCTCACCTGGACCCTAAACCGTCCCCGTTCCCTATCACTAACCCTAGCCCGAACCCTAAACCTAATACTTCCCTGAAGCCTTCCCCTCACCTGTCCCCTAATCCTAACACGTCCGCTCACACTAACCCGCGCCCTCACACGTACGCTCCCCCTAAACTGTTGTCGTACCCTCACATGGACCCTAAACCGTCCCCGTCCCCTAACCCTAACCCTATCCCGAACCCTTCAACGAAGCCTTTCCCTCACACGTCCCCTAATCCTAACCCGTACGCTCACACTAACCCACACCCTCACACATTCGCTCCCCCTAAACCGTTGTCGTACCCTCACCTGGACCCTAAACCATCCCCGTCCCCTAACCCTAAACCTAGCCCGAACCCTAACCCTAACCCTTCCCCGAAGCCTTCCCCTCACCCGTCCCCTAATCCTAACCCGTACGCTCACACTAACCCGCGCCCTCACACGTACACTCCCCGTAAACCATTGTCGTACCCTCACCTGGAGCGAAAACGGTCCCCGTCCACTGACCCTAACCCTAGCCCGAACCCTAACCCTAACCCTTCCCCGAAGCCTTCCGCTCACCCGTCCCCTAATCCTAACCTGTACACTCACACTAACCCTCGCCATCACACGTATGCACCCCCTAAACCCTACTCGTACCCTCACCTGGACCCTAAACCGTCCCTATCCCCTAACCCTAACCCTAGCCCGAACCCTAAACCTAAACCTTCCCCGAAGCCTTCCCCTCACCCGTCCCCTAATCCTAACCCGTACGCTCACACTAACCCGTGCCCTCACACGTACGCTCCCCCTAAACTGTTGTCGTACCCTCACCTGGACCCTAAACCGTCCCCATCCCCTAACCCTAACCCTAGCCCGAAACCTAACCCTAACACTTCCCCAAAGCCTTCCCCTCACCAGTCCCCTAATCCTAAATCATACGCTAACACTAACCCGCGCCCTCACACGTACGCTCCCCATAAACCGTTGTCGTAACCTCACCTGGACCCGAAACCGTCCCCGTCCCCTCACCCTAACCCTAGCCCGAACCCTAACCCTAACACTTCCCAGAAGCCTTCCCCTCACCCGTCCCCTAATCCTAACCCGTACGTTCACACTAAGCCGCGCCCTCACATGTACGCTCCTCCTAAACTGTTGTCGTACCCTCACCTGGACCCTAAACCGTCCCCGTCCCCTAACCCTAACCCTAGCCCGAACCCTAACCCTAACACTTCCCCGAAGCCTTCCCTTCACCCATCCCCTAATCCTAACCCGTACGCTCACACTAACCCGGGCCCTCACGCGTACGCTCCCCCTAAACCGTTGTCGTACCCTCACCTGGACACTAAACCATCCCTGTCCCCTAACCCTAACCCTAGCCCGAACCCTAACCCTAAACCTTCCCCGAAGCCTTCCCCTCACCCGTACCCTAATCCTAACCCGTACGCTCACACTAACCCGCGCCCTCACACGTACGCTCACCCTAAAGCTCTGTCGTACCCTCACCTGGACCCTAAACCGTCCACGTCCCCTAACCCTAACCATAGCCCGAACCCTAACCCTACACCTTCCCCGAAGCCTTCCCCTCACCCGTCCCCTAATCCTAACCCTTACACTCACACTAACACGCGCCGTCACACGTACGCTCCCCCTCAACCGTTGTCGTACCCTCACCTGGACCCTAAACCGTCCCCATCCCCTAACCCTAACGCTAGCCCGAACCCTAACCCTAACCCTTCCCCGAAGCCTTCCCCTCACCGGTCCCATAATCCTAACCCGTATGCTCACACTAACCCACGCCCTCACACTTACGCTCCGCATAAACCGTTGTCGTAAACGAACCTGGACCCTAAACCATCCCCGTCCCCTAACCCTAACCCTAGCCCGAACCCTAACCCTAACCCTTCCCCGAAGCCTTCCCCTCACCCGTCCCCTAATCCTAACCCGTACGCTCACAGTAACCCGTGCCCTCATACATACGCTCCCCTTAAACCGTTGTCGTACCCTCACCTGGACCCTAAATCGTCCCCGTCCCCGTCCCCGAACCCTAACCCTAGCCCGAACCCTAAACCTAACCCTTCCCCGAAGCCTTCCCCTCACCCGTCCCCTAATCCTAACCCGTACGCTCACACTAACACGCTCCCTCACACGTACGCTCCCCCTAAACCGTTGTCGTACCCTCACCTGTACCCTAAACCGTCCCCGATCCCTAACCCTAACCCTAGCCCGAACCCTAACCCTAACCCTTCCCCAAAGCCTTCCCCTCAACCGTCCCATAATCCTAACCTGTACGCTCACACTAACCCACGCCCTCACACGTACGCTCCCCCTAAACCATACTCGTACCCTCACCTGGACCCTAAACTGTCCCCGTCCCCTAACACTAACCCTAGCACGAACCCTAACCCTAACCCTTCCCCGAAGCCTTCCCCTCACCCGTCCCCCAATCCTAACCCGTACGCTCACACTAACCTGCGCCCTCACACGCACACTCCCCCTAAACCGTTGTCGTACCCTCACATGGACCCTAAACCGTCCCCGTCCCCTAACCCTAACCCTAGCCCGAAACCTAACCCTAACCCTTCCCCGAAGCCTTCCCCTCACCCGTCCCCTAATCCTAACGCATACGCTCACACTAACCCGCGCCCTCACATGTACGCTCCCCGTAAACCGTTGTCGTAACCTCACCTGGACCCTAAACCGTCCCCGTCCCCGTCCCCTAATCCTAGCCCGAACCCTAACCCTAACCCTTCCCCGAAGCCTTCCCCTCACCCATCCCCTAATCCTAACCCGTACACTCACACTAACCCGCGCCCTCACACATACGTTCCCCCTAAACCGTTGTGGTACCCTCACCAGGACCCTAAACCGTCCCCGTCCCCTAACCCTAACCCTAGCCCTAACCCTAACCCTAACCCTTCCCCGAAGCCTTCGCCTCACCCGTCCCCTAATCCTAACCCGTACGCTCACACTAACCCGTGCCCTCACACGTACGCTCCCCCTAAGCCGTTGTCGTACCCTCACCTGGACCCTAAACCGTCCCCGTTCACTAACACTAACCCTAGCCCGAACCCTAAACCTAATACTTCCCTGAAGCCTTCCCCTCACCCGTCCCCTAATCCTAACCCGTACGCTCACACTAACACGCGCCCTCACACGTACGCTCCCCCTAAACCGTTGTCGTACCCTCACCTGGACCCTAAACCGTCCCCGTCCCCTAACACTAACCCTAACCCGAACCCTAACCCTAACCCTTCCCCGAAGCCTTCCCCTCACCTGTCCCCTAATCCTAACACGTACGCTCACACTAACCCGCGCCCTCACACGTACGCTCCCCCTAAACTGTTGTCGTACCCTCACATGGACCCTAAACCGTCCCCGTCCCCGTCCCCTAACCCTAACCCTAAACCTTCCCCGAAGCCTTCCCCTCACCCGTCCCCTAATCCTAACCCGTACGCTCACACTAACCCGTGCCCTCACACGTACGCTCCCCCTAAACTGTTGTCGTACCCTCACCTGGACCCTAAACCGTCCCCATCCCCTAACCCTAACCCTAGCCCGAAACCTAACCCTAACACTTCTCGGAAGCCTTCCCCTCACCCGTCCCCTAATCCTAAATCATACACTCACACTAACCCGCGCCCTCACACGTACGCTCCCCATAAACCGTTGTCGTAACCTCACCTGGACCCTAAACCGTCCCCGTCCCCTAACCCTAACCCTAGCCCGAACCCTAACCCTAACCCTTCCCCGAAGCCTTCCCCTCACCCGTCCCATAATCCTAAACCGTACGCTCACACTAACCCGCGCCCTCACACGTACCTTCCCCCTAAAGCGCTGTCGTACCCTCAACTGGACCCTAAACCGTCCCCGTCCCCTATCCCTAACCCTAGCCCGAACCCTAACCCTAACACTTCCCAGAAGCCTTCCCCTCACCCATCCCCTAATCCTAACCCGTACGTTCACACTAACCCGCGCCCTCACATGTACGCTCCCCCTAAACCGTTGTCGTACCCTCACCTCGACCCTAAACCGTCCCCGTCCCCTAACCCTAACCCTAGCCCGAACCCTAACCCTAACACTTCCCCGAAGCCTTCCCTTCACCCATCCCCTAATCCTAACCCGTACGCTCACACTACCCCGGGCCCTCACGCGTACGCTCCCCCTAAACCGTTGTCGTACCCTCACCTGGACCCTAAACCATCCCTGTCCCCTAACCCTAACCCTAGCCCGAACCCTAACCCTAACACTTCCCCGAAGCCTTCCCCTCACCCGTCCCCTAATCCTAACCCGTATGCTCACAGTAACCCGCGCCCACACACGTACGCTCCCCCTAAACCGTTGTGGTACCCTCACCTGGACCCTAAACCGTCCCCGTCCCCTAACCCTAACCCTAGCCCGAACCCTAACCCTAAAACTTCCCCGAAGCCTTCCCCTCACCCGTCCCCTAATCCTAACCCGTACGCACACACTAACCCGCCCCCTCACATGTACACTCCCCCTAAACCGTTGTCGTACCCTCACCTGCAACCTAAACTGTCCCTGTGCCCTAACCCTAACCCTAGCCCGAACCCTAACCCTAACCCTTCCCCGAAGCCTTCCCCTCACCCGACCCCTAATCCTAAACCGTAGGCTCACACTAACCCGCGCCCTCACACGTACCCTCCCCCTAAAGTGCTGTCTTACTCTCAACTGGACCCTAAACCGTCCCCGTCCCCTAAACCTAACCCTAGCCCGAACCCTAACCCTAACCCTTCCCCGAAAACTTCCCCTCACCCGTCCCCTAATCCTAACCCGTACGCTCACACTAACCCGCGCCCTCACACGTACGCTCCCGCTAAACTGTTGTCGTACCCTCACATGGACCCTAAACCGTCCCCGTCCCCTAACCCTAACCCTAGCCCGAACCCTAACCCTAACCCTTCCCCGAAGCCTTCCCCTCACCCGTGCCCTAACCGTAACCCGTACGCTCACACTAACCCTCGCCCTCACACGTATGCTCCCCCTAAACCGTTGTCGTACCCTCACCTGGACCCTAAACCGTCCCCGTACCCTAACCCTAACCCTAACCCGAACCCTAACCCTAACCCTTCCCCGAAGCCTTCCCCTCAACCGTCCCCTAATCCTAACCCGTACGCTCACACTAACCTGCGCCCTCACACGTACGCTCCCCCTAAACCGTTGTCGTACCCTCACCTGGACCCTAAACCGTCCCCGTCCCCTAACCCTAACCCTAGCCCGAACCCTAAACCTAACCCTTCCCCAAAGCCTTCCCCTCACCCGTCCCCTAACCCTAACCCGTACGCTCACACTAACCTGCGCCCTCACACGTATTCTCCCCCTAAACCGTTGTCGTACCCTCACCTGGACCCTAAACCGTCCCCTTCCCCTAACCCTAACCCTAGCCCGAACCCTAACCCTAACACTACCCCGAAGCTTTCCCCTCACCCGTCCCCTAATCCTAAACCGTACGCTCACACTAACCCGCGCCCTCACACGTACCCTCCCACTAAAGCGCTGTCGTACCCTCAACTGGACCCTAAACCGTCCCCGTCCCCTAACCCTAACCCTAGCCCGAACCCTAACCCTAACACTTCCCAGAAACCTTCCCCTCACCCGTCCCCTAATCCTAACCCGTACGCTAACCCTAACCCCCGCCCTCACATGTACGCTCCACCTAAAGCGTTGTCGTACCCTCACCTGCAACCTAAACGGTCCCTGTCCCCTAACGCTAACCCTAGCCCGAACCCTAACCCTAAACCTTCCCCGAAGCCTTCCCCTCATCCGTCCCCTAATCCTAAACCGTAGGCTCACACTAACCCGCGCCCTCACACGTACCCTCCCCCTAAAGCGCTGTCTTACTCTCAACTGGACCCTAAACCGTCCCCGTTCCCTATCCCTAACCCTAGCCCGAACCCTAACCCTAACCCTTCCCCGAAGCCTTCCCCTCACCCGTCCCCAAATCCTAACCCGTACGCTCACACTAAACCGCGCCCTAACACGTACGCTCCCCCTAAACTGTTGTCGTACCCTCACCTGGACCCTAAACCGTCCCCGTCCCCTAACCCTCACCCTAGCCCGAACACTAACCCTAACCCTTCCCCGAAGCCTTCCACTCACCCGTGCCCTAACCCTAACCCGTACGCTCACACTAACCCGCGCCCTCACACGTGTGCTCCCCCTAAACCGTTGTCGTACCCTCACTGGGACCCTAAACCGTCCCCGTCCCCTAACCCTAACCCTAGCCCGAACCCTAACCCTAACCCTTCCCCGAAGCCTTCCCCTCACCCGTCCCCTAATCCTAACCTGTACGCTCACACTAACCTGCGCACTCACATTTACGCTCCCCCTAAACTGTTGTAGTACCCTCACCTGGACCCTAAACCGTCCCCATCCCCTAACCCTAAACCTAGCCCGAACTATAACCCTAACCCTTCCCCGAAGCCTTCCCCTCACCCGTCCCCTAATCCTAAACCGTACACTCACACTAACCCATGCCCTCACACGTACCCTCCCCCTAAAGCGCTATCTTACACTCAACTGGACCCTAAACCGTCCCCGTCCCCTAACCCTAACCCTAGCCCGAACCCTAACCCTAACTCTTCCCCGAAGTCTTCCCCTCACCCGTCCCCTAATCCTAACCCGTACGCTCACACTAACCCGCGCCCTCACAGGTACCCTCCCCCTAAAGCGTTGTCGTACCATCACCTGGACCCTAAACCTTCCCCATCCCCTAACCCTAACCCTAGCCCGAACCCTAACCCTAACACTTCCCCGAAGCCTTCCCCTCACCCGTCTCCTAATCCTAACCGGTACGCTCACACTAACCCGCGCCATCACACGTACCCTTCCCGTAAAGCGTTGTCGTACCCTCACCTGGACCCTAAACCGTCCCCGTCACCTCAACCTAACCCTAGCCCGAACCCTAACCCTAACCGTTCCCCGAAGCCTTCCCCTCAAACATCCCCTAATCCTAACCCGTACGCTCACACTAACTCTCGCCCCCACACGTACGCTCCCCCTAAACCGTTGTCGTACCCTCACCAGGACCCTAAATCGTCCCCGTCCCCTAACCCTAACCCTAGCCAGAACCCTAACCCTAACCTTTGCACGAAGCCTTCCCCTCACCCGTCCCATAATCCTAACCCGTACGCTCATACTAACCCGCACCCTCACACATTCGCTCCCCCTAAAGCGTTGTCGTACCCTCACCTGGACCCTAAACCGTCCCCGTCCCCTAACCCTAACCCTAGCCGGAACCCTAACCCTAACCCTTCCCTGAAGCCTTCCCCTCACCCGTCCCCTAATCCTAACCCGTACGCTCACACTAACCCGCGCCCTCACACGTACCCTCCCCGTAAAGCGTTGTCGTATCCTCACCT